>NC_133973.1:57368445-57993445 GCF_047716275.1 Strix uralensis
ATAAATTTTTCACTCTCTGTGACACTTGTCATCTTATAGCTATAGTAACTTAATGCTTTTTCATCCTCCATGCTCTCAAGGGTGAAATCAGGATGGACATGTTTGTCACCATGGCAGCAAAACACTACATGTATTTTAACCAAAACAGATGCAGATAGTGCAAATCCCCAGCTTCTTTGGTTTTGGAGAGCTTTGAGGTGGCTCACAACTGTAAGTCCCTGCATAAAAAGAGAAAGTGGAATATCTCCCTGCTTTTGAATGCTAAAGAAACCTACATATTCTGTACCTCAGCTTGTGTTTCCCCTGAGTGTTGGCATATGGCTATTCCCCCAGGGCAGACAATGAAAACTTGTTACAGTAAAGTTGTTATTTAGAAGCTGAGATCATTTTTGTAGGAAACTTTGCTATAATACAAAGACATTCAGCCTGTAAAAATATCATAGTAGTTCACAAAATAACTAATGGAAAAGGAAGGAAGTTGGTATGATTTATGGAAACCTGAAGAGTAAGACTGAGAACCTCATAGTGGTTAACCCCTTAAAAGGGTTGCCCAACTGCTGGTTAAGAGAACTGTGTCAGGCAACAGGAACACTGAAGAGTAGTCTTTTTTTAAATACTGACTCTTTCTTCATCTATGATGCTCATAAAAGATAGACATCTCAGGCTGCATTCACCCTCCTTCACGATCCTCTTCACTGCAACATATCTTCCTTTTGGGTTGCTTGGCCCCATTAGGAAAACGTATGTTTGACCTACAATAATACACAACAGAGGCACCTATGTATTAGATTAAATCATCTGAAATCTGCTGAGAATTAGGAGCAATTTCTTGAAACCATAAAGCCAGTTTCCCTTCTTCTTAGCCTTTCCCTTTCTCCCATACCTGAACTCGTACACCCCTTCTGCACAGTATAAAGTGAGTTTACAGCTCAGTGTGGCTCTGCTTTGCACTGCTTTCTTTCAGCTGGTGTAAGGGTGACTTGTCTGAACTGGGAGGCCCCCTTTTCAATTTTTATAATCCTATTGCTGTTCACTATCCTGTGGTCATGATTTGCACAACACTATTTTCCCATCAAGAAGTATAATTAGGCAATACCTTATAGAGTGGGCACTATCAAGGGCTGAATCCACTTGGATGGATAAGGACAGGATTCACCCCACTTCTTGTTCAGCAAAACAAGACAGGTTTACCCTGTGCAAAAGACTGCAACTGCTGAAAGTGTCTGCAGGCAATTTCTACAATCTCTCCCTGGAGCTTTATCTGCAAGGAAGTAATGCTGCTCTGTACTGTCCCAGGATGAAAATATTGAAAAGGCACAGTGTAGCTCATTACACATTTCTTTGGCAACAACCAAAGACCTCTGTTGAATATCCATCTAGCCTCCTCTCCCTCCCTCCTCCACTCCAAATACTACAGGAAATAAAAGGATCTCATAAAATTGAGAGCAGCTTGTGGACTTAGTTTAGTAGTGATGAAGTAGGCACTTTATTACTACCCACTCTGATATGTCAACCTCAACTGCAAACAATTAGAAATGCTATAGATGGAGGACATAAAGATATTCAATCTTGCAACAAACAGCTTAAAATTTGTACTTAAGGGGGAAATTTAATATGAGTGACATTCTCTGTGGTTTGTACTTCATTGACAGTATTTTTTGTTTGGCAAATTGAGAACTATAATTTTTTTAGCTAGCTATTATCTAGTACTGACTTTATTGCAAGAAACACTTGTTTACAAGAGCTTTAATATTATTGTTTATGGTGTAGTGAATGGTATTTCCTAGCATAAAAAGATCTTAAAAGAAAAGATGTATTAAGTGAAATCCTGGAAATTAACATTAAAATCCAGATATTTTTACTCATCCTATATTCTTGTTCTCTCCACTGACAATAACAGCTTATTAAAATTGTTAAAACCAAATAATCATATTGTCTGATCCTTTGTAAAACAGGTAGAGAAGAGACAGTCTTCCCTTGTTTCCATTACAAATATCTCCTAATTTAAGAAAAAGCAAGAGAGACTGGAAAATTGGACCATCACTGTAGAGTAACTATGGGAAATGCAAAGCTGACTGTTACATATGTGTTATCCTGCTGAAAATTTTTTAGTCCTCACTCCAAGTATGAACAGACCTGGTCTGAGCTGAAATGGGGTCCAGGGCTGTGGGCAGGGGTGGGGGGAGAACTGGGAGGCTTGGCAGGGACAGTCAGGCCGGGTGGTGCCCTCAAAGCCCTGCCAATAAACTCTCCTGCCAGCAAGCTATGTCCTCACAACTTACAGGGGCTGGGTTTAGAAAAAATTCCCCAGAAGCTCCTTCTAATATCTGGCTGTGAAAAAGGTGATACTGTCTTGGAGGCCATAGGATCAGGAATCATGCTGTAGGACAAGATAAGCAGCCTGCAGAGTCATGAATTCTTCCTGAGGGAGATGAAATGAGCTTTCTTGGTAAACAGGTCCACAGTCACTAGGACACTGTATTTCCCTGCAAAGGTGACAGTTCTGCTGTGAAACCAAACAGTGCTGGAAGGTGGTTGGAGCTTTGAGGAGACTAAGTGGCACCACAGGATACCTATAGTGTCCATGCCTGGTGCAGAAAGCAGTTTTTCACTCGTTCCTTTGCCAGATTTGGAGACAATTGTAGGCTCTTCACAGGTCCAGCTTGGTGAATCATCAAGCTCCTGAAGACAATCAAAGAGCTCTGGGTGGAGAGGCAAGGGATTCTGGTTCGTCAATGGCATGTTTCTAACATCCCAGGCTAAGAACCCCATGCTTCTTTTTGATAAAAAATATGGGTGTTCATCAGAAGTGAAGGGGCAGATCAGCTTCGGTGCCAGACTGTTCTTGATGTACTTCTCACAGGCAGTTAATTTAGGATGTGAAAAGATACAGGTGTGCCTGAAAAGTACCTTCTCTCCTGGAATCAGGGCAATGGGCAGTTATACAGGCAATGGGGCAACAGGGTTTCTTCCCCTCTCTTAAATCCATCAGCAAAGTTGCTGTACTCATATAGGTACACTGATTAAGGCAAGGTTTATTTGGCTGGGGGGTGCCTAGGTGCCAGGGTTGGCCCAGCAGAAACCATTGCATGGTGGTGTCCCCTGACTGCTTCTGCTATCTGCAGCAGAGACAGTGGTAGGATGGGTCAAGCTGAGGAGGACTCTGGGCCCATGAACTGGGGTGGGGGTCCCTGGAGAGGCTGATCAGAAGACCCATTTGTGCCATCGGCGTCACACTGGACAAAAGGTGACAATTTTATTAAAATGATTCTGGTACAGGGCTGGAGCCTTGCTCTCAGGAACTGGACCCGGGGAAAGAAAAAAAGGTTCAAAGGTTCATTTTATGATTACAGATGTCACTGGGCAAAGAAGCAGAAACCAATCCAAATGAGGGCAAAGGCTATTATGTTTCTGCTTTTGCCCCGCTATGAGTATTTCACATTCATCATTCTGAGAAAATGCCTTCAAATTTTTTAAGTGCAAACTGACTGAGCATTCAGGGGACCCACTTAAATTGAAAACATTCTTTAGCTCATAATGTAACCAGATGATACATCAAACATTTTTGCTTATTAATGCAGGATTTTGAACATGAAGGTTTGTGCCTTCTTCACCATTTATTAATCTGTCCATTCAGTCTGAACATCCACACAGGATAATGTTATATTCTGCCTTAAATTTCTATGTCGCTGTAGTAGAGGAAAGCGCTGTAAAGACTTTTATTCTCATTCAAAAAAGCTTTGATGTGCTTCAAAAATAAGAGCACTTCATTATGTTCATGAAGAGTAAAAGTGTCCTACTATGACAAGAGCTCTTTTAAGATGATGGTTAAGTGAAGCTTAACATTAGTTTCAAATGAATAAAAGCACTTGCTGATGTCAAGTCATTGTTCGTATTTACCCTCTTCAAGTCTCTGGTTCTCACCAAAAATGCTTACAACTTTAAAAATTATTAGGTTTTGTTTCATAGCTTGTCATAGGATTACATTGCCTTGGATTTCTTGCAATAAGATGAAATATTTAAGTCATTAAGTTGACATTAGACATAAAAGAGTTTAAATTTACTATTCATAAGGCCACCCTCTCTTTTGTGTAGAAGACATAGATTAGTGGCTCTCTTGAACCTTGCTTTTTTAGAGTCTCTGGAACAGTTTTGCAGTGACACAGAACATGTCTGGCACTATCTTGTTCATTTGTGCTCATGAATTAAGTGAATCTTTCTTAGAAAGGAAGCAAATTTCACTATGCAAGAGAAAACAAAGCATAACATGAGTTTTCACTCTAATTGAATGGTGCACATACTTTTTGTCACTATTTCAGTAATTTTGACACTCTAATGAAAGGAAGTGAGAGAACATTTTTGGACTTAATGTTTTATTCATACTCTAGAAACTTATAAGAATTCATGACAAAATTGTTACTCCATTTGCTAAATATCATACAAACAAACAGGGAAAGTAACTGGGAAATAAGAAAGCCTTGCCCCTTCTTATGCAGTGAGGTCTGTAAAGACATAGTCATCTCTTTTCTTGGTTATCCTCTCCTTTTAACAATTTGCTCCCCTACTGTTCATTATGCTGACATTCACACGTCCTCTGCTGTCTCCAGTCCCCTTCCAACAGGGATGTGTTAGAGCTGAGTTCCTTAAACTGTTTCTGTTTCCCTTATGTGTCATTCTTTAAAGAACCACTTTACCATATAGTACTTACGTCATATAATCATATCTGTTATGGTCATGTCTAAAAGGCAGCTGAAAGGGAGTCTGATAGTACCAAAGCTAAAACTGTATGCAGTGTGAATATACCTATTGTTTTACACAAGAGCATTTATAATGAACTATTCTAACTGAATGTACTAGATTTTGCAGGATTAAGAACAAACCAAAGCACTAAACTATTGATTAAAACACTAACTTTTCCAGACATCAAGTTACATGAAATGAATGCTAAATAGAAATGTATGTAAAAGTTGAGGTAAATAGGATCCAAATTAAACCTTTGCTGATATCTAAATTAAGCAAATCTTCTTGAAAGTTCAAGATACTTAAAGAAACAGTCTTAAACTACTTCAAAATAAAGGTTTCATATTTAGCACTTTTTTCTCCATTTCCTCCTTAATTCTTAACATCCTATGAAGTTCCTACTTTCTGAAATCATGTAGTAGTGGACTATTCCTTTGAAATAATATATACAATATTGTAATTTCAGTCAGTGGTCATCTCTTATGATACAGAAAACTCCTGGCAAACTTTCTGTATATGTTTTTCATCATTTTATGTAATGCTATTGTATCTTTGTGTAAGCACTTCCTTTTTAGGTCAAAATTAAAAATAAAAATCTTCCATTCTTTTCAGTCTCTTGAGATAGTTGTTTTTATTGAACTGTTGAAGTAATTTCTGAGGTGAAATGACCATAAAATATGACATATTTTGAGTGGCTACAGTATATAATTTGCTCTTTATAAATGCTCCCTATGTTTTTGTCTGTCCTATGCCTTGTATAGGCTGACACACTGTTTATTTTCTAGGTCATAGACATACACTGAGCAGAATGGGTGGTATTCACAGACCTGACACAAGAGAGAGCAGTTCTCACTGAAGTGTCCCTGAGTACTCACCAAGAAGACTTTGTACTCCCAGCAGCATGTCTTGGAAATGTTGCTTCTCTGTGGGGGTAGAAAATGAGAGAAAGGCATGCCATGGCCTCTCATTCCCTCTTCGACATCTCATCTTTGTTTCCTTCCTTTCCTCATATGTATGTATGTTATGTATAGGTACATATAGTGTGTGCTTGTAGCATAAATGCAGACAGCAAAACCCATATTCTCAGAAGATTTCTCTGCCTTCCAGTTACTCTAAATGTATTCTTTACTCTGAGAGATACACAGTAAAAATTGGGGAAGGGAAATCAATGAAAGAAGGAACTCAGTGAGTGAGTTTATATGAGAAGGAGTTGTTTACACTGAAATAAGTTGTTAAAACTTACAGTGCACTAGCTAATACTTTATATCAGAAAAAAGTTATATGATTAGTATAAGTTTGCTGTATAAGTTATACAAAATAAGTTATACTAATATTATGTTATACAAATAAGGACCGTTTTGCCTTGATACAGCCAATCTATTCTAGAGTAGATTTTTGGAAGATAATAAACAGGGAAGAAGCTGATCTGCATTCGTCACTACATGGTTGTAGGATTTCTGGAGGATTCTGAATGTTTCATGTGTATCACATAGATATATAAATATACTAACCTGGCATAAATATACAAAGAAAAAAAAACACTCTTAGGATAGAATTTATCTGAATAAAGTGATATCTGCTTCTTAAACCTATATCTTTGATAGCTGTCTATATTCCCTTTATACACTATGAATCTTGCTTTATGTATTATGAAAAGAATTAAGGGTTTAATCTCAGTCTGAAAAAGACATCCAAAATAGGTGAATCAGAGTCTATGGTGCCTATGTTTTTCTAGTGAATAAAATGGGAGTCTAAAGAGACTAGCTCAGTTTTAGTTAGATTCAAGATCTATATGCAGGATGCCTATGGTTAGGTGAGATTAATTTCTCCCCCACTGACTTGGATCAGGTCCACTTGAGCAATGAAACTGAAACTTCTTATGAGGCCATCTCCTGAAATTTCAGGCTGTAGTATCTGCCAGTAATAGTTTCAACAAATTATGTCGGTTTTATTTTGCTTTGACCTTGTCACTGCAATGCTGTGCTTATTAATCAGAGACATATAATGTTTGCTGTTTAAATGAAATATTTTGATTGCATTGTTGCTCATGAGACCTACTTAGAGGCAAAAATGACATTATTTCTCTCTTGGGGTCAGTGGAAACAATGTTGGCTGTGCTGGATGTCTTTGTACATGAAGCTTTAAGAAATAAGTTCTCAAATGCCCACGTGCATAGGAAGGGTAGAATCAAATACTTGAAGGCAAATACTTGAAGGCATTTATGCTTGTAAAATCATTTAAATAAATAGGATTTCTGTGAATTTAATAATAAACTTAGTTCAAAGGCTGTATTGTACAGTTCATATTAAATACAAGCTTGCATGGAGCTAATCTTCATGGCGCTGGAAGAATGAAAGCATGAGAAACAGTTAAGCCTGTGGAGGCATTCTGGATTTAGAAAGTCATACTTTTTGGGGTTTATTTTTTTTAGCTTCTCTCAGATTAAAACTTACTTCCATTTTATTTTGTGCAAAATAAGGCTGTCAAGGTACCCTTCTGTTGTGTTTTAACCCCAGTGGGAATCTCAGCACCACACAGTCACTCGCTCACTCCCCCACAGTGGGATGGGAGAGAGAATCGGAAGGGTAAAAGTGAGAAAACTCATGGGTTGAGATAATGGCTGTTTAATAGATAAAGCAAAAGCTGTGTGTACAAGCAAAGCAAAGAAAAATCAGGAATTCATTTGCTAATTCCTATCAGTGGGCAGTAACAGGTACTTGGGAAGACAAATGGTGTAACTCCAAAAGTCCCCTCTTCTTCCTTCTTCCCCCAGCTTTTATTATTGAGCATGATGCCATATGGTATGATATATCCCTTGGGTCAGTTGAGGTCAGCTGTCCCAGCTGTGTCCCATCCCAACATCTTGTACACCTCCAGCCTACTTGCTTGTGGGACAACACAAGAAACAGAAAAGGTGTTGACGCTGCGTAAGCACTGCTCAGCAATAACTAAAACATCCCTGTATTATCCAAGATATAGCACCATGCCAGCTGTCCCAGCCAAAACCAGTAGACCTCTACAGTCCTGTTTACAATGTGCTTCATACACAATTACAGAAAGTTACCATGCTCTCACCTGTTAAAAACAAAACAACAATGGAGGATAAATATGAGATTCTTACAATTCAAGTGTGAGATTATTAACTGTCAGATCACCATGGTCCAAAAAACTGTACATAGTGGGATGGACTTTGAAACAGACAGGGAGTTGTTTGTTTTTTGGACTCTCTGTTTTTGGTTTCAACTACATAAAAAATAGCAGTTCAGAAAATAATTATTACACTGTGAAGGACATGCAATATATGAAAACCAGTATATATTGTAATTGTAGGTACCAGATGGCCATCCCAAGACTTTTCTAGATATTTGAACTCCCAGTTCTAGGCACTGAGTATACACCATTTAAAGCCAGACTGTGCTGTGAAGAGGTGAAAGTGTAAAAAGAGAAGAATAGAAAAGGTTGTTGGGAGAGCTCTGGATAACCACAGGACTCTTTGTCCTAGGCTATGAAGCTATAATGTCTACAAAGATAGAAATACTTCTCTGTATGCATATCTGTTTAAAAATGTTTAGTGAATATAGATTAGTACCATGAAGCTGCATTTTAGATTACAAATGTTGTATAAATATGTTCATGATCATGAATCATAAATGAAGCAATGTCTTCTGACTGTGTAATTAATATGTCCTGTTGACTCAATATGTGCTGCTTAAACAGTTTGTTTCCTCCTTGTGCCAAAAATGTACTTTATGTGAGATAAAGTCCACTGCATCAGAGAAAGAGATAAAACCAACCATAAAGAATTGTACATCTACATGGCAGGGAAAATACAGTGATACCTTTTGAAAGGTCAAAGGGATCTTCATCTCCTTCAACAAAATTGAAAAGCTCTGTTCTTCATTAGATGGGCTCAGGAGAATTTCAACTTAGATATACAAAGGTTTTTACAATCCTAAATCCCACTAAAATCAAAGGAGCTGGAAATCTGAATGTCTTTGTGGTTCTTGCCAGTGGCCTCTCTTTGTAAACCTACAGACTGATTTTCAACTCTTCTTGAAGTGCACTATGTATAAAGTACTTACCTATGCTTCTTCTGAAATCCTCAAGGGTAATGTTAGATGACCCATATGTTCAGTGAAGCACATCCTATATATCTTCTGGTTTCCTACATTTGAAAATGTTGATAGGCATAATTACAGGATGAAATTTTCAGCCTGCAGTGAAAGGTCAAGATAAACTGAGAGCAGTTTCACGGGGATAGCCTGCATTGGCCTCAGTCCATGGAAGAAACCATGTGTCAGCCACAATGTCAGTAAGGAAAACTTTTAGCTTGCTTTCTCAAGAAATGAGAGTGCTCAGGGAATTTGAGCAATGACAAAGTCCCAGACTGACCTGTGTGTTTAATTAATCCTATAGACTACAATAGGAGATGTATTTGCTATTTGCTTTTAATTCGGTCAAGTTTAGAACTGTTATGTGTGCAAGTGATCACCTTGATTAATGTCTAGATACCATTAAAATCTTTTGTCACTTCCAATTCCTGCCATTTAGTGTGGTAATATATGGGAATGAATTAATCTTCAGTTTCATTCATGCTAGCAGTTCGATAGTTTGTCTCTTAAAGATTACGACAAAGGCTGTGCCTGATGTAGCAATGATGTTATACAGCTACTTCTAGGGGGGTGGGGAGAGGGGAGGAGAAGGAATGTTTTCCCCAAATCACAGCAAAATGACTAAAAGGACTACCATTGTGGTTTCAAACCTTGCAAATTAGTTTCAAAACTGGCAAGAATGTAGCCTTTTTTACCCTACCTCTGATTATGTTATGGCTCTTTAGCCTATCACATATAAATTCGTTCCTTAAGAGGTTTACTGTCTTAAATTTGTGTTTGATTCACTCAATAATTAATCCAGTTTCTTATTAATATAACTACCTTTATTTCAATGTCATTATAGCATCACAAAGTAGAAAAGAATATTTAGGAAGAAAGAACAGGTATCCATGCAGAATGGAATGTATCACTGAAGTGCTAAGGCTTGGACAAGAGGCCCAAGCCAGAGTTGACCTATAGACGAATCCTGTATATTTTATAACTGATAACCATTGTGCTAGTAGGTATTGTATTAAGTTATAACAACCTATTTATGCTGGTGTAAAAAGTGCTAAAGCATTGAAATACTGCAGCCTGAACAACAGGCCCCAAGCTGAAGCTGCTAACTTAGCATGTAGTCATCAGTAAAATATGTAAACTCGCTAGTGAAAGACAAAATATAACCAGTAGAGGGGAGAGAATGTATCCAACTTTCCTTTCGCAGCCTTGTTCAAGGCTGAGAACCCAAGTATTTGGCCTTGTTAGTAACCCCCTTGGTTCCCCCCCCGAGCCCTGGCCAAGCTTTGGGTGGAATCCAACAGGAGAATGAAACCAGAAATTTTCCACTCAAAACAAAGGTGCCAGTTATTCTGGCTTGTCGATCTCTGGTATATAAGGCTGGGCCCGTTTGCAGTGACTTTGGAAGCCTCACCTATGGGTGGACGCACCACCTAGGATTTCCCACTTGCCAGGACTGGCTCTCCAAATCCTCGCTGTAACCGGGGCTCCCCGGCGTCTGCAGATCTGGATGATGATGATGATATATGCAAGTGGTGATGTATTTCTCTTAATTACTATTCTCTCTCTCTCTCGTGTAGTAATGATTTGATGCATTACTCTGTTTGTTGCTTTAAGTGCACTATTCTGCTTCTTCTTACTGCATGTTCTCTGTATTACGCTGTTACATTACTTGGTTATTACCAGTAAAGTA
Organism: Strix uralensis; assembly: GCF_047716275.1. Classification (NCBI taxonomy): domain Eukaryota; kingdom Metazoa; phylum Chordata; class Aves; order Strigiformes; family Strigidae; genus Strix; species Strix uralensis. The sequence goes on from NC_133973.1 coordinate 57,378,988, forward strand.
CGTCTACTCTTTTCACTCTGGTGTGTGAAATTGGTATCCTTAATCAGCAAAACAAACACTTAAAAATCAGATATAAAACCTGGAAAATACATGCAGTTTTGTTTTTTCTTATTTAAAATTTCTTCTTTTTTTTTAGATTCTTTTTTTACAGACTCTGGCACTCTAAACTTCTGCTAAAATTTAAACTGTTGTAGAAAATGGAATTAATTTAAACAGCCACAATGGTTACAGTATGTTGTATATAAACCTAAAGATGCAGATAAGCTATAACATATATGTGTACAGATAAATGTGGTGGAGTATTGTACAAGTACATGAAGTTGGCCCTGGTTCAAGATACACTGAAGTCTTTAAAGATAGAAAGCACCAGTGATGAAATGATAGTAATAAGGGCAAAAGTCAGATGCATCAGCAACACTTCTGGGATGCTTGGTAAGAGTTTAAATGTCCAATTTAAAAGTTATATGCCACTACAACACAAAAAGAAATAATTCATGGACAGTTAATGATTTGCATATAGCAGATCTTGGGGCTAAGTCAAGACACTGGGGCTTAAGAAATCTAGATTTAGTTTTTGCTTTGTAAAATAATTCCTCTGGAATTCTGAGGAAGTAAATTACTTTGTGTTATCAAAAAGATATTTTAAAATAAAGTCCAGAATAAGCCCTGTGTTTTTTTTTCTAAACAGATGTTTTAGGATCCAGTAATGGGTACTCTGTGAGACCCAAGAGTTAAAGTAACATGCAGTGTCATTGTTGTTAGACTACTTAGTAAGTGATTTACAGTGTTATTTCAATGACTTCCACTTAGCTAATACTCTTACAGTAGATAACGTTGATATAAATGTACACAAACCATTTGGATCGTCACTATAGCAAATATGCTTTCATTATATAATGTGAAACACGCCTTCCTGTATAAAAAGTATACATGTAATTGTAAGTTGTTACACTATAAATACTATTATAAACTGTGCAATAGCAAGAATTTTTTTAAAACCTTTAAAAATTATTGTTCAGGCATTAAGGTTTGTCTGGAGTTTGTATGCAGCAGTATGTATAACATATATGGATAATAGAAGAGGGAAAACACTCATCTGGTGTGACGTGTCTATACATTTCTAGTATAAAATTTATTTCCTAACCATAATAATAATAATAAAAAAGACAGATTTGTGGCTCAAATTGTAACATTTTGATTTACCTTATAAGAAAGTCACAGTGACACAACACTCACTGCCCTAACAAATGTTAGTAGGAAAGACAGAAGCTAAATAACTTTGAAAAATCAGATATTGTGTATTGCTGTCCAACCTAAAGATCTCATTTGTGATTTTCATTGCCAAATTATATTGGTAACCAGACATATATGGTGAATTTTGATGGGATCTGCAAAGATGTTTTTTTTATAGTTATGATCATTTTTCCAGTCCCCAAGTGATAATTTTTCCAGACAGTTGTTCTGGGATATAAGGTTTTTTGTCTTCTTTATTTATAATGTTTAGATCAGCTTAACTTTCTTTTTTTAAAGCTTCCACTTCTAGCTACTTGCTAACTGATTGATGGTGATGATTGTTTTCCTCCATGTCTTCCTCACACAAGTTCAATTTGTGAGATCTGAAGATGATTATTTCAGCACAGATAACTGCATGAGGACAGAACAAAACCCAAAATTGGATCAGGAGATTTTAAAATAAGTTTTATGGGAAAAAGGTTAGAAAAAATGTAGATAGTCAAAAGACTTAAATTAAGGAACAAGAATAACCTAAACGAAATGTTCAAAAGGGGAGGCAGAAGATGGTGGTGTGTTATAGCTATAGCATAGTTATAACTATAGTGTTGTAGCTGTAATTAGTTATCATGAGCTACAAATCCCTGACATCTTAGAATGTGAGTATTGTGGATTTACAGTGGTGGATTTAAATCAAGCACAGTTACCATAGGTCTCCTAAGAAAGTCTGCAGTTCTTCTGGGAACTTTTGTTAGACTTCATACAGATCTTGCTCATCCTCTCTTTCAGCTTGTCCAGGTCTTTCTGTAATATAGCTTTCCCTTCTGACATGTCCACCTCATTACCCACTTTAGTGTCATCAGCAAACTTGGTGAGGGTGCTTTCAATCCCATCAACCAGATCATTTATGAAGCTGTTGAACAGCATTTATGAAGACGTTGACTGAATTTAAGACTAGGATTAGCTGTATTCTTTGTGTGGGAAACTCACCTGAGTACAGGTTTTGTTAAGAAGAAAAAAAGTTCATTTGTAACTTACAACTCCCACTTCTAAGTGAGACCATGTATGCAGAGGTGGTATGCTCCATTTCTGATGCTTTCTAAAGGCTTTGCTTCATCAAACATGCCCGAAGATTTCTGCCTTACTATGAAAGGTATATAGCAATATGTAAGGTTTCCATTTCCTTTGTTAGCTGTTGATGGGTGAGTTAGACAAAGTAAAGAAAGTAATCCAAAAGACTTCCAAATTTGTGTGTGTGAGGTCATTACATGATATAAATTGTCTCAGCTGTGGTGTTTGGGGTTTTTTTTAATAATTTTTTTCTTTCTATTAAAACAAAAATAATTAGTCAAAATGACAACATCTTTCCCCAGCAGACTCAGTTTCTCATATTCTTGCATTTTATTGTGAACCTTGTGGTATCATTTGGCAGCTTTAAAGAGTAATAGCCAAGCTGCAAACACATGCCAGCTACAGAATACAAACCTACAGTATATTAATCTGCTGACCTTTGCACTGAGAAAATATCTAGTGCTCTTTATTTATAAAAGCCTATCAGCAGTACCCTGCTACACTGTTATATATAGTAAGTGCTGTATATATCAGTTGATCTCTGTGTATAGTTTATGGCATCTAAGGTGTAGTAAAAGGATACATCAGGGTTTATCATCTACACCCTGCTGGTCACTTGACAGGCATTTCTGTTTAAGATATATGTCAAAGAGTAAAAAGAAAGTGTATTGAAAGAAGAAAGGTATCTATTAAAACAGTACAACTAGAAACATCTGGGAAGCCCATCAATAGAATTTTATAGCTTTCATTTGCTTGAAGTTAAGGTTTATTACCTGAAATGTGTGGTAAAAGAATTATGTCATTTCTCACCCAATTGTTATAGCAGAACATAAGGAGTGTGTTGTATCCATTCCTACAATAAAAAGCACTTTATATGTATAGATATACATATATACACACACATCAAGTGGTTCATCTGGTTTGTGTGTGCTAAGTAGTGAATAAAATCAGATATGAATCAAAGTTTAATGTCCATTTATACAAAATTATTTTTTAAAAAAGAGAGAAAAGAAAAAAAATCTTGTAAAGGAGAATTACACATCAATATTCTTTGCACTGTATGTAGATTAGTGCACAGTAATTGTAAGAAACACTGTAAATCTGATATTGTTGTGTTTTTTGAAGGATAAATGAATAGAACATATTCAGTAACATGGTTAGAAGGAAATATTTCTTGTATGCTAAAGGGAAAATATGAAGAGTTATAAAAGCTTGTTTTAAGGACAATCTCTCAGAATAAGAGTTCCTTAACAAAGGCTCAGAACACTCTTATCATCTAACACATTAGCAACTTCTTTTGCAGTAGTGACATTCACATTATAACTTAGAAGTACACTTGAACTACTCTAAAAAGATGCACAAATTTCCTTTAATTTCAGCAGTCATCATTAAGATGCAATTTTTTTCCTGTCTAGAATGTTCAAAGATGTCTCCTTCCTCCATATATAAACTGCCTGAGCTTCTCAAGGGATGAGGAAGCCTTCCAGGATCATTCCTTGCACTTTACAATGGGCCACATTTCAATATATATAAAATTTAACAGTTTAATAAAATGTGAAGATTCAGGAAGAATAGCAAAGGAACAAACTAAACCCTGAACATTTCAAAAAGCCCCTTTCCCTTTCAGTTTTGGAGACTTTGGTCAGAAATAATGAATAGACTGGTTTCCATGCTCTTAACTAAGTGATCTGTTATGGAGGTCACGTATTTAGTGCATCACTTAACCACCATAGTGAATATGATTAAAAAAATATTATAATGAAGCATATATAGAAAAAGGATGGCAAAACTAATACTCCATTACAAAATTGCAGAAATTACTCCTTTCTCACCAGACATGAGAGACACTCAATGCCATTTTATACCACTAGGAGCTCTCATCTACTCAGCATTTCATTCATGAATAAGGAAACTGGAAATCAGAACACTTATTTAGGTGTCTAACTATCTCTATACAGACCTAACTTTTTTTATCTTCTTTAGAAAATTTTGGTGAAAAACCCTCAGGTGCTTTTCTAAAAGTAGCACAGTTGGTTATTTGGGAAATGATTCAGCCTTATTACTTATACTCCTTTCTAGGCAACCATTCTTCACTTCTGACAGAGGCTTTTAACTGTGTTCGACTTAGTGTAGGTTTTCTACAGAATTACATCACTGCTGAATTAGCCCATATGGTTAGAGCATTTGCTTCTTTTAAAAAAGAAATTATCTGTGACTATGGACTATAAATAGAACAAAAAATAACCAATTTCTGTATGCATAAGAACAGAATATTATTCAATGATATCATCAGAAAGAGTTATCGTATTCTTGTTAAGTAATTTTTTATAATAATAGATATGAAGACTCCCCAAGATGTCCAGATGTAAAAAATCAGTATTGTAATAATCCAGATAAGGACTGCTGTAAATGGGTCATGAATCCAAAAGGCAAATCATAAACTCAGATTCATGTTTTTTTCATTATAGAAAAATTACCAAAGTAATTTAGTTAAATTTAATTATATTAGAAAAATAAATTTCTCTCAATACCTATGTAATATATAAAAGTTACTAACTCAAGGTAGCAGTGAGTCTAATACCATAATTCAAGCATAAAACAGTTAAATGAATAAAGACTAGTTTGTGGTCAGAAAGACACTTGCCTTGTGGGTAAACTTTTTCTATCATTGTTTACTGTAAGTTGCTAGGTTTTTCTAGTTTTGTATGAAAAGCCTTATGGGTCTTATCCCATGCAGAGATGACTATAGGCAAAAGTGAAACCAGAAGAAAACTACTCTGATCTTGTTAAGCATCTCCTTTCTCAATATCAACATTAACTCTTCCACTCCCAAAGTGAGCTAGCTACTTCTATCTTTTAGAAACTTCTTCATTAATAAAAATTCTACAAATTTTACTAGTTAATTGACATGATGTGTCATGTACTTAAGACAGTATAAAATAAAAATGCATGTTCCAAGAGTCCAACAGATGCAAAAAAATTACATTTTTAAATTTATACCTTGTATAACCATATAAAATAGATGTATTTCATTTTAGAAACACACTTAAGAATAGAAGACAGCATATTATTTTTCTGATTAAGTTTTTTTTAAGGGAGAATGGAGTAGACTGGAATCAGGCAAGCCCACCTCCTCCCACCCCACAGTCTTTCCATGTGTCTTGCAGGTGGAAGTACTTACAATCCCCTACTTGCTGACAATTATCTGACATGGTATTAGTTCTATTTTGATTAATTGCCATAATGCTTTTCACAGTATGAAGTAATTTTGAGTTTATGATGGGAAGGGCCCAAAGATACAACATTTTAAATAGTAGCATTCTTGTTATAGAGTAGTTCATGAGCTCTCTATTTCTGTCTGATTATTTTTCTGGAATGATTTTTGATACCCTTCATATTATAGCACTTCCTATGTCATGTCTTAGTCACCTAAAGTTTTATCTTTAGATTAATAGAGGGCTAGTTTGGTTTATTTTAAATGAAGGGGAAAAATCTCATTATACGGTGAGAAGATGAGTATTGCTGAAATTAAAGATAATAAGCCAAAGGCATTAAGCTATCAGCTGTCTGAACAGCTAAGATATTGGCACTTATGAACATCAAAGCTTGGTCTAAATTGTTCCTATTATTTTTAGGTTAAAAAAAAAAAGAAAAAAGATGCACTCTGAAAATTATCTTTGTCAGGAAATTACTGTATTATTCTACATTTTGCATCTTCACACTATGACTACAGATAGTGCGTGCTGAAATTGTTTGACTAGTAATAGAGTCACATTTTCCTGGCTCTGTTAAATTATGAAAAGGTGGAAATAGTTTGATTATTTATTAAAAGGGAAAATGTATACCTGAATGAATAATGCTGCACCATACCGTGAAAGTTTGATTTTCATTTTTATCGGTAGAAATAGGCAATATTTAACATCTTGAATGATCAGAGAAACGGGAACTTTAAGATATGTATTTTACTTGTTTGCTATCTATTCTCTAGGCCTGAAAAAAATGCATTGTTTAGCAACTGCAGTGCATTACAGAGTGAGAAATCAGGGTTTGCAGTTTCCATCATCAGCTTCCAAAGACTTTTATGCATGCATATAAATATATGTAAAGAAGATCAACATTTTTATTCATGAAGGTGGTTTCCACAGATAATACCTGATGCTTTTGAGAAAATACAAATAGCCATGTCAAAATTCATAGGTAATTCAACACAGAAGAGTAGCAATGGTTCTTAGGTTACAATTAGACTTTCATTTGCCCCCTATCTCAATAAGCATACGTGAAAGGTATATTTTCAATTCACCCTTGGATGACATCAGAAGTTTTATGGGATTTAAAACTTCTTAGTTTTAACAACTATTAGACATTTTGATACTTCAAAGATTAGGAGAACACTATATATTCATATATATAAAGGAGAATATATCAGCCAAAATTTGAATGATTGTTATCAATGGTTACTATCATTTTTAAAGGTCACCACTGACATTACATGTTTCAGCATCTTGGCAGGAGGTAATTTTCAGAAGGTTTCAGATTTTCTACACATCTTTCTATTTAAGTTTGTCATGAAACTTAAGGGAAATAAATGACCTAACTTTTTTGCAGTGACATGGTGTGTAATACATCAGTTAGAAACAAAACAGATACAAAACCAACCAAACAAAAAAACCAGCTAAAAAAAACCAACCAAAAAAAAGTATAATGGGTAACATTCATCTCATGCAGGATGATGATACCCTAGTTTATTGTTAGAAGGAATATGTTTTAAGCTACTTTAATTAGATATTAAATGAACGATTTCCCCCTCCGCTTTTTTTAAAATGTAAATCAACAGGATATCTAACAAAGCTTTCAATCAAGAACTACAAAGACACATGAAAGTGTAGTCCATTCTTTCTTTTACTTCATGGAATGACTGTTCATTAATTTGTCACAAACCTACATGAAGTTCTTCAATAATGGACTTTGATTTTAAATTCAAATGGATTGGTTAAAATCACAGATAAAAAATAACAACAATAAAAATAAAAATGGAAGAGAATGACAACTCTCTAAGACAATTTTCATTCCATGAAGTGTATCATAAATATAGGAAAATGTTATTCTGCTCTTGCTGCACAATCTCACTTGTGTCAGCAGGTTTACTCATGGCTGAACTGACAGTGAGAGGAGAAATAGATCTACCATGTTTCTATTACAGACACAACAGATGCTGTGCTGAACTGAAGAGCATGGTGGAGCACTTTCAAATTTACGTAGACTGTCATGGAAATGCACACAATGATAGAAATTTATCCAAGATAGTTTTGTCAAGTACAAACCATTTGGCTTGATACAGGGATAACTCAAAGAAGCCTGATTGTCCTCTACCGCACCAGAGGTCAGACTAGACAATCCTAGCACTCTCTTTTGGTCTTAAACTAATCAAATTGAGTAACAATGACAGTAACAAGAGTCTCAGACAAAGGAGAGTCTAAGAAGGACAGAAAGGGGGAAAGATAAGAGGAAAAAAACTACAAAGTTACATTCCTAATCCAGTCAGCCTGGCTGCCAGCTTCTCAGAACTCCAAATGTACATCACAGAATCACAGAATCATCTAAGTTGGAAAGGACCTTGAAGATCATCTAGTCCAACCATTAACCTAACAATGACTGTTCCCAACTACACCATATCCCTAAGCGCTATGTCAACCCAACTCTTAAACACCTCCAGGGATGGGGATACCACCACTGACCTGGGCAGCCCATTCCAACACCCAACAACCTGTTCTGTAAAGAAATACTTCTCAATATCTAGTCTAAACCTTCCCTGGTACAACTTGAGGCCATTCCCTCTTGTCCTATCGTTTATTACTTGCTTAAAAACACTCATCCCCAGCTCTCTGCAACCTCCTTTCAGGTGAGTTGTAGAGGGCGATGAGGTCTCCCCTCAGCCTCCTCTTCTCCACACTAAACAACCCCAGTTCCCTCAGCCGCTCCTCGTACGACATGTGCTCCAGACCCTGCAACAGCTTCGTTGCCCTTCTTTGGACACACTTGAGTAACTCAATGTCCTTTTGTAGTGAGGGGCCCAAAACTGAACACAGTAATCGAGGTGCGGCCTCACCAGTGCCGAGTACAGGGGCAAGATCACTTCCCTGTCCCTGCTGGCCACACTATTGCTGATGCAAGCCAGGATACCATTGGCCTGCTTGGCCACCTGGACACACTGCTGGCTCATGTTCAGCTGGCTGTCAATCAACACCCCCAGGTCCCTCTCTGACTGGCAGCTCTCCAGCCGCTCCTCCCCAAGCCTGTAGCATTGCTGGGGGTTGTTGTGGACCAAGTGCAGCACCCGGCATTTGGCCTTATTGAAACTCCTACAGTTGGCCTTAGCACATTGCTCTGGCCTGTCCAGGTCTCTCTGCAGAGCCTCCCTACCCTCGAGCAGATCAACACTCCCACCCAACTTGGTGTCATCTGCAAAGTTACTGAGGGTGCACTCGATCCCCTCGTCTAGATCATCAATAAAGATGTTAAACAGGAGTGGCCCCAAAACCGAGCCCTGGGGGACACCACTTGTGACTGGCCACCAAGTGGATTTAACTCCATTCACCACAACTCTTTGGGCCCGGCCATCCAGCCAGTTTTTTACCCAGCAAAACGTGTGCCCATCCAAGCCTCAGGCGGCCAGTTTTGCCAGGAGAATGCTGTGGGAAACGGTGTCAAAGGCCTTGCTAAAGTCAAGGTAAACTACATCCACAGCCTTTCCCTCATCATTGCACCAGTTCAGAAGTGCCTGGCTACAGCTTTGTGCAGAAGGGCTTCTTACATGTATATGATTGCCTAAAAACATAGGAATTCCTTAACTGGCTCACAGCATGTTTCTGCCTTTCCAGTTAGTTCATCAACATTGTTTTATTTCCTTGCTTAAATTTTGTAAAAATCACTTCTTTTAATTTTTCAAAGTTTATGCAGGTTTTTGACATACCCTAAAACCATAACCACTTTTTCTTTCTTCAAATACATATTTAATAACAAGCTTCACCTTTAGAAAACAGATTGTAATGACATTGGCATAGTCAGTATTACATCTCCAGTAATTTAAAGCATTTTTATGTAAAGCTTTTATGCTGGGATTCAGGAGCTTCTGAAATTGTTTTGAATGAGAAAGCCCTAGAGCTGATTTTCTATTTTAAAATAAAAAAAAGAAGGTTGCTTCCAGTAATGGCATATTAGACAGCTTGAAGTATATAATTCCCCAGAAATGCTATATATGTTATTCTGGTTAGATGTGAATAGAATCTGAACTCATATGGAAGATTATGGTAAGCAAACTATGTGACTGACAAGACATTATAATGGAGCAGCGCAGCAAGAACATATTGTAAATAGCAGTTTGTTGATTATGGAATTCCAGATGAGATGTTGAAAGACAATGGTTCAGGTCTGACTTGTTTCCAACCTTTTCAATGATATCTGTTTAAATATACTATGTATAAAGCCTAATCAAAGTAAAATTAGTTGCAATAAAGGTCTATGTAAATAGTGAAGAATTTGATCAAAACAATGACCTATCACATATTGGCAAAAAATCAAAATTAGCTCTAAAAGGTGAAGACCATATATTTAACAATCTATATTGTAGTTTTAGCACTGAGAACTACTCAAGGTGCAAAAGTAAAATGTCAGCGGTTAAAATCAAATAACTATTCCAAAAATACCTAGAATTTTACATCCTTTACTATTTTTATGAAAAGGTTATATTCTAAGAGAAGGCTCTCATTGTTAGGACACCATTTCTGTCAGGAGACGTGAGTATCAGCCTAATGTTAACTTGTAACCCAACTTGCATACTCTGCTGTGAAAATACAGTTCTATTTACTGTAAGGGGTCTCAAACACTTAACTTGCTCTATTCATTCTTCAGTGCAGTTTTGGAGGAAAGCAAAGACATCTGAGAGAGGGTGTTGCTTTTCAGCATGTTCTACTAGGACTAACCCCAAAAAATTTAATTTGAGAATATTAGCATATATTGATTCACATGCATGCCTTCTGTGTGTCATATATTAGCATATATTGATACAAGTGCACTCTGATATCTAAAGTAGTGCTTTCTTATTGTCCAAGAACAAAAATTGGATTTCTTGATTAATTTAAACTCCCATTACTCTGTCTTTTTGTCTCAGCCTGAAAGGCTGAACATCTCCGATATACATGGCTCCCTGGAAACAGAAGCCCTACATAAGAAATGCAATACAATATTTTATTTGTGATTATTCCTGTTTCTAGGGAGGAAACTGTGAATCTGTGATGGATTAATATATTCAATAATTGCTAAATGGTAGAAACTCCAGTTCTAATACTACATATTCATATGCAGTATGTCTTCAGAGTTTTCTATTAGCTTGGTTTTTTGTCCCTCAGGAATTTTTGCTCCTTTGCAAGGATTCTAGTCAGATTAGAGTTCATTGTTAAGTTAGATATCTGTTCTTTAAAAAGCACAATTGTTCAGCGTCATCACCCTGGCTGGTGAAAATCCCCCTGGGGTCATGAACAGAAGGTAAGGGTGGTATAATCATTTGTAATCATTGGTTGTATTAGGCTTTCTCTGCATAAAGAGACCTACATGAGAAATATAGTGTTGGTGGTTTATGTAGCAGATAATATACCACACATCTGACATGAAGGCAATGGGAGAACTGTCATTTAAGAGCTCATATCACTGAGCTAACTGGTTAGTGCTCTATTAAAAGGTATTTGTAATGCTTCCTGGCTTCACACTGACTTTACTGATTATCTGTTTAGAAAAACACATGACAAAGTTTTGCAAATAAGAACGTCTGTGGGCTTTCTCCTTTTGTATCTTAATTTGAGTAACCTTCTCCACTTTCTCCCCAAAGAAATTAGGGACTGACTTGAATGTGATTTTTTTCAGTGTACAGGCACCTCCATTCTATCTTGTTAACTGCCTGTGAAGTTATCTCTAATCATCACATTGTGATATATCATATTTTATTATAAAGTTTTCATCAGTCCACTACTACATGAAGAAACCCTCTGCCAGTTCTGGACTATTTCCTTCTGTCATCTAATTATTCCTCTGTTCCTAACTCTTACTCTGATTAGGGAAGCATGCATTTAACTTCATCAAATACTAAGAATGGGAAAAGTTATTTTTAAAAGTAGAAAATATAAGAAATTATAATTAGAGACAACACATGAGATAAAAATTTCTTAGGCAAGTCAGAGAGATGGGTGTGTGACAGAGCCTGTTTTGGAATGCACAGGGTTTTTTTGTTTGTTTGCTTTTTAATTTTAACCAATTTTTACTTTTCTTGATGTTATTTTGGAAAGTAAAGCCCAAAATGTTCTTTTGAACATAGTAAGTAACACTAGTGACATTTTTAGAATCAAATATCCTGTTAAGGATATATTTAATATATAATTACATTGAGATAATTGAGAGCTAGCTCAAATACAAGCAAACAAATAATCCAGATATTGGGGTGGGGTTGGGGTTTGAGTTGTAATGTTCTGCCAATGACAGTCTTCAGCTAACCTCTGATTATCAGAAGATGTGAAGGAACAGCAAATTCTTAGCTGATAATCAAATAACATGATTAAAAGAGGAAGGTGACAAAATTGATAGGGGAGTGGAATTAAAGAAAAAAATGTAATCCTGACTAAAAACTTGATAGTTGGCTGGCTATTCATATATATTATGTAAAACTATCATTCTAGTTTTAAACCAGGTAGTCCATATTTGATACTGAAGTTACATTCGCAATGCTTATATGTTAGGGGTTGAGGAATGTATGAAGGCCTTTGATAGATTCCTTGGCTTTTGAGTGATAAATCAGATGGTCAGAGTGTGTGACAGGCATATAGAGCAGGTCAGGGTAAAAAAAGCAGGGTGCTCACAAATGTGTTTCAAGGATAGATAACAAAAAATTAAAGGCAAAAGTCTATTTCTTTTTAAACCATTCCTTAAATTTACTTTCAACATCATTGAATGTTTACATTCAACATCACTGAACGGATTTCTTCTGGGGTGTCCACCATGCACCATAGTAATCTTACATCATAATCGGAGACTGCAACATCTGTGTATTTCCACAATATACCTTGTCTGATTCCATTTAAGTCAAGAGTTAAAACTAAGTCAAGCAACAACAAGACTCCTCTCAGCTGGATCCATACTCCAGAACCAAACCTGCAAAAATAGACTCAGTTTTCAGATTCCTATTGAACTCCAGAATGACAGTTCTGGACTAGCTCAAGCTCTTACATTTTCAAGATTAAATATTACAGTCATTCAGCCTCTGTAGGAATGTTGTCCTTCTTGCTCCCTTGATGACCTGAACAAACTAAACAAAGAACAACTACATTAAATCATTGTATACTCAGAATTCATATTTCTATATGTTAACTTTTCACCAATTGTAGCTTTCCATTTCTGCTGGTGGCTATAATCAATAGTAATGTTTGCTGAAAACAGAAAACTGAAAACATGCTGTTTATAACAAGAGCTACAGTCACTTATTGTATCTCAGAATGAAGTAATCTTTAAGCAGGCAACAGCTTTACTTCAGTGAAAGTTTCTTATCATCATTGATACACACAACTGGCAATGGGCCAGGAACAAATATTTCCCTTAACTAATCAAGTGAAAGCTTGAATGTATGTCCTGGTTTAGCCAGGGTAGGATTAAGTTTCCCCAGCAGTGGGGGGGGAAGCTCTATCTGGGTTATTCATATATCATGCTGACGTCACATCCTGGCACGAGCACGGGAAGAATCGGTGATCGCGTGGGTTGGCACAGCCGGTTCTCTCTTTGCTGTATCGGTATATACTTTGCTCTGTTCATTGCCATCACTGTTATTTTTATTGTTATTGTTTGTTTTGTTGCTGTTGCTCTGTTGTATTAAACCTCTCCTTATCTCAGTCTCGGGGCTTTGTATTTCACTCCCTTTGTGGGGGAGGGGCAGCGGCCGCGTGGTCTCAGACCCCGGCAGGGGCTAAACCACTACAACTTTGGCGCCCAACGTGGGGCTGGAGAAGACTGAGATAAGGACAAAAGGAGAAGGAGTGTTAGAGCAATCTGTTAGGTGTAATTTTTTTTTCTGTTTTTATTTGTGTTGTTTGATAAGAAACGTTTGCAATGCTGACCAATTTACTCGCGTGGTGGAGCTGGATTAATCCTTATATCCATTGTGTGTTCCCAGTGTTGGTGTTTGTTCTCGGTGGAAAATGTGCCAAGGGTCTTGTTTTGCTGTACTGGTTACTGTCTGCTTATAATGGGCTCGTATCTCTGCTTGTGGAGGTGAACCGCTACCTGTTTGCTCCCTGGGCTTTTGTTAAGGGTCTCACCCCCTCTATGGGTGAGCCAGGGGAAGAGATTCTCTCGGTTTTTGAGAATTTCAGCTATCCCTGGAGCCTCCTGGCCACTGTGTTCATGGCACAATGCTTTCTAAATGTCTGCCAGATCTTGTTTTGGGCCATGCAGTATTTCTCCAACAATAGCACCACCTGGAAACCTGCCCTGAGGGCAGATAGTTATAAATGGCAGGGTATGTGGGAGAAGATGGGCAAGTACCTGAGTCAGTGGTCACCCCCAACGTTCTGGGATTTCACTCCCGAACAAGTGCAGAGTCCTGATAAACTGGTGGAGTGTTTGGAAAAGGTGTGCTGCCAATCTAACAAACCCCGGGAGATGCAACTCGCTGCGATGTGCTGGGGGCTTGCCCATGCTTACCGCATCGCCCTTAACACTGATCACTGCCCTCAAGGGGGCGAAAGAGCTGCAGGGTCTGAAAGTGAACTTACTGGTGCAGCAGCTGGGCCAGGGGGACAGGCAGTGCCAGTACCGGTCGCCTCCACCAGCACAGCAGCTGAGCCGGAGGGACAAGCAGCACCAATATCAGTTGCCCCGATACGAAAAACCAAATATACCAAAAAAATCCCCTCGCAATGTACAGGGTGATAATGAACCAGGCCCATCACAAGAGCAGGAGGAAGAGCCGGAGGTAATCATCCGATCTCTATCCCTCAGTGAGTTGCAAGATATGCGGAAGGATTTTAGCCACATTCCAGGGGAGCAAATTTGCACCTGGCTGCTCAGATGCTGGGATAGTGGAGCTGCTGGTTTGGAATTGGAGGGGAGAGAGGCCAAGCAGGTGGGACCTTTAGCCAAGCAGGCTGGTATTGACAAGGCAATAGGGAAACAGGCTCAAACCCTCAGCCTTTGGAGGCGACTCCTGCTCGGTGTAAAGGAGAGGTACCCCTACAAGGATGATGCTCTATGTCGGTTGGGCAAGTGGACCGACATGGAGAAAGGCATTCAAAACCTCAGGGAAACGGCTGTGTTTGACATGATCTATGGTGATCTGAATGATGAGCAGTCACCAATGGATCCAGATCAGGCCCCTTGCACACAGCTGATGTGGCAGAAGTTCCTGCAAAGTGGACCAGAGGGACATTCCAAAGCATTAGCAGTAGCGTCCTGGTGGCGAGACACCCAGATTCAGACAGTGGATGAAGTGATTATCCAGCTCCGGCAATATGAGGGGAGTCTCCCTTCCTCCCAACATGCTTTGGTTTCAGCTGTAGAGGAACTGTCTCAGAGGCTCCAGAAAGTGGAACAGGACATGTCCTATGTTCCACCTGCACGGGCCAATGTCTCAACTATTAGAAGCAGGCACTTCCCCACCCAAGAGAAGGGCAGTGCAAGACACACACCACGGGGCACCCTGTGATTTTTCCTCCGCCACCATGGGGAAAACATGAGAAGGTGGCATGGACAGCCCACTTCTGCCCTAGCTGCACGAGTACAGCAACTGAAAGGGAAGACCACCATGAAAGAGGAGTCTTCCAAGAGAGATGCAACTCCAGTGTCTAGTCAGAAATCCCCCAGACAGAATAGAATGGCCAACAGTATGCTTGACCCTCTTGAGGGGACCAGGAAGTCATTCTTGCAGGAGTCACTCTTAGATCAAGTGAGTGATGGTGAGCAGGATTAGAGGGGCCCTGCCTCCAGCCAGGTGGAGGAAAGGGATAATCGGATTTACTGGAAGGTGTGGATCGATGGCCTGGCACTTCAGAACCACAAGAATATAAGGCCTTGGTAGACACTGGTGCACAGTCCACCCTGATGCCATCAAGCCACAGTGGGGTCGAATCCATCTGCATCTCCGGAGTGACAGGGGGGTCCCAACAGCTGACCTTATTAGAAGCTGAAGTAAGCTTAACTGGGAAGGACTGGCATAAGCACCCCATTGTGACTGGCCCAGATGCCCCGTGCATCCTAGGTATAGACTACCTCAGGAGAGGGTACTTTAAAGACCTAAAAGGGTACCGGTGGGCCTTTGGTATAGCTGTCCTGCAGGAGATTGAGCAATTGTCCACCTCACCCGGCCTCTCAGAGGACCCCTCAGTGGTGGGGTTGCTTAAGGTTGAAGAGCAGCGAGTGCCAATTGCCACCAAGATGGTGCACCGGCGGCAGTACCGCACTAACCGAGATTCCCTGGTCCCCATCCATCAGCTGATCCGTCGACTAGAAAGCCAGAAGGTGATCAGCAAGACTCACTCACCTTTCAACAGCCCTATATGATAAGTGAGAAAACCTAATGGCAAATGGAGACTAACTGTGGACTACCGTGGCCTGAACGAAGTTATGCCAGGGATGAGTGCTGCAGTGCCGGACAGGCTAGAGCTCCAGTATGAGCTGGAGTCGAAGGCATCCAAGTGGTATGCCATGATTGACATCGCTAACGCATTTTTCTCCATTCCAATAGCACCAGAGTGCAGGCCACAGTTTGCATTCACTTGGAGGGGTATCCAGTACACCTGGAATCGATTGCCCTAGGGGTGGAAACACAGCTCCACCATTTGCCATAGACTGGTCCATACTGCACTGGAGAAAGGTGGGGCTCCAGAACACCTGCAGTTCATTGATGATATAATTGTATGGGGGGACACAGATGAGGAAGTCTTTGAGAAAGGAAAGAAGATAATTGAAATCTTCCTGAAGGCTGGTTTTGCCATCAAGCAACAGAAAGTTAAGGGGCCTGGAAGGGAGATTCAGTTCCTAGGAATAAAATGGCAAGATGGGTGTCGTCACATCCCAATGGAGGTGACAAACAAGATAACAGCCATGGCCCCAGCAACCACCAAAAAGGAGACGCAGTCTTTCTTGGGTGCTGTGGGGTTCTGGAGGATGCACGTCCCAAACTACAGCCTGATTGTGAGCCCTCTCTACCACGTAACCTGCAAGAAGAATGATTTTAAATGGGGCCCAGAGCAACAACAAGCCTTTGAACAAATTAAGCAGGAGATTACCCAGGCAGTGGCCCTCGGGCCAGTCCGGACAGGTCAGGAGGTTAAGAACATGCTCTACACCACAGCCTGGGAGAATGGCCCTTCCTGGAGCCTTTGGCAGAGAGCAGATGGGGAATCCCGAGGCTAACCTCTAGGCTTTTGGAGCCGGGGATACAAAGGCTCTGAAGCTAACTATACACTGACTGAGAAGGAGATACTGGCAGCGTACGAAGGAATTCGAGCTGCCTCAGAAGTGGTCGGCACTGAGACACAGCTCCTCCTGGCACCCTGACTGCCGGTGCTGGGATGGATGTTGAAAGGAAAGGCTCCCTCCACACATCATGCAACAGATGCCACGTGGAGTAAATGGGTTGCGTTGATAACACAATGGGCTCGAATAGGGAACCTCGACCCCCCAGGATTAGTAGAAATGATCATAAACTGGCCAGAGAGAAAAGATGCTGGGATGTCACCAGAACAAGAGGTGAAACGTGCTGAGGAGGCCCCACCATATAACAAGCTGCCAGAGGAGGAGAAACGATATGCCCTGTTCACTGATGGGTCTTGTCGCATTGTGGGAAAACATCGACGATGGAAAGCTGCGGTGGGGCATCCCACATGAGAAACCACTGAAGCTGTTGAGGGACAAGGTGAATTGAGCCAGTTCGCAGAGGTGAAAGCCATCCAATTGGCTTTGGAGATTGCTGAGTGAGAAAGTGGCCGAGGCTCTATATCTACACTGACTCGTGGGTGATGGCAAGTGCCCTGTGGATGTGGTTGCAGCAGTGGAAACAGAACAACTGGCAACGCAAGGGCAGACCCATCTGGGCCGCTGAAGTATGGCAGGACATTGCAGCCCGGGTGGAGAACCTCGTTGTGAAGGTGCGCCATGTGGACGCCCATATACCCAAGAGTCGAGCCACTGATGAACATCAACATAACCAGCAGGCGGACCAAGCTGCTAAGATCGAGGTGGCTCAGGTGGGCTTGGACTGGCAGTGTAAAGGTGAACTGTTCATAGCCCGGTGGGCCCATGAGACCTTGGGCCACCAAGGCAGAGATGCAACATACAGGTCAGCTCGAGATCGAGGGGTGGACCTCACCATTGACACCATCGCAGAGATCATCCACGGATGTGAGACGTGTGCTGCAATCAAACAAGCCAAACGGGTGAAGCCCCAGCGGAATGAAGATCGATGGATGAAATATAAATATGGAGAGGCCTGGCAGATCGACTACATCACACTGCCACAGACCCGCCGAGGCAAGCACCACGTGCTCACAATGGTGGAAGCAACCACTGGGTGGCTCGAAACTTATTCAGTGTCCCACGCCACCACCCGGAATACCATCCTGGGCCTAGAAGAGTGAGTCCTGTGGCGACATGGCACCCCAGAGAGGATTGAGTCAGACAATGGGACTCACTTCCGAAATAACCTCATAAATGCCTGGGCAGAAGAACACAGCATCGAGTGGGTCTACCACATCCCCTACCACGCACCAGCCTCCGGGAAGATCGAGCGCTACAATGGACTGTTAAAAACTACATTGAGAGCAATGGGGAGTGGAACCTTCAAACACTGGGACACACATCTGACAAAGGCCACTTGGTTAGTGAACACAAGAGGATCTGCCAGTCGAGCTGGCCCGGCTCAGTCAAAACTTCTACGTGTTGTAGACGGGGATAAAGTCCCTGTGGTGCGCATGAGGGACCTGCTGGGAAAAATGGTCTGGGTTAGTCCTGCGCCGGGCAAAGGCAAACCCATCCACGGGATTGTTTTTGCTCAAGGACCTGGGTGCACCTGGTGGGTGATGCAGAAGGATGGAGAGGTCCGATGCGTACCACAAGGGGACTTGATTGTGGGTGAAAACACACCGTGAGTTATACCGTGCTTTTGTTAATTTTTCTTTGTCAATGCTAATTGCTAAATGGCAGCTGGATGTGCCGCACATGGTATAGAATAAAGGGGTGGATTATGTCCTGGTTTAGCCAGGATGGGGTTAAGTTTCCCCAGCAGTGGGGGGGGAAACTCTATCTGGGTTATTCATATATCATGCTGACGTCACATCCTGGCGCGAGCACGGGAAGAATCGGTGATCGCGTGGGTTGGCACAGCCGGTTCTCTCTTTGCTGTATCGGTATATACTTTGCTCTGTTCATTGCCATCACTGTTATTCTTATTGTTATTGTTTGTTGTGTTGCTGTTGCTCTGTTGTATTAAACCTCTCCTTATCTCAGTCTCGGGGCTTTGTATTTCACTCCCTTTGTGGGGGAGGGGCAGCGGCCGCGTGGTCTCAGACCCCAGCAGGGGCTAAACCACTACAATGTACATTATAATTTATACCACTCTTTGTTCTATTAATGGTATAGAATATAATTGTGTTACATGAAACATGGCATAGCTTTCTGGTAAGAATTCACTATAAGTATTACACATACCACATTATTTAAGCATCTTCACTAATGAGCTAATATTCCTCAAGCTATTCAAGCATATGGAGGTCATTACTTACAGTTCAGTTTATAGAGGGGTTGCTGTTTTACATCCATAGCTGTTGTAAAGTGAGATGGGCTGTGGAGGAGCCTCTGAAGTGTCTGTACACTTTACATGTACCAGCCAGAAAGTTTTCCCTGTTTTCTGTGTTTGCTTAATACTCCCAGGGGACAATAAAAGTAAAACAGGTTATAAAATACAACATATGGACAAATATGTTGCAGCAGGTATGGATTATATAATGAGAGACATCAACTATCTGAACTGAAAAGAACATCAGCTAGATGCCCAGTCACTATGATACAGGCTGTTTCTATGAGCTCTGCTTGGATAATTAACATTTATCTACAGACAAGAAATCTGTAAGTTTGTCCTTAGACTTGCAATTGTCCTCATGGACTGATCTCCTACCTGTTAGCCAAATCTTCAAACATGGGTGTGCATTTGCAGCTATGTCAGTTCACATCTCAGCATGTAAGCAAATAAATGGCTAATATACAGTAGGGCTGGTGTCAGGAATAGTGTGAATATTTTACTTCCCCAAGATAAATTTGAAAAGTAGGGCAAATCTGGCTAGGTACAGGCTTATAGTGCCATTTCACTGGTCTTCAGCCATAGCAAGTTAATCCAGTAACAATGCCGTGATCTTCCAGACACTGTAATATTTTAGTGCTGCTACTGTCTGTATTTTCCTGTGAAGTTTCAGAGATGGTGTGCAACTGAAAGTATTACTCATAAAATTAGTAATATTTATGGGATTTTTTTCCCTTGGAAAAAAACAGTATGTTATATTATATCTATGCCTTCTCTCTTTATGGAAAGACTTCTTCACCAAAAGATCTGGTTGAAATTTAATTTTTGACCACCTTGTGTTCCACAAACAGATCGCTTGCATCAAAAATCAGCATAATTTACAGGGTAGTGAAAAAAAATTACAATAAAAAGTTAATTCTGACCTGATTTAAAATTTTGCCTTTAAATGTAGCTGAGTTTGTACTGTAACTCCAAATTGGAAATGGATCTTATGCTTAAAGTTAAGTCAACTTGGGGTGGAATACAGATATTTTTCTACTTTTTTTTTCAGCTCCTTTATCATATTCCTGTAATTTACTGTAGAGAAAGTGGAACAAAAAGCCCATGAAACATAGCCATGTGACCTTAGCTGTTCAGTGTTTTTAATTTATATCTTGAGCAAGGCAGAAAAAATTAAGAACCATTTGTTTTGTTACGTTTCCTTTATTTTCTGTTTTAGCTTTCTTGGAAGTATGTTATTATTTTACCATTTTGTAGCAATTATGCCATTATTTGTTTAGGCCCACAATTTTCTAACTTCAAAACCTATGCTTAAATCCCACTGGGGTCTATGGATTAAACACATGCTTGAAGTGAGAGTTTAATTAGATGTTTTCCTGAATTGGATCTTTAATTGCTAATCTTTTTTTTTCAGTAAAGTTTTATTGACATCCCTGTTTATTTAAAGACACTATTCAGGTTTTCAATGTAAGATTTCAGTTGCAGGAGAATTTCTGAAGAATTACTTACATGAAAGCATTGACGTAGGATTAATTACTAAGAACTAGAGACAAAACCAAACAGGGAGCAATAAAAGAGAAACCCCATGTATTTCCTTTGGAGTTCTTCCTGTTCTAAGAAAGGTGAAGTGTACAAACAGTACTTTATTTCATCTATGAAGTTCTTCCATATCTGTTTTCCCTCATGTACTCTGAAGTAACTTTATGTCTGGTAAAAGCAAGAAGAGGTGGGGATTTTGGTTTGTTTTGTTTTGTTTTTTTTTTTTTTTTTTTCATAATCAAAATCTGCTTTATCACAATAAAAATGACACTGTAAAAATAAAATAGACCTAATGAAAAAATGAAAATTGAGCATTTACCCTTGTAGAAAAGCAGCAATATGTAAGTCTCCTTTCCAACAAAGATGGAAAATGACTTACAAAGGTCTCAAGACAAATGAGATATTTTAAAACTTTCACCAAGGGTTTGTTTTTAGCACTATGGAAGAACAAATAACAAAGCATGCTGCAGGAGACAAATGATGGAATTTCACAAACAAAATTATTTGAAATTATGATCTGGCTTATTGACAACATAAACCAGACTTGGCATAACAAAAAAGCGTAAGTGGTCACAGGACAAAAGACAGCTAGCTAGACACAGACATAACTTCTGTCAAAATTCAGTAAGGCCACATGAACTCTGGATTTACTGGATATCTTTTGTGTTACTGGATATCCTGGTGGCAGCTACATGCAGTTGTGTGTGTTTAAAAGAAAAGATAAAAGTATTAATGAGAAAAAAATATGTAGCCACCATTTAATATGACAATTTTTCCACCCAATTAATCTTTATGTAGGTCTATATAATTGCTTTCAGTATTCTGATTTTTGGCCTATACATACCCCTGCTGATACTGGGGGAAGGCTGCTGTTCCCCCTGGGAGCAGCCAAAGAGGCACAAGGCGGAACGGAGGTGGAGACTGCAGGTCCAGGCAGGCAAGAGGAGATGCCTATATATAAGAAGGGTCAGAAGGATGATCCAGGAAATTACAGGCCTGTCAGTTTGACTTCAGTGCCCGGGAAGCTGATGAAGCAGCTCATCCTGAGTACCATCATACAACACGTGTGGGACAACCAGATGATCAGGCCCAGTCAGCATGGGTTTATGAAAGGCAGGTCCTGCTTGACAAACCTGGTCTCCTTCTACGACAGGGCGACCTGTTTATGGGATGAGGGAAAGGCTGTGGATGTTGCTGTGGATGTTGTCTACCTTGACTTTAGCAAGGCCTTTGACACCGTTTCCCACAGCATTCTCCTGGCAAAACTGGCTGCTCAAGGCTTGGATGGGCACAAGCCTTGCTGAGTAAAAAACTGGCTGGATGGCCGGGCCCAAAGAGTTGTGGTGAATGGAGTTAAATCCAGTTGGCAGCCGGTCACGAGTGGTGTCCCCCAGGGCTCGGTTTTGGGGCCACTCCTGTTTAACATCTTTATTGATGATCTAGACGAGGGGATCGAGTGCACCCTCAGTAAGTTTGCAGATGAGACTAAGTTGGGTGGGGTGTTGATCTGCTCGAGGGTAGGGAGGCTCTGCAGAGAGACCTGGACAGGCTGGAGCGATGGGCTAAGGCCAACTGTAGGAGTTTCAATAAGGCCAAATGCCGGGTGCTGCACTTGGTCCACAACAACCCCCAGCAGTGCTACAGGCTTGGGGAGGAGTGGCTGGAGAGCTGCCAGTCAGAGAGGGACCTGGGGGTGTTGACTGACAGCCGGCTGAACATGAGCCAGCAGTGTGCCCAGGTGGCCAAGCAGGCCAATGGTATCCTGGCTTGCATCAGCAAGTGTGGCCAGCAGGGACAGGGAAGTGATCTTACCCCTGTACTCGGCACTGGTGAGGCCACACCTCGATTACTGTGTTCAGTTTTGGGCCCCTCACTACAAAAAGGACATTGAATTACTTGAGCGTGTCCAGAGAAGGGCAACGAAGCTGTTGCAGGGTCTGGAGCACATGTTGTACGAGGAGCGTCTGAGGGAACTGGGGTTGTTTAGTCTGGAGAAGAGGAGGCTGAGGGAGGTTGCAGAGAGCTGGGGATGAGTGTTTTTAAGCAAGTAATAAGCGATAGGACAAGAGGGAATGGCCTCAAGTTGTACCAGGGAAGGTTTAGACTAGATATTGGGAAGCATTTCTTTACAGAACGGGTTGTTAGGTGTTGGAATGGGCTGCCCAGGTCAGTGGTGGAGTCCCCATCCCTGGAGGTGTTTAAGAGTTGGGTTGACATAGCGCTTAGAGATATGGTGTAGTTGGGAACAGTCATTGTTAGGTTAATGGTTGGACTAGATGATCTTCAAGGTCTTTTCTAACCTAGATGATTCTGATTCTGTTTTCCAATAAGAGAGCCAGGTACAGATAGGCAACCTGCAGTGTCTGCAAGGGCTGCAGTGGTGACCGAAATGATTCCCCCTTCAGCAAGTGTTGCCCTCAGCAGAGAGGGTGCCTACAGCTCTATGTAAAATAAAGAGAGTAACTTTGATATATCAATATATTGATATATTTTTGTGATTTATACATTTTTATTTTTTGCTTTAGTTGTCATAGCTACAAGTAACACATTTGTGATACAGGCTCTTTAGGTAGGACAGGCAGGGAAGATGAGGAGGGAGTGTCACCCTCAATGTCAGTGACCAGCTGGAGCGCATGGAGCTCTGCCTGGGCATGGATGAGGAGCCGACTGAGAGCTTACGGGCCAGGATTAAAGGGAGGGCAGGGACAGGAGAAATTGTAGTGGGCATCTGCTACAGGCCATCCAACCAGAAAGACTGAGCAGAGGAGACCCTCTATAAACAGATAGAAGAAGCCTCATGTTCACAAGCTCTGGTCCTCATGGGGGACTTCAACCATCCCGGTATATGTTGGACGGACAACACAACAGGGCATAAGCAATCCAGAAGGTTCCTGGAATGCATTGATGATGTCTTCCTTGTCCAAGTGATAGAGGAGCCAACGAGGAGAGGTGCTATGCTGGACCATGTTCTCACCAACAAGGAGGGGCTGGTAGGGAGTGTGAATCTCAAGAGAATCCTTGACCGCAGTGACCATGAAATGGTAGAGTTCAAGATCCTTAGGGCAGCAAGGAGGGTGCACAACAAACTCTCTATCCTGGACTTCAGGAGAGTAGACTTTGGCCTCTTCAGGGATCTGGTTGGTAGAGTACAGCAGGATAAAGCCCTGGAGGGAAGAGGGGCCCAGGAAAGCTAGTTAATATTCAAAGATCATCTCCTCCAAGCTCAGAAACAATGCATCACAACAAAGATGAAGTCAGGCAAAAATGCCAGGAGGCCTGCATGGATGAACAAGAAGCTCCTGGACAAACTCAAGCACAAAAAGAAAACCTAAAGGGGTGGAAGCAAGGACAGATAGCCTAGGAGGAATACAGAGAAACTCTCCGAGCAGCCAGGGATCAGGTTAGGAAGGCTGAAGCCCTGGTAGAATTAAATCTGGTCAAGGATGGCAAGGGCAACAAGAAAGACTTCTATAGGTACATCAGTGATAAAAAGAAGACTAGGGAAAATATGGGCCCTCTCCAGAAGGAAACGGGATACCTGCTTACCTGGGATATGAAGAAGGCTGAGGTATTCAAATGACTTTTTTGTCTCCATCTTCACCAGCAAGGGCTCCAGCCACACTGTCCAAGTCGTAGAAGGCAAAGGCAGGGACTGGGGGAATGAAGAACCGCCCACTGTAGGAAATCAGGTTCAAGACCATCTAAGGGCTCTGAAGGTGCACAACTCCATGGGATCTGATGAGATATATCCACGGGTCCTGAGGGAACTGACAGATGAAGTGGCTAAGACACTATCCATCATATTTGACTAGTTGTGGTAATCTGGTGAAGTTCCTGCTGACTGGAGAAGGGGAAACATAACTCCCATTTTTAAAAAGGAAAAAAAAGAAGGCCCGGAGAACTACAGGTCAGTCATTCTCACCTCTGTGTCTGTCAAGATCATGGAGCAGATCCCCCTGGAAACTATGCGAGGGCACATGGAAAATAAGGAGGTGATTGGTGACAGCCAACATGGCTTCACTAAGGGCAAATCGTTCCTGACAAATCTGGTGGCCTCCTATGATGGTGTTACAGCATTGGTGGATAAGGGAAGAGCAACTGATGTCATCTGCCTGGACTTGTGTAAAGCATTTGACACTGTCCTGCACAACATCTTTGTTTCTAAATTGGAGAGACATGAACTTGATGGATGGACCACTCAGTGGATAAGGAATTGGCTGGATGGTCACACTCAAAGAGTTGAGGTCAAGAGCTCGATATCTAAGTGGAGAGCAGTGACGAGTGGTGTTCCTCAGGGGTCAGTATTGGGATCAGTGCTCTTTAATGTCTTTGCTGGTGACATGGACAGCGAGATCGAGTGCACCCTCAGCAAGTTCACTGATGACACCAAGCTGTGTGGTGAAGTCAACACGCTGGAGGGAAGGGGTGGCATCCAGAGGGACCTGGACAGTCTTGAGAGGTGGAACTGTGCAAACCTCATGAAGTTCAACAAGGCCAAGTGCAAGGTCCTGCACATGGGTCAAGGCAATCTCAAGTACAAATACAGGCTGGGTGATGAGTGGATTGATAGCAGCCCTGCGGAGAAGGACTTGGGAGTATTGGTGGATGGAAAACTGACTATGAGGTAACAATGTGAGTTCACAACCCAGAAAGCCAACAGTATCCTGGGCTGGATCAAGAGAAGTGTAGCCAGCAGGTCAAGGGAGGTGATTCTCCCCCTCTGCTCTGCTCTTGTGAGACCCCACTTGGAGTGTACTGTGTTCAGATCTGGGACTCCCAACATAAGAAGGACATGGACTTGCTTGAGCAGGTCCAGAGGAGGGCCATGAAAATGATCAGGGGGCTGAAGCACCTCTGTTATTAAGACAGGCTGAGAGAGTTGGAGTTGTTCAGCCTGGAGAAGAGAAGGGTCTGGGAGACCTTATAGCAACCTTCCAGTACTTAAAGTGGGCCTATAGGAAAGATGGGGAGGGAACTTTTATCAGGGAATGCAGTGATAGGACAAGAGGTAACGGTTTTTAAACTGAAAGAGGGTAGATTTAGATTTAGATATAAGGAAGAAATTTTTTACTGTAAGGGTGGTGAGGCACTGGAACAGGTTGCCCAGAGAAGCTGTAGATGTGCCCTCCCTGGAAGTGCTCAAGGCCAGATTGGGTAGGGCTCTGAGCAAACTGATCTAGTGGAAGGTGTCCCTGCCCATGGCAGGAGGGTTGGAACTAGATGATCTTTAAGGTTCCTCCTTCAACACAAACTATCTATAATTCTATGATTCTATGATTTATTCTGAAGTCAGACATTTTTTAGTGAAGATCAAGAAGGTTTCATTGTCAATGAAGCAATGGCCTCTTAATATATCTTATATGGAAAAGTCCATTGAAATGAGCATGAGACACCTTGAGTCTGTAATAATCAAACTGGATATATTGCAGGCCATTTAAATTAAGGGTTTTTTATATCTTTTACTGCATGCACTTCTATCTGACAGTTTGCCTGTGCTTTTAGTTGAAAAGATGCTGCAAAACAGAAAACAGGCAAAGCCTCTGGAGCAGCCAAGTCTGTCAGCTTAGTCTCAGTGCTGTGCTAGTGTCACCTTGTGGCTTCCTTTTTGATGTGAGAGTAGAAATTCTATTACCTTTACCTGTAACATATGGATACTTCCCATCCAAGTTGACAGCAATAAACCCTTCTTTATTAGTACCTTCTCCATGTTTCTCCATGAAAAAAACCCCAGTCTGGCCTTTCTCTATCGAAGTCCTTTACACTAGGTCTGCAAAACAAGAAAAAAGAATTTATAAATAATAAAAGAAAAAAAAAAAGTACTCCTTATTCATTTTGTACCAATGAAATGCTTGCATAAGTATAAGGGAAGGCCACGGAGAATCCAAGTGCTATACTTAGAAGCATTATTAAAGCAACATCATTCTGGGTTGCCCAAGATAAAATCAACCTCTCGACACTATCAAGTCTGAATACTTTGTAGGAGAATTCCTTATCATTGGATAATTCACATGAGCTTACTATCCCATTAGGGACATGTATTAAAGAAGTTTTTGCACATAATCCTGTCCAGAAATTCCAGGTAAATTACTTGTTTATAATAATCTGAAGGGTTTATAAATATTCATGTAGAGGTCAGAGTGGATTAAAGACAATAGAAAGTTTATATAATCTAAAAAATCCAGGTTACTCTGAAAAAAAAAGTAGACCGCTTCCCAAACTTTTTTGGTGCAGGGACTCATTATAAAAACCAGACATAATTCTGTGTCTAACTAATAAATTGGTAAAATTATCTCCTGCCAAAAGGAAATCTCCTGAGGAGTAGTATTATTTTTCTGAAATATTTCAGCTGAATGATGTCATCCAAATAATTAGATGATTGTGCTAAAGAATTGAACAGTGGAATCCTGCTTATTTATGGGAATAAGTTAGGTATTTAAAAATAATGGTCCAATTCTATTTTCTGTGAGACTCAAGGCAGCCATCCAAGGCTGGCAAAAATAAGTCAAGCTCTCAAGACCTGGAGACACAACTGGGGAACACACAGGGCCTCCCAAATGGCCCGTGTCTGGGCTCTGCAGGAGCAGCTGAGCCGGTTTCTGGGTGCTCTGGTTGTATGGGTTGGGTCTGCCATTCTTCTTCTGAGAGCTCAGAAGTGAGCACCTACCTGTCAGACACTTCATGACTGATCATAGAATCATAGAATCACAGAATTATTTGAGTTGGAAGGGACCATAAAGATCATCTAGTTCCAACCCCCCCTGCCATGGGCCAGGACATCTTCCACCAGACCAGGTTGCTCAAAACCCCATCCAAGCTGGCCTTGAACACTGCCAGGGAGGGGGCAGCCACAGCTTCTCTGGGTGACCTGTTCCAGTGCCTCACCACCCTCATGGTAGAGAATTTCTTCCTAATATCTAATCTAAATCTACTCTCTTTCAGTTTAAAACCATTACCCCTTGTCCTATCACCACACTTTCTGATGTCTGAATCTGAAATCTGAATTCCATCCTGAATAGATTGCATTTACATGTCTATAACCTGTAGGCTCCTCCGTGAGAACCTCTTTTGATTCGGTATCCACACAGACTACCTACTTCTGTTGGCAACAGGAAATAATTCTGTCTTTGGACAATGGTCCTAGTAATTCCTCTGCTGATGAGGCTGATAGACCACCACTCTCTCTTCTTCCCCAGAAGTCATCTCCATCTTTTTTTTTTCTTCCCACAGCTGCCTATAGCTGGAAGATTTTCTGAAGACATTTTGAGCTGTTCACAAAAGGGTTAATAATCTAAAAACACAGCTCATCACCTGAATATTACTTAAAAAAAACATTCTTCAAATGGTCTATGCTGTATCTATGAAAATATGACCGTGTTCCTACCTGACAAATGAGAGGTCAGACTTCTCACTCTTGACATTCAGACCATGGTCAGGTCATGACATTTGGGGGTTATGCTGATGAAGAGAGAATTTCTGGCAATTTCAGAGGGACTGAATACACTGGGTAGAAAGAAAATTTTTAAGAAACTGCATTGTGGACCTGCCATGAGACAGGATGAGGCTGAGCCAATATTCAGACTTAGATGAAAAAGGAATAATCACACTATTTTTCATACTGAAGAAACCTGATTCTCCAGTGAGGGAAGGAGAGCTGGGGAGATCAGTATCACCACTCTAAGCCCACATTACACCGGGAATGGGCTCTTACTCTCTTATGGGTTAGAAATCTGATGATGTAAAAGAGTACAAAGGAAATTAAAAAAAAAAAAAAAAAAAAAGTTATGTGTCTAATTCCTTTAGTATTTAACACTGAAGTTTATATTTCACTTGCTCTGCTCTTGGCTCATCCAAAAAACAAGCCAATCATATCTAATTCAGGTTGTAGTGTATTTCATGGTGAATATTCTCATAAAAAGTCTGAATCTAGAGTCATCCAAAGCTAAACCAGCTTAGGTAGAGTCTTCTATAAAACTTTGGAATTTAATCGGCTTCTATCAAATTATGTAAAACATGAACCCAAGAAAAAGCCAATATAAAGAATATATTAAAATATAACAAGAATGATGATCTAATATTATTACCTATAGTTCTTGTCCTTATCCTAGTAATCATGAACTCTCTATGAAGAAAATGCCATGACATGCCTACATACACAGTTCAAAAGAATAACCAGGGCCAAAATAAATCAGTGTTTGCCTTATGTGAACTTGTGCACAAGACAGAATGGGACAACTTGAAAATGAAGTTAACACTTTTCTAAACATGCTGTCATATAGAAGTAAAAGATGGCAATTTTTTCATAGAGAAGACAGGAAAATATCATATGCTATATTTGGTTGTGTGCTTTTCATAAGTCTTTGTCACTCCTTCTTTCACTAAGCATGCAGTCTATTTTCTTTATTAATCATCTGACAATTTTTCCTGAGAGAATGGAAGAAGAAAGTTATGAATAAAAGACTTCATTGCTTGTCGTGTTCATAAAGAATCTACTATGTTTGAAAGAAGGCTTTCACAGCAATTTTAACAGCCAAATGTAACAGCTCATTTAAAGAGTTATTTGGTGAGAGAATCTTAATTTGCATGAAGTCAAAAGGTGATCCAGATTGATGAGGAGTTCTGAAAGTATTGTTGCAAATTCCTCTTTTATTCAATATACAAAGTACAGCCTGACTAGTTGAAAGGAAGTTGTGGATGAAATTTTCAAACATGTCATGGATATACATGTACAAAATTTCCAAATATTCTGATAAGAATTAGACAACAGACCTCCCTAAAAAAGTTTGAAAATACCAGCCTGAAGTACTAAGAGTGTTGACTAAACATGTCCCTTTCCCTAAATAGTATAGTTCACAGATGATATATGCCACCTCGATCTGAATAACACAGGCATATTGAAAAAAATACCTGCAGGGTCTGAGTCTGTAATTATATTCAGGACGGTAGCAATACATAAGGATTATTTTTAATCTTTCCATACAAATATTTTTAAGGCATCATTTGTTCAATGTTTTAAAACTCCTGATGCAGATATGAAAAATACACATCTGCAGATTTGTTCCTTACTTTAAAGACAGTTTCTGAACCTGTATGCTAACAGTTTATTAAATTATGCTTTGCACATAAATATGTATATATGCACATAAAAATACAAATAGACATATTCCAACAGCACGATGGGAGTCTAGAAAATGGTTAATATATCAGAACAACTGGGATCTGAGGAGAGAGAAGTATGGCCATTTGACTTTTGGATGACACTTCCAACCATATGCTATAATGCATGTTAAAAATCAAATTTTACACTTGACTAAACAATATCATGGGAAAATTTGTAATCCAATTTGTTTCTTTAAATTGAAACTGATACTTGATTTCTAAATATGATGCCACTGCATAATGTATAAGCTGATCTGGAGTTAATTCTAGTTTCATCTTTGGCAGAACTTCCCCTGTGAAACCAATGATATATGCTGCATTTGCCAGCAGCAATAAAATTTCTTTGCCATGTAGAGAATAAGCCAGAGAGAAGAAGAAAAAAGTATCACTTGGTATATTTTAAAATAAACAAATGTATTGACCAACTTGAGATGGAAGTATTAGTTTTGTAGTTTCAGTCCACCAGTTTGCTGGAAATCATTAACAAGATCCATTACCTCAGAAATCTGGAAGTTAAAGTGCGTCTGTATTACAAACACAGGAGTCAGAATGAGATTCAAAACTTTTGTATATTAATCTCTGTCTTAAGTGTTGGACCATCCTGAGAAAACCTTCAAAGATCAGTGTCTTGAGAGGATTTCCTGGTTCACTAAAAAACCCATTCCTGTTGTGTTTGTTTATATATAATTTCAGTCAAATTTGAGTGTACTAATAATTGAAAACAAATAACATTTGCTAGCTTATTATTAGTAGCTGATTTACCCCACACAAATAACTTAACAATTACCGTGTTTTCTTCGTATTTGGTTGCACTGTCACGTTGCTAGTGAAGTAGTGTATTACCCCTTAACTAGAAGTGCATTAATATAGTGCATTGTAGAGAGACTTTAAGGTACCAAGTTAAGCTTTCTTTTCTTATTATATGAACTGTTGTAGCCCAGTATTTTTACCGTAATTTTATAGCAGTTGTCAACTGACAGCCACTTTCCTAGTCAAGGACTGGAAAACATACTACTAAAGACAATATATCTTATAATTTCTCAGGAATTAGTATGCCAAATCAAAAAATCTTACTCCAACCAACCAAAGAAGCAAAAATCTAAACATGAACAAAAAAACCTCTACAAACCCTTTACATTTTTTCTTTTGTGACTCCTTCCGTAAGTTTAAACAACCTTCTAGAAAAAAAAAAAAAAAAAGAAAGAAAAAAAAAAAAGAAAGAAAAAAAAAAAAGAAAGAAAAAAAAAAAAGAAAGAAAGAAAAAAAAGGAAGCTGCACTGGAGTAGAAAACAGGTTCATACTGTCCTTATTCCCACAGAGTCACAATGCAAATTCTATTGGTAGACTAAGGGGAGAAAATATAACTACCACTGATTTTAACTGGAACTCTAGAGTAGTCAATGCCTTCAGTAGACAACATACTTACTTGTGCATCTTTAAGCTCACCTCTGAAAAATCCTTTTTTGAAAATGTTGGTCTTGGCCTATAGTATTTGAAATATTATATAGCCTATTAACCTGCATCAAAGGAGAACATTCTCAAAATTCAAAGAAACACATTGCCATGTATTTCTTGGAAACTTCTCTATCAAGATGGCAGACTGACAACAAAATTTTTCTGGAGAGAAAGACACATCCAGAATGGAAGATTAGTTTAATAGAAATAATCCTTTCAAACATCATTCTGGGAAGAAAAAATAGAAAGACTATGGGCCTGTCTACTTCAGCATTTCAGGTTAGGGTCAGAAGTGAAATTTTCAAGTTAATCTCCCAGTTGGCCTTTGATTGCCACTGTTTTCCTTGATATCATGAGTCATTTCAGAGCACAAGAACAAGTTTGCTTTCAGAAACTAAACCAGAAATCTCCTTAATGAAATCCAACTGCTAATGGTCACTGAGACCTTGGTAACAGATTTAGAACTAGTCCAAAGTAAATCCCTCTCCATGACATCAGTGTGTGCACCCTCTGCAGTGATTGTTTCCCTTGACTTTGTACTTAATAGAGCTATGATTCATTTTTCTTCCTGTGGGCATTCACTAGACTTTTACTTTTTGGTGACCCACAGCACATCTTAACTGAAAAGTATCCAGGATTTGCACTTTCCCTACTTTTTGGTCACATTACTGTAGCTACCCACAAGCAGTTTAGGGTAAGACAAACTATTTTTTGTTCTCTGTCTATGTAGTTTTTCACTCAATATGAAAACAAAATATATCAAACAAGTAAAGTAGTGAAAAGGGAGCTCATTCTGACACCAGCTTGGTTGTTAGTTGTTCTATTGCTATATTTAAGGACCTATAGGGGTTGTTATTCACACATTATGATGCGTAAAAACATATTTAGATATAATTTCTATTGTTTATAAATTTGTTTCATTTACTAACTATATAGATGCATAGATAAATACCTATATAAGTACTGTTTATACATACATATGTTAATTTTCATAACACAGGTGTGACCACTTAGATCTGTTTTAAAGGAAAAAAGTAACTGCAAGATACCATTGGGTGATAAAGTATCTACCCCCCCCCCCCCCCAACAATGTAACCCCAGTAGTTGAAGTGAGAAGCTCCAACTCATTTAAAAAAATTGTTAAAGGAAGCAATTTGCAGACAAAGCAGATGTTACACTGGTCTCAGCTGAATAGATTTAGTTGCACTTCTTCAGCCTTTTTAATCAGTCAGAAAGGGAATTCATGCTTATAGTTACTCCTTAAGCAAACCAGGAAATTGAGCTTTTTAAACTAGACATGTAGTTCTGAAATAATGATTCATAACATAACATGAGCAAAGCTTTTGGGGAAAAAAAAAAAAAGTCTCTGCTGATAACTTGCCTTTAGAACAACAGTGGGGGTTTTTATGAGCTCTGTCTTCCACATGTTTGGAAAAGAGTCATTGTTTCCTAGAGTAGACTTTCATGTGACCTCATGAAGGAGAAGGTATTAATATTTTTATAACTTATCATCCTAATCACGTAGCACAATAAATTATAGGTACTGTGAAAAACTCCCTTAACATATACGTCATCTGCAAATGTTGTAAAAACAGCTATATTATTTGCTGTTGGGATTTCAGCTGACACCAGATTTCAGTTGTTAGTGACAATATAAAATTTCTAGTTTTTTGCATTTGTCCTCCTTAGGTACTTAAATGGTTTTCTTTACTGTCATCTGAATCTCAGAAATGTCGTAATATCTTTCCCTTCCCAGCAGCCCTGAAAGATATGAAACTGTGAATATATCAGTGCTACAAATATGGAACAAAGATACAGAGGGGACAAGTCACTTATTTAAGTTACACGTGTAGCAGTGAAGTGAGTTAAGGTCTTGTAAATCTTATAATGACACAGTAACCAGTGTTTTCTGGGGTGAAAAATAATGGTTTACATCAGCACTTCTCAGTGTAAGAAATATCTCTCTAGAGAGATGGCACAAGCAGGGGGAAAAAAAATCCCCAAGGAGAGAAAAAAACATATTTCAGTACAAATCCCATATTTTATGAAAAGCTATGGAGAATTCTTAATCAACTGTAGTAAGTCGTAAAGTATGAAACTGGTGAAACAGTTTAGATATCCTTCTTGATGCAATTCTCACTTTAAGTTATAGGAAACAGAGATTAAATTAAGAAACAACAGAATGAGCAAGAGTAGACACACTGTACTACTTCGTAATTATTACTGGCTTTAATGTGGTTAAGTCACAGGTGAAGTCTAAAGCAAATGGAAAGTACATACTACTAGCATAATTTGTTCTATTTCCATAGATGCTTAATGCCTAAAAATCCTGGGCTGGGCAGAACATACATGGAACCAGCATTTTAGACAATATTTATTATGTATGTATTAGTTGATTTTTGAGAGGGACCTTTTTATACTGGATAGAAAGTGGTTACCTTGCAGACAGGATAAAAATGAGAAAGAAATATTCTCAGTGTCCAGATCCAGGGGGTACCATCAGTCACATTCACATTTTGTGCATAACACCAGATGATTTGCTACTGGTACAGGAAAGGAGACATCATTAAATGCTGGACACTGCTAGTTTCAAGCAGAGCTATGAAAGGAATTTACATTATTGAGCTATATCAATGTAACTGGAGAGCTAATTCTGTAGTAGGGACAGTCTTTGGAAGATTGTAGTCTTTGTGAGCCTTCCTCCTTGGTGCTTGGAACATGTCTAAGGAATTGTAGCTGAGATAAATGTTTTATACTGGTATGAAGAATCACGATCTGGACACTTTGAGTACAGAATCTCTGTTTATGCATACCTGAACATGCTGTTCAGTCTTGCCCTTTGACTCAATACCATAAAATATGACAGTGTAGCATTCTGAATATGGATGCTACTGTTGATTTCACAGAAACAGTACTAGACTCACCCTACCTAATAGTCCTGAATTACAGTCAGCCACATCCAAACTACCCAAGGAAGTGGCAGACACCTTTTGTATGTTGTGTCTTGTGGTATTGTGACTGTTGTGTACTCCAATTTATCTTCTCTATTGTTAATATTACAGATTTTTTTTTTTAAAAAAAGCTTTTTGTTTAAAGACATGTAGGGGAATATTTCATTCTCTGAATGAATTATTAATATTAGCACAGATCTGGAAACTGTTGTTACTTTTAAGAACTCATATGTTAAAGAAAAAAACCCCAAATTTGACTATAAGTGCTACTTTAACTCTTCTGTGTTTTACTGTTAAACATATATGATGCCAGAAGGCAGTTTGAATGTGGTTGAAAATTTTAAAACCAGGGTGGTCAATTCTCAGAAAAACAAGATATCCTGTGTGAAGTCAGCCCTCATGAACTTGTACCGCAATGCCAGCAAACCCCAGATGGGGTAATTATTCCCAGTGAGCTGTGAAAGATCAGTATGGGAATTTCACTGCCAAAAGCCGATTTTAGGAAACTGAAGCAGTCATAAACCATTCCCTTCTAGCTTTAGGTTAGCCCTGAATTGTTCAGTTAAGTTTCTAAAGTAGCCTACATTGAATATTACATGATATTGCATAATACTGCGTTCATAACTGAAGTCAACTGAAATTAAGCTACGCTTAAAAAGTCCCCTTTTAGAAGTAAGTCCAAAAAAAGGACATGTCTCTGACCTGTGGACTGCAACATATATATAAACTCACCCTAAAGATTTTCTTCTGTCAATGTGATTTCATAATAGTAAATCTTAATTGAAGCTAGGTGCGTTCTTTTTGATGTCATTAAAATCCCATCAAATTAGAAAATAATTTGTAAACCTTTATTTAAAAGTTCACATGACACAGAATTGGTCATGGGATTGCCATGATCGTCTTCATTCGCAGAAAGTTCTCCATGATATAGATTGCAGAATCATGTGTTATCTATCCCAACTTGATTTTTTCCACAACAGTTTTATTCTATGTCCATCAGTGTAAGTTTCCATAAATATAAGGGGTTTTTTTTTATTGGTAATATTGAGGGTTGTCTGAAAGAGATAAGACTGCCCTTTCAGTTTTGTATTTGAGATAATTTAAGAGGTTGATAGAAGTGGTCTGATAAAGTGTGGTCCTAATCAGTGAAATTGAACATATATGGATGGGGCTGCAGTATAGCTCAACAGAGTTTACATGTGAATAGGTATTTCTGTATCTCTTGAGTTCTCTGCCTTCTGCAAGCTGCTTTCAGTAACGTGCTCCACTATGATGGACAGTAAACCTGAAACGTTATCATGTGATTGGTAGTGCAGTTCAAAATCTGATACATAGAGCTGGTCAGTACTGAGATCTATTCTCTACTGTGTAAGCAGCATCTAATTAGTGATCTGGTCTCCTCAGTGATCCGATAATCAGGCAGGCAAATGATTCTGATCATTTTTCAATACTTACAGCATTCATTGTGTATTAACAGTCCAAATCTGAGCAGGACAATGTTTGAAGTGTTTGAATTTACTCCTGATGATTAGACTTTCCTATGACCTTTAGAATACACTATCCCACAAAAAAACCCATTAAGCTACAGAACCACTGGCATGGGTGCTAAGACTGTGAGCATGTTATAGTGCCTTGCTTTCACAGACGTCAGAGTGAAGTGGGGCACCCAATGAATAACTAGAGGCAGCCTGAAAATCTATAGTACTCCCACTGGCAACATTAATCAACTCTACTTTCTGTGGCAGTCTGGCATGCAACTAAGTGAACATTCATATATATTTTTGTAACACCACATGCTGCTGGCAAATCTAAGTTATTAATAGTGCTCATTGTGAGGGAGTCATTCCACAGCAGATGCTTCCTTAGCACAACAGATTTAAATCTTATCAAATGCCACCTTGCCAACTATGCTCACCTAGATTACCCATTTGTCAAATTTTCTCATAAACACCATTATACTTTCTTCCAGCACAGTCTTTATGCACAGAAAGTACTCCCTGTAAGAAAATTAGAAGACCACGCTATTAATCTTCTTGTAATCTCTTTTCAAAATACAGCTACATTATGATCAGTACAAAACACTCAGTGATGAGTACATGGTGGGTATAGAGGTTGCTGTAGTCACTGATTGCTAAGCTGTATTTAATCTTTATTTCCTTTAATAGTCCACATACTGTGCTAGGATGGATGCTCTTTTGAACAGGGACCATCTTTCTGTTATTTCCTCCAGCATGATGCTATTTCAAAAATAAATGGTATTACTGTGCAAGTGACCTACTGTCTGCCATTGGATCAAAATGAACAAGTCATTCAGTCATTTTGTCATGTGGGATATCTGTAGGGTTTTTTTTCTTTATTTTCCTTTATAAAAAGAATTTGGCAGTGGTTATGGTATGTAACAGGAGCAAGTGAATATGAATATTTCCAGTTCTATCAGAACTGCAGTACACTGCACTGTTGGATCAATACAATCCATCATATCAGTCTTTCCTGTCTTGTTTGGTTTATTCTTTGATTCCAAATGGATTGGCTATGTCATTCTTAAAAAACATATTTTCAGGACATATTTTTAGAAAATTATGTCATAAGAGCACTAACATGACATTTTAATTAAGCATAGCCCATATTTTACCTACCCTTTTTGTCACCAGTTAAACTGAGACATGAAGAAAGGAATAGGCGTAAGACAACCCTACATAGCAAACTAATGGCAAAAGCACTAGGGTAAATCTTATTTTAAGTCTGCAGAACAAAATCAGGTTATGCGATACTAGGAAAAGGATTTGATGCTTAATGCCCTTTGCACCTTCAGCAGGTATTGTAAGATCGTACCACAGGACTTAATTATATACACTAGTATTCATAAAGGCACTGGAGACCTTGTAACACTCTAGGATCACATTCTGCAGCAGGGCTGATTGCTTTCTTCAGTGAATTTGTGGCAGTGATAACAAGGCTTCATAAAAGTCACCATTTGCTGTGAAAAATCAAAGACCCAGAAGAAATGTAGAGCAAGAAATACGCTGAGAAATGTATCAATGTTATTAAAAGTAGAACCATGGGAGCTTGGAAGAAATTGCTTGGCAAGAAAGTACATAAACCTTTTGGAGAACTTAACAGAAGCCAAGGGAAGTGTTAAAGAAATTAGGACAGTAAACTGAGGTTAAAAAAAAAAAATTAAAAAAAAAAATTTAAAAAAGTGATTAAAAAGGGAGCAAGAGCAATGAAATGGAAAGCTATGTTCTCTAGTTCATTCTAGATGTTTCTCGAAAGACAGAGTAAATTGGATGCTCAACTGTACTGTGAACATACTGTAATGTCTTTAGAAAACAAGATTTAAGTCTTCTTTAGACTTTAGAACAGATTTGATCACTGAGGTGATGGGAGGATTTGAGACTATATTAGGTTAGGGCATATGCTTTGGGCACTTATTTCAGTCAGTTAGGAAGGGTGCATGGGGAGAGTTGAATTCAACGACGATGAGAGCCATCAGTCACCACTCCAGGATTAGAAGCTTCCAGTTTATGGCACAGGTAGATGGTTCTATAATTCATCAGCTAATCTTCTATATTTGCTTAAGATTACAAAAATTATTTTAGAGAACACTACTATTTCAGATGTCTCTGGTTCTTTCCAGGCTGGCTGTAACTTACATATGACATCTGTAAAAAATGCCTATTCTTGGACAAAATGTCCATGCTAATCTAGCACTGCCTTCAGTGCAATCAGTGTGATAATGTTATTTCCTGTTTTGAAGACCTCGTTGGGAAAGGTTGAGATTATTCTCCACCGGTTTCATTTTGATCTTTTGGCAAGGATGTAAAGGAGAGGGAATACTTTCTGCTGTGGAGGCTGGTCATTGTACCAGATGAAGGGAAGAAACCTGAAACTGTAATAAAGACCATATTTAGTCCTTTTGCTAAATCATTTGCCTGTAAATTGTTAGTAGAGTTCAGAGTCTCGGATTGTTTTTTCATTAACTTCAATTTCTGCATATAACAATACTGTTGTGCAAGGATGATTTCAATTCTCTTATGTCTACTGACTGCAACATTATTGTCTGGGCTTACTATCATCACTTATATATATATCATTTTAAATCCAAATTACTAGAGACCACTCTGCAGTAAGCCCTGTGCTAAACAACTTCAGACCCTGCTGATGAGTGAGAATGCAGCAGCCTGTTATACAAGCCCTGTGCTAGATGGGGAACTAGGGCGGGATTTGCTGAGGTGGGGAGAGGAAGAAGCGGCTGGTGACAGACTATTAGCTGCCTGCAGCGCCTTGGGTGCTTAGTGTCACACTCTATAGGAGAGGCTGCGTCACTTCGCGAGTCCCTTTAGAGCAGTGTAGCTGCAACTCATCCATGAATGGTACCAGCCACCTATTGCATTTTGGATGGAGGCTGGCTTAGACATTGACTGCTCTCTGCCTCCTTAGACAAAATCAGGAGCCAAAACTGCATATGTCTGGTCCTATGCATTTGAAAGATCACCTCTTTTGCAGTGGCAAGGGATGTTCCTTGAGACTAGCACTCAGCTCTCTTAAGGCATCTGCCTTTCAGAAGCTGTTCTCTGGCTTGCTGGCATTCAGATCATGATATAAAAACCCATCTTTCCTCTAACAAGACAGGAAAGGGAATAATATAAAGATTGTTGTTTCTTCAGGTTTTGATTCTCTTCAGGAAAATATCTATGATGTTCTGTTTCTAAACTGAAGGATGTATGGATAGAAATATGTACCTGTGTAATACCCTTTGAGTTTATAAAACATTTCAGAATCATGCTATGTGGCCTCATAGACCTGGCATTAACCTTATGCTCTTCTCTAAGGGGCTGCTTCAGCTCTGGAAAAACTGAATGGGATTTAGACTTAAGTCTCAAGAGAGCTTTGCTTGATATCATTACATTGCATGTCCTGTCTGCTATGATTTTTGTCTGCTTGTTTGTTGTTTTTTTGCTTTGGGCTTAGAACAACCTTATACTTAACTAAAAATCTAAGATGACTGTCGGGGTCACCATTAGCTGGGGTCCTTATTTCTCCGTGCGGGAACAGGAACGACACACCACCAATGTGATGATCAGATCGTCCATCTTTATTTTTCCAATCCTGGTTACATTTATACTCTACTAAGTTCCGTACACGCACTCATCTATCTTCCAATAGGCTACAGGTTATCTACACGCGCTGTTCATGCGCCTCTACAATCATTTGCATTGGTTAATTGCAATTAGCACGTAAAGCCCCAAACTTGCCAAAAACTCCCTTGTCTCATACCCTGTTTTGCTGACCACAGGTGTTTCTCACTTATCTGCTATCTTGTGTGTTTTTGCCAGCCTTACTTTGCTGGCCTTGTCTTCATCCTTGCATTCTTCTGCCTGCACTAACTTTCCCCCAGCGCGGCCCAGACTCCTACAGATGACATAGAAGTACTGAGGTGAACACATGAAAACTACAATGTTAGAAATAAACTAAGAATCCAAATAACCAAATTGCTTCTTAACTCTTTTATACCCAAGACTCCGATATTTAAACAACCTTTAGTCTTTAATGCAGCTGCAGCAAAACTCCTGAAGGAAGCGGAGCAAGGAAGGGTAATTGGCTCAGTCATAATCACACCAGAAGTGAAGGACAAAACAAAGACTTGAAAGAAGTCCTCTTATATCTCACACAATGTATCCTGTGTTTGGAAAAACTGTAACCCAATTGCCTCAAAAAGTTCAAGATTTGCAGATTCCAAAACAAGATTAAAAACTGCAGCTGAAACCCCCTTAAACATAAAACTTCAGCAGTAATGAGATTTTTTTTTAAAATGGAATCCTGGAATGAATGAAACATTCTTACAAGTATATTTTTTAATATTTGTTTTAAATTCATAAAAATCCCTTTTTCTCTTCCTAAGAATACATTCATACAAAAGAGAAATGCAAGACCCACAAGGCTAAAAGAGAAAAGATGCTTAAGTGTACTTGAAAGACAAGTTTTGCACCTGGAAAGTTGCTGTAAGGATGTGGGCTGCCTGTCTGTTGCTTTAATAATTTTTACTTTTTTCTTTTGGAGGATGAGGTAAAGATGTGAAGGAAGCAAGACAGCTTACCTGGAAGAAAAAAATATTAGCCTGTGTGTTATTTTCTCAGTAACTTCTTTTTTTAAAAAAAAAATAATTCTCAAAGATTCTCATTTATCTCCATGGCTTTGGAGGTTCCAATAGAGGATGATCCAGTGACACTTGTTAAAGACAGAGTCACATTATGTTTTGCTATTGACATCAATGGGAACAGGAATGAGACTTTCAGGTTACATGTGTATATGGGGATCAAAAGCTGCCTGAAATACATTGCTAGCCAAGTCAGTGCTCAGGCTGGTGAGAGGAGACGGGACTACAGCAGTGAAAGCACCAGCTGCTAGTAGTACTGCTGCTAATTAAGATGCCTTCTTTCTCCTCTCTTTAAATTGCTTAGAGACAATTTTGGTAACTGATACTTGGAATTATTCCCTCATGGTGGCAGGGATGGTGTGAAGACCACATAGACACTTCCAAAAAAATTAGGGATCTTTCCATAGTAGAAAAAGGAAACAACCTGCCTCTTACTCCTTGTAGTTGAGCTCAGTTTCCCAAAAGCTTGGATAATTTTCAAACCCTGTTTCATTACATTGTCATGTTAGGAAAACTGTTTCAGACTGAAATCAAAGTGAGGTACTATTTAGACAAGTGTCCTTCACAGTGGTAGAGCCACATACAGCTTGAAATAAACAAGTTGGTAGCCACAAGGTAACAGACCTGTGACACCAACACATTAAAGATAGTAGGAACTAAATTTCAAAGTAACCCCTTAAACAGGCTTAAGCCATTGGAAGCAATGCATGCTGCATCTAGTTTTAGGCTAAGACAATTAAAGCGTGATATTTATCAGCAATGTAGAGAATGATTTGATGTATCTTTCTTGATGACTATTTCATTCTTCTCCTGTTGGCACCAGATACTGATATATTTATATGCTGCTATTCAGACTAGTTAATACTTAGACTATTTGCCCAGATCTTCTCATAATCATGACTACCTATCAGATATTACCCAGTTGCCTTCCATTTATATGTGTTCATTTCTAAGTTGTGATTACATTAATTGTTTTTCTTAGAATGATAAATCTGATTTTCTAAGCTCTTATTGTTCATACAGGGAAGGTCCACTTAGCCCGTGCATGGTAGAGCTTCCCAATATTATTATTCAAGAAGAGCTTAAATCACTTACCATTTCCAAAATGATGGTATTCAGAGATTCTAATAATTAGTGATTTGGGGGGACCTGACTAAAAAATTCTACTCCATTTTTGCCTACTGTAACACCTGTTTTATAAACTTTAAGAGTTAAACTGTTTTCAGATCTATGGATTTTTAGCTGTGCTTTGACAGCACATGGTGACATGTGAAATTGGCTTTTGTTTGGAAGGGAAGACAGTTGCCTTTTGAACTAGAAGACTAAAAAGTAGCAGAATAGTTGGATTTAAAGGCAGTCAGTTGTTGCTGATGGTCTTCACCACAAGGATAGGAAACAAGCGTGAAGTAGCAGCTTCCTTATGAGGGACTCAGGAGGCTATAGTGAAAATTGAAGTAAGAACATTTTTTTTTTTTTGTCTTGTTTTCTTATCGCTTTTACAGCTAGTTTGTTATAAATTTCTTTACTCTTTTCCCCTTTGACATACCATGAAGTCTCTTCATGTGAGTGATAAAATAATATTTTCTACTTCTTTTGTGCATTACATTATCTGTCCCCATGAGATTTAAGCATAAAAAACTAATTTTCATTTTCTTTCTGAGAGAAGAGAGGGTACTATTCTTATAATTTTTAGTTTATAATGTATACCACAATATTTTCTGTATGCAGTAC
Source organism: Strix uralensis (assembly GCF_047716275.1). Lineage (NCBI taxonomy): Eukaryota > Metazoa > Chordata > Aves > Strigiformes > Strigidae > Strix > Strix uralensis. The sequence goes on from NC_133973.1 coordinate 57,421,103, forward strand.
CTTATTATTTATTAAGAACAAATAACTATAATGCATGCATATTTTCTCACACAGTATTGATAGAAAAATAAAAAATTATTTCAAAATACAAACCACTTGTTTTTCCCCCATCGCTTCTTCCCTCTGCCAATGAAGAAGGAAATTCTTATCCAAACGTTTGTTCAGAAATAGGAAACTAATTTCCAAAAAGGTTATGAAACTTACCCAAAGATCATCAGAGATAAAAGTTATTCTCAGAATAAGAATTCCAAATCTGAGACAGGTTTTCTTACTCCTCAAAAGTCTTTCTTTTCACAGGGAATGGTGAGCCCAGACCAATCATGGCAAAGCTTTGCCAGGATGGTATTACCAGACTGCAAAGGAGAAAAGAAACCACTGTGAAATGGCATACAGTAGTTCAGACTTCAGTTCTAATAAATCATACACAATACTCTAGATTTGTAGCAAACTGCACTTCAGGGCCATCATCCAGAGTAGGAAACAAATAAAGTTAGCAGTAAGTAGGTAAAAATAAGGACTAAATAAAATTCTAATTTTTTTCCAAGAAAAATTAGGTTTTAACTATTTATCTGTTACTCCAACATCTCTCTTTCCAAAATGTGCCGTGCCTGCCAAACTATGATCGTCAGCTTTATTCGCACAGACTCAACACTGTGTTTATTAAAGTTTTGATGCCAGCATTTCTCAGTTCCACACCACCATAAAATTTAGTTCAGCTGAAACCCACGTAACAGGCTGTATCTTAAGGGGAGGGAAGGGAAAATGCTCCATGGAATTCAAACACATTTCTTTGTTGGAATGACCATTATGAAATCCCACTCGCACATATTCAACAGTGGCTTTTTTAAACGTTCATCTTCTGTCTTTATTTTTTGTGTTTTCTCCAGAAGATGTCTGGAAACAGTGCTGATATTAAACACAGATGTCAGGGTGCCAATGCTAGAGAATCTGTCTGTGAACAAATCAAAAACTATAATGATCATAAGGTTTGAAACAAAGCTGAGCATAATATTGCAGCAATAAATCTTTACTTGCAAAGTTTATTCTTTTTTTCTTTTGACTCATACTCATCTTCTTATTTTGCTCTTAGAAAAAAAAGAAGAAAAAAAGACAGTATTTTGCATCCACCCAGGAAATAGAGCTGACCTCAGAAGACTCCTTTGCTTTATGCTGTGGATGAATATGGGACTATGTAATATTCTGATAGCAATGAAAATTCACGTTTTCTTGATATGTTTCCATAGCTAATATAAAAAGGTAAACAATTCTAGCAGAAGATCTGTTTCACACTGAATCTTTTGTGTTGTAGATCCTTTGTGTACAAGGGTTTATAAGATATATGCTTTGTATAATTTTTTACAGTGCTTAAAAATCCCAGTCAAGATTAAAATTCTCATTGTCAGATGTTACATAAACAACCACACAAAAAAGGCCTGATCCTTACCCTGAAAAACCATAACCATCTGCTTTTTTTCTTATTTTCTGTGTCAATAATTTAAAGACAAAATGAAATGTATTTATTAAGTACCAAGTATCGACTTATGCCTTACAAGAATGGTTTAGCTGCTCCCTGACAGCTTAATAAATTGAGAAAGATCCGTGCTTTTGGGGGGAATAGAAGAAGGAGGTCTGCTCCTTTGTTCAGAGGAGGAAATTCATCCTATCTGAATATCCAGTTGCTGTGATGTAATTATATTGTAAATATAATGGACACCAATAGTTAAAAGGCATAAGGAGGCAGAAGTACTTTCTCATGCTATGTGCTGCTAAACCACCAGTTGGTGAGCCTTTGATGATGAAGGTATTTTTTGCTTATTTCCTTTTATGGTGGACACTTTGTTTATGAAGACCACATCTGCTAAACTCACATAAATGGAATATTTTGTGGGCGGATAAACTGCTTGTTTAAAAAAAAAAAAATGCTCATTTGGTATCTTTGCCTACACTGCAGAATTTTAACCGAGGCTAACCCTGAGCCCAATGCCCAGTTCATTATAATACTCCTCCTCTCATTTAAGTTAATGACTAAAAGCCTACCTGACTTCAGGAAAAGAAGGTCAGACCTTAGGTGGCCTGCATAGCACTCAGATACACAATCCTCTCCTCACTGCACTGAGCAGCAACAGACTTCCAAGTAGCTCATATCCAAGGAGCATTCATGCTTTAACATGTTACATGCTGTGCAGGACAGGTGACTCACCTCCACCTGCCCTGCCTCTAAGAAAGTTAAGAATCCTATTCCCTCTCTTGAGATTGACTTCAGTCTGATGCAGGGCATATTCTGTAACTATAGAGTCACAGAAATTGTCCAAAGTTGTAGAAACTGCCTGATTTTTATTTTTTGATGTAAAAATTATCTTTGGCTTGGCTTCTGAAGCTCTTTGAGTCCTGTTAGCAGAGTTTTATAAGCAAACAAATAACATTCTATTTGTTAATTACAAAGAAAGCATGAAATAGAGAAAGGTCCTTTTTTATAGAAATAGCTGGAAGTTATTCCATCATCTGATACAGAGTTTATTACTTAAAGCAAGGCAGCCAAATCCTGAATTTGCCTAACTTGGCAGTAAGGGCCCCATTTAAGTCTTTTCTCTTGCGAGAGAGATGATCAAAAATTAATATGATTTATCACACAGATGGTCAGATTTTGTTACCATTTAAGCACCTATCAGACACATCTAAGTATAGTCATCCTAAGCTCGTTACATAGTTAAATGTAATAATCATGTTCAGCACATAGTCAGCACATATCCAGTTGTAATGTATTGGTTATCCCCATTCATTAGTTCCAGATATGAAGGTAACTTGATACAGCAGGTAGCACCCACATGAGGACAACTGAACCACAGCCTTACTTTCACTGCCTGCAGTGGAAACTTCAACAGCCAGTTCACCTGTAGTAGACATTTATGTTTGTCGTGGTTTAACCCCAGTCAGCAACTAAGCCCAACCCAGCCACTCGCTCACTCCCCCCTGGTGGGATGGAGGTGAGAATCACAAGAGTAAAAGTAGAAACTCATGGGTAGAGATAAAGACAGTTTAACAGGTAAAGGAAAGGAGGTCAGCAGATTCAATTCTCAGTACTGCAGTCAGGACTCTCAGGTAGTGCTGTGGTAAAATATGTCGTAATAACTCAGTTCCAGGGATTTGGACACACACTCACACTGAAGGGTTACCTGCCTGTGGCTCCAGGCTGGACACCGTTGCAGGTGTGTCAGTACCTGGCTACCCACCTCACCAGCCCTCATCCTCACCCCAGCCTATGGGCTGGATCCTGGCCAGACCTCGGTCCTCCCCACCACTGCATCTTTGCCAGGGATTCGGGGGATTCTGGGTTGGCCTGGGTCACCGTCTCCATCCCAGTCTCACTCCTTTGCTGGGTGCTACATGACAAGGCTTGCTTGGGGAGGGCATGGTCCTGCTGGACCTATGGCTGCTCTTGGCTCCCAGCTCCCTCCCACAGGGCAGCCATCCCCTGCAGTGCCCTGACACCTGTTTGTTACAGTCTCATCTTTACATAGAACTAGATGCCAAGTTACTTTTAACAGCTTAAAATAAAGCATGTTGGAGAATGGCAATGAGAAAGGCAATGGAAAAGAGTGTTTTAATAAGTGGTGAACCTAAATCAGTGGTTGATTGGTCATGTTACATTTTCCATTATCACTTAGGTTATGACTTTAAATAAGCTATATATCTGTGTTGCACTGTCGATACTGATACATTAATGGAAATATCTCCCCTCTAGCCCAGTGAATATTAAAAACAGAACTAAAAAATATTGTCCAAAGAAAGCATGATGCCCAAGCCAGGGTGCTGTAAGTTTCAGATCACAGACTGTTGAAGAGTTATTGATCTGACTTTTTGTTTCTGTATTTGTTGCTGGCTTTTCTTTTGTATTCCATATTTTTATTATTATCATCATTATTATGGGGACAGGAAAAGTAAGAGGTACACCAAGATGCTGGTAGTGCTAGAAATGATTTCTCAGTCCCTAATGTTGACAACATCATGTCGTCTAAAACCACAAGATTGGAAGAAATACCTCAACAACTGAGACCCATCTTCTGTCATCACATGGGTGAAACATTTAAGCTGTAAACATCCTCAGAGCCTCTGGTCTGCGTGCTGCTGCTGCCCCATATACTGCTGACTACAGACCACCTCTGCAAACTAAAAAATTAGTTATAATATGCCAAAGAAGAAAGACAAGACCAAAAATTTTTCCGACAACAATAATGGGGGATTTAAGTGAAAATTCTGGACACTCTGATAAGGTGGACTACACTTCAGGAAAAAAAGCAGAAAAAATTCAGGCTCCAATGTTACCACTTAAGAAGAGCAAGGATAACTAACTGCAGTTTCCAGTGTTTCAGAGGAGGGTAAAATAAATATATGAAATATTGCTAAGATAGATATTAAAATTAGGAAAAGATTCCTGAGTGAGGCAGATCATTTGTGAAAGTTATGAAGTATGTGATTGATATAGTAAAGGCAATAGTACAAATATATACCATTAGGAAAAAAACAATTGTACGTTCTTTCAAAATCTTCTGTGAACACCAATGACACATTGCTTTGTTTTCCTACTCAGGACCACCCTTATATACACTTACAGTCTCTTTTATCTGTGACTATACCTACTATCATTTTTAAAAGAGTGAGAAAATTAAATAAAATATCTAGACACTGTAAGAATGTGTAGTAAAAGAAAGCTTTGTTTTATGCACAATTTTGCAGCTAAAAAATAACTACAACTGTTGAAATAAGTTATTATAAAAACTTAGAAAAACATGTTCTTTTCTGTAAAACAAAAAGATAAGTTGCTGTGTATCTAAACATAGACTGGTAGATTTAGATGTTATGTTAAGCTAATATTTTAAAGTTTTAGTACATCACAGTGTAAGAAAAAAAAATAAAACCTCCTTATCTTCACTTTTCAGAAAGGAAAATGATGTAGAGAATGACCAACTGGCTTCTCCAAAGCCATGCAGGGAATTAGAGTACTAGAAGATGTTTGAACAGAAGATATTTTTCCTTTTTCTTCAATTCTACTATAGAAAATAGATGCAGGTTATTTTCATCCCCTAGATATTTTGCCTTGTACAGAAGGAATTAAGAACATTACAATTTGTATGTTCTTCTCCATAGAGAATGGAAGAAAAGCAGTCCTCCAAACCATATTGACAATAACTGCAGTTAAATATTCAAGTGGTCAGCATCATCTTTGCCTATGGCATGATCCACAGTGGGACTTTTTTGTCTTTTCAGGTGACATTAAGAATTCCAAATTATGGAGAAATTAATTTTTCATGTCCTTACCAGTGACTCAGTTTGTTTTCTGGTTTGCCATAAGCCCTACTTTCCAAGTTGTTCGTGTCAGAGACGTGACATTGCACTTCAGCCTGGACTTGCAATGAATCAACTGTATCCTTTCACAGTGAAACCCAAGTACAGCAGAGTCAACCCTGAGCAGCAGCAGCTACATTCTGGAAACACTGCGTGTACAGGCTGATATGCACCTCTCAGACAGTAGACATTCTGTGTTCTCAGAAGGGGATACCAGGGACATTTTCTATGGGTCTCAAATCACAGTCCAACAGACACCTCATATTGCCAGACCTTTAAAAATCCTGCTCTTACATGAGTGGAATACAGTTACATTCTAAGTTATGGGTAAATCAAGAGTCCTTCTGACTGAGTTCTGAGCCAAAAAATGTATAGATCTTACACTGGCCTCACACTAATAAATCTGAATTCTAGTTGAATTAATTGGCTCATTTTCAGTACAGTGTTACAGTGCTACATGGGTTTTTTTTTCATCTTAAGGAATGGGCAATACAAGAGGCAGGAATGAACTCCTATACGCTGACAATATATAGTGACAATATATCTTTACATTCATGGGCCACTTCAATTAAATCGCCTGCAAAGGGATGTAATTTTCTCTATAAAAAGTGAGTAACTTGTAAAACCATAGACTGTCTTTTTAAATTTCTGTTTTTAAATTATTTTCAAGTCTGGTCTTTTCAGATTTTTCCTAATTAATAAAACAACTGGTCTTGCAAGACCACCCAGAAAGAGCACCTAAAGCAAATTACTACTTAATTGAAAACAAACCTTTAGCTCAACACATAGTGTAAAGTTAAGAACCCCTATATCCAATAAGGCAGCAAAACTATACATATTGCATGCAGTATTTTCTCTAAGCTCACTAGCTAGGAATTGACCTCCCAGCAGTACATTCTTGATACAATCTGGCAGGTTTGCTTTTCACATTTCATTTTCATAATTTGATCTGAGTTTCTGGACAACCTCAGGGCTCCAAGAATAGGTTTGCCCAGTACAGCAGCCTTATTTGCTGTAAGCAAATATGTTTATGGTGGCAACTTTGGACATCATAATCTCCTGGAAGTACAGAAGAGGAAAATCAAAGGCTTCTCCTTGAAGAGTTGATTTGTCAAAGTGTTACATTCCAAACAGTTAGTATTCTTATCATGTCAGAGATTTATTCCATGAACAAGGCAAATTGCAGTTATCCTTTGACACGGTGTCATGATTTGCAGGTCTGATATGCATTATTGATTAACCCCAACAGATAGTATGAGTCTTTGTTGTTGCACGTACAAGAGAAAATAAAAAATATAGGTCAGAGTATAACTTGGCTTTTGAAATCAAGTTTTAAAAACTTCTCTTATCTTTTTTGATATTAACATTTTATTGTCATTATCAGAATGAAGTGCCCTACTTCTGGATGCAGTCACACGGAATAATGTGACAGACATCTTTCAGCAGTCTGAAAGAAATGCTCAAAAGTTTCAAAAGAAAAAGAAACTTTAATAAAGTCAGTGTAAACAAGAAAACAAAAACACATGTAAAAAAAACCAAAAGAAAACGATTAGATAATAACATAATTAGATCATGTTTGAATCTGGGATAGAAATCTCTACTACACAGAGAGAAAAACAAGGATGCAAGTATGCCTTTTCTTACCTGTGTATATAAGGATTGGTTTCCTCTTATTGTTTCCTCTATTTATTTTAAATATATTATTGTGGTTGTTCTTGTCACGTCTAGAAAATTGCTAAGTCATGATTTATAATACTATATTTTTGTTAGTCTTATCTGTAAACCATATATTTGGAAGACTAGGAGGACATAGGTTTCTGCTTTTGTAGATTAGCTCTGACCAGCCCTGCAAACATTCACTATGAGGCTGTGTCCTCATTCTGTCTTACTGTGCTACTGTGCTACAGTGATAAACCAGAAATTATGTATGTTCTGATAGTACATTTTATAGTACTCTACCTCCTTGTCTCCACCTATGAAAAGTCATAGAAGCAGAGCAAGTGCTATATAATAAGTCAGCCTGATTATACAGATATTGCTTGTTTCTTTTAAGGTGAATGGAAATAGGTGTAAGACTTGTTTCAGAGATAATCGTTCTATGCCACAGAGAGTTTTATGCCACTATGGGCTTATTCTTTACAGTCAGTTTCTGCTTTGAGTTCCTCAGGTGGAGGTTCAAATGCAAGCTGAGATGACTATGGGGAACCAGTCTGGAACTAGACTCCATAGATGGAACACTGGAACACTGACTCCATAGATGAAGATTTAATCTGGAAGCTGACTTGGTATATTTTTTGTGTTGTAACAGACAGACAGAGAATAGTTAATTCCTTGTGTCAGATAGCTACCTGATCTATCCATCCTCCAGACTTAGACTTTCATGGCAGGACTGCTTTGTAATTAGACTTATGCATCTCAACAGGCTTCAGAGATAACATATTGGAACATATGCTTGCCACTGATCAGTAATTGCTCATTGTGTTGTACACACATGAGATGGTTCATCTGTGTTTTTCTTGCAAACAACAACAACAACAATGAAAAAACTTTTAAAAAGTTGCATATGCCTAAAAAGCCTTGCAGTTGAAGAAGAACAATCTTAAAAGATGGTTAGGAAAGTTCTGTTCCCATTACTGGTTTAGCAAACAGTGTAAATTTGAAAATTTTGAAGAAAATAGCAGGGTTACATTATTTTGTATTTCCAGGACAAAATAGTTACGATATTTGGTTACCAGGATCATCCATAAAATGATGTACTATCAGTCTCTTTCCTAAACAAGCAGTCTCCATGGTATCAATGAACTAGGTCATCTATGCTTAAATCCCAACTTCAGCTGAAATACATAATAGCTTGTAAAAAGTATAAAATATTCACATCCCTCAATGCCCTTTAGACAATAAAATTCCTAGTACATGTGATGAGCCCAGAACTTATTCCACAATTTTCATGTTCCTTAGATCACAAAGACTATAATGTACTCTTTGTCCTGAGCTCTTGGTAGCTAAGAGTGTTGAAGTGAGAGTTACAGTTACTGAGTAGGCAGATGCAGTACTATGCCTTTCACTCAGTTTATGATACAGCAAATGGTGTTCCTCACTGTATGGTCTGGTCTAATGTTGCACCTGCACCCTCCACCTACGAGATTCAGAGATATTTCCTGTCCAAGAGTATACAGTTTCTTTCCAAGAAACATCTATTTTAGCTGTTAAATTGGCAAGAAAACTGTATTCAGTCAAGGGTGACCTTGAAGCATTTCTTACAGTAGCCACGAATTTTCTTTCCATCTTCCAGGAGATGATATAAACCAGCCTGGATGTTCATCTGCTGTCCACACCATGCACATTTGAGACATTCTGAATGGATCTTCATTGATGACAGTATCGCAACAAGCAGTCAGGGCACGACAAAAGACCATCATTCTTCATTTCACTGTGTTGCTTCACTCAAACAAGAACATAGTGGTGCCTCTGGCTGGACCACACAGTTTATGTATTCTCTACAGTATTCAATCTTTAACTCCCACAACAAGGCAGCAAGCACAAGAACTATAGGTATATCTAAGATGGTTGGGAGTCTGAGCCTATCCAAGCTCTAGTCTCCCTTTATAATCCTGGTAAAGCCATCTGAAATATAAGGAAATACTTTTTAACAGTATTGGCAGAATCACATATCCAAGAAAAACGAGCCCTGAAATTGTCATAAACTCAATCTGTCCTTTTTCAAGGTTTGCTTGACAAATACTCTTAATTTTCTTCAAGATTATATTAATCCAGAAATAGTTGTAAAAGCAGAAAATCAATCTATTTAAAGCTGAAATTCTTTCTGAGATGTTGCTATCAGTGTGCAGTCACTGGCATACAAGTGTTACTTTGCACGAGGTTTGGCAATGTTAGAGGTGGTGTGCAATATGGAAAGATTAAGACATTCCTGTACAGGAAAAGTCCAGAGTTTAACCCCATGAGTTGAAATGTTTAATACTGATGCTAGCACCAATAGTACTGCCAGAACTACTGTCTTGGATGTCTCTGTGTTTGATTCCTGTTCAAAACAGGGAATGACAGAGATGAAATTCTTTTGAGTCTATCATAGATATTCATCTGTAGAAGGCAAATGTAGAATTCTTCCCATGAGGCTATCAAGTCCCAAGAAACTTACCATTTTGAAAGTTTAATCGCATCGCTTAAGTCTGGGTAGTTCTCTCAATACTTCTTTTGGACTCAGTGAACAGTGCAAACCTCGGTATGCCTAAACTCATTTTTATGATTTGCGAAGTCTATTTCTATGATATATATCACCAACAGACAAGGAGATTCTCAGAGAAGATTTTAATTACCACAGGAAACCAATTGCCATTCAGCCATTTACTACTGTAGACTATCAGTAGGACTTGAATATTTATTAAGGATTTTAAATTTGTTTAGATTTGTGAAATGATCTTTGTGCCCCAAATAAAATAAATAAATAAATAAATAGAATAGAATAGGTGGTGTAAGCTTTCACTTGGAGGATTGCAACTCACTTTGCAACATTTATAAAATATATTATCTGCACACTTTGTCTTATCATCTTCTGTGTTTGCTGTCTTTTGTCAACCTCACATATTCCTCTACAGCTTTACTAAGGCAGCAACAGGCTCTATGAGTTGAACAGTCTAATACACCACCAACAGCTGTTTTGACATTGACTAGATGTTGAAAGTGATGGGCCCAACTCTTTCTTGTGCTTACATACTTCTATAAGCAATACATCAACTGAATTTAATACTAGTTAAATAAAAAAGTACTATTAAAAATAACCACAGTCCTCAAACCATTTCCTTTTTGGCATCAGTGATCAGAATTATTTATTACAAGTTTGAGCATTACCCACTAAACCATTTAATCACAATATTTTTGGCACCTATGACAGAAGCAGTCAGGCGTTAAATGTGAAGCTCTCTTACTGCAGTGCCTGGAGGTAACTAATCAATGTGGCAAAGATCTTCTGGGTGCAGGAGATGTATATCTCACCTTCCAGTGATTAGTTTGTCAAAGCCACAAGATCTATGAATATACTTATTTAATCTGTCAAAAGGATATAGTACAGAATGAAAAGTCATCATCAAACCTGATGTAGCAGAAAATTTCTAACTATTGATTAGATTCAGACATTCATTTTAATCTGAACATGTACTTTAGTGCATCAATAGGTCAAATAGATTATGAGTGCAACCCAATAATATTGGAATCCTGAGTCAGCAAGTTAATACACCCCTGAGTACCTCAAATTATTTTCTCCTGGGGTGATTTTTAAAGAGGAAGGATGATCAGTGTAAGTACAGAGTAATAGACTGAGGTTGTGTTCAGCTACACCATCTCTCTTTTTTTTTTGGTCCAAGTCCTGTGTGATGTACCAGGTGCAGGCAGGTATTCCAGGTAATATATTCATTATTTCTGAAACAAAATTAAACAAAAGTAAGACTTGAAACTCATTTATCCATGAAAAAAATCTCAAGTATCAGAATGAATTGTGGAGTGGGAGAGGTTAAAAAGAAAGAGAAAACAAATTAAAATGAGATTTATCTAAACCTGCTGACACTTCTGTCAAGAAAAGCTTAAATGAAAAAGAAAAAAAAAAATTAGACTCTCAACTCTCTGAAACAGCTATCTAAATAATACCCTTGGAGTATTTTATTCTGAAAGGAGGAAAACTTTTCTATGGCAATTTTTTTTCTAAACAGTGAAATAATGTACCTACTGAGTTCATTCTGGAAAATGCCGTATAATTCATCATGCATGTCATGATCATAATGCTGGATTAGTTGTATTCCTTGTTGATGATATTATTAATAGGATTTTCAACTATTTGGTTAGACAAATTGGTTTAATGTAGGTGATTTATTTTTACTGTACTTTTGCAAATTGCATTATTGTTAACAGACTCCTGCAACTTTTACGCCATATAGTTCCTCCTAACCAGACAAAAAAGAATCCATTTCCTTTATTTCCTCACCAACAGTAAAATCCTTTATATGTATTACACTAATTTTCCAGAAACAACTGGAATAGAGTCTTTAGGGAAGTTAAGGAAACTAGCATTTCCAGATCTTTACATACTAGATGGAGTCACTCAGCAGGAAATATAGTGGTCTTCAAAAACATGAAAAACATAACTTCTACTTATGATTTTATTAAACAGAATGATAAAATACAAGGAGTTATTTTGCTTAAGTTATGTGCACTTGTTGCACTGTTTTTAACTACAGCCAACAACTATTTTACAGATTATGTAATATGAAAGTTAAATAATTAATCTAATTCAAATTAAACTGGACAATAAGCGTTAGGGGAAGAGAAGTCTACTTATATGTATAAAATATTATAAAATTACCTTTACAAGAAACAATTTTCACCTGTAGTAAAGTTGCCCATTTTTTATGTTGGATCTAAAGGAAAAAGTATGAAACAGTGGATGTAATTAAATAAACGTACAGACTACTTATCTCACTCAAGAACAATAACTCGCACACTGTAGGTTATATTTTTTCTCTGTGGGAGGAGCGCAGACAAGCATCCCCATGAACTTTAGCTCACCTTCACACAAGTATGAGAACTTGGTGGATTTTCTCTTACCTGAAAAATCAAACCCTGGGGATGCAGGGCAGTATAGGCAACTGAAGGTAGAATTCATCTCATGCAGCTTTAGACATCTAAAAATCTTTGGTCTCTAATCTACGCATCCATTATCAGTTCGTCCTGCTAGATGCCATGCAAAGAGAGAGGCATCTTCTGAGGATGGTTCTTCTCACCTATTTTAAGATGGGTTGGCTCCAGTTGATCTCACCTATGAAGATGCCTGGGTGTGTCTCTATTAACTATTGCGGGATTCTACTTCTAACATCTACAAATCCCACGTGAATTAAATGCCACTATAGTAGCTGAACCTTGCTTAAGGAAGCTGAACCTTCCTTATGCAAGTCGCTCCCCTAAATTAACTTCCAATCCAATTAATCAACAACCTAGACTCTATAAACAGTTGTCAGACTTCAAGGGTTTAAATTTTCCCTGTTCTGCCATGGCAAAAATGTCAAAAACTCCATTCACCATGTGATCAGCTGGTGAGAGTATAAATCCCACAGCCCCAGGAAAAAAAATTCCAGGAGTATTACAAGATATTCAGCAAGGTCCTACTGTGTTAGTCAGGGTCAAAACCATCTGACATAAAATATGTTGCTATGGCTTTGTTATCCTCTATGCTTTCATTTATGAAGTCTGCAACTACATGCTTCATTATTCCATATAAAGCCATTACACATTCAAGTCTCAAAATGGAACTATCTGTGTATATAAACACAAGTATTTTATGAATTACAGTATATTCATTTACATATCAATATATAGTCATACATATGTATATATACACTTTCATAGATACATACACAGGTGCATATTTATGGTGTGGTGTATTTACAGGTGAATATTTTTATATGTCTTTTCCTACATAAATTCCTGTCCATTGGACATATGCATGTGACTAAATACTCTGTGCAGATCTTTCTTTTCCACAGGTGAAAGAATAACTCGGATCTAAATATGTTTTTTTCTTATATGTCTAAATTTTAGGTAAGAAATAGCTTCCTTTTCCTTGGAGTTGTCTGTAAAGCCATTCTTCCTGAATTACTCTTGCTTTTATGCAATAATAATGTTAAAAAATTGTTAAAGAAGAAAGCAATACATAGTGATTTTTTTTTGTCTTCATTTGATTACTGTTGACAATTACACGATTACTTTTCAGAGAAAATTTTTCAAACAATTTTAAAGGTAGTTTTCTTTTTTTCTTAAAACTTCATGTGACTTTGCTTCCAAACTTATTCTGTTATTTAACTAAACACACCACTGAAAAAATGTTTTACTGATTGCACATTTTATTGGTGACATTCATTTTAGTGAAAGGAACTGAGTGGGAGGACTATCCTGTAACTACCAACCTTTATTCAGTCCCGTAACTTTAACTTGCAACTACTCAGGAATAAGCTGCCAAACTAAGACCACACAGTTTGGGCTATATGAAATGGGAGGGGAGAGGAAAAGGGAATCAAAGGATGGAGTCTCTCTACATTGATACAGAAAGGAGGTGACTTTTGCTATACCGTGTATTCATGATGCAGCTTCCAGAAAGCAGGCAGTGGCAAAAGACTGTGGAGGCTGCCAGAGGCATTTTGACACAGTCTGTTTGTGAATCATCTGTGTCTTGCACAGTTGCTTCTGGGTACATGGTCCCGAGACAACTCCAGCCCAAGTCTATACACACCCTTGAATGACAAAATAAAGGATAATGCTGTTCCCTACGCATGTCTGAAGACCCTGTGGTCTGGTGACTCCCTCACAAAGCAGTCTGGCAGTTATAATTTTGTGCCCTAGATGGATTGAAACAGAGCTGTTTATTTATTTATTTTGGGGAACAAATCCTTACAAAGCAGCTGTAGGTTAAACACCAAGATAAACTGCAGGCAGAGGTAGTTGTTTAGAGTAACATCTGCATTAGCATATGTCAGAAGGACTTAAAAAAATAATTTATTTCAACATTTCATTTATACTAATAATGCAAACAAAGGGACATTATTAAATAGAGAGAATACGGATTTCAGAGACTATCAGCTCAAGAGAACTACAGACTGAGAATCTAAACATATTTAGGTCAAGGTTGGATTATAAATTCAGAAGCTTCTTCTTAATAGAGTATTTCCCTATTGATTCCTTTCCTTCTGACTCCTACTGAGTCTGCATCTGTTCCTTCTCTAAGTAGACCAAACGTGGAATAGATGCAAATATGATGCAGTTTGTTGATTAAATTCTTGGCTGTGTTTATTTGTTGGAAGCCTCACCATCAGGCAGTCAATTTAATCAAACAATAATCTTCAGTCAATGATGATCTTTTAGAAAAAATCTATCCATGACACCTGCTGTGTCCTGTATTTATTGAAGATGTATCTCTTTGTGGGTTTTAATGCAATTGTCTAAAAATGATAATCAAGAGGATTATTTGTAATAACAGGCAGTATCAAGTGTAACTTTTTTGTCCTGTCCCAAGATAATATAGCTCTTCTTTGAGAACAATTAATACCCCTCTGGTATAGGCCAGAATATTATTCATTACATTTCTGACATTACCCATGACAAAAGCGTGAACAAATCAGCTCCACTGACAGTTCAGTGTTTTATTCTGATCACTGAGGTTTGATAGTTGAACCAGCCTAAATCTCTTGGTTTAGAGTCTCTGCTACACCCATGATTAAATGTGGGGTATGGCAGGGAGTTTTCTGCCCTTCCCTTTCCACTAAGATCTTCTCTAATTTTAGATAACATAGTATTTTAGCCTTCATAAAAGTGTAGGCAAGTTGATGTTAAAAAAGAGTGAAAAATTAGAGCTGTTAGTATACTCAGAAGTAAACAAACTAGTTTGTCATAATAGTAACAATAAGAGCTAGGGATGAGGATGAATGTGAATTATAAAACAGGTGTATCATTTTTCTCAGACACTTTTGCTTTTAGTGTTATTTTGAGGGCTCCCATCCTCTGGAAGGTCCTTCATATTTGCCCAGCCACTACCCATAGTGAAAGACTGGATGATTTTCACCTTCCTGAGACTGAACAGACCAAACCCAAATTTTCAACTATCTCGCTTTGCTTTATCAGGCAGGACATACGTCTGCCTAATCTTTCCTTGAAAACCGCTTAGCAATGAGGGTCCGTGATATGCCCCAGGCAATCTATTCTAATATTTCACTAGCTGTTAGGTGGTTTTGCTAATAGGCAGCTTTGGTTATATTTGCTATAATTTAGCCCGTTGCTTTTTGTCCTACCCCCAGTGATACAGAGAGCAACTGCTCAATTGTTCAGCACACCTTGTACCTAACACTGCTGTCACATCACACATTGGTCTTTTCATCTTTAATTTAAACATTCCCATTTCATTCAATATTTCCTGTAGGTCAGGTTTTCTAGACCTCTCTGGAGTCTCTCCAGTAGTTTTGGAAGGTTCTTGAAGGGCTGCCAAAAACTAGAGAAGTACTCAGCTGAGGTCTTTTCAGTGCAGAGTGGAGCAGAAGGATCATTTGTCTGTATAATAACTGCACTTTTCACAGCAGCATGATATTGGTGGCTCATGTTGTTCTTGTGATCCACCGTAACCTGTAGGTCTTTTTTCTAAAGGACTGACATCAGTATAGTTCAATTTTTAGATCAGACTTTTTTTTTTCCATTGTAACTGATTATACATGCCTGAGTGCAGAGCAATGTATTCTCTGTACTGAATTACATCTTTTTCACACCAATTTGCCAAGATCATGTTAAACCCTGTGTACATATTCCTGGCAGTCCTCCCAAACTTGATATGCTCTCCAGATTTAATAATAATCTCTATCAGCCAGATATTAATAAATTTATTAAGTAGAGCTGGACAAGGACAAGTCCTGAAGAAACCAGGTTGGTATGCCCTTCCATATGACAGTGAAAACATGTTCTCTGAACATGCTTTTTCTCTATCCACAACGTTTCTTGTACTGTGATAGAATAAATCTGATGAGTTCAGTCTTTGCTTTTCTTTTGATCGGGCCCCCAGAAAGCTGCTACTAGGCATCTAGTTTCACTAGACTATCTCAGGTAATTGATATTTTCAGTAGCATTCATGTCAGACTACAAGTTTCCAAGCATTTAAAACTGGGGCTTTTTAACTATAATACAATATTTAGTTCCAAAAAACACAGAAAAATATTATCTTTTCAAAAATTACTTTACAGAAGAGGAAATAAATGTAACTTGCCTTTTTCTCTAGAACAGTAAAAGAGATGATATTCACCTACTTCTTCCTTTTGTGTCTATGCAAATGATACTTATAACGGGTACTATGATTGTGCTAATACCATCAGACAGCAGATCTACAAAGACTACAGGTCCTAAATAAGACATGGACTGCATTGTAAGAAGTGTAAAGAGAGCACAGCAGCAAACCTATTGTTCTTGACAAAAGACGTTCATGGAAAATTCCTGCAAAATGTATTTCATTAAGTTCCAAATGGTATTTGCAACTTCATATTATATAAGAAGGATTTTTTAAGCCATAAAACTTTGAGTGTCTGACTCCATGTTCACTCATTTTATAGACATGCTCAACTGGAAGTACTAGTGTCCTGATTAAATTAGCTGTCATCACCTCTTTTTCTCTAGCTGTAGAAATAAGCTTTTGCAAAACTCAGGGATGGAATAAAAATAAACCAACAGACAAAATGCTTACTAGAGGTAAGGAAAACAAATATATCTGAAGCAGAAGGATGTATGCTTTAAAGCTAGCAGTTTTGTAAGCTGTTTTATTTAGTTTAAAATTTTCATTTGCCAGAGCTGTTGTAGGGCCATGGAAGTGTAGAATAAACAAAGAATTACTTAGATAAATGTAAAAATTGAAGTTCTATTTTCATACTGAGGACTTAAATGTGTTATATCAATGCAGATAATAATAGAATCATAAAATAATTCAGGTTGTTTTGAATGTTATCTGGGTCAACCTGCTACTCAAGAGATAAGAGACAGACCAGGTTGCTCAGGGCATTGTACAGTCAAGTTTTGAAAGTTTCCAAGGATGGAGATCCCACAACCTGTCTGGAAACCTGTTACAGAGTCTAACTAACCTCACTAAGAAGATTTTTTCCTATATCTAATCCCAGTTCACCTTATTGCAGCTTGTGTCCACTGCCTCCTGCACTTTTGCTTGTGCACTTCCAGGAAGTGTCTTGCTCTGTGTTCCCTATAACTACCTACAACTAAGGTTGCTGAATTGGATTCCCCCCTGTCCCCCTGAGCCTTCTCCCAGCTTCTCCTTCTGCATCATGTAACTTCTCCCTCTACATCATTTCAGCCTGCTGTTTCAAAGGCTGGCCTTGTTCTTGATCCCAGTGAAGCAAAAGAGGTTAGCAAAGTTGTACTTTTGCAGAGTCATGGCCATAAACCAGAGAACTATTTCAAAGGAGACACTTAATGAGCCATTAACAAATATTCTGGGCCAGGTTTTCTAAATTTCTTGCATCTAACAGTTTATACTGGCAGCTGTGAGGCTTTGCAACTCAGTAACAAGAGCTGGTGTCTCCAAGCCTAGATCCCTGTGCCTGTTTTGCAGACTTCGGAAGGAGCACTCTCCAGTGTGCCAAGGGCTAAATCTGTTCCTAGCTCAGTACGATATACAGAAGGGATTGCTGACCTAATAATATTTTTTTTCCCTTTCATAGACATGACTGTATTTCAGCAACCTATAGGACCACTGGCACCTGTTTGAAAAAATCTCAAGATTCCATCTAGACCGATTCTCAAAGCTGTTCAGGTATTTAGAGATGCATATTTAATTTTCTAGGCTTCACCAAGCTGTCTACAGTCTTTGAAGAATACAAAATGCTAGTAAGCACCGATATCTGTTTATTTAGGCAATTACGTTCTTTGGTGACAGTTCCATGTGGCCTTAATTCTATTTGTACTGCTTAATGACAAGAAGTACATGCAGTATCAGATATAAATGGCACCATATTATTTTATATCCAAGAACATTTTTTTCTTTTACTTTAAAAAAAATAATTAGTCCTTTTTTCTGGTGTTGACAGTATGGATGAGAAAAATATTTTCAGGGCTTTACATCTAAAGGAAATTTTTCTAAAACAAGGATCACTTTATATTAGTATGTGTCCAGTCGATGAAAGAAAATGTGTTTAATGACTGCTATTTGGCATTCCTGCTTGAAAAAGAATGAATTCTCTGAAATATTTTCTTTCTGAGTTATCTGTTAGTAGTCACAGTTCACTGTTCTGTTGATCTAGTGAGTAAATCTATCTTCTGCAGGAAAACCTGCAGTTCAGACATCTAATCCTATTTCACTAATTGAGTGACCCTTTTTCCTTTCAGATGACAACTTCTGGCTTCAAGCAAATATTGTGCTGCTTTGTCAGAGCCTTTTTCACATTTCTATTGAATGGCCTGTGGGTGTTTGATTCCCATTATAGTCTGGCAATGTATAAAAAGTACATGAAACAAAATTTTTCAGAAAGCCAGTGTTGGACTATTACATTCTGTGACTGGCAGTAATGAAATGCATGTGCATACATTTTTTTTCATTTTTTTTTCTCATTTGAATGCATATTAGAGAAATTATAAAGGACATTCTTCTGAATGTTCAAAAATAATATTGACATAGTATTTTATTCCCTTTCAGACTGAGCTCTAGGAACAGTTCCTGGCTGGATTTTGTAAAGTGCTGTTGCATTGGTAAAGACCAGAATGGATGGAGGAAGATTTCAACCTGTCTAGTTGAATTTGCATGAAAGAGCTATCTGATGTCTGATGTCCTGAGGGCTTTTGTTTGCTTGTTTGCCTTTTTTTATTTTTTTTCTTTTTTTCTCATTTGAAAATGTATTAAGTTTGATATTAGAAAGAAAAATAAAGATACTGAAATGTCTGTTTATGCTGAGCTTGAGAGATGTGAGATAAGTGAGAACCTTCTTCAGATCTGAATTTATCACTATTATATGACCATATCCTGATGGGTTCAACAGACACTTGAAAAGAAGGCAACTCAGAATCGATCCCACCTCACTTTGTCCTGAAGCAGGATTTCGAATCCTGATATCTCACGTAAAAATGTATTATTCTGGCTATAGTACTCACTCATCTGCATTTTGGGTGCCTTCCTTCCAATTTTTCATATTGAAACTATTTCATTTTGAATTGCAAATGTCATGACAGGTAGAACTTGAACTCAGGTCTCCCATCTTAGTGCCCACCCGGCTGCAAAATCATTCTCCTATGTGGCCTAGCATATTCAGTGTCAACTATCCCATTCACTTTTGCTAAAAGTTTTTGTTTCCGTAAGTACAGTACTCAAACTACAATGCCTACCACTTGTGAGTTCATATCACATAGCTCCAGCTTAGCATTGGGCCAAGATTAGAGAGCAACAGGAAGCCTTGAGAAAGTTTTCCCAGTAAAACTGAAATTATTTAAATTTTATCATTCCTCATGGGTGAATTCAGCATTCTACTAATATTTAATAATATAGATTATTAAGATTTATAATTTTGTTTGAGAAGTAGTTGATCAACACCAGTTACAACAATCTGAGTTACTATCAATTATGAAAAAAATGGTTTAGGTTTGCCTATGTATACATGCAGTCAAAACCTTCTATACTTCATCAGATTTCTATTTATGGCCTAATCTTGCACTAGATTAAAAGTGCAAGTACATCCCAATGAAATTAAATTGTGAGACAGCTCAGTCCTGGAATTTGATATGGATCATGTTCTAACACTATATAATTATTTTATTGTATTCAAAATAAGAAATTGCCAGAGCAAAGAAGCTATTCTTAGGAACTAAATAAAGCAATAAGATATAATAGGCAGATGTCATTGTTTGAGGCTTGTACTTATTTTTTAATTTTAATTTCTGTAATGTGTAAAATGCCATTAATTTTAATTTAAAATATGGAAGTTTGACAGACTATTACATGTCTTTTTAATAAAATATAAGGAACTTACTGCTTTGTGAGTTCAAGATTTTTGCTTTCCTTTTAATTTATTGTGGTATATAGCTTCAGGTTTGATAGCCTGAGCTGGTGTTCTTGCAGCTTTTTATGTCACTTGGTGATAATTTGGATTTTTTTAAAAATAACAAATTATGTCATACAAAAAATATCACTGTAATGTAATCTTGTCCTCTAAAATATATTTTTATATTTCCTCTATAGATTGCTCTCACTGGTCTATTACAAAAAAACATAAGTTGTATAGTTTACATTCATGAGTGATTCAATGCATATATGTCATTTTTGATGTTTTCGTTTTTGTTTGATGTTGATATTTCTTATAAAAGGTTTCCATACTTAGGAAAACTGAAAAGTTCATTTACAGTATTACTAATGAGAAGAAAAAAAAGCCTGAAAAACTTATAAAAGTAAAATATTTAATTCTTATACTCTTGTGCTAACTCATGGAAGAAATATCCTTGTGAAAGAAATTGGAAAAACAGCATCACATTGCATGTTAGACAGGTTTTAACCTGAGAGTAAAACCAAGGATATTAGAACTGATGATACCTTTATCTAAAACCGCATTTTAGACAAATGATGTTTTGTTGTTCTTGTACTTTCTCTACCTTTTGAATCAAGCACTACTTTGGAAGACTTAATCTCTTGAAGTAAGCTATCCAGATAAGCAAGTGAAGAAGGCAATGACTAAGTATCAAAATACTGTAATGAAAACTCTACTCCTGTTTTATGGTTATTGTTGTCTGTATTAATAATTTCATTCTTTATCTATTTCTTCTGGTTTGATATGTTGAAACTTTTTTTAAAATTTACAGTAACAGCAGAGAGAGAAACTGACACAAATGTAGAATTTAAATGTCTTTGCACAAGTTTAAGTCTATCTGAACAGAAGAATTGACTATATTACTTGAATTTGTTTTATTAAATGTTAACAATACAAAGGAGTGTGAGAGATTTGCAACAACTGAAATGTTATGCTAAAAAAGGTCTCAACATAACAACAACAAAAACCACTCCCTCCCCCCAAAAATAGAGAAGGTACCATTATGTTTTAGTTTCCTGAATAATTAAAACAATTTCATCTTGTTGAGGGTCCTGAGAATCAGCTGAGCTCACACATTACATTTTAGAAGATTGTTAAAAGTTCTGCTAAAGTCCTGTTACAACACTGTGCCTTTCATATTGGTATGCATCAGTTTCTATTTCTCATGTACTTCAAGGAAGATAATTTCCATTAAATCTTCATGTGCTTAAATGCAACAAATCTTTCCATTGTCAAACCACAGAAAAACTCTGTCAAGTATTGCTACAGTTTATTGAATTAGAATGTTCTAAGAGAACATCCTCTGGAGCTTATAGGGGTTGGCAATGGCCTGACTGAATAGGAAAAATCAACTAGACAGTTGACAGATCAGAAAAGGCAAAAGTTGGAGGAAAAAAACATAAGATATGACCATATATATCTTTCAGCTACCCCCAAAAAGATGGATGTGTGCCAGGAAATCAGGACAGTCTGGAAATAAGCATACTGTTCATGTTGCTTAAAGGAATCCACAAACACTTATTGATATATCTGAAAACCACTCTCATTGCTTATTATGAATTCTCATCAAGGTTATTAATAAGTTTCTCATTGTGTTAACACATTTTCTTATTATGGTAATGCTGGCTAACTTTTTTTAACTTTAAACGCCCACCCAGCTGCTCACTCATTCCCCCTCCTCAGAAGGATGGGGGAAGGGAAATGGCAAAAAAACCCAAGAACGAGAAAGCTAGTGAGTTGAGATAAAGACAGGTACATTGCTTACCAGTTACCATCAAGGGCAAAGCAGATTTGACTTGGGGAAAATGAATTTATTTTACTGTCAACTAAAATAGATTCAGCTAGTGAGAAACAAATGTTAAAACATCATCTTTCCATCCTCCTCTCCAGGATCCACCTCACTCCTTCATTCTAGACATATCTACTCATCCCCAGAGGTGAAGGGAGAGATGGCACAGGGAGAGGGCTCATCTCTGTCCTGCAGTGGGTCCGTTTTGGAGACAGTGGAACCAGCTGGGTACAGCATGGGACAACCTCTGGTCTCTTCTCACAGAGGCCATGCCTGCAGCCCTATTCTGCTGTCAACATATTGACACCTATACCCAGTACACTCATTGATTTTTACTTTACACTGTATTCTATTTTATACTATTTCACTTTTTTTCCAGGAAGCTTTTTGTTATAGTAAGTACTATGCCATCAACACATAAATAATTGTAAAGATGAGTATGGTTTATTCCTAGAAAAAAAAAAAAAAAAAGACTTTGGAAGTAAAATATTTTTAGCCATGTCAGTGTAATTACTCATGTAATATACAAATATTTGCACGTCAGAATAAATCCCTTTTCAATAATGTCAGTAATGTAGATTACAACTTCTGAAGACTAAACCCAAAACTGTTATACTAAAATGCAAATAAATCTGCATTGTGAAAAGTGAAAGCTTTGTGACTATGTATGCATTTACACACACACAAAAACAATGTGTCCGTTAAAAGGGATTTTCTTTTAATGATTTCACAAAGTGGTGTTTCAGAGTTTTAATAATATTTTGGTTTAAGCTTTGGATGAAAGTTTAAGGATGTTTGTGTTTTTTCACACCAGTTCACCTGCCATCTCAAGTCATTGTCTACAAGCTTGGGACTAAAACGGTCTATTGAGTATCTTCCCTGGTTCTCTGGTCTTATTTCAGTTCTTACGCTCAACGGATTTAATTCGATTTTAGGGTTGACTGCCAGTGCTCTATCATTTTAGCTGTTCAAGGGAATACCTCAAGAAATATATTGGAAAGGTCATTTCCATAGTTTCCCTGCAATGATATTGCCCTGCATGATAAAGTTTATAACACTAAACCTGGACTTGCCAGTAACTGTTTTCCTTTGTCTCTGAGACAAATAATGAGATAGGATAATAAAATAGAGGTTAGTTTGTTTTCAAAATGTCTTGCAAGGTTTTAATTACCTGTTTGATGGGTTTTCTTAGAAACCTGGAAGAAAGACACTTTTGCAGTACCTCTACAGTAGAAGACTCCTTGGAAAGGTTTGATGTTATAGTGGTAGAGAATTTCAAATTATTTTTAGGACAAGAACTGCACAGCATTTAAAACAACATGCAACAGAAAGGTAAAATGAAAATGATCATTTAACTTTTTAGGTTTGGAGGGTTTTTTGCTCAGAAGATACTGGTATTATAGAATATTCTAAATTTGCTTCATAAACAAAATTTCCTGACATGTTGAAACACAGCAGGTATTTAACAAAAAATTTATGGCTTTAGGATTGTGACAATTGACACTCAGTGCCAGAAGCAAGCCGTCCAATTCTGGAAGAGAAATTCTAGAGTCAGACATGCTCATAGACTCTTGTTTTTGTGCTTTAAAACAGACAACAGATAGAACTTAGTGTCTGCAGCTTTCTGTCTCTAAATATCTATCTCAAGGCTGTAGCTGTGCACCTAAATGAAACTGAAATTAGAATCTGATCTTTCTCCATCAGTTTTCTGTCTAGCTTCTCCTACTGAGTAATAAATTAAAATGTAATGACATATGAGTCAAGAAGGTCAGATACAATGACTTAGTGGTTCTTTTCTGCCTTAAATTCTGTAAATCTGGTAATCCATCTATCTATAGTGGAAGACATGACGGGCAGAAACTATTTTTTTGAAAGTTCCAGATCACTGATGCTGTTTTTCCAAAGAGGGATAGACATTTTATGGTGAAAGATAAAGTGGAAAGGCATAAACATAATTCTTCTCTTTTTCCATTTTCTTTTTGTCCCTTGAATACATGTGTAATGGATTGGTCTCACATGGAGTTAGCTTCCTCCTTAGCAGTCCACATGGTGCTGTGCTGTGCATTTGTGGCTAAGACAGTGTTGACAGCACGCTAATGTTTTGGCTGTTGCCAGACAGTGACTGCATAGTATGAAGGCTTTCTCTTTTTACCCTCCACAGCAGGCTGGGGTTGGGAGGGGACAGAGCTGAGACATCTGACCCAAACTGACCAAAGGGATATGATGTCATGTTCATCAATAAAAGCTCAAGGAAAAGAGGAGGAAGACGGGGCATCTTTGGTTTTGACATTTATCTTCCCAAGAAACAGTTAGACATGCTGAGGCCTAGGTTGCAAAGAAGTGGCTGAACATCGCCTGCTGATGGGACATAGTGAATGAATTCCTCTTTTTGCTTTGCTTGTGTGGGCAGCTTTTACTTTCTTTATTAAAATGTCATTGTCTCAATACACGAGTTTTTTCACTTTCCTTCTATTGTCTTTAAATAGATTAAATGAGGGACCCTGTGGGTGCTTGGCTGCTGGCTGGGATCAACACACCACAATTTGTAATTCTGGTTCTTTTTCCCTCTTGTTAGAGTTATTCAGCAGAATAAGCAGGGGATGCACAAACAAGGTTGCCTAGCAAATTTGAACCCTGTTTGGTTGAATTTACTCAGTGTGAAAATATGTAAAGCTATTACTAATCTGATATTATGGGCAATTAGAAGGTCAGGAGAATATATACATATCTCAGTCCAATAATTTTACACACTGTCTTTTTTAATGTAATGTGAACAATGAAGGGAAGCTAATTTGGCTATTCATGTTCTGTCAGGAAAACAAACTGCACAAGCCTTAGTCCTTCAAATTTAAAGGGATATGGGCACTGATGGGATTTTGTTTATATATAACAAGGGAGCATTTAAGACTCACTTGCATAGGTCTTTTTTTAAAGCAAAAGACAGAAATTAATTGAAGAAAATAATTGGAAACCTTCATGTGCTGTCATTTTTAAACTGTATATTTGTGTGCAAAAAGTGTTTATGAAAGTCTCTAGTATAGTACTTATTGCCAAGTCACCAGCAAAGCAGTTAAAGTAATGTCTCTAGGTTGTTTTTGTCTTCTACAGTCAAACAAAAGGATACCTAGGAAACATTCTAAGTCAGTTCAAAAGCTTTATATATCGGGGGTGAAAAAATGTGTTTTAATGAAAACTAAGAACTGCTCTCGAGACAACACTGAAATTATGAGCTCTTCAAAAGCTTATCTTAATACAAACTTTATATAGGTTTACAAATGTATACTGCTTTCTATAGATGGAACTCATTCCTTATATTGAGGGTATTATCAGGGGTATCTGTCATCGGCCTTTTTTCTTTTCTGTGATAATTAAATATATTTTAATCTTTTATTTTTATGGAGTAGGTAAGAAAGACTAGGATTTTGGAATACATCCAAATAGGTAAAAGTTTAGATAGATTAATACATCCAGATACAAGATCTAGATAGATAAAAGACTTGTCTACTGGAGAAAACAGACCAAATTCATCTGGATTGGAGGAAATTAATTATTTTCTCACTTTTTTTTTTCATAATGTGTTCAAATTACATTGTGAAGATCTGTAATAACTTTTCCTTTTGTATCTTTGAGACAAGTACTTGATACACTGCATGATTGTTACTTTTGGTTCTAATTTATTGCATCCATCAGATTGACAACTGAAACCTTGTTAGTTCTCCCAAGTCACCCAGTATGGGCGGCAGTTTGCACATGCCCAGCCCATTAAATTTTTATGCCACAAACTCCTTGGATAAACCATTTATTTGTGTTCTTAAAAGGTTTAGCAAAGTGCAGAGAAGGCAGTAAAAGAGAAGCAAATATTATACACAAAAGAAAAAGGTTATTTTTTTATATTTCAAAAGTTATTTTGAATTATGCATTTGAAAAAATTTTAGCTTACATTATCAGAGACTGAAGACTAAATAAAGCACACTTGTCCTTCTCTAGCAGTCTGTCTCTATTCTCACCTTTAAGGACCTTTTTCAGGAATGACCATTGGTCATTCTCTTTCATTGTTCAGATACATTCTGGTCTTACAGTGAATTTACCTTTAGACATATGAGGTGATGCAGAAAAGTCATGAGTTTGCCCTGGCCAAGAGCAGAGTCAAATGTGAAGAAGAGCTGTGATGGGTCATGGTGAAAAAAACAGCAAAAGCAAGAACTGAGAATAAGTGAATCTTGAAACAGGCCTTGGATCATCAACTAACAGGAAAACAGTGCCTGAAACTGCTGAAATGGTCTATCACAGTGGTGTTGTGGACTGATCTGATTGGCAGCCTTTGTCAACAGCTGGCTATAAAATTCCTCAACAGTATAGAGCAGGGCAGGGTGTTAGGTGAGACACCCTTAAATGGATCTCCCACACCATGTAAGGAGAGACAAGGATCTGAGGTGGAATGGTTACGCATCAGTGTTGAGCCACTGGCACTGCATGTGGGGGGTATCATGTTCCCTGGGCTGACTGGAAGTTAGCCAATGTTATTCCAATGTACAAAAAGAGCATGAGGGAAGATTCAGGGAACTACAGACCTGGTTCCTGGAAAAATTATGGAGAAGATTATACCGGGTACTAGTGAAAGTCATTTAAAGAACAATGCAATCATCAGGCATAGATAACGAGGGTTCACAAAGGGAAAGTCCTGTTTAATTTGATATCCTTCTACGATAAGGTCCCCACCTGGTGGATGAAGGGAAGGCACTGGATGTAGTTTTTCTGAATTTTAATAAGGCTTTTGATACCGTCCTTCACAGCATCCTTCTGGACAAGTTGTCCAGCTGTGGGATGAGCAGGTTCATGGGGCACTGGGTGAAGAACTGACTGAAGGGCAGAGCTCAAAGGGTTGTAGTGAATGGGTCTACATCTGGCTGGTGACCAGTCACCAGCGGTGTTCTTCAGGGTTCAATTCTAGGACCAGCTCTGTTCAATATATTTATCAATGATCTGGATGCAGGAGTTGAATGCACCATTAGCAAGTTTGCTGATGATACCAAACTGGGAGGTGCTGTTGACTCTCTGGAGGGACAAGAGGCCTTGCAGAAGGTCTAGATAGATTGGAGCACTGGGCAATGATTAATGGGATGAAGTTTAACAAGCCCAAATGATAGATTCTGGACCTGGGATGCAGTAACACCAGGCACAAGTATAAATGGGGAGAGGAGCGGCTGGGGAGCAGCCCTGCAGAAAGGGATCTGGGTGTGCTGGTCGCCAGCAGGCTCAGTGTGAGCCAGCAGTGAGCCCTGACAGACAAGAGGGCAAACTGCATCCTGGGGTGCATCAAACACAACATAACCAGCCAGTAAAAAGAGGTGATTGTCCTGCTGTATTCAGTGTTGATGCAGCCTCATCCTCAGCCCTGTGTGTAGTTCTGGGCCCCACAATCCAAGAAGGATGTGACGGTCCTTGAATGTGCCCAAAGGAGGACAACAAATCTGGTGAAAGGGCTGGAAGGAAAGTCTTATGAGGAGCAGCTGAGGACTTTGAGTTTGTCTAGTTTGGAGAAAAGGAGCCTGAGGGGCAACCTCACTGCTCTCTGCAGCTTCCCAAGGAGGGGAAGCGGAGAGGGAGGTGCTGAGCTCTTCTCTCTGGTATCCAGTGACAGGACGTATGGGAACGGTTCAAATCTGTGCCAGGGGAGGTTTAGACTGGACATTTGGAAGCATTTATTTGCCGAGAGGGTGGTCAAACACTGGAACAGGCTTCCTAGAGAGGTGGTCAAAGTCGCATGCCTATTGGCATTTCAGAGGCATTTGGACAATGCCCATAATAACATGTTTTAACTTGGTCAACCCTGAATTGGTCAGGCAGTTGGATTAGATGATCATCGTAGGTCCTTTCCAGCTGGAATAGTCTGTTCTGTTTTATTTCATTTGTTGTCTTCTTGATCTGATCTGGACCCCTGGCTCAGTTGCAGCATTTTATCAGAGATGCAACCAAAGGAGGTTTCAGCAGGTGGCAGGTGTGTGAAGGTGACTGAGTGTGGAGTAAATAAATGGAATTTCCTGTATTTCAGCTTGAGTTGCTTCTTGTCCTGTCAGTGGTCAGCAATGAGAAGGGTCTGGCCTTGTTTTCTTAATTCCTTCCAATCAGGGGTTTATACACATGGATAAGATCCTCCTGAGCCTTCTTTTCTCCAGGCTGAAGAGTCCCAGCTCTGTCAGCTTTTATTCATATGAAAGATGCTCTAGTCCGTTAATCATGTTTATGGCTTTTCTCTGGACTCACCCCAGTAAGTTCATATCTTTCTTTTACTGCGGAGTCAAGAATGGACCCAGTACTGCTGAAGTGTTTCATTGGTGGTAAAGGACAAGGATCACCTCCCTCAACCTACTGACAACACTCTTCTTAATGTAGTCCAGGATGCTGTTGGCCTTCTTTGCCAAGAGAGCACGTTGCTGGCTTATGTTCAACTTGTCAACCAGAACCACGGGGTCCTTCTCTCAGCCCCCAGCTGTACAGGTATATGGGGTTACTCCTGCCCAGGTGTAAGACTTGTATTTCCTTTGCTGAACTGCATGAGATTCCTCTCAGCCCAATTCTCCATCCTCTTGAGGTCCCTCTGAATAGCAGCACAACCATCAGTTATATCAGCTAATCCACCCAGTTTTGTATCATCTGCAAACTTGCTGAAGGTGTACTCTGTCCCAGCATTCAGGTCATTAATGAAGATTTAAAAGTATAGGACCCTGTATTGAGCCCTGGAACACACCACTAGTGACTGGCCTCCAGCTGGACTTTGTGCCACAGATCACAATAATCTGGGCCTGGCTCTTCAGCCAGTTTTCAATCCACTTCACTGTCCACTTTAACCTATACTTTTTCAATTTGTCTATGAGGATGTGAAGTGCTAAGGCGTGGACAATAGGCCCAAGCCAGAGTTGACCTATAGATGATTCCTGTATATTTTATAACTGATAACCATTGTGCTAACAGGTATTATACTAAGTTATAACAAACCACCTAGTCTGATGTAAAAGGTGGAACTGTTGAAGCCTGAGCAACAAGCCCTGCACCAAAACTGTTAATTCAGTATGTAATCCCTAATGAAATATGCATGGATGATGTAGCTATGATGAATGTATCTTTCCCTTCCTTTGTATATGAATAGAGTAACAGAGTCATGGAGGCAGGTGTCTGTCTCCAAGACCTGATGTGATGAATGTATCTTTCCCCTCCTTTGTATATGAATAGGGTAACACAGTCATGGAGGCAGGTGTCTGTCCTCGAGGCCTGATGTGAGACCTTGTGCATAATCCAATCAGATAAGCAGAGAAATTCCCTTAGTTTCTTCCTTGAGCCCTGGCCAGGCTCTGCGGGGAACCTAATGTGAATTTAAACCAGATATTTCCGCTTGAAACAAAGGTGTCAGCTATTCTGGCTTGCTGATTTTTAGCATATAAGGCTGGACCCACTCACAGCGACTTTGGATGCCTCACCTATGGGTGGACGCACCGCGTAGGATTTCCCACTTGCTGGGACAGGCTCTCCAAATCCTCGCTGTAACCGGGGCTCCCC
Organism: Strix uralensis; assembly: GCF_047716275.1. Taxonomy (NCBI): domain Eukaryota; kingdom Metazoa; phylum Chordata; class Aves; order Strigiformes; family Strigidae; genus Strix; species Strix uralensis. The sequence goes on from NC_133973.1 coordinate 57,450,392, forward strand.
AGTGACTGCGAATCTGGATGATGGTAACGTATGCAAGTGGTGATGTATCTTTCTTAATCACTGTTCTCTCTCTCAGGTAGTAATGATTTGATGCGTTACCCTGTATTTTCCTATTTGTTTAAGTGCACTATTCTGTCTTTTCTTACTGTATGTTTTCTGTATTATTCTGTTATATTATTTTGTTGTTTCTAGTAAAATATGCCTGCTCTTTTCACTCTGGTGTCTGAGTTTAATTGATATCCCTGATCAGCAAAACAGGATGTTATAAGAGACAGTGTCAAAAGCCTTACCAAAGATGGGATAAACAGCATCTACTGCTCCCCTCTCATCCATCAAGCTAGTCACCTTGTTGTAGAAAGCTATCAGGTTGATCAAGCATGATTTTCCCTTCATGAATCCATGCTGGCTTCTCCCTATCACCTTCTTGTCCTACAAGTGTCTGGACATGGTTTCCAGGATTAGTTGCTCCATCACCTTTCCAGGGATTGAAGTGAGGCTGACCAGCCTGTAGTTGCCCAGATCTTCCTTGTCCTTCTGGACAGTTGGAGTGATGCTGTCTACCAGTCTTCAGGAACCTCTCCCATCTGCCATGACATTTCAAAGATAATAGAGAGTGGTCTTGCAATTGTCCAGTTCTCTCAACACTTGTGTATGCATCCCATCAGGCTCTATGGACTTAGGTAGATCCATTTTGCTTAAATATTCCCTGACCTGATACTCTTTTACTAAGGGTAAGTCTTCCTTGGTCCAGACTTTCCTTCTTGTGTCAGACACCTCAGCTTCCTGAAGGCCAGTCCTACCAGCAAATACTGAGGCAAGGGAGATATTAATTTTTCATGTCCTTTTCCATGTCCTTTGTTACTGGAGCCCCTGACCATTCAGCAGCAGGCCCACATTTTCCCTAGTCTTCCTTTTGCTGCTGATATACTTGTAGAAGCTCTTCTTGTCTTTCATATTCCTCACCAAATTCAACTCCAGTTGGGCTTTGCTTTTCCTAAACCCATCCCTGGATGCTCAGACAGTGCTTCTAAATTTCCCTATGAGTCATCTGCCCCTACTTCCACCACTCATACGCTTCCTTTTGATATTTGATTTTAATCAGGAGTTCTTTGTTCATCCATGGAGGCCTCCTGCCACCTTTACTTGATTTGCTGATCATCAGGATGGACCATTCTTGAACTTGGAGGAGATAATCCTTGAAGATCAACAGGCTATCTTGTACCCTTTTTCTCTCCAGGGCCTTCTCCCATGGGATTCTTCCAAGCAGATCCCTCAATAAGCTGAAGCTTGTTCTTCTGAATTCCAGGGTTGTGATGTTGCTTTTTTGTCTATTTCCCTCCTCTCAGGATCCTAAAATTCACCATCTCATTGTTGCTGAAGCCAGGGCTGCCCTCAGCCTTCACATCACCTATGATTTTGTTTTTAAGTATCAGGTCCAGCAGACCATCTCTCCTCATCAGCTCCTCAGTCATCTCCATCAGGAAGATGTCATCAATGCAATCCAGTAATCTCCTAGATTGCTTGTAACCTGTTCTATTGTTCTTCTACCAGATATCAGTGTGGTAAAATTTTCCCATGAATACCAAGACCTATGGACATGATACTTCTACCAGTTGTTAGAAGAAGGTCTCCTCTAATTTTCCCCAGTCAGAGAATTTACAGCAGACAACTACTACAATATCACCCATATTGGTTTGCCTGCTAATTTTGACTAACAAGCTCTCACCTGGCTCATCACCCACCCAAGGCAGAACTCCATGAATCCACACCACTCTCTTATATAAAGAGTAAATCCCCCTTCTCACCTTCCCAGTCTGACCTTCCCAAAGAGCCTGTATCTGTCCATTGCAGTACTCTAGTCTTAAGAGCTATACCACCACATCTCTGTGATCCGAGTGAGGTCATAGTCCTGTAACTGCACAGAGGCTTCTAATTCCTGCTGTTTGTTTCCTATGCTGTGAGTATTGCTGTACAGGCATTTCAGAAAGTCATCCAAACGTGCTGATTTCCCAGGAAGGGTGTAAGAGCTTTCTCAGTAAGGCTGTCCCATAGACACTTCCTTATTTACATGCTTACACTTGAGGTGATTCTGCTCCAGCTTTTCTTGGTTGATTGCCATGTTCTTTCTGTTCATATCAACCCAGGCCCTTTGCTTGCTTACCCCATCTACCACTTCCTCACTTGATTATTGAGGAAGCTCTCCCTTCCCGTCATTCTTAGTTTAAAGCTCTCCTTGACACGTCAGCTGGCCTGTTGGCAAAGATCATTTTTTCCCACTTAAGTCAGGCAGATCCCATCACTGCCAAGAAGATACTGATCCTCATGGAGGGTCCCATGGTCCTAGAAAGCAAAACCTTTCTGCCCATCAGCAGCTACACAATCATCTACCCAAGTCTGCATACAGTTACAGTGATATGAACTAATTGGGATTACAGAGACATGGTGGGATAGGTCACACACAGCTGTGACGGATCTTGATTACCCTCACCAGACCTGATTCTGAATCCCCACCCATGGGCTTACATCCCAGCCTGGTCTCAGCCTATCTCCATCCCCATTAAAGTGCCTGATGCCCTTGGCCGGGGCTGCCCCTAGCCTCACCCCTTGCCTGCCCTGCTCCCTGGCTGAGGTGGTAGGATGAGCTCTGTCTGGTGAAGCCCTGCCTTGTAGTCACCTTGAGGAGGTTCTGCTGCTTCCAGCCTCTGGTCTCCATGATGCTGCCGGCCCCTGTGGTGTCCTGGGGCTGTGACAAGCTGATACTTTATAAGTCTGCACTGGGACCTGTTCATTTTAATATCTTTATTGATGACCTGGAGGAGGTGAAAAAGTGCACTTTTGTCATGTTTTCAAATGACTCCAAGTTGGGGTGACCAGGTGGTACACTTGAAAACATATCTGCCACTCTGGAGAGCCTGGAAAAATGGGCAAACAGGTTCTCATGAAATTCCACAAGTACAAATGAGTCCCTGCTGGGTCCCTGTAGGCAAAGAAGACCCCCTGCATTGACACTAACTGGAGACCAAGATGCTATGGAGCAGCTCTGTGGGAAAGGTCCTGGAGTGGTGATGGGCAGTAAGCAAAATGTGAACCCATGGTGTGCCCTAACAGCAAACGTGGTAAACAGCTCCTGGGCTATATGAACAGGGGTATACTCCATAGATTGAAAGACAAGATTGTCAACCCTCCATGTAGTATTTGTCAGATCATATTTTGAGACTGTCAAGTTTTGGTCCCCAGCACAGCAAAGGCATGGGCAAATGGTGGTGAGCTCAATGGAGGGTCCCCAAGATGGTGAGGGCTGGAGCACTTTCCCCATGGGGAGGAACTGGCAGAGCTGGGCTCAGTTAGGCTGGAGAAGGGATGATTTTAGCACACCAGACTCCTGGCACCTACGAGAAGGTCATGAAGGAGATGGAGGTGGTCTTGTCACAGTGGTGCAGGGCAAAAGGGTGAGAGACAATGAGTGCAGTAGAGGTTCAGGCTGAATATAAGGAAAAACTGTTACCCCATAAGGACAGTGAGGCAGTAGAGCAGGTTGCCCTGAGAGTCTGTGTCACCTCTGTCCTTCATGGGTTTCAAGCCCCAATTAGACCAAGCTGTGAGAGGCCCAGAGCTGGCTCTGATTTGGGCAGAGGGCTGGACTAGAGACCCCCTGGGGTCCCTCCCACCCTGAATTATCCTGTGATATGATAATTCTAAGTATAGAAATATATACAAGAGAAGGGGGGTATATTTTTCATTCCTTACAGATTTATATACTTCATATAGGATTTACACTATTTTCATATTCATATAGGGCAAAGTAATTTTCATTCAATGCAAGAGAGGATTAGAAATCATTATTTTGGCTACCAGAGGGCATAATATTTTTTGCATTATTATTGCTATTCACTATATTTACTTCTTGTCTTTCAAACTTTTGTAATGAAAATCATTTGTTGAAATCTTTTCTGGCAGTATTTATTATACTCACTAAGTTTCAGAAAATAAAACTCCCTTAAAAGGAACAGCAAGAAAATCTAAAACATAGTAACTTTGAGGTTGATGTGTAGATACTACAGCTATTTTGAAGACAACAGATTTGTTTGCATTATGTCGTTTCTCACCCAGCACAGCATGTGCCTTCATTACAAATATACTCATTGGGCTGGGCTGAAAATATTCCCAATCTAAGTCAAAATTAGATCCAAGTGAGATCTCTTGAGTGTAGTCAGAACTGGAATGAAGGCCCCCGGCTATAAAGAATATGTATAACAATATCCTGAGAATAATATTCACCCTAGAAAGTGCTAAGAATTTAGGTTTATTATGCCTCACTGGGTTGGCAACAGAAAAGTGGGCAACAGAAAAGAATATATCAGAAATGAAGGCAAAGCTGGAACAGAGACTAAAAAGCTACTGAAAAGAGAAAACATATGTTCTAACAAACCATTCACTGTGCAATATTAACTATTAGGTAAGAATGCTAAAATGACAAAGTCCTTGGAGTATATTTCCAAGAAATTCAAGAATTAATGGATAAGCTAAACCAAAATTCTGTTCAGAAGGTCAATTTTAATTTCTTCATAGTCGGACAGATTTGTACCCTTACGGGCTATTACCCTAAAAATTCTGTCTCCCACTACACAAATTCAAGAAATAAATTGCATGACTGAAAAAATAAAATGTGGAAAATCCTGAGCAACCCCCCAAATCAACATTATAGCAAATTATTACAAATATATACATTTCAGTGAATGATTAAGATTGGCACTGAAAAGCTTATGTACTGCCAAACACACAGACTGATTCCATAAAAGAACTGCATCTATTTACATACATAAGGTGTTCGCATTCACTACATTTACTTAGATGTATAAATTAATACAGGATCACTGGACTGGTAATACCATTTCTTGGAAGCTGCTGAGCAGCACTTTACATGCAATAATTCTAAAAAAAGAAACCCAACCAAAAAACCCTAACGCAAAATGGATATACACTAATGTTTTTTGGTAACAGCAACACACATAAGTTGAAAATCAGTAATACATAATGAAAAATCATGCACAGAATTTTGTTTCTTGTGGGGAGCAATTGACTGAAAAAAGTAAGTAGTTGTAGTAGGTAATCACAAGGGGACTATGTATTCCCATGGTAATTCAAGTCTGAAAAATGTAATTCTGAAGAGGTGATAGAGAAGATGCTGCCTGTAATAAAAGGCAAGCATACATGCTACTGACAAGATATCAGAAATAACCCACGTACAATTCAAATATTTAAGAAAATTAATAGATGCAGTATGAGAATATAAAAGGAAGGATTACTTGGATGATAAAGGGGATAAAAACTCTAATTTAGAACAGGGAATTAAAAACATCTTGTTTCTTCAGCCTACAAAAACAAAACTCAAGAGGGATATGAGTAACATTTGTAATTTCTTAATAGAAAAAGGATCAGAGAAGGAAAAGAAAACAAATCAAATCAACTTAAATATAGGGAATGTTGGAACAAAAGCCAGTACATAAAACCTATTAATATGCATATGAATAAATGAAAGCTGGACATTTGAATAAGCTTCCAAGCTCAAGGAATTTATGAATAATTTTTCAGATGGAATAGATATAACTCCTATCTAGTCATTGCAAGGATTGTACAATGTGAGGGTCTGCAAAACAGAAGTATTTACACCAGGAGCTTAAGAGGTCTCTTACAGTTCCACAATCTTTAACATCTTTTTACTTAGTGTTTTGATACATAATTAGAATTCCATGGGGTCCAGTAAAGAATGAACAAATGTGCCCTTTAGAACATGTCCCAAAGTATACAAGATAGGAAAAAAAAAAAAAAAAAAAAGGTAAAAATGGATTGTAAGGTATGGTTTCATTACAAATAATAGTGGCACCTGGAGTACTGGTGAAAATGTGGAGAGTATAATACAAAATGAAGGGTTAAACAGAAGTTGGAAATCTCTCATATTTTTCCTCTCTGTTTTTAAATCCTCAACCTTAAATTTCTGCTTCCTCTGCTTTCAGGCCCAGACTCTGAGTCTTTATTCAGTTAAAATCCACACTGATTTCAAAGAGGGTTGACTATATCCTCTTAACAAACATTCTTTGATATTTTTTTTCTAGAAGTGATCAAAGATAAATACAGTGTCTCTCTCTCCTGGCAGTTAAATCCATACAAACTGAAAGTCAATCAACTGAAATATTATTATCAAATGTTCATTTAATATCAGCCTAGTTTCCCTTCTATTTAAGTCATGGAAAAATTAATACTGGTTTCAATGAGAGAGTAATTAATCCAAGAAGGAATGATTTTGAAAGTCTTACCTGTGAAATACAGCAGTGTAAAAGAAACTTCAAAGGTAGTTATGGACCTGTCATAACTGAGTTAAAAATTTTAAGCAATATTAAGCAATGAGTTGATTTCTACATTTGGAGAGAGCTCATAAGAACATAATGTTTCTGATTTTGAAACCAATTTTCAACTATGTTACTTCATTTCAAAACTAGAACAGCAGAACAGTGAATCCACTGTGAATTCATATCTTGGATAGATATAGGAAGGGGAAAAATGTAAAGGTTTTCTATGAAGTTTCAGTAAACACTAACTTCCACATTTCCTAATTCCAGGAAATTATCTATTTTTCTGAAATGCAGTTAGCTACTTGTGTTAATTAGCAAACCATTTTTGATAAAACCATGGGACCATAATGGGGCAGTACTGTCCAAGGTGCTGTATTTCAGAGGAAGTACTTCATTGCTGGGTTGGGTTCTGTAGGTTTTGTTCTGGTTGTATCTCCTAAACATGCAACGTTACATCATGTCAGGCAGAGATGACTGTGGTTTCTCAATACATTCCTCCCTGTTTTTCCTTCTATCACTCTTCTTTCACTCCAAAACCAGATTCTAATATCTTAACTTAAAATGGCAACAAGTCTGGGGCAGAAATGTGCACCTCTTATCAGTTCATTAGCAAAGCATGCATGGTGTCTGGCGTACATGATGGAGCCAGTGATAAACATTTGGTTTCACTCAGTCCATGTCTCCCTCTTTGAGGCTTATCTAAGGAGTTTGGCAATGCAACTGCAAGGGAGTGGGGGGTGCATCCTTCGATACACTCCTGCTTCCTTGGGTGACATTCCTTAGAATAATCACAAAGGCCACAGATGGTCCTTGAGGTTTGCACAGATGTAAGCAAGCTTTGAGACAGTCATTTGACATTTCAGTCTCTCACAGAAGGGACCTTAAAGATCATCTAGTCCCAACCCCACTGCCATGGGCAGGAACACCTTCCACTAGACCAGGTTGCTCAGGCACACAACCAATCTGGTCTTGAACACTTCCAGGGAGGGGTCATCCACAAATTCTCTGGGCAACTGGTTCCAGTGTCTCACCACCCCCACAGTAAAGAATTTATTCCTAATAACTAATCTACGTCTATGCTCTTTCAGCTTAAAACCATTATCCCTCCTCCTATCCCTACATCCCCTGAGAAAGAGTCCCTCCCCATCTTTCCTGTAGGGTCATTTTAAGTACTGAAAGGCCTCTATAAGGTCTCCCCGGAGCCTTCTCTTCTCCAGGCTGAACAACCCCAACTCTTTCAGCCTGTCCTCATAATAGAGGTGTGACACCTCCTGTTCATGTTTGTGGTCTTCCTCTGGACCTGCACGAGCAGGTCCATGTCCTTCTTATGTTGGAGGCCCCAGACCTGAACACAATACTACAGGTGAGGTCTCACAAGAGTGGAATAGAGGAGGAGAATCACCTCCCTCCACCTGCTAGCCACATTTCTCTTGATGTAGCCCAGGATACAGTTGGCTTTCCGGGCTGCGAGCGCTCATTTCCGACTCCTAATCAGTTTTCCATCTACTAATACACCCAAGTTTTCTCAGCAAGGCTGCTCTCAATCCACTCATCTCCCAGCTTGTATTTGTGCATGGGGTTGCCTCGACACATGCGCAGGACCTTGCACTTGGCCTTGCTGAACTTCATGAGGTTCACACGGGGCCACATATCAAGCCTGTCCAGGTCCCTCTGGATGGCATCCCTTCACTCCACCATGTCAACTATACTGCAGAGCTGGTGTCATCAGCAAACTTGCTGAGGGTGCACTCAGTCCCACTGTCCATGTCACCAACAAAGATGTTAAACAGTGCTGGTCTCAGTACTGACCCCTGAGGAATGCCACTCATCACTGCTCTCCACTTGGACATCAAGCTGCTGACTGCAACCAGTTCTTTATCCACTGAGTGATCCATCTGTCAAATCCAATTTAGAAACAAAGATGTTGTGTGGGACAGTGCCAAATGCTCTGCACAAGTCCAGATAGATGACATCCCATATCCACTAATGCTGTAACCCCATCATAGAAAGCCACCAGATTTGTCAGGCATGATTTGCCCTTAGTGAAGCCATGTTGGCTGTCATGATTCACCTTCTTATTTTCCATGTGCCCTTGCATAGTTTCCAGGAGGATATGCTCCATGATTTTTGAGGCGCAGAGGTGAGACTGACTGGCCTGTTGTTCCCCGGATCTTCTTTTATTCCCTCTTTAAAAATGAGGGTTATGTTTCCCCTTTTCCAGTCATCAGGAACTTCACTGAACTGCCACAACTTCTCAAATATGATGGATAGTGGCTTAGCCGCTTCATCCACCAGTTCCTTCAGGACTGTTGGATCTGTCTCATCAGACCCCATTGATTTGTGCACCTTCAGGTTCCTTAGATGATCTCAACCTGATCTTCTCCTACAGTGGGCAGTTCTTCATTCTCTCAGTCCCTGCCTTTGCCTTCTGTGACTTGGGTGGTGTGGCTGGAATACTTGCCAGTGAAGGCTAAGGCAAAAAAGTCATTGAGTACCTCAGCTTTCTCCATAGCCCTGGTAACAAGGTCTCCTGTATCCTTTTGGAGAGGGCCCACATTTTCCCTAGTCTTTCCTTTTATCACTGACGTACCTGTAGAAGCTTTTCTTGTTGCCCTTGATGTCCCTGGCTAGATTTAATTCTATCAGGGCTTTCATTTTCCTAACCTGATCCCTGGCTACAGAGCAGTTTCTCTGTATTCTTCCCAAGCTATCTGTCCTTGCTACCACCCTCTGTAGGCTTTCTTTTTGGTTTGAGTTTGTCCAGAAGCTCCTTGTTTATTCATGCAGGCCTCCTGGAATTTTTACCTGACTTCCTCTTTTTTGAGATGCGTTGCTCCTGAGCTTGGAGGAGGTGATCCTTGAATAACCTACATAAATACTACAACATAGAAATTCTAACATTAGGTGACCAGATTTATATCTGCCTCAGGCACTTTATTTTTTTAATATCATTGACAAATGTAATTCATTGTTATTGACAAAAAACAACCTTCAACTCTCCATAAATAGGTTTCCTAGACAAAAATACCATGATCAAATTCTTAGCTGAACTAGGTCCTGAAATAATCAAAGATAAAAGTTAATTAAGCAACAGATTCAATTTAGATGGAAGCTACAGAAAAACATCCTTTGGCTAGTCTTCAGAATTCTTGAAAGCTTCTGTTAATAATGTAAACTGGGTTCGTTTCTTCTCAACATGGGGTACTTTGTGAATTTTAGATCATTAATATGCAAAAAATATAGATAATAGTCAACATCTTAAAACATATTTTCCTAAGTGCCAGAAGGTTTGATGCATCTATGACAATGTGCACTCGTTTAGAATCTGGGACTATATCTAATTTTTTAAGATTTCCTGATGGTAGTAAAGCTGGTAGATTTTTGATACTAATTTGACTAGAGTCTATTCTTTTCTCTTACTGTTATGTCTAAGGTATTTTTCCTTTCTCTTTCTTGTCACATCTTTTTACTTTCTGTTGTCTCTGTGACAACATAAATGGTCTAGGCAATGAAGTGCAGAGAGAGTATATCTCTGACCTTGAATTACACTATGAGGTACTTAAAAGCCTCAGTTCTAGTGTACTGTCAGAGATCATGACATTACACAAGGTGGAAAAGTGATCTTAACTTCTATGAAATAAAAAAAAATCTGAGGATTAAAACACCAAACATCATGGAAATTCTACTGTCTGACTAATTTGCACCTCCTTATCAATCACAGGTCTTTGAGAAACTCAGTTTAAGGGATAACTTCTTCAATATAGAATAATATTTTTTAATTATTTAGTAATTATTTTGATAATTCTAAATATCCTAAAAATGCCTTTTATTTTTTGGCATAAATCTGTAATGACATCTACAGATCAAAATTCAAGGTAAATATCTTTGCATGTCAGCCACTCATCTCATGACAAAGATAAACTTGTCATATTTCTTCCTATTGTTTCTCTTATGAACATCTATTCTACACTGTATTTTCAAAAGTGTGAAGATCAAATTCCATATATTTCATTTTTCTAATTTGCTCTATGTTATGTTTTATGACATTTTTAATCCGCCTTTTTTAATTTTCTGGTTTTAAGATGAACTAGGGGCAGGTGTGGATTTGCCACAGGCCTAGGACATTATTAAAGTCCTTTAAAGTACCATGATATGTAGTATCTTCATTTATATTTATTATATACATATTAATTGTGAAACATAAACATAATAAAGGACATCAAGGATGTTTTATTGCAATACATGCCTTCACAACAACTCAGTAAAATTTTCATGCATATATTGCATAACATACCATGCACATACTATTTTTTGTGTGGCTGTGTAATTTTTTCAAAACATTGATAATGTAATTCAAGCTCTACACAAAAAAAAAAAAATCTTGAAGTGTTCTGTCAGATGTTATGCCAAGTGACTTGACATGTTAACTGCTGCGGTTTTTGGTTGTTTCACTTTTGTAAGTGAAATCATTGTGTAGCGAACATAGAAGTAAAGGATATTCAGTCATTTATCAACCTCCACAAAGCTCTGAACTTTTCTTTCTCATTACCTTATGCAGTCTATAGCAACAGCTGTCTTCCTGTGTGATGGATAGCTTTTATATTGTCCTTTGTTTTAACCTGAATGAAACTATTTTGCCACAAGTCAATATGTACATGGGGGAAAAAATCAAATAATTCAAATTCTGCCCTGATTCCATCTTCACAAGTGTATAACAAGGATTCAAACTTTATGTTAAAACATGTACCATAAAGGACAAAATCACTCTGAATTTGTCTCATTAATTCTAAAGAGGAAAACTGTGATAAATATATAAAGATCTTAGAGGTTTTATTGTGATTTTGTACCCAGTTCATTTTTTTTTTTCAAACTAAGTTCTTGCATCATTCTGAGTCTGAACTGTCAGCTTGCTTTTCTTACTGGTTCTCTGAAATATTCACAAGTACAGAAGCAGATCAGTTTTGAGATTTGCAGAAGTTCTTGTCAATTCACCTGCTCAACTGAGAAGAAAACCTCATGTAACCACATCAAAGTTCCAGGTAAACCTAATGTTCTCAAGTAATGTGGATAGGTATAATATCTTTTTTTTTTTTTTTTTTTAAATGGTAATTTCTGATCCAATAAAGCACACCAAGCTCTTCATTTTACCTTAATGACTGATTTCAGTTTTTCACAGAGCACTTCATCAGTGCTGTTCTATAATTTAGCAGAGCTGAATAGCAGTAGGAATTTGTCTTTTCAGTCTTTATTCAGGATAATTTTTCAAAAATTGTTTGGGATATAAGAGGTCAATATTCTATACTCAAATATGTTGCATATAGCACACACACTTTATGAGGAATTACTGTATGTGGTACTACTTATCTAGTAAAAATAATCTATATATGCATTAATCCCATTCAGGCATTGGAGAAATACTGTCATATAAAGGATAAATAGTTGTCTATAAATAGCAAATAAAAAATACTTTTTCCTTCCAATATTGACCAATTCATGCTTACCTTCTGGTGATATTAACCATGTCATCGTTTGATTAGTCTGTGTTTTTGTTATAAATGAAAGTTTTTCCACTTTCCTTATATGTCATATAACAGCAGTCATACCATATATCCAGCCTTTTCTTTCATTCTCTCCCCCAGTATCTTCAGTTTTGCCAACAGCAGTAAAGCTGAACCTTCTCTCACAGAAATAGTAAGCAAGCTTTTTTTGTCTCAAGGAGTAAAGTCAAAAAGTCATTACTCTATTTTTTGACTGTAAGCCACTGGTCTATTTTGACTTAAGTGTTATAAGGACAAGAAATAAATACTCAGTGCTTAAGGCTCATGGATCATTAATCTTCTGCTACAACTCTGTCCAAACTTCTATTTCAGAATTATCTTAAATGTCACCAGTTACTTTGTCCATTTCACCAAGCAGTTGCATGACTTTTCATGCATCTTTTTTAATGAACTTCATCTTGGTATGAGTTGTCTGCTACAATGTACAGCTCCACGTCCTGCATTGAATTTTAATTGAACACTGGAGATCGAAACTGGTTACTGGAAGAGCCTCTCAGAAAAGCTAAGCTGCCTGCAATCATTTTTCAGATACTATGCAGAGACAAGGAATCAGACAATATGTTCTTCATTTAGAGAACAAGTTTTGACAAAGGTTTTGTGTGTAACATCACTACCAGGAGAGTATTAGCAGCAGGTTCCATCTCAATCAAATATCAATTTCTTGTACTGGTGGAGAAGAAAGCAGGAAAGGCATCTTACCTACCTGCTGGAACACACAGAAAAATCATGTAGACACCGCTTTCAGAATTTCACCCCCTAAGTGTCTATTTCTTTATTAATTACAAAAGAAATCTAGGTTGAACAGCTTACATACATATATGCACAATAAAGCTACTTAAAGTTTGTTGAAATATTTCCTTCCGCTTGATGTTGGAAAACTAAGATGGTTTGTCTGAAAGATGGTTGCCTTTAGAGTGAATACTGGGAAACAAGCACTTCTAGGACACAGTCTACCCAACTTTTTTTAGACTTGCATACTATGATTTTGTCCTAGAAGTGATTATGTTTGCTTTGAATCTAAAATCACTCTAGATCAATAACTCAGAAATGAACCTCTATACTTCAGATGAATCTTACCTGCAGAGTCTTTGAAAGTGGCGTTAAGGAGAACTACTGGAATAGCTTCCAGTTACTATAGAAAACCCATGGAGAGGAAAAGATGGAAAAGAAGGTGAAAGAAAGAGATAGATACAAAGGGAAAAAGGAATTTGAAATATTTAGGCTTATTCTCTATATAACAATATATTTCATGGCCTTCTGTCCATTAAGGCGCAAGAAAGCAAGTTCACCTATCCAGCTTAAATTACCCAGTATTTTATTTTACTTGTATACTTCAAAAGAATAATCTGAAAGACTCAGTATATAATTCTGCTACGCTAATGGGGTTAAAATAATATTTTGTACTTCGTGTCAAAAAACACCTAATCCCCAAAAACTGCTTAAGAGAACTGTTTAAGACTAAAATACTTCAGGAAATAAAAAGTTTTCACTCTGGTTGGTTAGTTAGACTTTAGGTGTTCCAAGCATATATGAATCAATCCTGCTGGCTTGCTTTGCTGTGTTTGTATGTTCTCACTTACAGTACTGTTCTTATTAGCTTTTAAACTTCAAGGTTAATCCAAGTTCAAATTTTGTTGAAGACTATACAATGAGTATATATGACAACAAAGCAATATGAATTCTCAATGTAATGTATATTTTTTGGGTGGAATATCATGAGAAAAATGGAAAGTCAATCATTGGTAACAGCTGGGAAGCCTTTCATTATTGGCTTCAGATACATATAAACATGTTGAGAGACTACTAACATACATTACCAGTCACATTTTCCAATCTGGATATATTTAAACGTGTCATATGTTTTTATGGCCTAGTTTATACAAATAAACTACAAGATATGCAGACACGATGGTGAGATACACCTATGAACTCTTACTGGCACAAAACACTAACATACAGATATAAAATAAATACTTGAAAATGCAGGTGTTAATTTAAAGTGGATAAACTTTATATGCTTCACACAGTGCCCTAAATTGAGAGGCTACTTTTGGTATGCCTTCAGTATAGAGATGGAGATTCTTTCAGTGTAGCAGTTCTGAATTGCCTTCAAGAGGGATTTCCTTCCTGCATTGAAAAAGGAGGACTAAGAAGACTGACTCTCAATTTAGGAATGCAAATCAGGTGCTTAAAATTAGATTTTGTGAATAACTTCTTAAATTGTTGTGCATGCCAGAAATACCTCTTTGGTACCTGCACAGACTCTTAAAATTATATGAAAAATATAACATTCAAACACCACTGAATATATGAATCAATAAATAAAATTATTTTAAAACCTTAATTTAAAAGAGAGTTGCACTTGCTTTTTTTTCCCAGTATATCTTTTTGTTCTTCCTGGCAATATTAGAGCAGTTGGAGTCTTCTAATCTTGTTTCCTCACAGCTCTCAAGAACTGCAATTTTTCATTTTCAATGGTCAAGAAAATCTATTTCTTGTCATATTGCCTTTTTGTGCTTGACTTTTTTAGTAAGTAAAAATGAAGAAATTCCTAAAAAATGCCATGGTTTCTCCATATACACTTAAAGCCTGACAATACTAAGAGAAATATTTTAAAGTTGATGAAAAATGTTCATTCATGTTCATTTCCCTATAATATTTACTCATATAGGGCAAAATTACACAGATGATTAATTTCTGTTCCCTGAATCCCGTTATTCTCTGACATATCAACTGGATTTACTTATTTAATAAAATAATATATGTACTAAACCAATTTAAAAAAAAAATAAAAAAACAAACCCAAAATATTTGTGAATGTATTAAATTTCCTGAAATTTCAGCTTTACTGGAAAATTATATAGAGACAATAAAAACCAACCAACCAACCAAAACAGGTCTGTATGCTTTATTCTCAGTTTGGTATATTAATTACTCACAGTCACACAGAATCTCATATTTAATGGAGGTTGTCTGTTTAAAATAATGACCTTTAGACAATGATATGAAAACTTTCAAATGTTTGCAAAAATCGACTGATTTACTCAGTTTCATTTATCCTTTATGTATCCTTTCATTTAACTACAGAAGAGTCATCTTTTAAACTGGCTCAAAGTGATTTATTTTATTTTCTAGGCTAAGGAACATCTATCTTACATTTCTTAACACATCCTGCAAGATTTCATAAGGAATATCTATTTCATGAAACATACAAAAGCCCTTAGGAACATATTAAGATTAAAGGATCTAGTCTCTGACCTTAAAAAAAAAAAAAAAAATTTCCATTTAAAAAAATGTGCTGAGATGTAAAGAAAATTACTAATAAAAAAACCTATGTGCACTACAGCTCTGAATGATTTGCCACCCCACTTTAAAAGTTAAACATTTGCACTTGTGGTCAAAAAGAACTTTTGATTCCAGCTTCCTGCACAAATTAGAGAATGCAGATCTGTGTAGCTGTATCATAGAAAAGAAGTAGAGCAGAATGTACATCTATACTTTACAAGTCAGAAATTACTTCAGGCTATCAGCACAGAAAGATAGGGGAACAGTTAAATTCGTAAGTCTGCTTTGTTGTAGATATCATTTGACAGGCTTTTACATTCTCTGGTTTTGTGCTTCCTCATGTAAGATGTGATCATGGAACTCCCGTATGGTTTTAGTCCTTAGGAAAAAGCAACAGCACATTGGGTCATATACCAGCCAGGATTTTAATCGCTTTCCCTGGAATCTACCAGGCAATGTCTGATTCACTGAGAAGACATCCTCCAGAGGAAGAAATTGATAATCACAGAAGAAAATGAAACTCTGATAATACCTCAAATAGCATAAGAAAAAAACAATCAAAGCGTAAAGATAAATACCACCTCAAAAAGCTACCCTCCAGACTGCTATCGGAAGTGGGTGGATGAGCAAGAATCCTGCCAGAATGCTATTTTCAGAGAAGTATAATTACAAAGTGATTTCCTCTGCTCTTAAGATACCATCTGGGCAAACTTTTCAATCTTGAAAAGCAGTTCAAAGGACCTCTCCAAGGAAGTACAACACTTCAACACAAGTTGAAGGAGCAGCAAGAACGACAATAATTCCAGATAAACGAACAAGGTATCATTAATAGGGATTTCTAAGCAATCAGAGAGGGTTAAACACTTCTCTTGAAACTGGGTGAAACCTTGTTCCCCATTGAACTGCATGAGAGCTTTGCAATTGCCTTTCAGTGCACTGAGGATTTCACTCATCAGTTTGATTCCTTGTTAATAGACTACAGGATACAATCAAATGGAAATGCCAACAAATTGGTTAGTGCATTCAAGGAAAGATGTGAAGGATACAATGCTCTAACAACTTGAGGGAGTCTCCTACTTTAGCAAGTTCTACAGGTTTATTATACCGAAGAGTGATACTTCCTTTGAGATTGAATCCCTGCCAAAGCACTTTCTAAATAAAAGATCCCAGTTTCAGTAGTCCAATAATCAATACGGAATCGGTCTGGCTGGTTGAATGAGAAATGATTGAGAGACTTTCCAAAAATTATGTTCTTCCTTTCTATACATCTATACTGCTTAAGTATCATACTGTGTTTGCACTATGATTGAGACTGCTTGTAACATCAGAAGTCTGATAGGTCAAATGAAATAAATTAGTGCAGCTACTATTGACTTTAGAAAAATATTGATACCTATTTTTTTTCCTATGTTAGAGAAATTATCAAATACATTACAAGTGATGTTGCAGAAAAAATTTAAAATAACTTTTACTTATTCTGCTAATCCTAAATCACTTAATCCACTCTGATGACAATTTGGAAGTAATATTTTCTTTCTATGATGCTTTTTCATTATTTAGTGTATTTCAATTACTAGGGATAGTTTCTACTTATACCACTTATGAATAACAAAAAACAAACCCAAAAGTAAAAACCTGTATTAGGAACATGTAAATATCAGCAGTCTAGTTCTATATATAACCCATGCATTAGAACATTAAATATTTCTTAATTATCGACACTCCATGTATTGCTTCTATTCCAGGTATCAGAACCACCTCAATTACCTGTTGGCACTTAGATTATTAGATTGCTTTATAGTGTGATCTCTTACTGACTGCAGCTTTTTAATAGTGATATGAATCCGTACGCTGTCATATACTTTTAACAATGAGCCAGTACTGAAACATATGATTGTATATGTTTTTTTCTCACAATCTATGCTTTTGATTCAATGGAATTTACAATTATGCAGACTGTTTACACATATAAAACCATGTCTGAACAAGTGTAGGGTTATCACAAACACTGGATCAAGGCATCCATGGGTATGTCAAGCTGAGTCTTGAAAATCTCTAATATGGAGAGTCCACATCTGCTCTAGGAAAACTGAGCCAGTCTTTCACTACTCTCCTAGTGAAAAATCTTTTTTCCTAACCTGAAATTTCTGAGCAACATATGTGGCCATTACACTTCCTTTTACTGTTTACCATAAATGAAATGAGTTGTCTTTATTGTATACATAACCTCACTCCACCTCAAGTACACACATCCCCTACATTTTAACAAGTCTAAACAAGTTCAGCTCCCCGAAAGACTGCTATTAGGTTGTGTCTCCTATGCTCCTCACCATCATGGTAAGCCTCCACTGGATCCTTTTCAGTGCCTCAGTGTCCATCTTGAGAAATTTAAGCTCACTTCTGTGTTTTACCAGAAAGAAAATATTTGTAGAAAAAACTGTCCTTTTATTGGTTGGCAATGTTTTGGGACCTATTTCTAGGGAATCACGTTTTCCAGGACGTAATTTTTTTTGATTGGTTGGTTGTTTTTTGTTTTCCAAGCCCATACATCTGAGGAAAAAGATAGTACATAGCTACACCCATCAGGCATGGCCATTGTTTCAATACTGATTTCTGGTTGCAGTCTTCAGCTTTATTTCCACTTATTCAATCTGGGTGTCAGGACATGAATTCAGAAGGAAAAAAACTCTTAATTCATCAGGAAATAAACTTTGTAAAATTATATAAGATTACTACCTCTTGTAAGCTCTGGCACAACTAGCAAATCACAAAATCACAGAATAGTTGAGGTTGGAAGGCATCTCTGCATGTCATGCAGGCCAAGTCTGCTCAAAGCAGGTCCAGCTTTGGGGCTGTATTTGGTCAGGTTTTTAATATCTCCATGAATGGAGAGTCCACAGCCTCCCTGGACAGCCTGCCAAATGTTGCCACCCATAACTTTGGTGCATTTTTAAATGATGTGGTGGACAGCCCAAGTGCAGTGTTGAAGCATATGTAGGGTGGATTAAAGTGTTGAAGTGTGAGCTACTTCATCAAGGAACTAGATTTTCTTCCTCCTTTTCCTAGCTATCCATCTCCTGGGGACTGAACTATACTTTGGCTACTGGGCTATATCATGAGACTCAAATTACTTTGCGTTTACCTGAACATCTGACTTCTTTACATCAAAGAGAGGCTGTTAGGAATTAAAGGGAAAGAGAGGTTGCAGAAAGCAGATTTTTTTTTTTTTTTTAAATAAGGGGCTGAGATGATTCAGTTAGTACCAGTAGAAAAGAACTTCTTTGAGTTTTTTAGAAAGAAATAGTTGCATCTAACAAAAGGTAAACAATATTGGTTTATTTTAAATTAAATTTATAATTGCATATCATTTTGATTTTACAGACTAGGTCATATAAGAGTTTCTGTCATTGATACTTGTTAAATGAAAATAAAACAAATTTTGGCCAGCATGCCAGACTTAGTAAGACCCTGTTATGCATTACTGATATCCAGGCTTTGAGTTTTGTCCTGAGGTTTTCAGAAATACTCTTCTTTTAGCATCTTTTTTTCCAATTTATGGCCATCTATTGGGCATGTGATGCAGATACCATTACATTTTCCACCAAACACTGTCCTTAATAAAAACCCACTTGTTTCTTATATCTGAAACTCTTGGTTTTTGATCAATTGCTCAGTGAAATTATTATGTCAACAACAAATGATTTTGGAATTTGCCCTACTAAAACCTGCTAAAAGTAACAACACACTTTTCAGATACATATTTATTAAGTAGGACAGTATTAAAATTAAGAATCATTTATACATCAGTCAGTAAGAGCTCCTTTTCTCTGATTTTATTCTCCCTAGTCTCTTTCATAGGATTTGAGTGTTTTTCTCCAAGTTCTTTCTCTTCTCCTTTTTGACTTAAGCAGCCTTCTCTGCTGCCCTTATAGCTCTAAAAAATATAAAGACTGAAGAAGATCTTGGGATGATATAACTGGGCGGGGGGGGCATGATTTTCAAGTAACTGATTGTAGTCCTTTACCTTCTCCCTGAACATAACAAATTTCATAACACAAAAGCTAATAAAAAAAGCTTCAAAGTAAAATCATAGATTCATAGAAACATAAAATGGTTTGGGTTGGAAGGAACCTTAAAGACCATCTAGTTCCAATCCCCCTGCCATGGGCAGGGACACCTTCCACTAGACCAGCTTGCTCAAAGCCCCATCCAACCCGGCCTTGAACACTTCCAGGGAGGGGGCAGCCACAACCTCTCTGGGCAACCTGTTCCAGTGTCTCACCACCCTCACAGTAAAGAATTTCTTCCTTATATCTAATCTAAATCTACCCTCTTTCACTATAAAAATATTACCCCTCATCCTATCACTACCCTCCCTGATAAAGAGTCCCTCCCCATCTTTCCTGTAGGCTCCCTTTAAGTACTGGAAGGCTGCTGTAAGGTCTCCCCGTTGCTGTCTCTTCTCCAGGCCGAACAACCCCAACTCTCTCAGCCTGTCCTCATAAGCAATCCTCTCACCTCCTCCATCTAAGTTTTTTAACTATGAATCTAATTGTGACATTTATCTGAATAGTTTCTGAATATTACTGACAAGTATCTGAAAACTTACTTCCTAATTTTTTGTGGAAGCAAAGTAAAGTAAAGTTGCTATATCTGAATTAAAAGTAATATGGGTTATTCTATATAGATGTCTGGAGGGAGGAAGAGGAAGGCAGAAAAGTAATAATAACCTAATAGAATCTAATATTACATAGAAATCTACCTGTTTCAGTGGTATAGAATAATTGACTGACTTAGATATGAAAAAGGTGGATGCATAACTTCTTATAGACAAGGCAGAAAAAAATACTGTATGTTGTATGTATATACATAGCATATCACATACATATATAACTATAATTAATTGCATTTATATGCAAATATATATGCTTCACTTACATAAATAAAACCTAATGTCCTCCACAAGAGTAATTTCTTTGGAAACAATTCTGATATTTATGCTATTTAAGTATCCTTTATTCATATCCACAGTCTCTCTGATATCACAGGAATTGTTTTACAGTTAAGTCTATAAGACATGCTCTTAGAGTTTACTCTGTGTAAAGAATTTATTATTTAGATTTACTAATATATTTGTGTGTCAACTGTTAAGTCTGGAACTGAAGCAAATATGACTGTCTTCAATTAACTTTAGGAAGAACACTGCTTTCATCCTTGGCATTGGAGAAAACAGAGAGAAGAAAAGTGTGCAATTTTACAATTCTCTAAAGTGCTTCTCTAAAGGACCTTCTAAACTAAAGATAAGTGGAAAGATAAGCAGCTACACATTCAAAATACAAGAGCATGAAGTGAGTGCTGTAGAATCAGTGGTGTTGAAGACATGCATAAGAACAGATGGTTCCAGTTCAGCTCTGGGCTTGCTGCTGTTCCTCCTTCCTTCTGCTTTAATGCACCATCTTGGTTCACCGAGTTTCCTTTCAGAATTAAACAGTAAAGGACAGAATATTTTTACAACTGTAAATGACTGGCACAATTTTTTTTATATTAATAGCAGCAAGCAATCACACTACATTTGGTGTGAAAAGTACACATAAGTTCAATTCATACTTCATAAAATTATTTAAAACTCTTATTTTACTCCACTAATTCTGTTGCATACTGCTGCTCAGTTTACAGTGGCTTTGACACTGTTAGAACACAGTAGGAGTTGCTTTGATTTACATCTATTTTTCATCTATGAAAAGATGAAGGCACAGACAAAGATTGACATGAAACAAGGAGAGCAGTCTCTT
The DNA here is from genome assembly GCF_047716275.1 of Strix uralensis. Lineage (NCBI taxonomy): Eukaryota > Metazoa > Chordata > Aves > Strigiformes > Strigidae > Strix > Strix uralensis. The sequence goes on from NC_133973.1 coordinate 57,471,377, forward strand.
TTTTGCCTATTATCCTGGCAACAAGGAAAATATGAGAAGGAATGCCTTCTTTTAAACTGTCTGGATGATTGCCTTAAGTGAGGCAAACTGCCTCCTGTGACATGAAGTCCTAAAACATGGTTATATTATCCGGCTGAAGCTTCCTGAAAACATCTGTATGTTAAAGTATTTGTCTCAGACAGCTTAAGTTCTATTTAGACATGCTGCAAATGACAGTGACACACTACAAATGAAATCAGTAGGTATCTTAATTTGTGGTTACGAGTCAGTTGCTTTAACACAGACAGAAAGAGCTATTTGGTGAGATCTAGCATATGTCCCCTGGTCTCCAGCTGTTACTTCAGAACTGCATAGGTCAACTCTTCACTTCGTGTCCTGTCTATCAGCCCCTTGGCAGTGTCTCAGAGACTCTAGGTGATAAGAAATATTTCTTAATGATGATGGTTAGATGACTGGCTCTTTCCCTCCCAAGTCCTAGGTGTAAAGGTGGGATACAGAGAGTCTGTTGTCCAAGTTTCTTTCATCAATGGGACAGATTTTTTCTGAATCTCTCTTCATGGACAGACAGACACTGCAGTCTGTACCCTATGACATCTGTGAAAATAATTTTGCTTTAGCATACATATAAGCAATATGGAAAAAAACCTAACTCAAAGCTTGTTAACACTTGCAACTCTGAATTTGTCTGCACTGAGGCCTGAGACAATGCTTGGGAGAACCTGACTGTCACTGCTTTTCCTAGTAAGAAGATAGAAGAGGTATAAGCAGTGTTTCCCAGGAGCAGCTGCTAACTGCCCTGGATTTTCAGGACTGTGGCATACAGTAAGGACACCTAAAAATCACACCCAAAGGATGCTGCAACTCTACATAACTAACTGCTTTTCTTCTGAGCAGAACCAGTCCAGGATTCAAAAAATAAATAGGGTGTTGACACAATATCAGAAATCTGTTACCAGTAATAGTTTTGTTCACATATTTAATTTGAGAGAAATTAATTTTAGCCTTTTTTATTGAATGATTTCTTATAGTGACTGTATCTAGGCCAAACTGTATATGACTCGTTATTCCAGCTCAGAGCTCAATAAAAAAGGTGTTCTTCATGGAATGGTTAAAAAAGACAGTTTTAAAATAAAAGGCCTCTCTGACAGTAGAATTGCTTTTAAACAATATACCATATTCTAATACAAGTGTCATTTTCTGACACTGAGAGAAGCAAGGGTGTCAAGATTCAGAGTTGAGGGGTGTCAAGATTCAGAGTTGAGCTGCACAACTCTGCTTCAGGTTTCTACTTCCACACTTTCTCCAAGTTCTGACATGTGAAATGTTAGGGTACTGAAAGGACTCATTTTCATTTTTGTCTCATGTCACTTGTCACTGAATAGATCTCCATGAGAACATGAGTCATGCCAAAGGCAGGAGGCCCTTTTTCTTACCACCATCTACCATCCCTTTATCCTGCCACTGATAGACTCCTTTCATTCCCATTTACCCAAGGACTTAAAGTGGACAGTGGGAGTGATGTTAGAAGAGTGGAAAATCAATGTTCTATAACTAAGGAGAAAAATGAGAGCGTATTTGAAAAGCTGTAAAATAATGTTAAATTAAAGCAGACCAAAAGAAATAAAAAATTATAATATGCAATTCACTGCTTCATCGTGTCCGGTCTATCTCATAACATCATGTCTGAGTCATGACTCACTGATGGCAATGCCTCACACGTACTGTTTTAGAAAGATGTAAATGTTCCCTGTGATGTAAAAGACAAGCTTTTAGACAAGATATTGCAAGTATATTACTTTGAATAGGGAAAGATTTCTTCCCTGACCCCAGGAAGTGACCATCATATATAACAAAGCATGAGACTAGATTCTCATAGCTTCTGTTACTGCAAATGTTATTCATAGTCATAAATTTATATAGACCTTTTTAAAATTTAGCTATCCAGTGAGTCAAATGCTTGTTAACAAATGATGCACTCTTTTTCCTGTCACATGAAACAGGACAATAATTTTTTTTTAATTTTAGCTTAATATTTTCTTCTGCTATAGGTCCTATACAAATAAAAATATAGATTAAATCCAAGTCCGCTTTGACGACATAAAAGCCTGATATGAAAGATCATCCTTTTATCCTTTATAATCTTCAACTGCTATCCCATCAAATAAAGCTCTGCATTTGAAGTCTTCGGTTGAATCAGCATTACACTGTTTGTTACTATACAGACAGTCATACAACACATTCATGTAGGTAAAATAGAATAAAATTAAGAGCATAAGTTACCATTGTGCTCTATATGGGGATCAAGCAGCATGTTGCAATCTAGTTACCCTTTAATGCACACCAAATGCCTGTGCAGTTCTACCTCTAAGCACTTTTACTGTTTAAAAAGCAGTTAAGGTAGTCTAATAGAATTTGTTTTTCATTTGCATCTGTTTTGAGCAGATGATGCGAAAGATAAATGCTGGTTTTTAGTGATTTATTTTATAAGAACATTATGGAACTTGAAATCAACATATAATCAGGAAATCCATGATATAAACATTTAATGACATCAGATAAGTGCATAAAACCTAAATATGTTGGGTTTTTAGAGAAGCTTATGCAAGGGTTTTGGTGGTCATCAGTGTAAATTTTTTTTCAAGTTAAAACCTACCATTTCCATTAAGCTTAAGGGTTTACAGATAAATTAGACCACCAGTCTGTAACTTTGTGATATTTTCACTTTATTTTAATTTTTTAATGGGAAATTAATTTCATAGCTTACTGATTATTTCTTTGAAGGTCTGTCAGATCCTATGTTTGCTCATTGCTTGAGAGTATCTATTTGACATTAAAGGAGATCAAATATCCAAAATATTCACAAAACATAGACTGGGAGAATCATTTACAGCAGTTAGGTTTCTCTGGATTACTTTTGTATAAGTGGTGCAACCAGCTTTCCTCACCATAAATATTCATTGTAAGTTATTGTTATATTTCCTCAGTTCCGGTATCCATTGCATGCCTTTTGCACTCTATGAAGCAAGCTGTAATGCAATTATTCCAACTTCAACTTGTTGCAGGACAGAAAGGCAAAGAAGTAGACTAGTATGACCTTGCCCAAAATCCTTATTCTTTAAAGTCCTAGATTTCTGTGTTAAAGGGTAAGACAGGATTTAATCAATTTTACTTGGGGTTTCTCAGAGCTGCCCTTTTGCAGGGAAAGAAGGGTTATGGCTACAACAGCTATACTAGTTTAGAAATCATAGCTTACCATGTTAGCAAATGTATAATACCTAAACTTGCTACCACTGAAGATAATAGTGCAGAGACAGCATAAAAAAAGAATAGAAGTGTATTACAAGTGAGGAAGAGAGGGAGGGAGGGAGGGAGGGAGGGAGAAAAGGAAAGACAAAATTGTCCATATTCTTTTGAGGGATTTAATTTTACATGTTTGTGAGGGAAATACAAGCTAACAGCATTTTGGTGAGATAATAAAACTCATAAAGGACTCTAATGGGAAAAAATATATGCATGTATGCCTGTATGCATGTGTATACAGCCTTATACATACACATATATGAACCAAAAGAATAGTTAGCCAGACTTTTGAAATTACCTTTTCATTAAGAAGTGCGTACATGCTCAGATACACACATACTCTCAGATATGTTGAGCTGAAGCTCAATTTTAAAAGGGTGTATTTCTAAAAAACCAAGACTTTCCAAGAGCCTGGTATTTCAATCATTATCCATGGCAAACACTTTGAGCTGGCATGGTAAAAAAATCTATTGCTCATTTGCAGAGCTGCCAGACTACAAGTCTTCTGTGTACTTTTAAATGAATTGATGAGTGAAAAATTAAAGAAAACAGCATTTAACTATTTGCGTGTGCCATGCTCAGGATGCAGCAGCAGAGTATGAAGATGAAATGGTGCAACACTCTACAAAAGCTTTTGTTTGTGTTCAAATGTATATTATACATTTATTTGTTAGATAGTGCATAGATGACACAGAACACTAATGGCAGTTGTTATTTGTCCACCATCAGTTGCTTTAATGTCTGTGAGTAAAATGCAAATTCCACTGAGGATTTGACAGATGTTTGTATGGATCCTTAGTCCATACTGACACTAAACAACTATTCGGAAGCTCAGGTGCAGCACCATCAGCCTAGTGTTTCCAGGTCAGATGCTGTTGAAAGCACTTGCTGACTTTTCATTTGATAAAACAATAATTCAGAGATGACTGAACATGTCTAGCTGATGAAGACAGATCAAATATTCTGCTTATCTCTGAGATAATTTTTCTGACTAAAGAGTACAATATTTGTACTAAATCATATTTTTCTTTTATGCTAATATGATCTGGAAAATTCCATAAACCTAGTCTTCAGTATTACTCTAGCAACAGCTGTTTGATTTTTCTTTTATTTTTCTGAGATATATATGCTTGTGAATGTCTGGCTTTGACTTTCCAAATGTCTTCATTTAAAAAACCCACAATTAATCAAGTTACCTTTCAGGTGAGATAATTCACAGTACCGACTTCCTCATAGCTGCTCATTTCATACTTTTATTGAACCTGAGAGTGCTCTGTTGAATTCCAGACTGGCTCACCAACATACATATACAAAGTACATACAAAGTAAATGTTCATTCACCATCTTAAACTTGTATCAGTACTGCTCTTCTCCTGACAGCAATTTGCTATCTTCTGGTTAGTAGTTCTTTAAGAGTAAATGACAGGAGCATCTATAATTAGTCTGGGGCTACAGAAGGTAGGGAGGGGAGAGCTAAGAGTGTCTCTGAACCATCTTCTGTGCAGCAGAAAGGAGATGCACATGGAGCTGAGGAGGTGAGAGTTGCTTTTTTAAGCTTTTCTCAGAAATATCTAGAACCTTGTTCTAAGATTTACAGAAGGTACGTGATGTCACAACTATTCTTCAGTCCTCCCATTTCTAATCTGGAGCCTGATTCAATACAGTGAAGGAGTTGAAGCCTTTATTCTTTATTTAAGATATAATCTGTTTTTACCACGTGCTTTATTCCCAGGTGTATTCCCAAGAGTATAAAACTGTGAGAAAAACAGATTCAGAGAAACAAGAAAGGGCTCCTAATGTCTGGTGACAATAAAATGATAGTAACGCTAAACATTCCACACTAAATATTCCTAAACTTGAAGAAGCTTCCTCTTTGAAAAGGACTGCCTCCAGAAGTATGGTCAAAGATTCAAGAACAGTATCAAGAACCAGTTAAAGTGAGGGAAACCATAAATGTTTCAATGTAGTTTATCTTTAAAAGAACTGAAATAATATATCCATATCTCTTTACAACCTTCATATTCAATTAGACATGTAAATAAATTTTAAAAATAAAAAGGAAAAGAAAGATAAACCATATGTTCAGTTAAAAATACATCTCTCACTTCAAATGAGAAGGACAAAAAATGGAACTCTTTTATGGTGGGAATGTCTTCAAATCAAAAGGAAACCTCTGCAAAAGGAGTAATTCAAAATGGATTAAAAACGTGTTTTTCTGTGTATACAGATTGACCTATACTTTAATGAGAAAATGAGTAGACAAAAAAATTGTCTCAGACACAAAATCTTTGCTAAATTAACACCTTGGGCTGGACTTCTTGGTTTGTGTTTCTCCCTGGCTTGATCTTTCCATTCATGTTATCTTAGTTTCATTCATATCTCTCTCTAGCTACAGAGGCTTTCACAGTGTTGGCATCATTGGAGTCAACTTGTTATTGGCCTTCAGAGACCCCACAGTCCTGGACATGGAGCATGAAACTGACAGTCAGGAAAAGAGGGCTGTACTTCACTCTTTCTTTATATTTTAAGACATCTCAGTCTATCAGATCCCTTTTTCTTTAGGTATAGTAAAGGAATAACATTTATTTATTATGAGAAAATACTTTGGGAGTGATAATTTTAACAAGTAAAGATAGGAGCAATATTCTCATTATCCATTCTATTTAATTTATATTTTTCTCTCTGTTTTCAGTTTTTCCTTTGCTCTCTTTACCCATAACTATTTCAGGCCTTTGGCTTTCCCTGTTTTGTGAGAATATTTATTTTTGACAACAACATATACTATGAAATATTCTCACAGCCATTCAGAAATCAACAGTTACCACTTTCAGTGAGCAGAAGACCTGAAGTGCTGAAATTTATTTGTGCAAATATGAGGTGCATTTCAGATGTCATGAAGCACTTAATGTTGGAAACTGTTGAGTAATGCAAAACCGTACACAATTCATACTGCAAATATGTCATGCAGCGGGCAGAAGAATCTAGATACTCCAATCTACTCACACTTGATCTGCTAAACTATTGGCACTCAGGTTGGCTGTCTGAGCAGAAATTTAATGGCTCCTGAGACTGAATTATCCTTTGTATTTCTGATCTGGTCTACCTAACAACGTGTTATTAAAGCTGTTGAACACAGTGTAAAGGAGCTGATTTAATTGACATGATGTTCCCCAGGAATTCTAGCTCATCATAAACTTAGTAAAATCATGTTTGACACTACATAAAGAAACTACTAATTGAATGGCTAACCATGTTGTATTTTATTCATGATTGGTTGATGGGAAAATAAACACAATTCATTGTGCTGACCTTGAAATCTATCCAGACTATTCAATAACAACTCACCTTATTTCAAAATAACATGTAATACTGTGTAATAGCTTTGTTAGTCAGCTTATACAAATGAAGGGTAAATGCCATGAGGAGAACAAAAGTTTCCATCAGCAGCATCTTAGTGTGTCTGATCTGTGAACTATAAATTGCATCATCATTGATCTAGTGTCATTCTTTTCCACGATAACTTAAATGTATTTATAAAAAAAACCTGCTTGCTGTTTTTTTATAAAAATACGTAGTGGACAATAAGTATACATAAGTATGTATAAAAACAAACTTCCAAAATCTGAGAAACATCAGACAAGACAAAAGAAGATAAAAGACATTTGAATATATCCATAATTATTCTTCATAAAGCAAAAAAAAAGAGTCTTTATTCTTAGCTAATTAATGAATACATCACCAATTTCAGGCAATGATCAAATAGACTTGCTTTCCTACATCCAGCTACGTGTCATGTTTACAGAGATGAATGTTACATGGTGGAGTAAACAATGACACCCAGTGGCCACATTGACTCAAGGCCTGTTTCTACTTTTCCGGATTTTCACAGAACTATTTCTAATTTTTAGGTGAGTTAACATTGTTATTGTTTTGACTTGTTTGTTTGTTTGTTTTCCTATGGTACTAACAACACAATAGCTGAGTTTTCTTTGGAGCCAAATGATGGAACAGGTTTGACATACAGAGCTTGATCCCACTAGCAAGAAAAATGATGACCAGTTCATCAATGACAAGAGACACACATAAATTTATACAAATCATGCTTATTAAAGAAACTGACTGCCAAAAAATGTTGGAGCACAAGATGTACTAGATTGGTATGACAAGGACAGATAGTGGATATTCATGCTGTTCTCCACAGGATGAAAGCTGTTGAATTTTTGTGTGCCACTTTGTTAACCTCAGGGAAAAAAAAATAATCCTCCCCACAAACAAACCAAAACCAAACACCATCAAAGCGGAGCCTATATTAAGGATAAAAAGGATTTTCATGAGTTATGGTTTATCAGGAGATATGAGATATCTGACTCTAACTGAGACCAAAGCAAAAGCCAAGAGTAGCTGACTAATGAAATTGGCTAGAAGATGCAGATCTGGAATGTGTTGCCTGGTTCTAACTTGCGTGCTATAAAACCACAAATTTATTACTTCTGGCTTCTGCGGTGCATCAGTCACTGAATGATCTCTTGAAACAAAGCTAGTATGTCATTTCTGTCATGAGCTGAACCCACGTCTGATCTGATTACAGGCCTTCTCATTGATCTAGAAATTTTTTTAATAAAATGTGTCTCAAAATACTGATTTTCTGAATGATACAATTGTAAATTGGGCTTTCCTCTCTTTCTGCCCTTAATGTCCTCTCTGTCTGATACCAACATATAGACATCCCAAGTCAGTGAAACATAAGATGAGTATGAAAATTATTTTATTTTCCACCCCAGTGCTCAGGAAAAACAATGCTCCTAATGATAAATGTAAGCCAATACCATGGTGCATAGGTCATGGTAAAAAGTTTTCAGTAAGAACTAAACAATGTCATGTGGAACTGTCGGTGATAGGTTCAACGAGAATGATGATGTTCTAAGACATTTTACAAGCAATGGCAAAACTTCATGCCTGAGGAGCACAGATAAGATTGCAGTGGCTGCTACAGATGAAAGGTGAAGGTCTCCTTCAACAGGTGGTAGATGGGAGACCCACAACAGAAAGTAAACCTAGTAATTCTTGAAAGACAATGAAGAACTGTTGACAGGCAGACCCTATTACAGACTCTGTTCGGAGTTAGTATCACTGGCAAGGAGCATGGCTGGTCTGTGCAATCAATCCCCAGTGCATAACGCACGTGTCATCCTAGATACAATAAAAGTAAATAAAAAAATAAGTGTGTTAACAGGTGAGTAGGTATGGAGGGACAAATTGTTGCTTGTGGGTGTTTGTGGTATAAATGATAAATTAATATTAGCTGGTAAAACTTTTTAATAATTTATTATAATACTTTTCCTCTCAACTACATTGTACCTATATCTCAAAGTCTGTTTTAAGATTGACTCTATCTTACCAAATTGATCTAGGTAATTTCAGTATCATTCTCTGTTTTGACAATTTCTGTTTCATGCAATTTCTGTTGATTGCCAAATTTTCCCAGAAATAGAGCATCTAGAATGCCTTCCATCGTGGACCTTGCCCAGCCATCAGTCTAAAGATCTATGACAGACTGTCATTATAAAAAAATCCATTAGATTCCAAGATAATGGAACCAATGTAATTATTAATTATTGAAAATGGTGAAAGAGAAGAAAGATTAAGATTTTTAATTCATGCTGAGAAACTGTTCTAGTGAGATGATTCCTGGGTCCTTATGAATATCTGTAAACTCATTAATAATGATGCCTGCTGAAAAAAATCTAGTGATATTTCTATTGAGAAATACTATCACAGAACCATTCAAGCTGTGAAAGGATCTCAGAAGGTCTCTAGTTCAAGCCCCTGCCCAAAGTAGAGCCATCTCTGGGGTCAGACCAGGCTGCTCAGGGCTTGCACAGGTCAGGGCTTGAAACCCTCCAGGGACAGAGATGGGGCAGACTCTCAAGATAACCTGCTCCACTGCCTCACTGTCCTTGTGGGGAAATAGTTTCTTTTTCTACCCTGTCTGAATCTCTCTTACTTCAGTTTATATCCCAAATAGTACCCTTGGCTAACAAAGGAAGATCATGCTCCAACTCAAATCAGTAAAAACTTTGTAATTGATTCTCATAAGAATGTAGTATGTCCCTTTTGCTTCTTTTCATTAATGTGATTGTCCGTTCTATACTGAGAGCAGGTATCCATGGCCACAGTCTTCCTCAGAGTGAAAATTAATCAGATGAGTCTCTGAATTCATATGCCACTGTCTTTGTTTATTCTGCTTTCTTTACAGCCTACTTCTACAAATTAGACATGAAATACTCATGACAGTGAAGACTGGGGAATTCCAAATCTTCAGATTCATTAAATTATATCTCCTGTGGGATACATTGGACAAGCTTTTCATTGAAAAGACAAGTGAAATCAAACTGTCAGTTCTGTTCAATAAGAACCAACTGGAAAACAGCAACAATGACAACAACAAAAAGTAATCGTAACAATGACAGCAGCTGTCTCTTCATGGGGTGCTCCTGAGACACTGTACAGAGCTTTTTTCAACAAAAAAAGGAAGAAAAAAAACTGGGGAAAAAGCCCCAAATCCAACACTAGAAACAAGTTGTCTATAAAAGAGCCCTTATTTCCCTCCCAAATTGCTTAAGGGATTTGTGAAACCTACTGCTGCTACAGCTGCAACCCACACTTACCTTTTCTCAGTTGGGGAGCACAGCTGAGACCTTCATCTCTCTATACAGCCCTTCCAGTCATACCATGTGTTGATTTACTTATAGTATCACATTGATGCGTACTGAGAAAATGCTCTGCAACTGGGCAGGATGGCTTTCACTCTGGGAGTAGGAGAAAGCTTCATCTCTCATGTGGATGGCATTTTTTAACAGATTATTATTTACTGTTTAAGAATAGCCTACAATTACAATAAAATAGCTTACTAATTTCACAGGAACCCATATGTATATATGAGTGCACATTTAATATTTCTTTTAATGCACATAGTTTTGTTTTATTCATTTGAAAACAGAAAGATGGAAATGTCATCACTGAGTTTTCCCTTCCTTTTTTTCTTATGATTCCCTTTTCTCATCCAATACTCCGCCCCCCTGGATCTCTTACAGCCACCATTCTTGCCAGCATGAGACAAGTCTGAGGTTGAAAAGACAAAAAAACCCAACATTTCATGAGATATGATGAGGGAAAACCAAAAAAGCAGAGGCTTGCAAGTAAGTCGCACAGGCTTCTGTGCAAAGGCTAATGTACTGTAGTCAGGGAGTTTAATAAAAACACTGAGAAGGCATGAGAGCAGCATGAACAGAACTGTGTGTCTATCACCACTCCCAGCTGGATCCTCCAGCCAAACTAAATTTAGAAAGTACATATTTTGGCTTCAACAGTGAGTCATATGATAATGATTATTTTCTTATTACTCAAAATTTGGAGGCTACGAAGACACAGGATAAACAAGAGATAGTAATTTTCTTTGTTTGCTGCAAAAGAATGCCACATGTTTTGATATAATGCCTTCTCATAAATATAAATCTTGATGTTATCAAGCTTCAGAAAATGCCAGAATTCTAAAGCTATCTGGAGTGTTATTTTTTACTGGGTTTTTTGCTTACCTATGGTGGTCACCATTTTTCTCTTCATTGACACAATTAATGTATATAAGATGCGATACATACCGTTCTACAACCTGACCATAACAACAATATTTATATTGCAGATTCTGTTCTATAACATCAGCTTACACAGCCTTGTGATGTTATGATGAGTCACCACCTCTTCTCCTTTTAAATGAGAAAATTCTAAGATTTTATTTTGCTCCAATAATTTAATCTGTTTCCTTCTGCCATGTTTTGTATTGCAAAAGACCTAAAAGATAAGGTCAGTTTATAGCAGCTGGGCCTGAAATTTGTACCATATTGACTTCTAATATCTTTTTACTGCTAATTCTTTAACTATGATTCTAAAAGACATATTCAATTTCTCAAATATTTTAATTAATTTAATTTTCAAAAAGTTTTAGGTACCCAGAAGGAGAGTCTGAAGTTTCTCAAGACTTTAACAGTTGTAGAAAATCATCTTTTAAAACAGTTCAGGATCTGGTATCTCAAAAAATGAAGCATGCAAATAAGGGATTGTTTTGGAAAATGTGGGCTATAACCATTCCCAATCAGTAAAATGTAGATGATGATTTTTATCATGCTACAAGGATGATGTGAAAATTATTCTTTTAACAAGGACAAGATAATGATTTTGTCAATTAAGCATTATGAAACACTGATATTATTTTGCCTGTAAATCTTTTCAGTAAGATCCTCATTCATTATCCTGAGATGGAAGACCGATGTTTTTGTGTTAATAAATCTAGGAGAATCTCTCTAGTTCTTCACTGGACTTTTTCAGCGGAGTCCCTGTCCTCTTGGCTAGGAAGAATTGCGTTATCTTTGAAACATTAATGTAAATTTTTTAAAAAGCTGTGTCAAGCAAACTTTAGTCCCAATGAGATCAGTAGGTGTATCGGTCTCATATATCATCTAAATGTAGGAGATAAGAATGAGCATCTCTGGAAATCCCATTATGACTAGTTTCCAGGCTGATTTAAAAAAACAAAAAAATCTCTTGGTTGGTTTTTCATTGGTTCCCCTTCCCCCAAAGCTATGTAATTCCATGAAATATAAGATGGAAGAAAATATTTGTTTATAGGAGTTCTACAGGCACAGATACCTGTATGTGCAAATATGTATGTAAGATTTCACGGCAATGTGTGTGCTTGTCTGTGATTGTACTCACACATGTACATACACTCACACTTATATGCTAGATACTTTCTCAGTCCCTCCTCAGTCCCCTTTTGTTCAGTTTTAGATATTTGGTGTGGCAGTGATGGAGTAGAAATGAGTTCATCTGAGAGAAATGAGGTCCAGTTTTCAATCCTTGTTCCACATGAGTTGAAATTCTTAAGCATTAAACAGACACTAACACTCACTTGTCTCAGGTCCAGCAAATACCATAACTTCTCGTGTCCAAGCCTCTGCAGATCAGTGGACATATGTGAGCTGACAATTTAAAGCTTTTAATTCACAGCTCACACATGTCTCCTGTATTTCAATCACATGAAGTAAAGACATGGACAGGGACATTTTCTCAAAGTCTGATGCAGCCACATTAAGTTCAGGATCAAACCTGTAGGTGTGAATGCCGAACTGGAGAAAGACATTTCCACCTTTCCCCACAGCCTGGAGTCTACACAAAGGAACTTGGGTAACCTGCGGATACCCAAGTGCCACTGGGTAATTGTCAAAGGACCTTCCTACCCTCATAGGCACTCTTGTCCTTAGCCACCATAATACTTCACTTAAGAAGTCTGACCTTTAAGAACACCTCCTCTACAAGTGTTCAGACAAAGCTCCTGTGGCTCTGAGGATCCTGCCCTATTAGGCAACTGCTGCCTTCTTACACATAGTGATGCTGAAATCCTTGAAGCATAACTCTTAATTGCAGATCCTGATGTCACTCCCTGAAAGGGACTTTAGTCAGTCACTGATCCTCACCATTTGCTTCTAGGTATTTTTAAACAACTCTCTGCTCAACAATCTGGCTCCCATGGATTCCAGTTTTGGTCATTATTCTCTCCATTCACTGCAGCCTGTTTATCCATCTCAAGCTAGGCAGCAAGTCATTTAAAAGTTAATCAGTGCAGTGCTCAGCATTTCAATAGCTGTCTCCTTTTATGTGTCTAGACATTAGTTGAGGAAACCAACTCAAAGAAATGAGCTATAGTTGCTGTCTGAAACCTCGTACCTCATCCTTTCTGAATTTCAGAAATGGTTCATCAGGAAGTTTGTGTTCCAGACCTTAAGTTTATTCTGAGTAAAATGCAAAACCAAAAGAGATCATTTTCCATGCAGTTCACGGCAAAGCCAGTCTCAGTAGTAGAGTTGAATTTATAAATTTTCCATCACCCACAGCATAAACCAATTGTGTATTATTTTTTCCCATTTAGGATCAAAATTTTATGAGAACTGCTGTATGTAGGATGTTACCATTAGATGACTTACTAAACTGGAACTCTAAACATTTGCCTAATCCTAATCAGTATGTAGATGTGAGCATCAGCAGACTTATTTTTAAACAATGTTTCTATCGTTAACAGAGAACATTAAAGAGTAAATAAGCTCTCGAATTTTAGACTCACATGCACATGAAATGTATTCAAAAAAAGGCATATAAAACACAAACAGTGGTCTGTTTGCCATGTCCAGTCTAAGCACGTAAATCCAGTTGACATCTTTGGGAGTTAATTAAGATAATAGAAATTAGATAATGTTTGTTTTTGCCTGAGGTAGAAAAATGGTATTCATGATGTACCTCAACTTTGTATTTTCTAAGTATTTATTAGTTATTGCTTGCTCCTTCACGTGTTTGTTTCTGTAGCTCTTGCATAATTGGTGTGATTGCTGCATAACATGTTCATTTATAACTGTTTCCAGAAAAATTAAGCCCTGAATTTAATTTTCTAAATATATGTTTTATTAACCAAGGTAATTATATCAGAAAGTATTAAATTCTCCAAAGAAGCAAAATCCTCATTTCTTTAATCTTTCTTTCTCTTTCTCTTTCTCTTTTCTTTTTTCCTTTTTTTTTTTTTTTTCCAATGAACATGAATTAAAGCTGCAGCAGGGTGGAAAGAATGCAGTCTGGTGTGCAAAAGCTCTCTATTGAAAAAAAACAAAACAACAAAAAGGCCTCCAACTCCTCAGAACACAAGAAAATAGTGTGCATAAAATCAGTGGAGGCATAAAACAAACAAACAAAAAGTATTTTAAATGCTAGCTTTGTAGAAGCTCACAAAATTTCTTTCTGTTTTAATTAGTTACTCTCACTAATGGGGGGGAAAAAAAAAAAGTACTTCATTGTCAGTCCCTTAGTTAGGGGAATATTAGCAAGGCAGTATTAGTGCACTGTTACAGTTTTACTGGCTTAACCAAGTGACCAAAACAGCAAACTCCAACATTTTTACTGTATTAAGTGGAAATCCAGGCCATAACTCTTTTTTTGGCTACATCTCATTCTGAGAAAGAATGCTGCTTCATAACATCCCTGATGATATTAAACAATAGCCTGAGCTTCTTCCATTCTCAGCCAGATTAAACAATAGTCTGAGCTTCTTCCACTCTCAGCCAGTTTCCCTTATATATATTCCACCATTTACAAGAAATACCTGCAGGTAATACTGAAAATAACCATTTATAATTACTGTGTCACCATTTTTATTACATATTTATATCTGTTAAATATTTTACTTTGGTTTCATTTTGTCATTCTCTACATGTGATTTTCCTATGATAGGAAAAAAAAAAAGCAACATTTGACTATGCTTTCATTTTTCAAACTCTGTAGAGGGAAATGTTTGAAAATTTTCCATGGGAATGTTTTCATTTTGGGAAATACTGTTTTCATAGAATAAAAATAGTTAGTTCAGAAAATATTAACTAGAATACTTTCTTCACTGAAACACCAAATCATAGTAGTTTGTTACAATGTACTCCAAAGCAAAATTGGTGACAATTCTTTCAACTTTTTTTGCCTGTCAAATGTGTTCTTTATAAAATCTGAAATGTTTCACAGGTAAATACAAATTTTGATGAAAACAACATTAAGAAAGGAAGAAAAAAGTTAAGTAAAATACCCAGCCTTTCAGAATGGACATTCTGCCACAATTCTTTGGAGAAACATTCAAAAGGTTGCTTTTATTCCTGTACAACATAAAACCCCTCTTTTCAATATTAATCTAAGATCTCTGGCCACTTTTAGTGAAAATACTTTCCTAAAAACAAAGAAACAAACCAACCCCTCTTCATTACAAATATTTTATTAATGTTTGAAATACTGTCACAGAATGAGAGTTTCAATCCTTTTAATATTTTTTTACTATTCCTACGTAGCTCTAAATCTGGGTACAGTTTCAGGTTCAGACTGGAGTTTTGTACTCACTTTATTACTTTGTTCTACCTTCTCTAAATTATTTCTAATTCACATTTTCTTTCTGGAGTGAGGTTATCTCAATTTGCTGTACTTGGGAAAGAAGGCATTCAAACAAAAACCCATGCTGAAGCAAATTAAAGTGTTGAAATGTAAAATTTATTTACTAGTACCTGCATAATTCTTACCTGTACAGCATTAGCTTTATGTTTAGTGAATAAAGTGCAAGACTGGCAAACAAGGACATTTAATCTTGATTTACCGAAAGGCACATGGTGAGTAAGAGTTCTGGCTGCTTTCTCAGCGTACCTCAAGCAAGACCTGGAAGGACCACCTCCAAAGATAACATGACAATGAAAATTGTTTAATCAATTTAGTAATTGGCTTTTCTATATGAAATTGCCAATCTCATCCAGAGGAACAATTCCTGGCTTTTCAGGCGGTGGTTTTAGCACATAAACTATGTCTACTAGGAAATGAGCCGAGCCCAAGGAGTCATTTTTCCAAGGTAAGATACAGGCATTACACATAGCCAAGCCTACATCATTCCTAACTGAAAATGGGTAACAGAGTGAGCAGACATACGGAGAAGCTCTTTACTAAGTCAAGTTGTTTGTCCTGGTGTCAGTGTAAACAGTGGTACAGAGCGGGCAACAGAGCAGCAAGAAGAAGAAAAGCCACACTGTGCAGAGTTCATTGGAAGAGTTAAAGATGTTTTAAGAACAATATAGCACTAACTCATAGAGGTTACATGAAAGCAGGTCTACACTTGCCACTCAAGCATGTCCTGTAAAATAAATAATCATCTCCCACCTTCATGTACTTGTTTGCTTAAAAAATAAATTAAAAAGATTAACAATTTCAGGATGAACTATCAGTTCAGAATCTTGGGGAGGTAACATAGACAGATCAGGAGATTTTCTGGAGATATTTAGGAAGTTGTAATTTTCATTATTCTACTTCCAGGCTGAAATTCTGATACCACTGAAACCAGCTACAGTTTTGGCATTTGCTTCTTTAGGGTCAGATCTCATCCATGGCAAAAAGATACTTACTACAGTCTCCCTAGTTTTATTTCTCATTTAATTCCCTGTGCTTGTATTTCTACAGAAAAATATAAACTTCAGACCATGAAATCTGTTCGTATTAACACCAGGTGGAAGGTGAGAAATAGAGGGATGGTGAGTCTTGCAGATACATTAACTTGAATTTTAAACCAAACACAGCTGTAGAGAGGTAAGAAGATCTCTCATGTGTTGGAAATGTTATCATTTCACCTCTTATGTATCTATGCCCATTTACACAAAAAATTAAATAAATCTTTGTCAACTTATAGATGAGCTCAAAGGCTAAAATCAACAATTTAATTTACAACTTTTTCCTAAATCCATTTTCTGCCAAATATTTTTACAAGCTGGTGCCTAACTCAATTTGTGAAAATGCCACTTAGCAATGGGAAAACTGAAGTTGCTTTTGGAAAATTCTATTGAATTAATTACATATGGTGTCTAGTTCTTTTCTGTTATGGAAATTCTAGTATACATTAGTCACTTAAAATGTGTTGCAATGAAACATAGCTTTTATTTTTTAATATTTAAAATGCTTGGTACTGAAAAGATGTTCAGCAAAAACAGCTTTTTCTCTGGCTTTATGGGCATAGCAGTGAACATTGCATTGGTATTACTATACTTTTAAAACCTGCAAACCAATGTGTTAAGCATAGAACAAAAGACCAGGGAATAAACAGGAAAACTGTTCTGTATTTTCCAGTGGAATCTCTTGAAAGTGTTCTTTTTTTCCTTAAGAAACTAGAGGTTAGAACAGGAATGCAAAACCCAGAAGCTGTGAACTGGAGTAGAAATAAACCCCATAAGCTTCTATGGGTTTCTCAGTGTAAAAGACTGTAACAAAGTCCAAATAATGATCACTTCCTGTGCAGGATTTATAATATAAATTCAGATAACGTTTTAGATGAGTGATGATTAAAGTTGATTTTTTTTTCCCCCCCCCACATGATACTCTGTTTTGGCTTTAGGATTGCTCCTGAGTGATTTACAATGTGTTCTGAAAGGCAATCTCAAAATTCAGTAGAGAGAACAAAACTACACAGAAAGCTCTGTCTTCAGATCTGCTCAGCCAAGACTGTTCTAAGGGAAGCAGCTTTCTGGCCATTGCACTGCTCTCTGGACCAGCCTCAAAGGCGCCCAGCCTTTCGTCACATTCTTCTTTCTTCTGTTATGTCATAAGATGACTAAGATGAGATGGCTAGAGAAGAGTAAGCTTCTTCCATTTTTTTTATAATTTTTTTTTTTTACCTATGTCCTAAACAGCTGGTGAGAAGAACAAAAGCCTTTAAAGAACATTTTCTAGAGTCCTGGAAATTCTCTTACAGGCACTCTGGGAGACAGGAGGACATAGCCTAGCAACCCAGGCTAGAAAAGAAGAACCTTCCACAGAATCGTTCAGTTTTAGAAAATTTTAGATGTCCTTCCTGTTATTTCTGACAATGATCATGTGCGTATTTCAGAACCTTTAGCTATGGCACTTTCTGTCCAGAGAATCACCTTTGTAGATGATAGCTTGAATTCTAAACAAATAAGCAATTCGTTTTTTAGCAAACATTACATTCTTTTCCACTTGAATATTTTCCCTTAGTTATAGTGCATGCACTGAACTGAGGAAGAAATGTAGCATGAGCCGAAATATTTCTGACTATGTTTAAGGTTGCTCTATAATGTCAGCTTCTCAGGGAACATTAAGCTACATTGTTGAACAGGCAATATATATTTGCTTAATCATTTCTCTGTAGTTGCAGCAGCTGAAGTTATTTTTGCAGGATACTTCAGAGTGTGAATGATTTGATGAACCCAGAGACTTGGCATGAGTCTGATGCTCTGGAAAATGATTAGAAAACTTAGTGTATTATTTCATCTGTGCCTAAAACATCTGCAGAGTTCTGTGAAACTCATAAACAATGCTGTGACCTGGGCCTGCACTTTATTGATATTTCTAGGAGAAAATGTTCTTTCGCTTATTTCTGATTGCATTCACTTTAAATCAAATTTAAAATAAAAAGAAAGATGAGGGAGAAAAACAAGAAGGAAAAGATCCTCTGCCATTAAAAAAAAAAAAGTATTCAAAGTTGTCAGAACATTTTCAAAATGAAGAATACAGGAGGACAACTCCTAGTATATAAAACCTTTAATTTGAAAATAGAGCTACAATAAAAAATTCACTATTTAAGATTTTAAATTGTTTATCTATGGAAGCCTTATTATACAATAATTACTTCTAATAAATTGTATTTGATTTCTGGAACTGAGGTAAAAATGTTTGAATTAACAGCAATTAAATTTTATAGTGAAAGTACATATTCTATATGCATTTAACAAATGGTTTTGATAAAACTTTATGGTGCCACTCATTATATTGCCTATGTTGTTCTTCAACTTACAAGTATGGGCTCAGAATAGTTGGGCTAAAGTCTTTGGAAATGGCTGAAAAACAGGGCAGAGGGATTTGAGATGTGGTGAAAGGAAGACTAGTTTTAGAGATTATGTAATGTAAAGCAAAAACTGTTGAAGACAGAGTTCGGTCCCTTAAGTGTAGATAATATTTGGTTGATAAGACTCCAATTAGCATTAATCCATCTCTTCATTTAAAATGAAAGGATGTTTTCAAACATTCATCATGTTTGTTCTGGAAGGCGACTAAATACGTTAGTCATGAAGGAATGTGAATTTTATGTCAATGTGAAACTGACATTACTTTTCTGATTTCTGGAACAAATGTGCATAAAAGACGCAACAAAATGCGATGTATATGACAGTTTAAGAACAGATGTGTATTTTATTTGTAAATAGCTGTATTTTATTAGTCAATAGCTGTGAGGTCTAACTGCTTTGCTTATGTGAAATAAAAGTGTAAAAGCACTTTTCAGCAGTATGGCTGTTTAATGTCTAAATTAAAAAACAGTGACTTTTTCTTTGGGTTTAGATTTGTAATTATCCAACACTGATTTTTGTGGCAGGTTATTATTTCTTTTTAAACTGATGCCAGCAAGATTCATTTCAGTGACTGACAATTCTTTCCAATACAAACTGTCTGAAAAATAGCAAGGTTTTTCCATGTGTACTTCTTTTTATCATTTGCCTTTATCATCTTATGCAAGAAAGATATTCTACCTCTCACATCCCTCTGTTTAATTACCATGACAAGTCTAGATGTTTTTTGGTATTCTGCTCTTGTTTCAGAGATAAAATTTATTACAGGCTGTTTGCTAAATAATCCAGTCATATGTGCTTGAATGCTCATCACATGAATGGAAGCAAACAATCAGCTAAGACTACGATTTGTCTGATCTATACTGTAAATGTTACTGAGTTGCGGAATTTAGGTGACACTAGGGATGAACATTATCCTTTCTCATGGTGAAAAATTACATGGGGGACTTAAGGTCTGCTCTGAAGTTTCTTCTCTCTTTTCTTACTTTGTCAGATGAAAATCCATGGATTTCCACTAACTTCAGTGTAAGTTTTTCCCTTCCTGTGATTAAGTGCTGGAATCAAATTGAATTCTATCTAATTGAATCTAATCAAATTCTATAAGCTTCGATAGGCTATTTCTGAAGCTAAGAAATAGGGAAATAGAGAGTGATGAAGAATGTATTTAGTACTTAAACCTTGGGAGCACTACTCACAGCATAAATCACAGTTCAAATCACTACCAGTGACTTCCTTTTAAAGCTTCATCTGCTTTACTTTCCAGGGGCCCAGTCATGTTGCCTGACACTCTCATTTTGGCTTCCAGTACAACCTATTGCTGTGGCAGTTTTTGAAGTTTTTATCCTTTTGGAAATATTTCTTTAGATGGAGTTTAAAAAGACAACTACAAACTGCAGGGGGCTCTTCAGAACCTGATGCATAAGCAG
Source organism: Strix uralensis (assembly GCF_047716275.1). NCBI lineage: Eukaryota > Metazoa > Chordata > Aves > Strigiformes > Strigidae > Strix > Strix uralensis. The sequence continues at coordinate 57,491,568 of NC_133973.1, forward strand.
GGAATTCAAGGTAGATGAAGAGAAAGACTTCTGTTTTGAAATTGTGTTTTAAACCATTATTGATACTAAAAAAGGAGAGCCAGAAACTTCCTTTCAGACAACGGAAAAAAAATCAGCACCATAAACTTTGGATAAGAACCATTATATATTTCTAAGCAGTATTAAAAATATTCTAGTAATATTAGTTATTTAGCAGTCCCAGTTAACAACTACTGTTATACAATGGATATATGAATAACACAATTATTTTTTATCTTCTGTTACTTGGCAAATAGTCAATAAAATCAGTACTTGGCTGAAACTTTCAGAAACTTACTCAGTAATATATTTCCCTTCTTCCTGGCTGTAAAATTCTCCTGCAGGGCTGATGTGATGGATTGACCCATTTTCCCCAGCTATCTTAAATAAGATCGGTTCTGGATGCTTGGTGCCCCCAGGCTGGCTGTCTTTTCCTCTTGTTTCCTTGCTGTCACTTGGGCAGCTAAAATGAATGTCTTCTCTGCTCTTCTTCTCTTGTATCTTTATTAGGCTCTGAAGGGTCACTAATGGAGCAAGACCACAAACAAAATACTAAGAAGGATCTCAGTGAAAACACTGTTGTGTCTTTTAAGGGATAGTCAATTTTCAACATACACATACACAACATACACATAACAAAGATCTGTACCGGCAGAAATAAAATTACTGTTAGACTACTGTTATCTCAAACTGTCTAATGAATCTCAGATAAAAATATTACCTGGAAAATATCCATATGATAATAATACCCAGAGATATCCAGGATCTACTGTAGAGGAGGAAATTGATATTTGTTACATACGGTAACTGAAAAGAAGCAGATAATTACATATAAAAGTGAAATCCTTTGTAAAAATAATGATTTTTATTTTGCATTACAAAATTTTGAGTCTTATTCCCGAGTGAAGAAAAGGAAATGTGAACTATGAGTAAGCAAATACAGAAATGTTTGCTTGTTTTAACTTACAACTTTAACTTGCAAGATTTTCTGAGTTATTATTCACTTACACAAAAAAGTAGGTACAAATTTAGGTCACAAACAAATATGTCTAGCCTCAATATAATCTCCCAGACAACATTTTTAATATATAATTAACCACCATAGAAGTTAACTTCTAGACAATGTGTCTTTTTAGCAGAGAGAGGCTGAATATCAGATGAAAATATAGTACTTGATTCTAATAAACAGTTTAAAACCTCTGGGGTTGGGGGGGGGGGCGGGGGGGAGGTGTATTTTTTTTCCCATCAAACATTAAAATTTACCTAGACTGTTTTTAGAGTTACTCCTTAAGAAAAATAAATAATTTTGGAATAAATATTTTTTTTTACAAATGTGCCAGTACTCTTTTTAAAAAACTTTTCACCTTATATGAAGTATAATGTTGTTCTGGCTTATCTCAAGACTAAACTCTAGGAAAGGTCTTTTGCTCCAAGGAGAATTGAATTTTACTAGTATTTAATGAATTCGGGGACTCATCACCAGGCCCTGACCATAAATAAGTTTATGAAGAGACTACCTGATCTAAGATTTTAAACACCTGCCAGTTAATGTCTTACTTGTTAGTACAAATGTCAGAGAGTACTGAATTATCTCTGATGCTGTTGGTATTTCCTGAAAATCTCTGTGTTTGCAATTGTAACCTGAGAGTTTTTAAAGAAAACATGTAGTCTTTAACAGGCATTGGATTCCAGGTCATTAAATTTTACATTCTGAAGTCACTGCTGTTTAATTATCAGCTAATACTGAGACTTCTCTGCCTGGTTTAATGGGATGGAGTGCATTGAAATGTATTATGAGTAAAGCACAGTTTTGCTTTTAGAAATCAAGTCTTTTTTTAATCAAAGTTGAAATTGGCACTAAAAGAAATTTTAAAAGAACAACACAGAGGATATATAACAATTTGCTATCAGAATTTTAAATAATTCACAAGATTATTTAGCTAAGTAAAAAAGTGGAATACTCAAAATATTAAATTACTAATATTCTAAGATTCCTATATTGTGTCAGAAAAAGATGAGAAATTTGGCCTACATGGATCATCTGGTTCTGTTTTGCTTGACAAGTTGCAATTAGATGTTGTTTCAGATGCGCACCAAAGTATGGAAATGTCAAAAACTTGATGAAGTTTTGTGGCATTGTGCACCGGATAATAGCTAATCTTATGTAATTAGCTCCTCCTCATCATCATCATCATATCTAAGCTACTTCCTTTAGAATATGAAGCAAGATATTTGACATCTGCCATATAGTTTTGTTCTTGTCCTCCTTTTCTCTCCTGGCCTGCACGGAGCGAAGTATTGTGCTTTTTTTTCATTAGCAGTTTACCACAGAGAAAGTGCAGACAGGACATAGTCAAGTTTAAGATGTTCCTTTTATGTTCCATCTCATTGCTTTGAGATAAATCACAAGTAATTTTTTAATGTGCTTTTACGATAGAAAGTTTCAGTATGTTAGAGAAATGGAGTTGTTCCAGCACAGTGAACATAGTCAGCTCCTGGGAAAATGTTCAAATAAGTATTGTCAAAAATATGGACATGTTGAAAATAATAAGTAGCTGAAACAAAAAATGTATTTGAATTTGTAGGCACCATTTAAGCATCTATTTTACACTATTTTTGAAGTAAATTAATCAAAGATATTCGAAGACCTGTGCTGTAGACCCTAAATTTGAATTAATAGTCTCTGTAAAACCACTGGGAAGAGCAAAGGTGCTCGCAGTATCCCACTCTCCCAAGCAACTATATTATTGCAAACTTGGACTCTCCTAACCCTGGTGAATTCAGTCGCAAATTGTTACAAAATTAGAATACAGATTGGACAAAACAAAAGCGCATAGAACAGAAGCCACATTGTCAGTGTGAAAGTGAAGCTCTCAAACAAGAAGTTGTCCCAGTTTAACCTCAGGTCAGGGAACAGCAGTCTGGTCAGCATGAAGAAAATTCAGCAGTCAGACTTCTTCCTTTTGGAAAAGTATTATTATGTGCTTATGTGTTAAAATCTAAAAAGCCCCCCCAAAAAAAGCAAAGGCAAGGATGAATTCCTGCCTCACATTGTGTAAACTGAACCTGCATTTCCTAATTTTATTTTCTATCAAAAAGTAAAAAGGCGAACAAGTATAGCCTAAAAGTACATGAGTAGTGGACTGATAATCCACAAAACTGTAGGACTATATGGGTGTCCATTCCCATTGATTTCAACACTTGATTTATACAAAATTACATACACTGATATGATGAGATTGAATTGTATCAGAAGAAAATTATCAAATTAAATCTGTTTATTTATTTTCTAAAATCATTGTCTAAAATCAATGAGACAATTATAGAAGTTCAACTTATTCCTAAATAGTAAGAGGTCTCCATTTCTTCATAAGTAAGAGATATAATTTAGCTAACAATTAGTATCAACAATTAATTCAACAAACAAAACTGATCAAGTTTTTATAGTTTTGATGAAATATGCTTATCAACAATATTATTACTCATTTACAATACATATTTTAAATCCTTAAAATATGGCCTAAACAGCAATTTAATAGAGAAAATTGATGTATTAATGTGCAGTAAGGGGTAAGGTATCCATTAATTCATGTTATCTCAATCAGTTCATACACATCTGTAACAAAGAGTGAGCAAAAATTGTTTTGTTCACCTCTAACAGCTAGAAACACTGTAAATTAATTCACATAACCGAGAAGTTCTAAACCCTTATGCAATATAATTTTTAATACCATGCATACACCCAGTTTTATGTTATAAAAATACCACTCTTGAGGGCTGTAGTAAAATCCTGAAATGATTTGGGGCACTCTGAGATGAAAAATCACACAAAATGGTAATTTAGCTACCAAATAGACTCAGTCAGAGGCTAAATGGTGTGGATTAAGCCAGTCTGTTCCAGAGTGAGTTAGTTCACAGCACTTTGGTTGTAAATTAACTATGCTATTTGACTTTTGGACTAGCAGCTTGTCCTTTGCCTTCTTTCTGTTAGCAGTATAACCTCAGCAGCCTACATATCCGCCCTTCACCTGTGAATTCCTGAAGGATGACGAATTTTTAACAACTTCTCAGCAATTGTGTTATACCCCATGTGTCTGATGTACCCTACTCAGCAGTTATAGGACTGTATGTGAATGACTTGATGAGTTTGGGGCCTCTTGGTGCAAAAGAGACATTGATAAACTGGAGAGGGTCCAGCAAAGATCTGCTAACATGGCTGGGGGATGGAGCACATAATGTGTGAAGAAAGGTTAAGGGAACTGGGCTTGTTGGATAAGTAATTTTTTCCTCATTTGGTTACATACAAGAGGGTATTAAGTCAAGCTAGTCCAAAATAAATAAATTGAAGTAGTTTTTCACACATGTCATTATGCCATAAAGCTTCCTGCCCTACAGTGTTGTGCATTTTAAGTCTATATCACTTCAAAAAATGATTGGAAGAAAAACAGAAAAAATTCTCTAACAAGGCCATTAAACAGAAAGATGCATTTTCTGTCTCAGAAAGAAATCCTGATTTTCAAATTGCTGTAGACTGAAAAATCCTGAGAAAGTATTCCTATATACTTGCTGAAGCCTTTTATTTTTCCGCAGGCATTTGATATCAGGTATCATCAGGAACTAAGCTAGATGGACCTTTAGTCTGATGTGGTACAGTTGTTTTTAAGTGTCACCTCTTTGATAACCAGAATGACAGGTGAATGAGGAGAGGGGGTCCAGATCATTCTCAATGGAAAGGTAAACAACTCATGTGTTTACACTCTGCTCCATTATATAAGAGTGAAAACCCTGATCATTTTGAGCAAAGGCAAAGTGAAGAAAAATTTCCCTTGAATCAACCAGGCAGCTGAACAGCCAAGTATGTGGGTGAGCTCTGAAAACTGGAGTTGTTTATGGAAGCACGTCATTACAGCATACACAGTGCTGACTGCTGAAGTACCCCTGCTGGGCTGGGGTAGGAAATTCGATTTTCCATTCTCCTGCTGCAGAGATGTGTCACTGTTCTGCATCAATATTCTTGTGTTTGAACCATCTAGGTTGGAGGCTAATGAAAAACAAACGGCTGATAATCGGTGTTCTTAAAATGCAATAAATTAAAGAATGACAAATTGAACAGAAACAGTTGGAGGTTCTTTGTATCATTCTTGACTAAGAATTTGATTATCCAGCCAAGTTATGAAAGGAAAATAAAATATTTTCCTGACAATGTTACACTCTTTAAGAGTATCTAGAGATTAAATACTAGACATAGTTAAGGAAATAACCAAACACTGATTAAGTTCGGGTGGACTATTTGGAAGCTTAGAGCCAGAACCACCATATTCCATTTAAATTTATAATTTGTATATAAATCTTATTTCCACATTTTGATTTACATTTAAGGATAGTTTAGAAAAAGCATTCAGAAATGTGGTGAATTATAATGCTGCACAGATTCTATAATGTCTTCATGCTCAGCAGGAGACAAGGAATTTGCAAAAGAATTACTGGCACTAATACAAGATAATTGGGAGATAATAAATTCTAATGCTTTGGGAAAAGGAATAATATACATTAGATGGCTATCTGCAAAAGTATCTCCCACCGTTTTTCCAAATCCAAATCAACCCAGTTTACAAGGACATTGCTTTCTCATGCATAATAAAGAGTAACTAGGGAGTTACTTAAGTTGAAGGACATTGTTAGATTGCTATTATGTTACTATTATTATTATATACTGAGACCAATACAAGCAGTGTGCTATATAATGATACGAATAAAATTAAGCAGGCCATTATTTCCTGAGTTCTATTATTATTATTATTATTATTATTATTACAAACAGTATACCGACATTTATCTAAAAGGCAAATGCTATTTGTTATTAGAGATCAAAATAATATTTTTAGGAAAAAAAACCTGTTAAAGATACATCAAAGAAATTGCTGCTGGCTGATGAATTTGATTATTTTTTTCTGTAATCAATTAAATTTTAATGCTGGTTTTGGTTATGCTCATATAAAACACAGATAATTAACAAAACTCTGCCAGTTTTTCACCATGTTTAATGACTTGTGTGCTTTTTCTGCTCCATACCCTCTCTTTGCTTTCCAGCTTAGGCAATACTTTAGCTATTTTTGTGTATTCAGAACAAGTCCCAGTTTTGATTAAAGCTTTGGGCAATTGCATAAAATTGTCCTCCACCAGCCGAATGAGGTCTTATAAAGTGTTTCTTTGGCAGTGTCTTGCTGATGACCTTACTGAATTTTCTCTAATGAGTCAAATACCATGCAAACCTCTGTCTCTAACCTTGGCAATTTTTAACGCCATTTCCCCTTCTAATTTTGCCCTACATGAAGTCAAGGGTAAAAAAAGCCTCTTCCAGGAGACAGTCTAATTCCACTTGCATAACTGTGCATACGACATCTCCAACTCCCTCCATTCTCCTTCTCCTTTTCAACAACAAACTGGCTTACTGTTGAAGTTGCTTTTCCCCAACGTTGTCAGTCAACACAGCCCACAAGAATGAGAAGAAAGAATGGGCAAAGACAGTCTGAAAGTACTGAGTTGTTTAAATAACTCTTACCATTGTCACTGTAGCTACCTCCTGCCCAGTAGCACTTCCCCACTCTTTTCTTCACCACTGCCCTCCATCCTTCCTTCAATTAACAGTGCTCTCCACTTGTATGTAATTTTCGTTATATGAGATGCCATTTGGGGCGCAACAGGAGAATGGTGAGTTCTGCAAAACCATTAAATTTTAATGGATTTTAATTGGTAGGATCCGAAGCCTCCCTGGCATTCAATGAGATTGGAACATGAATCATCAACAGAAAAATGAAGAAACAGTTACAGTTTAAGGCCAAAATTTTTAGACTAGACAGTATTGCTTTAGGCTTTGTAGTTCTTTACTTAGGCACCTGCATATGGACTTCAGACACAAATTTTAGGCACCTGCTTTTAAAAGACTTGGACTAAAGTAACTTCATGTTTGTGATGTGCTGTTCACTAACACTGATCTGCTTCCTCAGTTTCAAATTTTTGGTTGACATGTGTTTGACATCCTGTCTAATTAGAATATAGTCCACTTGAAAAGCTAAGTACTTGGCTGGTTGGAAAACTATATGGAACAGTGTACCAAAGCAGTGATTTTGGAACTGTCAGACCTGATCAGGACAAAAAGCAAGTATATATTAAAACAGGATATAACCTTTTCAAAAAAAAATATCCAATACATTTATTTTCAAAAGAAATGCTTATTTTATTCTTTATTTGTTTTTACTTGTGCTTGAAGCACTAATAAGAATATTTTTTTCCAGTATGAATGGAAAAAATGGGAGACCTGCTGATTTGGCTGTTAGACTTCTAGACCTATAATCCTATCACAATGGGTAGGAATCTATTGGGTGGGTGGTAGGTAGGACTGCTTATCAGGTAGAAAAACTGGAACAATTGCCACTAGATATGCACAGAAAACCTAATTATGTATCCATATGAATATGCTTATTTTATAATGTGTGCAATATTAAGTCAATCTGTATGTGTGTAGTAATGTGTTGGACCTTCATCTGAGCAGTCAACATGCTGTACCGGGCATGGCTTTCTAAGAATCATCAGTTTCATAAATTAGATGTGAAGCAAGGCATGGCAAGAAAACCCCCACAAAACTATTGGTTTTAGATCTGTTTTGTTAAGCAAACTTGACTGAAGGACAAGTTTTGGTTCAACTCATCTGGCACAGGAGCTGTACTTGCTTCGATTTTTAATCCTGTGACAAGACATGGCTTTCTTTAAATTCCCAGGTACCACACAGAAGTGATGTCGGTCACATGGAGTGTTCACAAAATGACTTATCAATTTACTCGCATCATAAGATTTAATTCTCACGAATGACCTTTAATTCCAAGTACTCCTCCAGTTACTCTCTTTTTGAAAAATCACTGATTGCCCCACTCAGGAAATTGAGTATTTTTAAGATAGGCATGCCTAAAAATGCCCAAATCACCAGTTGTTAGAAAAACACAGCTCAGACATGAAAAAAATAGGAGAGGGATGAAAATCAAGAGCAGCCAAAGAAAATTTCCAATACCAATGAAAAAGGAAGCTTAAAATAATAAAGCTTATTTTAGAAGATTTCTGTGATGTAATATCTCATCTACAGTGAACACTGAGGAAAATATATAAAAGAGGAAATCAAACTACTATAAAAATTACAGATAATTTTCTGAATGGTCTTCCATTAGGATTATTTGTTTCATACAGTAATAGTTAGATACAGTGGGTTTTGCTTTACTTTTATGGACTGGATTATTTTACAGATTTCAGAAATACATGAGCAAGATAAAAAAATAAAAAATAAAAAAAAAAATTTAAAGTTTTCTCATTCTTTTTGACAGTCAAGGAGATAAAATGAGAACACACTCCTCGGTAAATATAAGGAGGAAACTGTAGTTCAGGATTTCTGCTGAGTCTTTTGGTTCCTTTAAGTTAAGTGTTTAGCTGCTACTTACATTTAACACAAAATATGTCCTTTCTCCACAGCCTAATGTGAAATGTACATTTCTGATAGAAGTTGCTTTCTACTTAAGCAGATATGAGTTAATTTATTACTTGCATAAGGACACGCACTAGATCAGATTTGAAAAGGGTTGTGCCACACAGTGTTTTGCTGGTTCCCCCTGCCCAGGCTAAATATTCCAGGCATTCTAAGTTTTATTCCATTCTTGGTCTTTCTAGAAAAGAAATTGGCAGTCATGGCAGATTTTGCCAAATTTAATCTGTTTTCTCGTCTCAGATAAAGAAAACATAAGAAGACAAGGAAGTTTTATAGAAATGATAATATATATCTTTTTTTTTTCAACATTATATTCTATAATTCTTATTTACTTATTATTACAGTAGTACCTAAATGTCACAGTTGAGGGTGTCTGTACAAAGCTGAATATTTTACAGCTATAAAACATAGAACAGATTCTACCTAGAACACCTACAGCTGAATGTAGCTCCAGCTGATGTAAATGGGACACATCTGTTTGCACTTGTGGTCTGGATTTTTCTACTCCAGTCATGCTTCTATAGTCAGATCCATGTTTTTGAAACCTGGTGCCAGAATAAGTCTGTGCAGATCCAGTTGCAGATTCTGGGTAGATTTACATTTCTTTGCTTTTTATCAAGATACTGATTTTGTATCAGCAATTGCTTTTGCTACTAGAAATTCTTTTTTTTTTTTTTTTTTTTTATGAATCTTAAAGTATCCGTATCCTTCAAACCTACAGTAGACATTGACTGCTGGTGCCCGGCACTTAGATGAAAAGAGGATTTAAATCTTTTAGTCCATCAATCATGCATTGTTCCCAGCCCTGAAAAAAAGAACAGAAAAAATGAATGACAGTGTAAGTCCCACTAAATTTCACCACTAAGAGGTACATTGAAAGCACTGTTACTTTTAAGGAGAACTTGCAAAGAATAAGGATGTTCACCTCCAGCAGCGTTAAAAGTAAAGTGCAGTTGTACACCAAATTATCCTGGTCAGAGTGACTGACCTTGGGACTGTAATGAAAACTTGAGTGACAGGTTGGACACAGTAGTCTGGGACTCACCCTAAACCTGAAACCCTTTCAAAATTCCTCTTCCTGCTTCTTTGGTACAGGGCTGTTTAATTCCTCCTACTGATATGTTCAAAACCTTCACTTGCCTTGAAGGTAAACATAGCCCCAGGGGGCCTGCAATAAGATTTAGGAGCAAACAAAAAGTTTAAATTGCCATCTTGTTGAGAATTTTAAACCCATGCTTGCAATTTGCAAGTTGCAACCCTCCATCTAAGCCTTGTGGCAGGGACTAACACAATATATTGAATTTTATGAAGAATCAATAATCCTAAAAAATGTGATTTCACTTCTAGATGCTGATAGAATACAGACAAAACTTAAACTCTGAAGAATGAAGAATTACTGAAATTAATAAGATGCACCCCTCTGCACTCTGACATCCAAAGACATAGAGGATTTCTGTTTGTTAGAGTGCAGTAGTCAAAATAAAGGTACTAGAGACAAAGTTAAGGTAGAATAGTGGTATAGAACCGCCTTAAAAATCAAGTAAGCAATACTGGGGGGAAAAAGTATAGGCCACATCTTAAGTTTCTAATCATGACTGCTAGGATCCAGGTGTAGATTATTAGTTCTTAAAATATGTATAATGTGATTTGTGATTTGCTTATGGTCACTATATTATACCAGGGATGTTGTAGTTACCTGAGTGCTCTCTTCTGCCTCAAGACTGATCATGCACAGCTAGGCTGGGCTTAATAAGACAGAGCTGACCTCTGTGGGAGTATCTTCAGTGTGAGACAGAATTTACACAGCATTTAAACTCACTACCTCAAAAGTTAAATGCTAAACTCAGCATACTCTTAATTAATTGAAGAATTCACACCTATTCAATTCCACTTAGTTTTTTTTCTCTCTACCACACAGCTAAGAAAACAGGCAGTCAGATATATCAATGCTCTTTCCATCCTTGTTTTATAGACTTATGTAGAAACAAATAACACTTTACAAATTTTTAATAAGTTTAATTTAGGATTTGATTTGTCAATATATTCCTGTCATATGTTGGTAGAGTTTAATTGAAGTTGGTGGACCTTTTTTGACATAAATATGGATCAATACATGATGAACAAAGCCTTTTAACCATTGTTTTCAAAAAGCACTCAGGTGATTCACATCACTAACTTTTTTTTTTTTTTTGATGTTATTCTCAGAAAACTTTTCTCCTTATCTTCTAAAGTCGAAGGAGAGAGAAAAATCCTCAAGAGAATAAATCAGAGTACCTAAGCTTGGGCCTCTGCCCTGAACCATTCCTTTGGTGGTGTTTACTTTTCACCACTGGCCATAGATTTAATTTCTTCTCCTTAAAATCAGTCTTCAAATGCACCACCTTAGCATTGTTGCTATCAAAATCAATAGAAGTATTACACCAACCCTGAATACTTTTGAAAACGGTACTTTTTGTATCCAAGTTGCTTCTTTTCCATGCATTCACAGAATCTCTTGAAATTACATCATCTCCTGTTTATTTTCCTTAATGCATCTGCTTTTGCAGCTATACTGCAAGCTTTTCATGCACATGCAGTATTTGCAGGGAGCGGCACCAGAACACAACTAATCCACCACATCAGAGTTCAAATACCTCCTACAAATCAGTCAGATCCTGTTTACATAATGCTCTGTTGACTCCAAGTGTGAAAGACGACAATTTGCATGAGTTTTACTCATGCAAAAATACCTGCAAACACTGTAGCCATCAACCAACTCAACTATCTTGCTTACTACATTTAAATTTTATACAAAAGAGTCCATTTCAAGAGCCTTAGTAAAGTTCTGTGGATCCAGTTTATTATTATTTATTATTCTTATTATCATCATTATATTCAGCTTTGCAAAATACCATCCGTAAAATGCAACACGTAAGAGTCTTTCATCATATTCCATAAATGTCCAAAAACATGTTTAGAAGTCCCTTACAAAAAGTACTTTCCCATGGTTAGTGTCTATGTCAAGCAAACTCAAGCCTGAGGAAGTAGATGCCTCAGGGCATGAGGCAGTATGTGCACACACCAGCTGGAAAGGCTTCTGGGCACTGAAGCAGTCATTGAAGAAAAAGCTTAGGATATTAGGAAATCTAAAGACAGGTAGATAGATCCTGTATGGATTTCCCAGTAGCCCTTAACTACTAATGAATGTTAGTGAAATGAGAATTCAATAATTACCTGATTAATATAAAGTTCCATCAAAAGATATGAACCTACTAATGCTGATAATGATAAATACATGCACAGACATTTTCAGGGTCAGGGCTATATCAAACCATGCAGCCTCTATTGGAAAGCAGAAATCAGTTTTGCAGACACGAATTAGACTGTGATTCCAGTTGTTCTCATGTCAATCCAGTCGCTTCAGTTGAAATCCCAGTTCTGTCTGAAACAACTCATGAAGTGTTCAGCTAGGGCACAATGTGCTGTGCCGAAAATGCCTGAACTACAATCAACTCAAGCCCAAAAGCTGCTCTGCCTCTCATTTTACTATGGAAAAACTAAATTTCATTCTAACATTCTGTAAAATGGAAAATATAGATGAAAGTATAGAAAATACTTGTGATATATTTCTGTTGCTATACTGTAAGATCATTCACCCACATACTGAAGCTAGTTTCTCTGCATACTGTGAGATGAAACAAGAAGTCTCCAGCACCAGTAGCTCTAGCTCAGATTCCACATCTGGAACTGCTTAGTAATGTATATGTAAAAATTATCTTGATAGACAACACAATATAATCCCACTCAGACAGCATTGTGCTCCTAAGTAATGTTGCTGGCTCAACTCAATAATCTAACACCATTGCTAGATATAGATTTTCTACTGTTATATTTGCCACATCTAGTTCCGTTAAGCTTTTAGTCAAAGACTGGAGGCATTGATCACATAGAAGGACACATGTAATGTAGGAAGTGCATCTTTCTGCAGATTAATTCCTCCTGCTGGTTTATGAATAGCTGATGTCCCAGTATAACAGAGAAATCCAAGCAGCTGTAGCAATTAGACATGACAAGACATTTTCCACATACTGTTTTGTCTAATGAACTGTCAGAGAGTACAGTTTCCCTGACTTTTAATTACTGCACCACCCACAGTTACGACAAGTTCACCTACCTCTTCTGTCTGAGATTTAATTTGTCTTCTCAAAAGCATCCTTATTAAAAGTGATGGGTCCCAGTTTGGACTTTTGCTAAACAGTGTAATGTAATATAAAGGCAACATTATGGTAAGCAGTATCTCTCAGAGCAGCCATTCTTTTTCGCTTAGAAGGAACATTCATTTACCTTGCTAAGGTATCAAATTCTCTGCCTTCTCAAATCAATGAGAGTTTCCTCATCAAAAGTAAGTTCAGGCTTTATTTGACAAATGTTAAGCATTTCCCTTAGAATATCTTGGATAAATTAGTAGACTGAAAATGAAAAACACCTTGATACTGTCCTGTATCTAAGATCCTAAGGAAATTTTCCTTAATAATTTTGTTATATTTTATAAAGCTTTAATTTTAACTATTAAAAAATAGGCATTTCATTGTGACTATGGCTCAACATGCATTAGGGCTGAAATCTGACAAGTGTGGGAAAAAAAACTTTTTAGGTAAAATGTTATTCCAAGAATCTGACACACAAAGCTGTTTGCATTATACTTTTTCAAAAATATTTTCCTTATTATCTTTTTCTATATTTGCTATTTTATTAACAGGATTCTCATCAAGATGAAAACCACAGGATTTTGTATTCTTTTTGCCATCTATAAAAGTCTTACATGATACGAAGGATGTTTTTATAGTTATAATATATACAACAAGAATATTAATGTTGAAACAAGGCATCTGCGCCCATAAGCTATAAGCATAAACTGTGTATTTAGGTAACTACAGTGCTCCAAGAGACATGACACCAAAAAAATAAATTCCAAACTAAAATATTTTCTTAGAAGATTCAGAACAAGAGAGTTTTCTGCTAGTCTCCCATAGCACATACTTTAGTTCTAGGACTAAATCCAAAGCAGGGTCACTGCAAACCTTCACACTTAAATGATCTCTAGTCACTTGCTTACTGACAGGCACAGGTTAAGGGAAATTTGGGAAACCCTACCAAACTTAACCTTTCCACACTCACAAGCAAGACCAATTATTCTACAGGATAGAAAGGCCAGTGATTCTGAGACAAACTAAAGTGCAATTAAAATTATTAACAGGAAGATTAAGAGAGCATGAAGTGCTCTCTGCAAGAGTATTTCAGGCCTGTGGAACCCCCTCCAGAAATTCTTTATAAGGAAACACTTGCATTGCCTCAGATGAAAATGCCAAATGATGACAGATATGAATATGTGTGTGTTTTCAGATGAGTGGGAGGCTTGCATAAGTGGTATGAACATTTGTGGTTGGTCATAGATGGTAAACAAAACCATGGTACAGGTAGTCAAAAGGAGTCCAGGAATTCCCACTGATAATGCAATGTGCTGAAGGAAATCAGACTTCAGCCTGAGGAGTTGTTCTTGTAGCTGCCTGAACCAACCCCTTAAGCAGTATGAATCAGTGGGAACATTAATCTGTTCTTTTAGTAGTATACCAAGTAATGCTTGATGAGGAGGTCTGGCATAGGGAAAGAAAAAAATACTTGGTGGCAGAAAAGCTGACCGATAAGGCTAGTTCTGCTTCAATTTTTATTTTTAAAGATTATTACTACTGGAGGAAAATAAGACTATTTGAAAAAGAGTGATTAATGATGCATAGTTTTGCATCTCCTGTAAGGTGAGAATTTTATGTATATAATATAAAAATTAGAAAGGAGGTCACATCCAATATAAATTACCAGAGGAGCTCAGATGCTACCTTGTGTTCAAGGTGTAACTACTTATTTTTGCAGATATAGACCTTCCAACATTCCAACAAAGCAAACACTAACCCATCTCATCTCGAAAAAGAAGGAGGAGTTTCCTGCATTGCCTTCCGAGCATTTTGGATCAGTGTGATACTGAGGAGGAAAATCTAATGTAAATATTGTTTTTAAAGGGGCACTAATCCTATGACATCGTATTTTATGAACCCAGAGAGGTTTTAAACAATAATATAAAAACCTTATTGTTCCTTATTTCAGTTTGGAAAAATATCTATTATATTTTCAGTAAAGTAAAAGTCAGAAGACTTGAGTGCCAAAATATCTTTCTTGCTCAAGAGAGACACTAGTAAAAGATGTAATGGGATTAAAAAATCTAAGATTATGTGCGCTGGTTGAGTGATCTTGGGTCTTTATTACATATCATATACTGAAACATGGAAACATTTGTTATAAATTGTTAGTTATAAACCACACAAACAGTCTTGATCAGCAAAATACTTTATAGCTGACAAAGAAAATTAATTCTGCAAACTATGTGGCAAACTGGGCTGCCAGCTACAGTAAATCTAGGCTAATCCCTCCGTGAAAACTTTTGAGACTACATTACATTTTTAGTGTTGGTCTATAACTGTACAGGTTCTGTACTGAGGTCCATTGTGAATACAACTAAAACTATGTCCTAAAAATAATGGTAATTTTTGCAGTTACTAATTCATTTTCACACTAATATCCATATAAACACAAAAATTCACATTTCATTAATTCTGGTGAAAGAGGAGAGGATATAATTTACAGTATTGTAGGGGTTTATTTTTTGTATTAGTAGGAAATTCCTTATGATATTAATAGTTTCACACTTTTATATTCCAAAGAACTGAGCAAAATTCTGCCTTGCATTGCTAGTAAGAACATCTCAAAAAACTCTTGCATAACTTTAGGCAGAAAGCAGCTGCTACGTCTTTGCTCACTTTTTACCCCTCTGACTATGCAGTTCTTCCAGAAATTAAGGCTACACCTTCATGATAAAACAAACAAACAAAAAGTCTTAACAGGGTGGTTGGTAGGTCGGTTGTTTAGCAGGAAAAGAAGACAAAGAAAAAATCAGACCTATAGTTTTTCCAGGACATATTTAAAGAGGACTAGGAACCATTTTTCAAAGACAAAAGAACATTGTCTTTTAGGTTGATGCAACAGTTTGACAGTTATTCTTTATGAAAATTCTGAGGGGTTTTTCCTTCATTCTGAGATGAACACATTTTTTTCTTGACTAACAAGAAACTTAGATTTGTGCCAAAGTGATCGTAAGAGATGGTATTTTATCTTTTTACCTAATTACATAATTTACTACATCTTTGTATATGCATCACTCTTGCTAGTAAAAAAAAGCCCTGAAAATACATGTTGCTTGATGACTCACAAATCTTGAAGAACTTGGATGCTGTGATTTATTTTACTGTCTCTTTTTTTTTTTTTTTTTTCCCCATGGATTTGGTGTTACCTACATATCTCACCATTTATTGCCCCATATTAAATGAACTGCAGGTGGGTAAAAAGCAGAAATATAACTCACTAACCATATGTTAGAAATCACACATTAAGAGTACTTAATATTTTTTGTTATAGTTCATTACTTGCTTGTATCTCCTTATGGGTGCCTACCACAATAAAAGCATGGTTTCCATACTTAATGTTTTGCATACTAATCATATTTTGCATACCTAATTAATGATATACAGATGAGAACTACTATACAAATATTACACATCCCTAAGTGCTTGTTACAAGAATGTAAAGCTCATTTTCATAGGAAATACAACTGATAGCTGGTTTGCATTTTCCCTCAAAAATACCAGTACACATCTGTGCTATTGTGCCATCAAAGAAAGCCATTTAATGGATTTCACAGCAGAACAGCAAAGGCCATATATGTGGCACTGAAATATATACTGCTGGATCTGTTACATCGGTAAGATACTTCAATGGCTAGTATGACTAATTTTCCCATCTCTGTTTCTCTAAGACCTCAACTCAGTTCCTGCCACTAAACCTTTTGTCAATGAGGTGAGAAGCCCATTGAGCACAAGTTTAGGGAACAGCAATAGTCCTGAGTAAGATTTGGCTACAAAGGGAGGGAGGGAGCAGATGACCTCTGTCAAACTCATGTCATCAGAAATGGTGAGCCCTCAACAAAGGCACATTTTCCTCTTCAGAAAAGGAACATATTCACATATTTACAAACCTCAGGGAAGACTTCAGTTAATGGCACACTTGATAGATGTGGAGAGCAGTAGCAGAGGAGACTAGTGCCAGTTCCACTGGAAATGACCCACCTGCCCCTTTGGAAGCCCCCCGCGGAGTCGCTCAGAGCAGCCTGGCTTATCTCTTGGGGCAGGGGCTGCTCTGCAGAAAACAGCATAGCTGTGACTCACCAAGCAAAGCCTGCTATAGATCACAAAACAACAACGTCTTGTCAGATTCCCTTCAGTTCTCACAAATCCAAGATTACTGCATGTTGGAGATGAGTGAAGGCAGACCCCATTAAGATAGTTTGGAGAAAAGAGACACCATCTGCATCCACAATAGAACATAGTTTTGAACCTCCATATCATCACAGCACAATCTGTGCTCCTCTTTTAGACTAGCATGACTCATATGAGTATGAGCTAGTCCTGGTCATAGTCTTCAAACGAAGCTGCTAGGAAATGGTGCCACAAATGTATAATAGAATGATATACTAAATCAAAGACATGAAAAACTGTAACTGTAAATACTTTAAAAAATGCTTCATTAAAAAATGAGTTGGCTTTTTAATTAACCAAGACACTGACCCAGACTTCAGTGAAAGCAATGGGCTGCCCTGTTCCCCTCACCCCACTCCAGGAGAAGTTAATTTGTCTAAGCACATAAACTTTCAGTGATATTTCAGATCTTCAGGGTGTCAGACATTCACATAGGACCAACAGATGTGATAGGTCTAGGAGACACCCTTACTCTTCTGCAGGTGGAAGCCAGGTAAGAGATCTGCAGTATGTAAATGTGGCTTACATACCTATAGTAGGAGTATCAAATTTCCACCACCTTGGAGAGAAGCCTGTGAGACAGAGTTTGCTATGTTGTCACCTCAGATTGATTCTGATATTCAGTCCCTGGGGGGAAAAAATTGCAACAAATCTCAAAACTTTGGACTTCTATACAAATTGTGTAACTGCCTTTGACAGTTTTCATATTAAATTCTTTCCTAGACATGAATTTTCAAAGCCATTTAGTGCAGTACTTTGTAAGAACAGTGCATACAGTATTTGGTAGATTTAATGGTTTATACAAACTCTACAAACTATATAATCATATATCATAGAAGTATAGGATTTTGTTTTATGGATAAATAAGTGTAAAAATATTTTATTTTGTAGAGATTTTAAAGACTAAGATTTCTGAATCAGTGTGGGAGAAAGTTGTCTGTTCAGGAAATGCAGTGATTTCAAATTACATTTGATCAAAGGAATCTAAACCAATTTTAACTAATAGTTAAGTGAGGGCTGTTCAAAGTTTAGAGTGGAAAGGAGTCAGAGCTGCAGTTAGATGATGGGGCCACAATGAATTCTTCTCATAGCAAGAACTTAGGTTTGGATTTTTGCCATCTCCCTCTCTGATTGATGTTTTTTTATGTGATTTCAGCCTTGCATGAAACAAGCAAAATTAAAAAAAAAAAAAACAGATCCTCTAGGAGTAGGTTAAAATCAGGAATTTTGTTTGACATAGACTAAAATTTAAAAGTATTGACAATGGAATCTTCAGATTAGTTGGGAATATCCAAGTTCTCTTTGTTCTAACTACATGAAGGAACCACTTTCCTGACTATGGGACTCTTGAGAATACTGTCCTCTGAAGTTTTGCTCCTGGCTTGGGGAACAAAGTATATTGCTTAATAACACGTGTGATGCCTAGTGGCTGAAAAAAAACCTCATTCAGTTTCAAATGACTGAGAATGGATGGTTGTTTTCCATTTATTTCTTCTAAACACAATTAAATTATATTATTTGAAATTACATTTTTGTATGAGGCAAAAGGAAGACACAGATAAAATCTACAATAATCTTGTTCCTATACAGCTTCTCCTTAAAAAACTGCACGAAATAATAAATATATAGCTGAAATTGAATATATTTTTGTAATCTTTGTATGGAAAGCCAAGGTTGCATTAAGGTGGAAAACAGCATAGAAATTGAGATAGAAACATTTTAAGAGTTTAAATTAACGTTATAGCCAAGAACAAAACTAGATTTAGGGTCCTTCATCTACAGTATCTATATTTCAATCTTATGTAGTGTTTTCATTCAGAACTCTCCCAGAGATATTCTGTGGAAACATCAAAAAGTAGGTAGAATGTCCACAGCCATTTAATAATGAAAGAAAGCCTTTGTCTTTCTGGTCTTTCTCTACGTGATCATTTCTCAAATGGTTGGGGTGTCATGCTGTTTACATTTAAGTCCATTGACACATGGTTCTAATGAATTTTAATGACTCCTTAGGAATTTGTTAACATTAGTCAGTAGTTTGTAGTGGTAGCACATATTGTGCATTAATAACAGACATATTTCCATTTCCAAGCCAGCTACTGAACAGCATATATTCTTTAAAGAATAGATTGGGAAAAGTGTTTTACTAATTGCTCTGAAAATAATAATAAAAAAAATACTTATCAATGGCAATGCAATTGAGTAAAAGGCAATTAGTTACTGAAGCAAGGCCTTAATTCAGCAGTCCATTGGTAGAGAATTTCAAAGTCATTTGTATATGAGAGAGTATATGGTGGGTCAGACTTCATTGAGGTTACAGTCTAAAGAGAAGGGGTGAGGAAAAGACACGTGTTGCTACAGAAGTGATGGGACTTATTCTCATTCATTAGAGCATCAGTCTTTCTCAGTTTAAAAGCACACATGATCTATTGAAGTGTTAGTGAATCCATCTGGCTATGACCACTGACTGATTTTCAGCACTGATCAGAAGTCACCTGGACAAAGTCAAGCCCTATATCCAGTCACAGGCAGTTTTAGATGGTAAGACAACTTGGGGGGGCTGAATGTCTTTCAAGACATGATGTTCTCTCCCCTTCAGTCACAGAGGATAATTTTAGTTAGGACAGCTCCAATCAGATCAACTAGTGTCCTGTTCTAGACAGGTGTCTCTTGTAAGAGAGAATGATACCAGTCTTTCCTTAGACCCCGTGGTTGGGAGGCCCATGTGTTTTTCTCTAAGAAGGTCCAACTCTATTATCTGACATGAATTAGGGAAGACCTCTTCCTACCTATTCTGTTGCTTTTATAAGAAATATGACAGTTTTAGGGACTATCTAGTTTTTGTTCTTTTACCATGAATGAACTAGAAATAACTCAATGCAGGGTTTCACAGCTACACCACTATTATTATCATCCATTTTTTCTGCATTCAGTAGACTGGTATGCAAAGGATCTTTTACTGATGTTCAATGACAATGATGTGCTGGGTCAATAACAAGAACACTGTCAGCTGTGGGGGAGCCACATCCCATGCGCTCTGGACCCCTGAGAGCCTCCAGGGAGGGGCTACTCCATGAGGCGGATGAGCTGGAAGCCACAGTGACCCAACCAGCAGCAGGGCAGAACCCTCACCAAGAAAGGCTCAGCCCTGTGGCACCTGAGCACAGCAAGCAGGGTGGGGCTGATGACAACAACAGGTCGTGCCAGCAGTCCAGTGACCTTCTGACAAATTCAGAGTGACAAATCAGGTCCAACGTCCATCCAAGAAGTCCATCCAACAAGTCAGAAGCAGCAGAAGGCAGACATCGGTCTGGAGGTATCAGCAGCACAACCTAAACAGGGAATGGGGGCCCAGCCTGAGCTGAAACAGGGCTCCTGGGCCATAGGCAAGGGAGTGGGGGAGGTCCCTGGTGAAGCCAGTCAGGGCCATTAGGACCTTCTTACTGTAGTGAGGAGGAATCCATCCTTACTGTCTCCAAGCCCTGCACCTTATTCCTTTTAACTCAGGCATTGCTCACAGTCAAAGCAGAGATGCAGCAGGTATGAATCAGTTGGTCTGCAGTGTAGATAGCCAAGGGCCATTATCAAGATCTATTATTTCTACTACAGGAGCAGTTATGGACCAAGGCTCCACTGTTCTTGGCACTGCAGAACAGAGCTCTTCCACACACAGGTCAGAGCTCCACTTCATAAGGAAGGTAAGGAAACAAGGGCATAAAAGCAGAGAAAGATGGGTGAAATGTATAATTCTGTGCAATGAACTTTCACACCAGCTCCTATTTAAATGGTTAATGAGAACTGCTCAGTGTTTCTTTGCTTGCTCCCTTCCCAGCCTGAGGTTCATAAAGCCAATGGTGGAAGATCTGAGCACTTGAAAAGAATCCAATTAACTCTCATTTTTCTCATTTAACTTGACAGTTTAAGTGGTTTCACTGTTTATAATGTGCATGTTTACATATATATGTGTTTATCTCTACGTACTGGTGATGTCTTTAAACAACTGTACTGAATTGTTTCTTTTGGCATTTAGTTGGTTGTTTAGGTTTTTTTCCCCAGTAGATTGTCTTTCTGATTTCTGGTATGAGAAATCTTTTGGATCATACAATGTAATATCTCTTCCAGAATGTTCTTTCTGTCCTTGAGTGCTAAAATCTAGTAAGATTCTCATTACAAGGTATTTCCAAGTTATTCAGGAAGTGGGGGAGAGTAGTGATAATCAATTACCAGGACAAAGTAAATGTTGCCTTCTGACCTCTTATTATAAAAACATAACTCACATCACCTCCTAATTTTTATGACTGACCCTTTCCTGCATATACACAGTTCAATTAATTGGATATGACTACTTCAGAAGACTTACTGTCTTCTTATGACAAGCTCTAGGTTCAATTAAATTAAAATGACTGTGTTTGTCTTGTTTCATTTACTTTGCAATGCTCAATTAGGTTGATAAAGAAATAATGTCAGTCTGCATGAAAGGTATCTGCATGAAAGACATTGATACTTATCTATATTCTGTCCCTGTGAAGATACGATTTTTGAGTGGAAGCCTGCTATTAATTCTCAACTTTCAATATGGGACAGATTGAAATCCATCTACGCTCAAAAAATTTTAGCCTGTTCAAGCATTGGCAGCCAGAGCCATTCTGAGATGAATTACTGATGACACTATTACATTTTAGAACACACAGAATTCATTCTGAAATGAACAGGGAACAATGAAACCATTAAATTGTTAAGCTTTGTAGATCATTAAACATGTCTATAGGTCACATACTTGGGAAATAACCAGAAATAACTTTTTTTTTCACCAAAGAAATGCCAGCATCATTTATCTATATGCAAAAGTAGGGGGGAAACAAAGGCATAGAGCAACCTAGGGACAAATCATAGGTGAAGTCTGTCGCATACACACAGAGCTGTAAATCTTTTTGGTTGCTTCATAGGTAGGTATGAGGTTTGAGGGTAAAAAGACATCATTCTGATCATCCTTTGGCCTTAATCTGGGGACTTTCAGAGCTAGCAGAGTGAGCCAATGTAATTCTAGTTAAGGACAAATTCATCTCAGTGGGAACTGTAACAGTAATATGCATCATAGATAACATGAGAACATATATGTATTACTAAAATGAACTTTAGCGTGACTTTTACAGTTTTCAATTACTGTTGAATGAAAAAAATGTGTTCATATGAATGTTCATGGATAATTAATAACAAAGATTGGAGGCATCATGTAGTGAACTGAAAGTTACTAGCCAAATCAAAGTTGGCAAATACATTTTTTTCTAGAGGCTACAGTACCTACTGCTAGCTAATAATATTAGTTAAAGTACTGCTAGTAAAACACATTGCTAATTAATAGCACACAGTGAAACTTCAGACCTTTAAAATGATGGCATAACTCATTTTGACTTCAGTATGGTTAAGATTAATGAATACCTCTTCATGTAAGTAGCAATGAAATAAATACATAAATAAATAAATTCCCTATTATGTTGCCAAATCTTTGTTAAAATTCAGCTGCACTAAGCAATAATTTATTATTAACTCCTCTCTGTATCAAAGGAGGCTTCTGTGTTAAAAAAATGGGCCAATTACTGAAGTCACTGACAGTAACCACTCATATTTCTTCATGTTTCTTCATCAGTGAGTGTGGAAAATTATTCCACTTCTTAGTGGTCTGGCATTCAAACAAATGGTTAAGCTGTAACCTTTTTATAGCACTTTCAATGCACTGTTTTCACCAGACAGAAGGTTCTGCTATATGACTCACACAAAAGGGGAAAAAAAAAATCACCATTTCCACCTCCTTTTTTTTTTTTTTTTTTCTGCTAACACATATGTGGTTGTATGTTGTGGCCAACATATTTCGTAATTGACATTCATATAGATTTAACAGGCAAGAGGGACTAGCTCATTGGTAAACCCTGTCTCATTTATACATAAATTTATTGATCTGAGAGGTCACCTAGCATATAAATTTTAAAATGCTGCAGCATTAATTTCTCTAAAATGCACAGAAACCTCCTCCTTTGTGCTTAAGTAGCCATCTGAGGCCACACAGGAACAGTCATGGTGTGATTAAGTCTCCTGTTATTCCAGCCTTGCAGAGGCCGTCTTGTGCTAGATGGCTAATGCATTTGTTTCACTGCAATGGATTAAACAGATGACATGGAGCTGGGAGCCTGCAGAGGGTGCTTCATTAGACTAAACCCCTCACATTCTCACCCATGCCATAGGTAGCTCTGACAAAAGGTTAGAAGCACAAAGGTTTAGGTGCTCCTTCAGGATGTGAACTTATTACCCGTCTCAGGAGAGAAATGCAGTAAGAATATAATACTTCCTAGAACAGCACCAGGTCAGCCAGCATGGCCTTGAGTGTTATGGTGAAATCTTAACCTCAGTGAGTGCAGAAGGAATGTTTTCAATAATAAACTCAGATACTGGGTTTGCTAGAGGAACTGATGCTGGTTTCCTCATCTCCAGAGATCTTTTTCCCCTTGCATGTAATCGCATACAGCAGATTGTACTGACAATTTGCAGCTCCTTTCCTCCCTCTAATACTGATCTCTGGTACTAGGAAAGGAGAAAGATAAATATCAATTTTCAAGAGGGTTGCTTGCCTCTTTCATACAGGCCATCACTGTCCTTTCCAACATCTTTCATCATATGATCTGACACCTGTCTGGAAATAGACCTGACTATCCCCCTGTGTCAGACAGGGCGTCAACACAGACAGAGCCTTTTAAGAGAAGAAAAAAACACACTGAGGAAAAGGAATGATAAATGCTACAGACCTAGAAGTATCCATTCAGTCAGTCCATTAATTTCTTGTCAAATCTCATCAGGGAAAAGATTAACCACTTCAGAAATCACAGCTGAAGAGTCTGAGTTACTATCACTCTCTTTAGAGAAACAAGGCATGATGTTAGTCTTTCTATGTGGTAGAGGACCACACATATTGCCTTCCCAGATCCAGCTAATGATCCATCTAGTCCTGTATTGCCTCTCTCATAGTTCCCAGATATTCAGAGGCAAAACCCCTCTAATGATGGCAATTTTTAAACAGAATGTCTATAAGATCTTTTTTTCCCTTAAAAATTCATTTATTTCCAGAAACAGAATCTTCCAAAAGAAGTGTGGCATAAATATTACCATCACTCTTTCCCAGCAGCTCTGTAAAAACCTAATACTGAAATAACAAGGTACAATAGGTGGTAAGGAAACATTACTTATTCATGACAAGAGAAGGTTTGAAATTTTAAAATTTTCTTCTTGAACAACAATTTGGGGGTAGCCAGCTGTTACTGTATACTTTCTTATGCCTTGTTTTCAACCTGCCTGTAGTTTAAGAATTATTGTAGCCAGACCTACTGAACACCATAAATCATTCAATTTCATCCAAAAAACTGTACTATGTCCAAACGAGTTCACAAAGCCATTTGATTATTCGATGGACTCAGCTTCACATCAGTGACACAGATGAGACCAGTATTTGCCTTAAGTCTTAAGAGGCAGGCAACGGACATGTAAGGTACAGGTGAAGTGTACCCAGAAAACCTCGCCAAGATCTATGATATAAAGAAAGCCAATCAAAAAATTTCTTAGCTTTCACAACCCTAAATCAGGTGATCAGTAATCATTTAACACTAGTCAGTCATCTGAAAATTAGAATTCTCTGTAACTTCTCAACGCATGGGGCTATGCTGTTAATTGTTTCATCTTTGACAATAGCTAATATTTCATTCTCCGGAGGAAAGAAAAAATGACTTTTCAACAGATTTACATAGGCTTCTCTGCATCTAAAGATGGAGAAAGGAATCATTGTTAACCTTTAGAAAATTATGTTTAATTGTAATTGCTAACTTTAAGTGAAGTGTTATTTGTCGTGCTGTACAGGTGCTCAGATCTTCATTAAATACTCCATGAAGATAGGGGATGAAACTCACAGATTTTAAAAGCAAAAGGACTATTCCAACAACCCTTCCTTTCTTCCCTCCTCTTTCTGCCCTTGATATACTCGTTCAAACACAACTACACAGAACATGCCTTTAAATAAATTATCTTAAAATTTTATCAGATCCGATTCTAAAGTCCCTAATGGTAAATGCAGCTTCTCTCTCAATATTTGGTGTTTAGTTACATTGCTACTCCTATGCTGCTAGGAGACATCATCTTATTTCAAGTTTATTTTTTTGTAACTTCGACTTCCAGCAACTGTATTTTGTCATGTCGTTATCATCAGACTTGAAAAATCCTTCACCAGCAGATATGTCACCTTTCAGACTCCTTTTCTATGAATGGAAAAACTAAGCTAATCTGATTTCAAATAATGTTGTGAGCATCCTTTGAATTATTGTATTTTAATGTTCTTTAAGACTGAGCATTAGACTTGGACATAATGTTGCATAGAAAGGCAAGATCATTTCTCTTCTCAGGCCCAAAATTACACTTATTTTAATCCCAAATTTGAATAAAACTTTTTGATGCAGCATTACAAAAATATTTTCTCAAAATCATTTTACTCTCATTTCTAAAATACAGATAAATTACATGCTTGTTTCATAAGTATTTTTGAAAAATCAAAAATTACTACTGACTCATTGACTAGCATATTTTTTTTTGTTGTTTGAAATTTTTATTTTTTATTACAGTTATTTCCCTACTAGGCACAATGGTGACTGTGCAACCATTGATAGTCTTTTTACAACACTCAACTATTTTGTTATTTTATAATAAAAACTACAATATATGATTCAACCACAGGGAACATATGTACAGGCTTTGAAATAAAGACATTAATATAGGAATGACATACTGTACAATACTTCATTTATACTTTAAAAATTCATTGCAGGATATAGAGATTAAAAAACAAAAAATGTGATCTGATCATTTTAAAGACTCTCTCTGGAACAAAGACTCCAATTTTAAAGACTCCAAGAAATTATGAATCCATTGTCTGTCCAGGTCAGACAATAATGAGAGATTACCTTTAACTCCAGTACCTCCTTAATTCTTGATGGATTGGCTGAAAAATGATATAAATGCAGCCTTTCTTTCTTTGGGTCTTTTTGAAAGCAAAAGTTCTTCAGAGAAAACGTCTTCCATAATTATATATCTATGGGTACGTTCACATATACAGATAAAAATAACAGAACTACTATACCTAAAGAGTGAGATTTATCTGCCCTAATTTAGTATTCTAAAATTTAGCTACCGCTAAATTGACTGATTAGTGCATGGCCCCCAAAAGAGACACATACACTTAGTTTATTCATTCACACCTCAATTACAGAATCACAGAATTGTCTAGGTTGGAGAAGAACTTGAAGATCATCCAGTCCAACCATTAACCTAACAATGACAGTTCCCAACTATGCCATATCCCTAAATGCTAAGTCGACCCTACTCTTAAACACCTCCAGGGATGGGGACTCCACCACGGCCCTGGGCAGCCCATTCCAACGCCTAACAACCCATTCCGTAAAGAAATGTTTCCTAATATCTAGTCTGAACCTTCCCTGGCACAACTTGAGGCCATTACCTCTTGTTCTATGGCTTGTTACTTGGTTAAAGAGACTCATCCCCAGCTCTCTGCAACCTCCTTTCAGGTAGCTGTAGAGGGCAATGAGGTCTCCCCTCAGCCTCCTCTTCTCCAGACTAAACAACCCCAGTTCCCTCAGCCGCTCCTCATACGACATGTGCTCCAGACCCTTCACCAGCTTCGTTGCCCTTCTCTGGACATGCTCGAGTAATTCAATGTCCTTTTTGTAGTGAGGGGCCCAAAACTGAACACAGTAATCGAGGTGTGGCCTAGACTAATTAATTAATTAGTTAATTAATTCACACCATCTGCTTTTATTACCATTATCTCCTAGAATTTTCACCTCTCAAGGTGCCCAAAGGAGATGACTGGTTGCCTGGTTCTGAAGTAGCTAACATTTCAGCGTACACATCCCCATACCACTGTCCTAGGATGTAAGGGTAAGTGAAACAGAGGCGTAAACAGGTGTGTTCTGCAAACAGCTGTTTCCACTGAGACAGTCACCACTTGCCAGCTGTTTCCCAGCTGTTCAACACACTCTTTTGCCATTTTGTTGATAATGCTCCTTTACAGAGTTCAGGTGAAACAAGTTAGATTGCTTGGATGAGCTATTTAAAGTGTCTAATCTTATTTTGAGTGAAATATGTTAGGGATCCCCAGGGTTAGGGAAAATGAGCTAGTTTAATTTAGGCAGTTTAAAGAGTAAATCCTGAATAACTCAGGATACTGTAATAACCATATCCTGGGGTGCATCAAGAGAAGTGTGGCCAGCAGGTCGAGGGAGGTGATTCTTCTTCTCTACTCCACTCTCATCGGCCTTCACATGGAGTACTGCATCAAGCTCCGGGGCCTCCAACATAACAAGGACATGGACCAGCTTGAGCGGGTGCAGAGGAGGGCCATGAAGATGATCAGGAAGCTGAAGCACCTCCCCTATGAGAACAGGCTGTGAGAGTTGGGGTTGTTCATCCTAGAGAAGAGAAGGCTACAGGGAGACCTTATAGCAGCCTCCCAGTACTTAAAGGGGGCCTACAGGAAAGATGGGGAGGGACTCTTTATCAGGGAGTGTAGTGATAGGATGAGGGGGAATAGTTTAAAACTGAAAGAGGGTAGATTCAGATTAGATATAAGGAAGAAATTCTTTACTGTGAAGGTAGTGAACACTGGAACAGGTTGCCCAGAGAAGTTGTGGCTGCCCCCTCTCTGGAAGTGTTCAAGGCCAGGTTGGACGGGGCTTTGATGGTCTAGTGGAAGGTCTCCATGCCTATGGCAGGGGGGTTGGGACTAGATGATTTTTAAGGTCCCTTCCAACCCAAACCATTCTGTGATTCTATAATTCTAGATTTTGACGGAAAAGGGGTGCATAAACAGCACAAATAGGGGATCAGTCACTGTTATATTCCCATTTTAGTTGCAAATGAGACAGAATAAAGACAGGTAATTTATCATTGGTACTAAAGCAACGTTGGTAATGCACCTCACAACTGTGAACTCCTCATCTCCCTCATCTGACAGAGGTCAAACATGTATTTGAGCACTCAGGCACAGAGCTGACACAGCAGTTCAGTGATTACTTACGATTAACCAGGTCAGGAATTTGGTCCTTCTTTTATTACCTCCTTGCTGTAAGTGCCTGGCCTTTATAAACCTCATCAGAATTAAGGAAGTCTGGTGTCATGTGGGTTTGTACCTCTCATCTGGATTCTCTGGTGTTTTGTATGTTTCAAGTGTCAATCAAGGTATTCCCAGCCCCTCCCTCAGGTGTCAGATTAGACACTCCCCTCCAGAGGTGGCACCACTAAGGTCGCACTTTCCTCTTCCAGAGACCTTTTCCATGATGTGTATCTTTGAGGCATCTGAGGCTGTCACATCCTGTTGCCGATTTGTTCAAAGAGCTTTGGGGTGTGATAGGTATGGATGCACTTACATATGTAAATATCCCCAAAATAATGTTCACATATGTTTTGTTCTATTATGAAAGTCCTGATATATCACCACAACACTAATACAATTCACTAAGAGCAAGAGTTTAAGTTGCTTACATGAAAGTGCTAAAAAATGTACACGATCCTTTGAACTAGCTGCAAGCATGATATAAGTCTCTGCCTTTGTAATAAGTTATATTTTATTGGAAAAAAGGAGCATTCATCTTTAATCCAGGTGGATTTTTTTCAGAGGTTTGGGGTTTTTTTATCTTAGTGTGTGTAGCACTTCTTGCAAAAGATTAGTGTGTACTTTGCATTTAAATATTCTGTACAGATCAGCAACATTATCAGAAATATCTCTGGGGAAATACTACAGATTATGAAAGGACTGAAAGCATTTTTTAGTTTTACTTTAACATTCATTTAAACTATAATATTTTAATGATAATATACCATAAAAGACTTTTGCTTCATAGAATTCAGGAAAGAGAAGACTGTAAGAGATTTATTATAAACAAATGTGTGACTCCATCCTTTGTAGCAATATGCAGTATGTCTCTACAAGGTCTTACCTAAAAATTAATAGTGCTCCTAAAATGACTGGTTTTCCTCATTGATTATAATTATAATCTACAAGAATAGGTTAAATATATACATCTAAAATTAGGTGACAGGAGCCTCAGACCCAGAGTCCTGAAAAACAATCACTTTTCTACATACGCAAAGCTTTAACAGAAAGGTAATCTCTGAAGATGTTCTTATTTTAGTCTGAAGTCATGTGAGCATTTTAGTATCAACCGTGAAACCAATGATCACTCAAAATCCTTGCCTGATTTTATGTTTATGTGCATTTGTTATGCAGGCTAATGAGTACAATAGACACGTCTGTTCAGCCAAAACAGGTGGTGAGCCTGGACACAGGAGTCCTGATCATCCACCCTGCTAGATCTTAGCTCCCTTGCTGTTCTGAAAGACAATTCCAGTTTATGGTTTTGGAAATAATTAACTCTGGTGACTGATCCCAAAAGTCATTATGGAAGAAGAAAGACAAAAGCTGAGTTTGATTCTGTATGAACCAGCAGGGTTTGCCCCCAGATGCATTTATGTCACACAGGACCTCATGTTATACCACTCCTTGATTTCGTGCTATAGCAGTATCACTGCTACATATTCTTATATTACATCAGAAACTTTGAACTAAAAAAAAACCCCACAGAAAAATAGTCTGACCAGAGGGAAATCCCAGAAGGAAACTGGGAATTAATTGCAAGGCAATTTAGCATAGAAGAGGCTAGCTGTCAGCAAAGTGCACAGAAGCTTGTCTGTACCTCTTGGCTGATGAGCTAGAGACCTTTTCCTGGTGTTGATTTGGTTCTCTGCATAAATGCAGGCATTGGAAATGTGCCTGATAACACTGGTAAGGATGAAGATCTCCACAAATTCTACCCCAGTGCACAAGAAGCAAAGCTCTGTTGTGCGGAGGAGATGCCTTGGGGCCAAGCCTGGATGTCTTTGCTGCCTCACTCCACTCCAGTGGCTACCAGAGTCTCCCCCAGCAACACCTTCTCTAGGTTTCCTTCCAACAGGATGGTGATTAAAACCCAGGGGGAAGGCACATCTTTCCTCACTGATCTTATACGATGTAACCAGATTATCCCCACCCAGACCTTCTCATTTCCTCATACTCCAATGAACAAAGATTTCTCTCAAGACCTGGGAAGAAGAAATCCTCTATTTCCCTCTATTTTCTGTGCGATAAGAGAAGATCTTGTCTCGAGTGCCTCTGAGGGAAAGCTTCAGACCCATGGAGGATTTGCAGATCTCTGCTGATCCTCTTCAGGGTGCAAATATATTTAGCTATTCAATGTTCTTTACTGGCAACAGAGGGAAAGTAGCTTGTACCAAACTGGGATAAACAAGAATTGTTATTCCATTCATGTTCTGATTCTATTCTTTGGAAAAATTCATATCTGTGCAACAAATCTCACAGTCTTTAAATCAAGTTTGCTAAAAATCTAAGGTTTTGGGGTTTTGTTTGTTTGTTTGGTTTTTTTTTTTAATATTTAGGGTGCTGTTCTAAGTACTGAAGCTTGCTCTAGCCTATAATCATGTATTATAATCAAGCTGTCAAATGTTTTCCTACAAGCTGTGGTAATTTGGGAAATCTTTCTATGCACCATTTATGGTCTCCAGCTGATATCTTGCTATTAAATTGACATATTATGAAATTACAGTGTGTGGATGTGACTTTTGATGCTGCGGTACATGCTTTTCCTTTTCACAGCAGGGCAGCCCATGGGGATTTTTGTGCCTAGGCACTGAGCTATAAGGTCCTGACTTCACAGAAGGGTGTCAGATGTGAGCTGTGCACTTGGAGAGAACGTGCCTCAGAGTCCAGAGGTAGAAGCAATGCTAGCACTGTACTCGGGCTCCAGAGATTTACAGCATATGAGATCCCATAAAATGTAATGCTAACACAACCGTCTGGAGAGCATCCAGTCAGGGAGGGAGCTCTCCTGGAGCTGTGTGCCTAACACAAGCCAGAATCAAACAGTGAATACTAATTTTGATATAATTTGGGTTTCTTTTTTTTTTTTTTTTAATACTTTATCATGTATTATTAACACACTGCCTAAATAATCCTTTTAATTATACTTAAGACATTGAAATAACCTGAAAGATCCTTCAGCAAAGGGAAGGCTGAGAACAGCTTAGAGGTATAAACAGCAGGGCAGAACATGAGCTGTTTAAACTGTATGAGCTGTTTAAACTGTAACATGGGTACAACAAACTGAGAGGTGATGGAGAGAGAGTTTTTGCACAGCAATTATATGGACAAAATGTATGCCAATTTTCAGATGATGACGATTAATTTATGAAAGGGACTATAGGACCTAGGGACCATAGGACCTAGGAACCTGTAATAACCCAGGTTCCTGGGGAGTTGAACTGTTTAGTCATGTTTCTGCATAGCTAATTGTGCTTTTGACTCCTTTGAAGAAAGAAAACAGAGTAATGTACTGCTAATGTTGGAGTTTCTTTTGTGGGTACTTACAAACTAATCACTTCACTATTAACAGTTTCTCCTCTCTGGTATAACACATATCCCTCCCACTGACTGCAACAATGAGTTGGTTGAGAAAGACACAACTGATTTATTTTTCTAAAACAAGCTATTCCTTTTTACATTTTGGAATATTTGAAAACTTTCAGTTGTTCTATAAAGTGGCTGGAAAGTATGGCAGAACTCATAAATCTTTTCTTCCCCCCACCCCCAAATATCTGAAACACATGTGCTTCCACCAGGTCTAGTGAACTCACTGGAGGCTAGTAAGAAAAGATTCTCATGAGCATGGCTGGCCCCACTCCACAGTGTGCAGGCAGCAGGAGGAGAGTGAGAGAGGCCATGCTTTCACCCATCCATGCAGCGCTTGGGTAAAAGTGTGCAGGATAAAGTATTTGCACTGTATAGGTGCTAGAGAGAGGAGAAGGAGACAATACAAGCATAGCTAAATAATGTGTCCTTGAAAAAAAGAACTGCAGCTTATCAGAGCATTCAAATACTTCGCATGGGAAACATGGATGTTGCAAAACTTTAACACATAATTTGGCAGAATCTGGCCCACTGCCGGAAGCTTAAGTGTATATCACTAACACATTTTTGGGACAATTTTCATTCATATAGTACTTGTGAACTGTAATAGTATTTTTACCTAAATGTTCACAGGTTGCACATTTTACCAGCAGAAAACTGTAAAACTCTGCAATATCTTTTTGGTCTTTAAACCCTTTAACTCCCGTATATCACCATATTTACAGAGCACAATACTAATTTCTAAGCAGTATTTGATTATTTAAGACCAGCTGCTTCCTGACCTAAAATGCCATTTAAGCAAGTAATCCTAGCTCTCTGACAGCCTTACTATTTGCCCTTTCAGTAAACTTTTTTTTTCTTTCTGGTATGTAAGCACTTGCACTCTCACCTGCAGTTCAGATCAGCTCCTGGTACCTTGGAAGGCTACTGCTTTGCTGTGAGGGGTGTGATTGTAAAAAGACCCTAGATTTTATTAGCAGTAGTGGTCCTATTCACACCCCCAATCAACCCCGAAATTGATATTCTTCATCTGATCTGCATAGGTCATCTGGCAGGTCACTGCCTGCGTTACATTACACCAGTGTTTTTCCACTAACCCTGTTAACAAGGTTAAGTAGAAACGTGACAGACAGAAGAGAGAAGCTGGACACATGGCACATATTATTTGGCTTAGAAACTAGTCGAGGTATCTCTCTGGCAAGAACATATGAATAAATGATTTGTGACTCGGTCAAAATAATTTTAGATTCTTGGTTTTTTTTCTGAATGTCAAAACTCTTGAGAGACCCAGTCATGTCCCTCTCTACCTTCTCGACTACAGCAAACTCATCTTGAAATAAACTGTTTGCCTGAAAGCACAAAAAAAAAAAACAAAAAAAAACCAAAACTATTTCACTTGCTGGCAAGACTTGAGAGAAGAGTTTTACAAATTTAACTGCCAATATACCATCTGCCTTTGCTGCTCCTTTGAGCCTAGTTCTTCTAATTGTGTCTTTAACAGATGATAAAACCCCTACTTTCCTCTTGGGCACTGTAAAATAATAACAATTAAAACATGAATAATAATAATTAATGAAGCACACATGGTGCAGTAAGTCTGCAGTCTGAATAGGCTGCTTATTCTGCAGGAAGTCTCTGAGTAATTTGTCTTGAGAGATAACTTTTAGCAGGCACTCCACTGGATGCCTAGAGCTGTGGCCACCGGTCTTAGGAGGGCAACTTTGCTCTGTAAGTGATACACTGCAGCAAACTCTATGTTCTGCATCACTTTATGCTTTTTAGTTTCTACTGACAATAAGCAATTTTAGTGGGTGGACCACCAACCATCAGGCTGAGCAAGCTGTGTTTTAGACATGAAACTTGTTTGAGGATAGCTACCCTTATTTCCACCTGTTATGGTCAACACCTCAAAAGCCAAAGTGAAAAATCAGTTTGCTGCAGTTCTTAGCTGTGTTCCAGTTAATTTTTTGCAGTTCTGCTAGTTTAAAGCAACATGTTACTTCACACACTTGGCAGTGGAAGTATCAGCCTTATGTAACAGATCTGGGAAAAATCTGCTGGGAAAGAATTGATGTCACTTTTCCCAGCTGTAACATATGCTGAGGGAACCTGGGTTATGAACTCCAATGATCTCCAGGTGATCTTTGAGTCTTTAGGATAACTGGTATGCCATATAAGTAAGAATAAGCCTTAGGCCTGTTTAACATATACCAGCAGGCTGGTCCAACTCAGTTAGACTGTGGGCTGTTGCTCAGTTATGGACCCGCTCCTCCAGTCCATCCAGCATGGCCTGTTTGGGCTGTGAGTGCAGCCACGGATCAAGCTGTGTCTAGTGTCCAGGCCTGCAGCAGAAGACTGTGATGGTTAAACTTCACCCTTGTCCTAGTGCTAAGGCAGAGAACACTCTTACAGAATTTTTCTGAAGAATTTTCTGAACCTTTAGAGGCTTTTGTATCTTAATTTGTATTTTTAGTTTGACCCTTTCAGAGTGTCCAGGAAGAACATTTTGGGGGGGAAGGTTAAAACTTGCATGCAAACTGCTAGAATTGTGAGTAAGAGTACCCCGAACTTGTGATTAACTTCATGCAGTAACCCCTGTGTTCATAAATTAAGTCCATTATTAACGTTTTCCACTTTGGCCACAACTGCTCAGTGAAGATGTTGGCTGTTTTTCTTTTCCCCGGTTGGCTGTGCCCCAAAAGGTATTTTGTCATTTTAACACTGAACACTGCTTTTAGCAAAAATATCCTCACACAATATGGAATTTTCTTTTCTCTTTTGTGTGAAATTTAAGCATGACTGTGAAATACTTAGTTTTCTGAAAAACTGAAGATACTAATTTTCCTAACTTTCCTGATCCCTGGTTCCTGTTTGGTCCCCAAGTAAGGTTCATGGATGAAAAAAAAAAAATGCATATTTGTGTATATAGCTGCATGTCCATTTAATTGTCTTTTCCAGCTGAGATGTAAGCAGCCATGAAGTTAAAAAAAAAATATTTAAAAAATCCTATATAAATTGAGAAAATAAGGTCGAATACAACTTCAAAAGTGCCTCCAGATTACTGACACACAGAATTTCCTCAGCTGGCATTAAAACAATGAACATTCAGGTCTCATGGTCAAATGTCTTTTCCTCATGTTTTTTATATTTTTAATGCTGACTGTAATCTAACAGTAGAGTGAAACCCAGATAGATGATGATTAACTGCTTTCCAAGCCTACTCAGCAACTTTTGTCTGTTGCCTGAAGCTAATGACTTCTGAGTTCAAAACACTAGAAAATGCATTTTGTGTAAGAAGAACACTTATTTTTTATATTTATTAGAACTTATCAAATATGTGGCAACAAAATGCAATGGACAAAATTCCTTTTACTTGTTATATTCAGTTGTTTGACAGCTTGTAATCAGTGAAGTGGATTAACTAAGCCTCATGATTTTTATTGTAGTTTCCTGATTCAATAATCAAGTGAAATTTGTAGTATGAATAAAAATAAATGTAGAAACATATAATTTGCTTATAGACTTCTTCATGATGCAAATTTCTGTTGCCGCATTCATAAAGCACTGAGCTACATACTAAAATGCATTTCATTTAGATCCAGGATTTGCCATGGATTTCTAATCTTCCATAGTTCTAATCTTAATGATTTCCCCAGCTACAAAAAAATGAATTGGTCTGTACCTGAATTTCTCTTTATTATGCAAAGCAACTTTGCATTTAGCAGAAATATTTAACAACCTTTTTTTGTTAAATGATTATAATGTAATAACTACTTATTTAATCAATTTTTCTGAAGCCTTACTTGTGTGGAGATCTTGGCACGAGCTGTAATCAGATTTCTGTTGAATGCTGTAATAGAACATTTGTTTTCAAGATAACTTTCTATTTGCAGTTTTCAATGTCTCTATTTTATATGGGGAAGAAAGCATATGCCTGCTTGCAGCCAATTTAACAACTAAATTTCCCATAAGAGCCTATGTA
Organism: Strix uralensis; assembly: GCF_047716275.1. Classification (NCBI taxonomy): domain Eukaryota; kingdom Metazoa; phylum Chordata; class Aves; order Strigiformes; family Strigidae; genus Strix; species Strix uralensis. Next base: position 57,527,060 of record NC_133973.1, read on the forward strand.
GAAATAGTCTTAGAAAGGCTTTGGAGATCATGAAAACACTTCTAGCATGGTAACTGTATTAAAGTGCCTAAGCACTCACTTTCATGGAGTTACAACAAAATACAGTACATCTGACACACCATTTATCTCGCTCTCTTCCGATAAGTGCAATGAGGTTCACTTCACTCAGATAAATGCTTTAGCTGGTGATATTCCCCATCTCATCCAGGGCATGAGAGAAGTGGCTCCCACATGGCAGCAGTAAAGAATAACTGTCTGATAAAAACAAAAAGTAAAGAGCCCAAATGTCTTCTTCCAGGAGCCTTCACCAGAGGCTGACCCAGGCAGGTAATAAGAATTTATAATACCAGGCATCCAATGGACCAGTCAAGACAATTAATTTTATCATGTGCTCCAAGCCTGAGTGTTGACTGGAGGAAACAAGTCTTACTGAAGAGAATCAGCTTGTAGAAACAAAAGAAAATATAGTTCCCCAGTCATTTACTGAGAGAAGCACAGAAAGCATGGTAAGAGCACAGGGCCCATTAATTTTAAGGTAAGTCAAGGAGTCACTGTAACGGGAAAAATAAGAGGTTTTCTCTGGTCTTGGGAATTAAAGATAGTCTGGAAGGAGGCGGTGAGAATATTATATAAACAAAATATGCCAGAAGCCGGCTCTGGAATAGAACTGTAAAACCGTGGCCATACAAAACAGTTTAGCTAAATTAGGGGACCATCTGTGGCAGGATGTTCTCTAAGGGCTTGTAAGAGTGGAGCCCTCACCAGCAGCTATCACATGTGTCTTGTTCTACTCAGGCAGCGCAAGGGTCAGAGAGAACCATTGTAGGGCTAAATCAATCTTGATCATTTAAAGACTAGTTCAGCTAAAGTTATGCTGTTACATGACAAATGTTATAAAAAAAAAAAAAAAAAAGACATATTTAAATTTTCTTTGTTTCCAGAGAGGTCTTGTTTTGCTTTGTTTTGTGAGGGTTTTTCCCCTGTGTGTACTACTTTGAATTTTTGTTTCATTGTGTTATATGTACCAGACTTGTGACCTAACCTACGTGCTGGAATAATGAAAATACCCTTGCAAATGGCTGTATCTTTCTTTGGGTCATTTACTACAGATTATATTCCTCCTGAAATTGATCTAATGTCTCAATTTGATGAGAAACTATCTGAACCTTCACCTTCATTCTTTTTTCAACTGTTTCATTAACCAAAGCAGAATGAATATACATATGGATTGTACAATTCCTCTAGGCTATTGGCCTGTTGTTTTCATAATCTTATTTTTAAAGGTCAAAGCATCCTGCAATGCAACAGAGGTGAATGCATGGGGGAACTGAAAGATTCTTAATATTCCTCAAAGTCAGGAAGTGGTGTACTTTTTTCATCTGGGGAGAACAAATTTTGAAAGCAAGTGCCACGAGCAGATTTTACACTGAACCTTTAATGCCAGCCAGGCAAGATACTATGGCATCTGCCTTGTTTACTAGTCCCTCCCTGGTAAGAGATGGTTACAGAAGGTCCCTGGTCCTTTCTAGTAACACTGAGGAATTCCCACTCTGCCTGGAGCCTGCCACACTGGCAGTATCCTCTGACAAGATGCGACCTGTGGAGGGGCATTGCTGCACAGCACAACTCCAGTAGCTGCCCATGACAGGCTATTGCTCAGTGGGCTGTCTCCTCAGCTGACTTTTGTAAGAGGAAAAGACTCAGCAGGAGAAAACAGACAAATGAGAGAATGAGAGGTCAAGTATTTACAGCAGAGCTGTAAGACAAGAGGTCTGAAATCCTGGGGCAAATGGTAACGGTGGCAGGGAAAACAAAATATGGGGTAAAGTATAAACACACAATAACTCACTGTAGTTTGCTGTGCAACACAGTATCAAATAGCATAATTTACAATGCTAATAATTCATGGGTAGTATAAGTTCCATCACTTTAGACTTCTGCATCCAGTTACAGAAATAGGCTTTAAAACTTTCAGAAGCTGGCTCTTGCCAAGTACTTTGTATAGGATTTCAAAAGGAAATGGATTAGAGATTTATAAATGTTTTCTTCCAAAAGAAAAAAGTATTAAGATTTTTAATGTCTGTAAACATTTCTAGGTGAGATTTGAAATTAATCTCCAGTTTTAGCTTACACAGATTAACATGTAGATGGATATATGATGAGTGAAAGCTATATGAATCTTGTTTTTTTGCCATACAAAATTTCAATCACATTTTTTTTTTTAAGGATTTTAAAAAGAATAAAGCTACAAATTCTCTCTTCCAGAAGAGAAAAGAAAAAAATCTTGTAACTTCAGATTTGAAAGCAAAAAGTCCTCTGCTGGTTTTCAATCCAAAAAAACAAAAGTAAATTAATGTCCAACAAACCAAAGATTGGACTCTGGGGGGAAAAAAAAAAAAAAAAAGCCTAAAACTTTTATACTCCTGAAGATACCAAAAAACTTCTGTCACTAAGTAGGACTCAGCTGGAGGAGGATTCCATGCAAATCCAGCCCAATGGCACCAACTGCTGAGCAACTTCAATTTTAATATTTAGTTTGTCTGGAGAAATGACTGGAATTCAGGTCCATGGCTTTAGTGAAGAAACTGTTGTGCCTGTAAATGAGCTGGGGAAAACAAAACTAAGCTACCACTTGAAATCAAAAAATAAGAAATCAAGTCTTTATTTATAAGGGGTTTGAGTCCTCCTCTAAAGCACTTGGGCACTCCAGCAAGATGGAAAGATTTTGAATGGAAGTGGTACTCAGGGCTGGTGGGACCTTCTGTCAGGCTAAGTGTGAATCTTCCTCAGACAAATGTTACCCAGGAAATTCTCTCCTCTCCTCTTGTTTCCACATCAGAAGTGTCAAGGTGATTTGTGTCACCTCTATGAAAGTGAAGATAAACTTTCCTTACCGCTGCAGGCTGAATTGTGTCCGACACACTGTGGAGTGATTTTGACTCATCTGTATTCTTGAAGTTGAAAGAAAAAAACAAAGTGTAATCGTTAGCAGTTTTGTTTCATTAGCAACACTTGGAGAAATTTAAATTGACCTCTTAGACACAAAATGCTTTTCATAAAGGATAGCAGCTCAGTCAGGGCTTCAACAGTTTTCAGATAACTCTGATATTCTGGGTGTTAAAGAGAAAAACAAAAATAATGTAATCCGATAACTGATTTCTTTGAGGGGTGGCATTTCTCTAAAATTCATACTTTGGGAACAAATCCACATTTTGCAAGCAACTATGCAGTTAATTTAATTAAGTTAAAATCCACCCAGCTCTCTCTTGGGAAAATAAGTTATGTTTTGCTGCTTTTTATAATATATTTTAAATAGATGGTTTCCTAAAATGGAATGGAGAATCATGAAAGAACCAAGACACAGCAAATGGATTATTTAATCATGGGTAGCATTTGTAAGTTTTCATAGTGCTTGACCAAAAATACCTGCTACATACCATATATGTACAATAACACAACAGTCCATTGTTTCAGGTAAAACATTCAACACTCAACACTCACAGAGGAAGAATTTAGTTTGTCATTTAAACTGCTAAGTGTTGAAACACACATATACACAACTTCCCCAGCCAAAACCAACACACGAGTTTGCCTCCTCCTTTTTCCGTCTTCAACCTCTGCTTTTTACTGACTGAAAATATTGTTTTGTATAACTCATTATTTTTTAAGTTAGCTTTAAAGGCAATATTATGTTCTGTCTTTGCAGTACTGTGGCTATGTCTGTACTAGAAAATTAACTAAAACAAGAGCTCAGATTTGAGTTCCCTGACTTGATCATCTATTGATAGAAGACCCCTGGAAGGTTCTTAAATGAAACAAGTATTACTCTCCCAAACAACTTCTGTGCAAGGCTCAGGAATGAGCACATGCAAGGGACCATTCCCAGTAATTATTTTGCCTGCTACCGCTCTCTTTTGGAGGCTGACAGAGTGTAATTGTATGGATACAGACCATTTCACACCAGCTGGCCTTGCTTCCAGAGACTAGGTTTCAGCCTATTTAGTTTATTGGTTACACTAGCAAACTTGTTAGACAAAATCAGTGAACAGACTAATACTGCCATGTGAGTTAAAACTTTCCTGTCTGAAGATAAAAAAGGACACATAAGAACGCCATTCTTCAAAACCCACTTTCACCCAGTATGTTGGTGAAAGACTGAACCTTGTCAGACCCTTACAAAAAGTCTTGCTGAAATAAAGGTGTCTCTGCTGTTTGCCTTAAGGAGAAAAATCTTTTAATAAAGCAAGGAAATCTGAAAAGCCATCAAAAAAAGATGTTTGTGTTGTTCAAAGCAGTAACTTTTTAACAAACTCTGGATTTTTAAACCCAATGGGTGAATTAACAGAAGTCTTCCAAAAGTAAAAATGTTTCTTACATATCTGTTGTTTACAGTGACAGCTCCTAACTTACATCTGCAAGAAGCTCAGGAGAAAATTCACCGTAGATGTGGGGGTGGATGACTTGAAAGCATGTTTATCCCCATCCCTGTGTCCCATCAAAAGTGCCCCATGGTGCCCAGGATCTTGCCAGGAGCAGGGCAGAATGTGCGGGACTCTGCAGAAACTCTCACTAGCTCCACACTTTCAGCTGTGCTCCATTCTGTGGTCCAGACAGACATACAGCTCTTAATCATAGAATTATAAAATAATTTGCGTTGGAAGGGACCTTTAAAGGTCATCTGGTCCAACCCCCACTGCAATGAGCAGGGACAACTTCCACTAGATCAGGTTGCTCAGAGCCCCGTCCAACCTGGCCTTGAATGTTTCCAGGGATGGGGCATCTTAATTCCCTGTCTTGAAAGAGGGATTGAGGATTGCAGTACATGTATGCAACTTTCTTCTGCTTATACATAGAAAGGGACTTTCTCCACCTGGATAATGACCCATTTTATGCTGCTCAGCACTTTCCCTCTCTTTGAATAGAAATAACTAGTGAGTAACAAAGCAGTAAAGTATTGGCTGCTTCTGTAACCAGTAAGTATCAATAATACTATCTCCCATTCTGATACTTAGCCTTGTTTATCTACACAGAGAGGAAACAACTCATTTTCAGAAAGAATTATGCAAAAGTTAACAACAAAGGTTCAGTTATGAATGAGACTGCTTTTCATCAAGAAAATTTTGCAGTCTAAAACTCTCATACACTGTTTTCTGCAATTAGTTTTAAGGGCAGTTAAGCACTCAGCTATGTATTTTTCTACCTATACATATTTATACACACACACACACATCTATATGGCTTCTCATGCACATATTGTATATATGCCATACATACACACACCATATACATAATCCATGGGGATATACATAAAATACATATATAATGGACAATTAGTGCATGATATCAGGGCACAATTATATATGCATATATATGCACTAATTGCCATGTAATTAGATGTCTAAGAAGTGATACTGGTGCTCACAGGTTCAAGAAATCATACATATTCAGGGAAGTACTCACCTCTAAATGAATATTTTCCAGAAGTAAGCCAACAGCAAGCGAAAAGATCAAAAATGTGGCTGCAGTCATGCAAACTCATTTTGAAATTATAAGCCAATTAATAAAAAGTAGGAATTGTATATTACTTGTCCACAAAATTTATCAGGATCTTCATATCTTACATGAGATAGTCTAGCTACACACTTTTAAGCCTATTTATGTATTTCTCATTGTATACATATTTGAGAGAAAAATTCCAAATAGAAATATCCTGACATTTATTATACATATGTTACCTTTATGAAGCTTACAGGTTGTGTGGATGACAGCAAAATTCAGCTTCAGAAAAAATAACTTATTTCAACAAAAATGTACATGAAAAAGTATGGTTTTCATTATGTATTTAGGTTGTAACATACTGCAGGTAATAATTTTGATATTTGTTTTAAACTTGGTTGGCTTTTTATTTTGAATTTCACAGAACAGTAATTTCTTAAACAGGTAATGTAGAGACACAGAAGTGAAAAGTGTTAGCTCTATAAACAAACTAAATAGGCCACAATTAGGTTTAAATTCCTCTCACACCCAAGGGATTATGAAATAACACATGGAGACCTAAACTGAATAAGTGAAAATAAATAATCTAATAATGTCTTCGTTAACTTGTTAACAACATTTACCATTCAAAAGAATAATGTGCCATGCCTAAACTGGCAGATTCATGATTGACACTGTAACATTTTAAACCTGACTGATTGATCTACCATTGTTTTACAGCCTTTGTTGTGCTTTATTCCTCTGTTAGGCTGGAGAAAAAGGTAACTTTGCAAGTTTCTTAGAGAGCCAGAATGCAGCTCAGAAGAGTTTATTTAAGGTTGGGTTAAATATTTTCCTTCATATATATACATGTACACCTATGATAAATAATATAATATTTATAAAAACTAGTCTGTAATTGAACAAAAGATGTTTAGCTCAGTTAACAAGCTGGATGTTTCATACATTTTTGTTTGGATCCATTACAAAATATGCTAGTTCAGCAAGCTAAACGAAAACTCAAATAAGAAATATTTCAACTAATATCAGTATGATCTGGACCAAGCACGCATTATTCGTGGAAAGAATAACAGAGGTGATTATTAAAAATCTTCATTGTTAACTAGCATGAAAAAATAACTTTTATTGCTGTCTTTCCAACAGAAATTGACTCCAGAAGAAATTCACAATTCCTGAATCTTCTCATCTACTTTCTTCTGAAGAGAAGTTAATTTCCTGAAATTTCAAATCTTCACTGTGACTCATTATTTTAGCTTAAAGTCTATCAGTTTCATATTTAAGATTTTTAATCTATTTTAAAATGTAGCTTTAACTCTTGCATTCAGAAATCTTGTTTAGTGAAAGCTTGAACTGTGATGCTTTTTCTAAGGTAGTATTTGTTGCTTTAATTCTGGAAATTGAGATAAAACTGGGAGTTTAAACATTGCAGTCTTTCAAAATATCTTACTGCAAATTCTGGAAGAAATTAGCTAAGTTCTGGAATGAATTTTGTAGAAGGAATATGACGTGATGGGCAATCATATAATTTTGTTTCATGTGTAGTCATCCTAGAATGAATGAAGAATATTTATTAGAAAATCAAACTCAAATGTACAAAAAACATGATGAAAACTAGTATTTTTAGTAATGTTTTCTGAATTATTCATTATACTCCAATTTGACTTTGAATACTTATAGTGTTATTGACATTGTTTTAGCATTAGTTGTGTGTGTGTGTGTAAAAAATGTGTATTGTATCATATATATATAAAACACATAGCATATTTTATTAATTATATGCTATATTCTACCTGTAGACAGTCATAAATATGAATGTATATTGATTACATACATTAGAAACTGAAATCAGATCAGTGGATTTTGTACCATTCTTTTAATTATTGGATATATTTTAGGTATTTGTGTATCATAACAATACTACTTTTCATATCTCTGGATGCTTTCAAAACAGTTTATAAGAACTACATTTAACCTCTCCATGTAAAAATCATTTTTTTTCTTCAGACAGTACACAAAAAAGTACAGACTTGAGGAAGAAAGAACAAAACACCACAAAAAAACTCACCACCCTGAGAAATCCTGAACAATGAACTTTAGAAAGTGTAAAAGAATAACCAGAAAACCAACTTGTTATTTCCTATTTTTAAATGCTGAAAATGTCTTTCTGATAGTCCTGAATCCCAGTATCCAAATCCTGAAAATGTCCATCTGTGAAAAGAGTGGGTATGAAAACTCTTGGCTGATACTACCATATTTGCATCTCAGAGCAGGACAATAAAGAAAAGGTATTTAGCCCAGAACTGCTGGAACGTCCTCAGTGGTTTGGTGTGTGGACAGCCACAAGCAAGAAGTTTCAGAAAAGTGCCAATCAAGAAACCAGTGAAGGACAATAAAACATCTTTCTATAACATATCCATATGTTATTTCTTATCCATATCAAGTTTTATTTATAGTTAGTGTTTGAGAATCATGAGGGGGTCTATAAGTTACAGAGCTAAGTATAGTAGACTAGTGTGTTTGTTTGAAATCTTTGAGGTTTCTGGCTCCACTGTAAGTCTAGCTCCTCTTTTGGACCATGCTTCTTATGACCAGCATCCAGACAAATCTTCAGAATAATAAAGCCCCAGTTACCATTTGTACAATTTAAGAGTTGGCTGAGAGCTTGATTCTGACCTGAATAAAAAGGATGGGGGGTAGATAATGAGCAAAGTGCCAAAGCTGTGACTGAAAAAAGCTGCTCATGGCTCTTGATCTGTATTTTATAGTATATATATTAACACCTTATTCTCTTGAGTGTAAGCATAATCCTGCTATCAGATCAGTCAAGAAATGTGTGTAGTTAAACTGATTGTAAAATAATTAATATAAGAGATAGTCATTAAGAAGGACTGAAATGGAGGCTATGGTCAGACGTTATAATAAATCTACATTTACTGGACCACCTCAAAATTGTTGAGGCCATATGGGAAAAGTAGCCAACTGGGTCAAATTTGTTTAAAGAAATGTGTGATAATAACTTTGAGTAGACAGATTTTCTTGCATTAGCATGCTTAGCCTGATAGCGCATTCTGCAGTCAGTATGTATCTTACTCCTGTCTCTTCCTTGTTCTTCTTCCATTTTTTAAGTTCAGAAACCAAAAGCAGATGCCAGCCCACACCACGTCCCTCTTTGCCAGATCCAGTTCTCAGGGTCAGGCCTTTCTTCACCCACCAGCACGTTCTCTGAGCTAGAACCACTACTCAGAACGACCTTTTCATCCTGGTACTCAATCTAACCACTCATATGACTTTTCAAAGAGTTATTTAAGAAAGAACGCCTTTTATTTTTATTTCAGATTCTCTGTCTCTTGACCACCCTGACACCAAAGAACTTTATTCACTCCCACCAAATGGCAATTAGAATTACACCTCAGATGTGAGCTGATCCTGACAGAGTTAGGATGCTAACTGCTCCGAGACTGATTGTAATTTGGTTGCCATTTTCTCCACTGGACCCCTACAGAAGCAGTGAACCTGTTAGAAAGAGAGGGACGCAGTCCTGTAATCATATGCTGAAGAGAACAATAGTCCTCTATTTTCTTGCTGAAGTCTTAGTCACTATGCATGAAGCCAGACTGCTGTGTGTACTATATACAATAGCTAAGACAGAGATAGAAATCTAGAGGAGGTTTGTGATAGAATGGATGACTACAAAGCAAAAGAACACAGTCTTGGAAGGGGAAATATGAACAAACACCCAATTTAATAAGGTATAATTTGCCATCATTTAGGAAGTAGTCTGCAAATGCAGAGTATTCACTGCAGGAGTAGGAGCTGTTGTAAGCAATGCTGATGCTCACAGCTGATTCTAGCAAGTGCAACATCTGTAATTAGTTAGTGCTCTGTGAAGTTGAGCTGTGCTCAAAGTTTGGTTTTGCATTTTCCATTTTCCATAAAGTTTTGTTCTTCTCTTTCATTTGTCTGACATCTTTACCTCACTATTTCTAGAGGAACAGATCTGTTAGCAGGGCTGGGAAAATGAAAGACTGGGATGTCAGGAAAGGAGTCTGGAAAGTCAGGAAACACTGGAGGTAGACAGCAAAAAGCAAAGATAGGAAGATGAGATAGAGCCTATGAGGGATTATTTATTTCAAATTAATAAGCATACACATTCACAAAGGGCAACTAGGCTTTTTACACAAAATTTTTACCAGAGCATCAAACATGGGTCAGCTTTCCTGGGTGACATGGGAGAAATGAGGAAAAAAAAAATATAGCAGATACTGCTCTTTGCATTTGTCTTTTTCTCACACATAAAATTCAACTACATGCTCTTCCATGGTCTAGCAAATACTGTGAGGGTCACCCAAGAAATTATGCCATTTACAGACTCTGCTGAGCTTTATGCTCTGTAAGCACCTCTTTCACTTCAGAAACAGTCAATGGAAAATATGCAGGCTTTCTTTTACTTTCCTCTGTATGAAATACCTTGGACAGTAAGAGACAGTAGAGAGATGGAGTAAGTTTAAGAAGACAGGACTAGACATATCACTGTAGAAAGACCTCAGTGAGACCTGATGGAAGGTGAAGGTAATTTTATTTTATAAAAACACTGAAATAAAATTGATTTCATGCATTCAGTTGCACTGTCATACTCACATTCTCACAAGCACCAAGAAGAGGTCTGCCCATGCTGCAGGCACCAAGAGCTTTGACCCCAGGAAGTCTGCCCAGGTCTCCTTGTGACTGCATGGGGGACAAGGGATGCCAGCTATCGAGTCCTCCTGATGTTTTCTGGGTCTTGCTTAGGTATGGAACCCCATGCTGGTTTTAGGTCTGCCTTTTGTATCCTTGTACGGGCTGATGGTGATTGTGTTTTCTGTATCTCCATCTGCCCCAGTCAGGGACTCACTGTTCTTTTTCTACTTATCTAGGTGTATTTTAGCTCCTATCCTGTTCTCTGTCTTCCTTCCATCACCTTTTAATGGTTTGAGTCTGCCTAGAATTGGCTTATGCTATTCCATGATTTAGGCTTTCCCTTTTCTTAGGCTGTTATTTTCAGAGTTCGGTGTTCTGAGAAGCAGTGCATACATGTGCCAGTCTTGGTGATCCCCTATTCAAGATACCACTGGGACCTGTCTTGCTCACAGACCTTTTCCTGCCCTCTGTTCCTTCTGATGCCTCCCTAGCCAGACATTTCCCCTTTTTCTTAAATCAGACTGGTCTTAAGGTTTCTATGACAATTTTATACATTAACTTGTAGTTTCAAGAACGCTTTTGTACTTTTTGGACACATCCCCAGACACAGAAGTAGTGTAGAAAATAGATACTTACTCAAGCTCTAGAAGGTTTTTTGGTTACTAGAAGACTTGCTGCAGTTACTTGCAGACTAGTATTGGCTATTTCACTCTGTATTTTCAACAATTAAAATGGTTGATACACTGAGTGAAGCTGAATTAAATCTGATGACTTTTTATCCTGTTCTGAGTTGCTTCTTTTGTCACAGTTAATAATAAAGGAGCTATAGTCTAAAATTATCTCAGGTATGTGATCCCCACCCTTTTGACACAGTAGCGATTACTCAGTAAATTACTCTTAAACCTAACTATGTGCGGAATGACATGGACAACAACAGAGAAAAACTTTTGAGAACTGGAAACATCATATTTCTGAATTGTTTATCTTAGAAACAGCCTCTAGATTTATTTCAAATCTTGTTTGTAGTTTCCCTTCATGCAAAATCTTCTGTGAGAAGTAGTTAAAGGGAGCTTTTAACTTAATAACTTTGACATGGAACTAACCCTTACTGTAATTTAATAATTTATTAAATTGGCAGTGAAAAAGTCTACCAACTTATCAAGTAGTAGCTATAGAGTTGTATGGTTTGTTTCTCTGACAGAGCTGTACATGAAGTATAATTTATACATGTTGTTCAAAAATCTATGTAAAGAGCCAGAGGTTATCTGGCAAAGCTTCTGATGAGCTTGTTTTATGTTAAGAGCTGCCAGAGTAGCAATGATTAAATGCAGTAATTGATGTGCTACATCCTTAGAAGTTACAAAACAATGTTTTACTTCCAAATGTCCCCACAATCTTCTTCTTACTTTCTTTGGTATTGATCATCAATCTCCATACTTCACATGAAAATTAATCTGTAGTCCACATACTTTCAATTAAACAACTTATATTTTAATATCTCCCTTACCTACTTCTCTCTTAACCATCTTTTTTTAGACCTGGCTTCCTCACAGTCCTTTTTAACAGAAAACTCGAACAGAAAACTCGATCAGAAATCTAATACAGACTGATGGTGAAGACTGTGAGTACAAGCTTTAAAATCTAAACACCTCATCACTTCAACAATGTGGTTAGCCTTTGAAGCTTTATTAGGCCTGAGACACAAAGTCTGATCACTTTCACAGTTTTCTCACTTGGCAGCCATTGACTGTTAACACATCACTGAAACAGTTACTTAAGAAACTTTAGTTTTATTGGTTTAAACACTTTTCAACATACCAGGAGTGAGAGTATGATTACAGATTAAAGTAGCTCAACTATTTTTTTACTGAATATTTTTGTCTCTACTTGATGAGTTCTTCCTTCGATAATAACTTAAGTATTTAAATGACAGACCAGAAAAAGTATTTGAATAACAGAAGGTTGATTTGGGTTCTATCAGAGAGTAACAAACAGGTATTTAAAATTGAACATCTCAGCCATGTAATGGCTACCTATTAGCCACATATTAAAATGGCTGAAATAGTTATATTTATGAAAACGGTCTCTTAAAGCTTCTTGGACAACTTTATCCTCCTCAACATTGAAAGAACTGTGATTTAAATGAGGAAAATAAATTTACTATTAAAGAAAATCTAAGAAGAAAAGGAAATTAAGGATAACCACAAAAATATACAGTAGCTGACATTTTTCAACCACTTTCACCTCCATCATTATAGACTAAGAATCAAACTAGAAAATCTCCGTTGGTGTCATTCATCATAACTGCATTGGAGCTGGTGGATTTATGCCCACCGCTCTGAATCCCCATTGTATAGCTCTCCTTACTTCATTTGTCTCCATCCTCACACCCCAGTCCTCTCAACACTTCCTTTTACACATTCCTGCTCACTACAAAAAGCAGTGTGTGCTGAAAACTCATGGGTTGAGATAAAGACAGTTTAATAGGTAAAGTAAAAGCCGTGCGCACAAGCAAAGCAAAACAATGAATTCATTCACTGCTCCCCATCAGCAGGCAGGTGTTCAGCCATCTCCAGGAAAGCAGGGCTCCATCATGTGTAACGGTCACTTGGGAAGGCAAACGCCATAAAGCTGAATGTCTCCCCCTTCCTTCTTCTTCCCCCAGCTTTATATGCTGAGCATGATGCCATATGGTATGGGATATCCCCTTGGTCATTTGGGGTCAGCTGTCCCAGCTGTGTCCCCTCCCAACGTCTTGAGCACCCACAGCCTCCTTGCTGGTGGGGTGGGGTGAGGAGCAGAAAAGGCCTTGACGCTGTGCAAGCACTGCTCAGCAGTGACTAACATGTCCCTGTATTATCAACACTGTTTCCAGCACAAATCCAAAACATGGCCCCATACTAGCTACTACGAAGAAAATTAACTCCGTCTCAGTCAAAACCAGCATACAGTGGAAAACTTCCACTGCACATGATGGAATGAGTTCATCAGCACCTGAATATTTTTTGCTCCTCAAAGAAACTGAAGACAGGATCAGGACAATGAGGATATATCCCTTTCATATTCTGAAAAAAACACTTTGAAGAATCTGTGTTTTCCATCCTCTTCATTTTCCTGAAATGACTGAGCCTCATTCTTCTGTGAACACTGACAACCTTAAAGGGTATTTATTGCCTATCATTAACACAATGAACATTCACGATCAGAAACTAGATGAAAGACTATATGAAACACTACAATGGTAGGAAACCAAAGAACACTAATGAAAGAAAAAATTAATGTACAAGATGCTTTTTTCTACAATGAATATTTCACACAATGCTTATTTCAGCTTCAGAGCTTCAGTATTTTTTCTGCTAATGGCAAGTAATACACTAGAAAACTATCAGTATTCTCAAATAGAAAGCATTTTTCATTTTTGGACTTTCTGAAACAAGTGTGTTTCACAAACACGCACATGTGTTTTCCCACACTGATAGGACAGTAGTAAATGATTTTGCAATATTGCAGGATATAGCACTGAAGAATACAAACTTATCTTTAATTCTCTTGCTTAATCCAACAGGCAGACCTTTTGTCTTGCAAGAATAAACCAAATATCATCTGCCAAAACAAGACAATGTGTGAAAATATATCTGTTAGCAATAGCATTAGAGTGGGTGAGACAGCACATGGGCCATAAAGGGTAGCTTAAAATTATACATTCCACAATAACTAGGTTAAAGAAATGTAGCAATTGTTAACATCCAAAACCTTTTCTGCAAGTGGAGAAACAGTAAGTTTCAAGTCTACATATCAGGGTCAATAACAAAAAAACCAAGTCCTTTTTGCCTTATTGTAGTTTCATTGTGTGGATATTGTGGCCTATAATTAATGCTGCAGGAGTGAAAATAAGCAATGAAATGGAGATGACTAACAGAACCTTCAACAATTTGCAGATAGTATAAATACTTGATAAAAAGTACAGATCTTAAAATGACTTCACTATAGACTGTGGAAATGGTATACTTAGAATTACTTTTAGAATTTGTGTAAAAAAGGTTTTGTTATTTCTTTAAAACTTTTGGATTTAAACATTCCCAAGGCAGTAATATCTCTACATAAAAGTTTATTGAAAGTGTAGCAAGGCTCATTCCCCATGTCATAATATTCACTATGATGAGTGAAAAGTTGGAAAGCAAGAGAATGATTTTCTTCTTTAATGCTTTACTCATGGTAGTACGCTGCTGACTCTTTTTTCTTCCAAATTGCAAGATAATTTCTTCCCTTTCTTGGGAGGTAAGCAGGGATATTCAATGTTACTTAAGAAAACACCAAACTTTTAGAATATGGATTGCCTTAAGTTCATCTTATATAATCAACATGTTAAATATGATAAAATTAATCCTATCATTGTCACATAATTCTGTTTTGAAAGGCAAGTCAATATTCAGTATTGAACACATTGTACTGCTCAACAGTACTCCTAGAAATCTTCTAGGCCAAATGTTGTGTGAGGGTAACAGCCTATCAAGTTCCCATGGATACTCATAATGCATGAAGGCCCAAAGGTCAACGGGTCATGAGAAAAAAAAATTACCAACCTGAAGAGTACGGCTACTGCATCTGTGAGCAAGTTCCCAAGAACAGCCGTGGTGCATGAGTGACTGGAGGTCACAAGGGCATGAGAATTTGGGAGGTTCCTGCGCAGTGAAGTCCACCCCTAGAATCCACCAACTCCACTCTAACTAGTACTCATGTAACTACATATTACAACTAGATTAGCTCTTCAGCAATCTTAGGATGTCAACAAAGACTCAACATACCACTGTTGCCTAGAAATGCCACCTCTTGAAAAAGAAGAGATCTAATATATGGCTATCATGCACACATACTTCTCTAAAATGGACAACATAATTTTCACAATATATATAAAACATTTTTTTCATAACAGATACATGTAATATAAGTTTCAGGATGCATAAGCCCTGAAGGCATCAGAAAATAACTCAATCATTTCTTATCTTTACAAGAAAAAATAAACACCCAACAACAAAATTCTCTCATAAAGCAGATGCCTTTTTTCTCCCCATAATAATTTTCTTCATCATTTGTTCATATAGCAAGTGTATCTGAAATACCTGAAAATATTACCAAGAGTTAAAGACTAATTCACAAAATTTGGAAAAGAATACAGGTTAGAGAGTTGAAGTTGCCGTGATATATATATATATAGATATATATATAGATATATAAATTCATACATTTATTCTTAGTTTCAGGACAGAAGATATCAAATAGTCTTCACAGGAACCTCTAATTCAAATATAGACAATATAGACATATGAGTAAATGAGCAAGCAAAAAACTATTTCTGAGAATGTATCAGAGTGAATGTGCTGTGGAATGAACAGGTGTACAACTAACTTGGATGTCATATAAAATGGGAGAATTAGAAATATAAGAACTTAATTTGAAGGCAAGGGCTTTTGGGGGATTATGAAAATGGTATCAAGGAAGAAAGAATTCTTTTTGCTAAAGAGAATGCAACAGCAGCCCTTTGTATATTCAAATAGAGGTCATATGGATGGGATCTGTCTATCTATTAAAAAAACCTCAACACTACAGAATTACTTAAATTTTGTATTTGGCTCCGGTTTGGTGACACGTGGTGGTCAGAAAAAGCAGGAAGCAACATAACATTTTATTCAGTGGGATATTCTTAAACAAACCACAGTCAAACAACATTTTTTCTTACTTTCCCTCAAGACTTTTTGTAAAACAGAGAAACAGAGATGATTTTTTTTTTTTAAATGAAATTGACTTGTATGATTATTCCAAGAATTTTTTTCACTATCATATTTTGAATTGGGACATGACATTTTCTCATGCTTTTTGAAGACATAAAAAGCTATAAGTATTTAAAAGCATGAAAATTAAAAACAGAGGAAACACATAACAGTGCAAGAGGTCTTTCATTATTTGACTTCAGATCTGAATTATTCATATTTTATTATAGTAAGCATTCTTATTAATACACCTACTAAAATTCTTCACATAAAAACAAATGAGGAAAAATATACATGAGTTTAAGATGAAAAAATACTTCCCTCATGTATTCAATAGGCAGGCATTCCCAAGTTCAAATAATATGCTTTTCCCTAAAATAAAGCCAAACTTTAAGAAAAAATTTTGATCAGTTAAAATATATACTTACATTTCCTGTCTCACAGTTTTTGGGTATCTGTCATACAACACAAAAATATATGGACTTCTGGTTTCAGGACTGTAGTTCAATTCAAGTTTACAAATTAGAAGTGAACTGTTCCTACTACAGTTATTGAGCACTAGGAATAAATATAGTTTGATATAGTAGTGAAGTGGACAGGGAGAAGACTGCAGGATTGAACTAGGCTTGGCAGAAGAAAGAAGAGGTCAGGAAGGAATTATCACAAAAAGTAAAAATTAGATTGGAAAATCAACTGAAAAATTAATTTCCATTAACTAAAAACTGAACATCCATA
This sequence comes from Strix uralensis, assembly GCF_047716275.1. Taxonomy (NCBI): domain Eukaryota; kingdom Metazoa; phylum Chordata; class Aves; order Strigiformes; family Strigidae; genus Strix; species Strix uralensis. The sequence goes on from NC_133973.1 coordinate 57,543,736, forward strand.
TCTTATTAAGAAATCCATCAAAACTGCTATCTTCCCAAGAGTCAGATGCAGAAGACTGGCTTCTCTGTCTACAATGACACTTATGTGCCAGGGCATGCCACAAAATTTCCTGCATCACAAGACCTGGTTCTCAGATCATTCGTATGTCATAGCATGTGGCATGGATGCCTTGTTTTCCTTTCTAAGAAAACCAGAGCATGTGGTAATGCGACCCTACTGGTTATGTGGGTTTTATTCAGATAGAGTCAGAACATAGCTGGACAGTGTCTAGAGATGGAGACAGCTGGAGCTGGGAAAGTGGCAATTCTTCTGGATCCTGCAATACATATTTAGCTTCTCATAATGTCAATACAATTACAGTTAATAAGCCAGGATTCATTGTTTTTTGGCTGTAAAACTGGATTATGGCCAACCACCATGCCAAAGCTAACCAGTAAATGACATGCAGTAGGTTTCTGCCACTGCATCGCACTGTTTGCTTGGGTTCCTTACAGAGAATCTTAGATCTCTCAGTTGAGCTTAAGTGCTCTTGGCAGTTGCATTTCTGGTTTTGGTGATAACCTCCTCAACAATTATATTTATCAGAATCAATGATAATTTCCTTAAAGACTCACACTCTTGGCATTTTGGGCTCATTATCCAGTTATCTTGTAACTTAAAAAAAAAGAATTCACTTTCCATTGAAGAACAAATCTCCCCCTTCTTTGCTGTCAGAAACTACAGCAGAAAGTGTATCTAAGAAAATTCCAAATTTCAAGTACAGCACAACTGAAACTAGATATTTAATGTCTACCAGCTTTTGCTTCAAGGGCTGAAAATCTTAATCTGCCCAGTAATTCATAACTTGTTATTAATATTGAACATTCAAATTATGTATTTTTTCTTACCTTTTCCCAGGTATCAAAGCTCTATGGTTAGCAAAACAATGTTGGCCGAGGTCATCTATAAGAAACTGATGCCAATTACTGCAGGAGGCCGTGCTCCTAACAGAAGTCCTCAAAGTTTATTTCAAAATTTCCCCATTACAACTGTATAATTTTAATAAGAACATAAGCAGACTCCCTAGGAAAAGGGTTCAGATTTGCCTTGACTAGTCGTTAGACACTTAGCTTAGATATTTCAAAATTACTAATGCCAACATTTGGGAAAAAACTTCATGAAGAAGTAGCAGTCTGGTTCCTCTTTCTTATTGCAACTCTTGGTGAATCACAGACTGTTAATTTTTCCTGTGAAAACTCTCACACCACCAAACTGAAACTACATGTAGGGAAGGAGGGAACGTTAGTGACGGAGGAGTTAAAATATGCGTGGATGTTTGTGAAGGGGAAAAAAGCAGAGCTAGCTGTCAAGGTCTGGAGCGCTGTGCTCCACTATAGGAGTTTTCCTCCCATTGCTCAAGGCCATCTCTCTTAAAAGAGAGAGGTGGTCGAGATGCCTCAGCCAGATGGGGAACTCTTAGAGAAAAGCTGGAAAAAGCCTCAGTGAAGGATCCCTCACCTTCCCTTGTGAGCTGCTCTTAAACTAAGGCCCTCCAGGTTGGTGCGTGTCTGTCTGAGTCACGTTGCAGCTGCACTGCAACCACTTCCATGCCTGGCAATGGACCACACTGATCTTGACCCCAACCCACGGATTTGACTGCCTGGCCTGGTCTTCAGTCTCAGGACTTTAGGGTCACTCTGGTTCCTGCGTCCAGACCTGATCCTAACCTTAACCTGCAGGCTGACTCCCTGGTTAGACCTCAGCCCTCCTTGTCACCATGCCCTTGCTGGGCAGACATATGGCTCTGGACTGGTCCGGTCCTGGTCACCATCCCCCTCCCAGCTCTGCTCTCTCACTGGGTTCTGTGGGATGGGGCTCTCATTAAGGAGGGCCCAGACCTGCTGGCTCTGTGGCCACCCTCGTCTCCCAGTTCTCTCTCTTGGCTACACACTAACCATAAAAACCTGTTAGGAAAATAAACTGGGAAAGTATGTCATTTCACAACAGGAATTGACCACTCTGGGTGTTTCAGGTAACCTAAAACTGGATGAGAGAAAACAGTCCACCCAACCTCAGTGGTATTCCTCTGATGATGGACAGATGACTTCCTTACTTCTCAAGGATGAAAGCTATTGCAAATGATATTGCCTTGGGAATCTAAGGCAGTGCTTTGGAAAAAGATTTCAGGTGGACATAGGGGTTCTTAACATTGGTCATGTTAAGATACAGGTGATCTCTCGGCCAGATGCAGCTTTTATTTACAAATATTGTTTACTCTGTATTAAGCAGAAATTATGGTAAGGATATGTCCACTTGATTTTAAGATGGTAAAAAAACTCATCATGTGATAGGCAATTCAAGAGTCAATGTCATTTGAATACAGAAGTTTTAAGTCCCTAATACATTTCAGATCCTTCATTTGAAAGATGACATAATTCATGTAAATGTGTGACTGTTGATCTTCCTGTTTTTCTGAATACCTTATTCCTAATCCATAACCACAAACTGACTGCATTCTTTTGTGGCTGTCCCTCATCACCTGAGGAAATAGTTGCAGTTTTAATATATAACATCAAGTCATACACAGGCAAACTTATTTATAATATGCCTGCCATTAAGCCAGCTCTTACTTATGAAAATTGTCACCAGCTGGTAGTACAGAAAATCTTTGCATACAAGACAAATATTACAAATTTTTTACATTTTACTAAGTTTTAAGAATGTGTTTTGCAAATGTGATCATAATTTAGTTCTGCTTCTGGAATAGGCTCTTAAGGCCAATACAGGACTATATATACTAGGAAAGAGAGAAATCTAATTTTTCTCCTATGAAGTAGCTAGTAATATTTTTAAGAGGGAGTACTACATGTCTCATATTAAAGTATGAAATCTCCTTGCAATAAACACTTTAACTTTCTCATCACAAGTTATTTTCTCTTTTGCTGTGCATGAGGTGGAATGGAGGAATCATTACTACCCGGAAAAGTCATTCGCAAAACAACTTTGCAGATTTTCTGGAAGTACTCTGTAGGTCCTTGGAGCTCCCCCTGACCAGTACTTTTCTGAAGCATTTCTACTGCTCTGTGCCATGGTAGTAGGCTCTTTCAGCAGGGAATACATCATCTGGGAAGAAAGGATCTTGCTTTAAGTACACCAAGGAATGGGTTAAATGAAAACTGAAAAGAAGCGCAGAGAAATGAATGAAGAGGTTTTTTAATAAACAAATGAATAAATAAATAGGAATAATCTATTCTTCCCTTGAAAGAGAGAGAATTTGATGGACTGCAGGGCTTGGTTCTAGAGAAGAGTAGTCAAAACCATGCAATCTGGGGTTACCTTCCGTTGTGGTCTAAAATACCAGGGGTTGGCTTGCTATGGCTCCAGGCAGCAGAGACATGGTCACAGAGGGAGAACTGCGAATAAGAGCTAAGCGAGGCTTTGTTCAGGTAACTCTCTTTTGGCCCTTTTCTGTAGATGTCCAAAGAAGGGCAATGAAGCTGGTGAAGGGTCTAGAGAGCAAGTCTTATGAGGAGCAGCTGAGGGAACTGGGTTTGATTATTTCTGAGAAAATGAGGTTCAAGGGACACCTTATCCCTCTCTACAACTACCTGAAAGGAGATTGTAGCGAGGTGGGTGTCAGTCTCTTCTGCCCAGTAACAAGTGATAGGACAATAGAAAATGACCTCAAGTTGAACCAGGGTAAATTTAGATTGGATATTAGGAAAAATTTCATCACTGAAAAGGTTGTCAAGCATTGGAACAGGCTGCCCAGGGAAGTGCTTGAGTCATTATCCCTGGAGGTATTTAAAAGATGTGTAGATGTGGTGCTTAGGGACATGGTTTAATGGTGGACTTGGCAGTGCTAGCTTAATGGTTGGACACGACGATCTTAAAGGTCTTTTCCAACCTAAACAATTCTATGATTCTATAATTCTTTGAATGTCTATACTTGCCTCTCTCATCAGCATCGAACTACAAAATAGTGCCTTTCTTCAAGAGACTTGTAACAACTATGTACATGAGAGTCTCTTGCATGATTCACTTCCTTGATTCCACAACCGGTTTAGAGACTAGGATGAAGAATTAATTTTTCTATTTCTCATGAGCTGATATGTCCTATCCCTGTCATGCCTTTGGTAGTTCTCACCTTTCGTCATGACAGATCCTCTGACTTTATCACATCCTGAAAACTTCTATTGCCAGCTTACAAAAGCAACATGAAATCTTTCAGCAGAAAGTTTGTGGGTATCTTAAAATGCTCTGGGGTTTTTTTAATGCTCTTTCCCTTTAGCCAAGTTACTAGGTTATTTTGTGATACAAAATGGAGATAGAGAATATTCCTTTGGCTTCCACCACTGCCTAGTGCAATTCAGGGTAAAAAATAAGTAAAAGACTCAGTGTGCTGGCTGGCTGAAGGCAAACAGGGTCCCTTTGCCAGTGTCAAGTCTGTCTTGAATTCTCAGAAAAGATGAAGAAAACAAACAGGATTTGCTAAGTCCCTGCCTTGGGAAGGAAAGCTACCTTCTACAGAATGTAGAAGACTGGCAGATCTAAGGATCTGACCAGATTGTGGGATCACCACCAAGGCAGAGTAGTTATTTCAAAGTGCTGTCAGTAACGAACACTACGGAAAATAATTTTTTTCCACTGTGGCTAATTCTTGGGTCCTTGGCAATAGCAATGGTATGGATATTATGAAATAAGGTGTTTGAAATAATGACAGTGAGATTCATACCTCAATCTCACCCAAGACAGAACAAAAGATTATTTTTGAATGGAAGTGATCTTTCTGTGTGCTGCTACTAAAGAATCTTGTCCCAGAGCACTGGCAGTATTAAGGCTTTTTTTTTTAGTATTGATTGGTTAACTCCAGGTTCAAAAATTTAACAGATTTTTCCCAAAGTTACCTTCTGACATCACTATTCTATGTATAGCTAATACTAGAGCAATATCTAGGAGTATTAAACTACTTCTCACTAGAAAATTAAATCAATGGCTGCCTTTGTGTGTTTATCACCCAAGGCTAGGGCAAAGAATGCACATATCTGGCTCTACATCAAGTGACCAAATATTTTATAGCTAACCAAGGACATTATGATTTTAAAATGTGAGATTTCAGATTCCTTTTGCATTCAGTAATAAATTACTTTGCAACTGTCTTGAGCCAATCATCTTTCCTGATCTGTATATCTTTTAAATAGATGTCATTCTAGCTAAAGGAATTGGAATATTCAAGAATCTGTTATGTAACTTACAACTACAAGTAAACATTGACAGCAAGATGCGTATTTTCTATCTTCACTATATTGTATTGTTTTTTGATACGCTTTTGTCAGCTTTCTGTTATGGAAAGAGAAAAGATGAGCTGAAAACCTTCAAAATTATACAAAATGGAAATAAACATATATATTTGTAGCCTTCTATTCCGTCACTGTTGTCCATAAAATTCTATGTTTTGGATCTTGTAAACTCCCTATGGACAAAGGAATAATTACTTTATTTATGTAAGACTTGTAAAGGGCTTCAAATTGTAGTAAACGTGGAAAATGTATTTTAAGCCAAAACTTCAAGTATGAATTCTTGGGATTCAACCTGAATGCCAGAGCCCTGACCTTTAACACTTCCTAGACCAAAAGGGAAACTATAACAAATATGTGTCAAGAGGTGATGACTCTTCTCTCTGTCATCTTAAGAAACTTAGCAGTATCTGTGCCCTTCTAAGCACAAGCATTATTACATCAATAACAAGTGATGTCCAGATGAAGCAAGCAAATCTTTAACTAATTAAGAATTAAGCTGTTTCATATTGTTCACTATTTGGTTAGCTTCCATTTGGTGAATGTTATCAAGATCTTTCTCCTTCCTCAATTTTCTCAGTTTGGAAATGGTACCTCAAAAATAATCATTGAAATCTACTTCTGATCTTTGTAACGTTTAGAACTATGAGACTTACCAGTTGCTCTGTTAAGAATAAAAATTACATCTGCTTTCAGTCTAGAGGGCTATCAATGGAATACGGATGACTAAGTAAAGAGGTACTTACACATAGAATGTAGTCTTGCCTGAACAAACTGGTGAGGAAATCTGTAAGAAAACCTCACAATTGGTTTAAAAAATGTGGAAGTTAAGTCAGCTAAGAAATCTGTATAAACTAAATGCACATCTGAAATAGATAATGTCACTATATTAGTGTGGATAACATATTTTCATTTCTGTAGGGGTTATATGAAGCTACATTGCTTTGCCATGTCTAACAGTAATGCAACTCCAATGCTGGTTTTTCTTTTTCCTAGAACAATGTCAGAGAATAAAACGGTAAAAAACCCCACATTGTTTTCTTCTTTACAACATGACAGAAAGTGCAACCACAAGTACTGAAATGCTAAAGCGGGAAAAAACATAGTAAGTGAATTCTAATGGCCTTTCATTCAATTTTGACAAACCTAGAGATAGAGATCTGCTGCAAGAACACAATGGTCATTGCAGTGCAGAAAATTTATCAGAAAACGCAGAATATCAGGAACATGGTGTCAAATCTTTGCTTTAAGACTACAAAGAAGCAGCCAACAAATCAATAGCATTTATAAGCAGTTTAGCGGTAATTCCTGGAAATAAAATGATGTCTCCTCAGCTAAGCCTCTAATCTATGATTATTGTACCATCAAAATAGGTCTTCCATTTTCCCCAGGTATAAGTGGATACAAACAAATTTGCAAAGATGACTGACTCTATTTTGAAAGAATAAGTCTGCTATCATAAATCACTCTGCAACTAAACCTTATAAGTCATTATAATTTGACTGCTAGTGGGAGAAGTGAAGAAACACCAAAAAAGTCATTTTAGGAGTGAAAGGGAGTAAAATAAGCTGAAATTGCACAGAACCACTGTCAATCATCCAGCTACCACTACAGACATTCTACTATACTTGCAGAGCTTGGATAGTCTTTTCCTTTTGAGTGGTTAGTAAATCTATCTAATCATCCTTTTCCTTCCAGTGATAGCTCTGAAGCCTGGTCACCTTCCTTTTTTGCTGACAGTTACAGCTTTTTTGTCTGCTTCTAAGGAGAAAGATTTTCCATAAGTGAGAAGCAGAGAATGTTTGAAGTAATGTTGAAAAATCAATGAAATCTGTATCAGGCTATTTGATCGTCATATTCTGCTTGTATACAGCATCATATGTACATATTTTGGCTATTTTAGGAGTGTAATTCCATAATTCCAAGTGTTTATGTTTATTAGTCTATCTATTATCTGTGAAGTAGAAGTTACTTATTAGCTGGTTTGCTCTCATAGGTTATAAATCTGTAAATTTCTACTACAGACAATATTTAATGAAAGATCTATTTAATGAATTCTACGAAGAGTGACAAGTTATCCAACAGCATTCTCGTATATGTGCATAACACAATAGCTAACATTTTATATTAGAACTGCTGGCCAGCTGAGATGCCATTTCTTGTTTCCTCTATATAAATATAATTGTAGATATAAAAATTATAGCAAGAGATTCATAATGTTTACAGAGTAATTAGAATTATCAAATTAGTGAACATGTTTGAAATGTTGTTAATGGATCATTTACAAACTCTTTTTCTATACTACAGAAACTATCATTTGCATTCTATGTGACATTTTGATACCATCATCCCAGTGCTCATCAATATCAGTAAGTGCCAGAATACCGTAAATTGTCCTTCAGAATGTAATTTAAATCTTTTTCCCAATGTGACTTCAAAAACACTAGAAAAAAGTTCATTAATGTCTTCAAAACTACTTGCCACGTTTTGAAAAAAAAAGAGAAAAAAAAAGAAAAAAAGAGTCCAAACCTGACAAATGTCATAAAATGTTATCGGACAAATTGGTTGGGAAAAGTCTCAACAGCTTTCATTGCTCCTTTTCTTTGTATTGCAATGCCCCCTGCAGGTATAAAAGATTCTCTGTTTCTCCATAGCATTTCTTTAGCTCTTTGAGTGGACCATCTCATCTGAGAAACACATGACTTCCAAAACCCTTGCTAATCACAAAACATTGAATCACAGAACAAACTTACAAAGTAGAAAATGGAAGGTAGAGGAAAAAAAAACTTGATATACACTGTATTTTAGATGGAGAAGACTATATGTGTAAGACAGAGAAAAAACCACCTTGCAGAGGTTAGTGAAAACTTGTGTCCTGGCCTGTACTCTGTAGGTCTCAAGAGGTTTAAACTGGAGAAGAATATGATGGTCCTCTAATGCAACGTGAACCCAAAACCTCTGGCCTCAGTCTTATATGAACTGCATGTTGCTATTATTTTTCTTAAATGAACACAAGAGAAAAATTAAATTAAGTGTCTCAGCATTATAGATTTTGTGAACTACCCAGCCCCACCAATATATGTCAAGCATGAATCCAGACTGCTGACGTTATGTGATTACCATTATACTGCAGAACATACTTTGACAAATAATGGATGCTCATACCTCTTTGACAGGTTTCAGCTAGGGAGCTATGGAGCAGACAATTGAAAAGACTGAAGTGGGACTGTGAACCTCTGAAACCCAGGTGGGGCCTGATGCCCCTCTACAGCAGTTATGCTGGTATGATTAGAGTGATTACTGGTCTATCCCAACTGCAGCTAAAACTAGTTAATTTGAGTGATTTGTGGAAATTGTCCACAGACTAGTAGCTTTATTAAGGAAGCATGTCAAAAAACAGAGAAAGAAAGGAGATTTCACAGTTGTTGGCAGGTAGTATTTGATTGTATTAGTTAAGGGTCATATTTCCTACTGTGTTAAACTCCGGAAGATTGTTAAGCAGAAGCTCTATGAAGTAATAACAGCATACTCACACCAGATAGGGCATAGCTGAAGCAAGGAGTGGATACAAGTGGATACAGTGGTTTCTCCGTTTTTGTGAAACATACAGTCTCCATGTAGGGACACATGAAGCTTCAACAACAGCTGCAGTACATAAGGGTAACATAGAGTAGTCTATAGGTATGGTCCTTTGCCTGTCCCCCATCCATGAATGTGAAATATGTAATTAAAAATTAATAAATTAATACCTCTACTCTGTAAATTGTTTTCCCAAAGAAGATGCTTCTCTGTAACTAGTACTAGAGTAAATCAAAAGAATAGTAATTATGGTGGGTTGACCCTGGCTGGATGCCAAGTGCCCACCAAAGCCGCTCTATCACTGCCCCTTCTCAGCTGGACAGGGAAGAGAAAATATAACGAAAGGCTCATGGGTCAAGATAAGGACAGGGAGAGATCATTCATCTACTACCATTATGGGCAAAACAGATTCGACTTGGGGAAATTAGTTAATTTATTACCAATCGAATCAGAGTAAGGTAATGAGAAAATAAAAACTAAATCTTAAAATGCCTTACCCCCATCCCTCCTTCTTCCCAGGCTTAACTTCACTCCCAATTTTCTCTACCTCCTCCTCAGTGGCAAAGGGAGACGGGGAATGGGGGTTGTGGTGAGTTCATCATATGTCTCTGCTGCTCCTTCCTCCTCAGGGGGAGGACTCCTCACACTCTTCCCCTGCTGCAAAGTGGGGTCCCTCCCACAGGAGACAGTCCTCCATGAACTTCTCCAATGTGAGTCCTTCCCACAGGCTGCAGCTCTTCACCAACTGCTCCAGCGTGGGTCCCCCACGGGGTCACAAGTCCTGACAGCAAACCTGGTCCAGTGTGGGCTCCTCTCTCCATGGGTCCACAGGTCCTGCCAGGAGCCTGCTCCAGCGTGGGCTTCCCACAGGGTCACAGCCTCCTTTGGACATCCACCTGCTCCGGCATGAGGCCCTCCATGGGCTGCAGGTGGAGATCTGCTCCACTGTTAACCTCCATGAGTGCAGGGGCACAGCCTGCCCCGCCATGGGCTGCACCACGGGCTGCAGGGGATTCTCTGCTCCAGCACCTGGAGCACCTCCTTCCCCTCCTTCTTCACTGACCTTGGTGTCTGCAGAGTTGTTGCTCTCACATATTCTCACTCCTCTCTTCAGCTGTTGCTGCTGCACCACAGGTTTTTTTCCCCCTTTCTTAAATATGTTACCCATAAGTGCTACCACTGTCGCTGATGGGCTCAGCTTTGGCCAGTGCTGGGTCTGTCTTGGCCCCGGCTGGCATTGGCTCTGACGGACATGCGGGAAGCTTCTAGCAGCTTCTCACAGAAGCCACCCCTGCAGCCCCCCTCCCACCCCACTGCTACCAAAACCTTGCCATGTAAACCCCATACAGTAATTCAGTTCTAGCTGAAGCTATATAAATATATTATAGATTATAAAAATGAATAAATAATGTTCCAAAATACTTTTGTATTTACAAGTAATTTCTGCTATTTTTTAATTGACTTGGTCTTCAGCAGCATGGAATTATAATTTTGGAATAGTAGAAAAGCGCATTCTAGCTCTAAGGCTTTGATTGTAAATTGGACTACACTGAGCAAATGCTATTTTTTACCCATTTGACATATATTCCAGACTTTGGAATTAAAAATACAGGGCATGCATAAAACTAGATGACAGAAATCTCATTAAGAAAATATCTGTAAACAGATTTAGCTCACCCTCCAATTTAGTGATCTCATTTTATGAAGTGAGGGGTTATAGTGCAGCAATGGTTTAAAAAATATAGATAGCTACTGAGATATAGATGCACATAAACACACATGCATACTTATACATATGGGCATGTCCTTCAGTTCAGAACTATCTAATGCCTGCACTAGGCTGTATCTCTACCTTGAAAATCAAAAACAAAATGTCCATGTAGAACTTTATTCTCCTTAACCCTTCTGACAGTGACAGATTCACTCACGATATATATATGTTTCAGAAACAGAAGAATATAAAATTTAGGAAAGGGCAGAGTGGAGCAGTTGTCACATGTACTTTCCCTAACTTCTGGCTTCTTCTAGGTCATCTGCTTCATCTGCTTTTCTACTGACCTTTCTTTTATTACTATATTTCTTCCTTTTTTTTCAGATGTCTTGCTGATCACTACTTCAGACACTTTTTCTTCTTGTCATTAATGGAGAGGTGTTTATTAAAACTGAAAGACAATAGATGTTAAGATGGTAGATGAGGACATTATTACACCAACATTTTTCTTTAGGCTCTATAAAGAGATGGCCATTTCCTACACATACCTAGTACACAAGGTTTTGCTGTGTCTTGCGATCAAATTACATACCTTGGTAATTAGAGAGTTTTTTGCTATGACTTAGTCCTTGCGAACTGGATGCCAGCAAATGACCTGTTTGATCACAGTTCAGTTTTCAGTATTGGTCAATCCATCTAATTAATTAATTTAATGTGTATCACCTATAAGGTGTTTTTTTCATGTCAAATCCTAATCAGCATAATCAAAGAAAATAACATATTGAAACAGTGTGTTATTTGCTAATCAGATACAGAAGAAAATCAAATGAATTTTTTTGCTGGTCTGGATAGAAATGGAAACTCTGGAAAGAATTGGCTGCAGACTTGGTTTAACAACCATGTCTCATTTTATGGTTTATCTAAGTACTCCTACACAAGAATATAAACCACATTAAAAAAAACCACAAGTACAAAAATTTCAGAATGAAATGTAAAGGTTGCCCAACTATCCTTTCTGTTAAGTGCTGAAGAGACACAGGACATTAACAAATAAAACTTATTTTAATGCTTTTTGTGATTTGTGTCACTAAATTTGATTCCTCGTATTAAATTTTAGATACTTACTCAGACAAATAAGTATCTGAAAGGAAGGTGTTCAGTCGAAACTTCTTCAAGGCTCCCTCTGCAGTCTGTGGGATGAGGCAACCTATCCTGTGGCAGATCTCTAAGGGGCAATGGCATTGATTGTCACCTGGAGACATCTATCCCCTTCTCCCCGCAAAGCAATCCAGGAAAATATACAGTAAATAACAAGCAAATGGTGTTGGCTTTTGGTGAAAATTTTGAGAAATAAAAGTGGATAAGTGGAATCTTCTCTTGCAGTGAGAAGACCGTATGAATACAATTAGATATACAGAGCCTTAAGTGTTAAAGAAAATCACTGAATAATCAGAATTATTGGATATACAATGGATGCACAGAAGGAGTTACACTGGGTTTGTAAAAGTTCCATGAGACTAAGAGGAAAATTACAATCAGTACATAAAACATAGCTAAAATTGTTACCTAAGAAATTACAGCGTACATACACTTTTACTTAGGGAATTACTCATAGAAAAATTGAAAGGAAGATATTATATTAAATATTCTTAATCCATAGAAATAAGCTACAACTATATTTAATTATTGTAAAATTAATCATATAGAATAACTACATGTGATCAGGAATACACAGTCATTTTAAACAGTGTCTCTGCAATAGGAAACAGCTTTTTCTGAAAAAACCCTTTTCTTTTTTTGGTTGGCAGGACTGGATCATGAGTGATGGAGGATTCTGGAAGAAGAGAAGGAGGGACTCCCTTTTCAACAGCAGCACAGATCTATGCAACTTTTACAGAAACCTCTAACTATGGGCTTCAGCTTGCAAGCAACTACATCCAGAGAGCAAGAAGTCTCTTCCACTCTGTGTATCATTGAAAGTACTCACAAACTGAGGACAAATAACTAACAACTTAAGGGGGGGGGGGGGGGGGGAGGTGAAAGCAAAAGCATGATTAATATCTGTCTTAATCAGTGAATAAAAATGTACCAGAGGCTATGTTTGAGTTCAGCAACTACACATAATTAACCACAGTGCTAATATTTTGCTGTAATCCTGGAAGTCTTTGAAACTAAATCCTTTAAAGTTTATGTGTGTGAAAGTGAAATAGCTTCCCTGTGCAGCACTGACAATATCCAGGTAAATCGTTGCCTAAGATTATAAACCCTTTTGGACCATAAACACTTCTCTAAGATTCTTAATGCTATAAATTAAACTCCAGATTAATTTGGTTGTGTTTGATTTTCCTAACAGTCAAAAGGTTATGGCTGTGTTACTGAAAGAAAAGCTGAAGCAAACAAAATTAGTGACTTTTACTTTCATATGCTTGATTCATGGAGATCTGCTTCATGGAGATGTGCAGAAAAAGATATAGCCCATCTTTTTTCTTTTCAGAGAAATCCAAAAGCTAGGCCTGTATTTGTATCTTAGGATAACCTCTGCTTGCACTCTGTTAAACATGTATGACGTCAATGATGATAGCATAAAATGAATGTGCATCAACAAGCGCACTAATATGATATCAGGACCAAGTTCTATAAAGTTCTAATGCTTTTCTGAAAAACACTAGAAAAAGTTTCATGCAGATAAGTCATATGTGCTGATTTGTTGCTTATAAACAGCTCAAAGGGTGTGTCTTTCCATTAGCTGAAAGAAGAAAGATACTTACCTACATTTCTTTAAAAAAATAACAAGAAACACAGCACATTTGCTAAAAATTAATGAAATAAGATGATGTTTTACTCTAGCTTTATAAATACTGAATATTGAGATTTGGCAGCTCAAAGATAATAACTGGCACAAGCTCTGGAATGTTCGAACAGCGCTGGAATTTTGGAGTTTGTTACTTTCTTAAAAATTAGAAATCTAGTTCCATAATATCCTTTCATTGGTTTAATTTAAAATTTTACCAATTTTTAATTCAAAATAGAAAAGCAGAGAAAACTGGAACTTCAATAAAGGTTACGCATAGGTGTACCCTTTCAGAACAACCAGTGATATAGCCCTACTACAGCATAAGGTCCAAGCTACTATAGTCTTACACACGTGTCATACCCACAAGTGGCCTTCTTATTAAAGGGGTATTTTTTTAGATAGATACATATTGAATGTTACGTCTGAATCCCAGTTCTGTTTTCCTTCAAAGTTTGGTTTTCTTTTGTCTTACAAATTTGCAGTGTCATGAAATTTTTTCAATGCTAAACCACATAAATTAGGCAGGCAGAGATCAGTTGTACAGAAAAGGGAAATATGATGGAAAATGTACAAATCTGCAATCAAATTTATCCCAAGAACATCACCACACAGATTGAACTATCCCAGGAGCAGGCTAAAATGAAAATGATAGTTTTTTCCCGTTTGAGGATATTTGCACCTCACATATTGAGCCAAGCATATGCAAATTTCTTCATCTTGTACAACTCATGATTACAAGAGAAGAAAGATTTCCTCCTGGATTCACCTGATTTGAAAGCATAAATATCCAGAAACCATCAAAAATATGTCATTCTTAATTTAAAATGTAATAAATCAGACTCTAAAGGATGATAAGCAAAATCCTATTGTAGTAAAAAGCCTGAAGCAAAAAGTAATAAAATTACTTTCAGCAAAAAAAAAGGTAATATACAAGAAGATTTTTGCCCCAGATAGTTGCAAGAATGTCACAGATTTTTGCTGAATAAACTTAACCTTTTGTAGCACAAAGTCTATATGGCCATCTGGTGGATTTACAGCATTTCTCTATCTGACAGCTTGCACCTCAAAAACTTCCAGCTGCATGCATACTATCTGATCATGGACTGTCATAATGAAAGCTAATCAAACCAGTACATGGGTCAGCTATACAGACCAAGACAATGATGAAATTGTAAATAAACAGCAACTGAAAAATTCAATTCATTTTAGAGGTTCATCTGACTGCTATCAGTCTGTATATACACTGATTTAAACAGAGAGGCGTCACAGCCTCTGTCCATGAAAGTCTCATCCAGGTTACGACAGTACAGGCGTTGCCTCCATTTCTCCAGTGACAACGGGTTTTACCTGGTGGTTTAGTCTGGTTGCAAGGGCAGAGAACTATTTTTGCTCTCAGAATCTTTAAGGGCAGTTATGACTTGTGAAAACATTAAGGCCAATTACATGTAATGGAGGGTTTTCTTGAGGTTTCCACATTCATGTAAAAGTGCAAAGAATTATTACTGTGTATAGTATAATTCTAAAGCTACAGCTGTATTATCAAATAAACTTTATATTGCTTACAGAAATAGAATGCTTCATTGAGACTTCAATATGCATTTGAAGGTTGTGTACCTATTAAAGCATCTTAAGATGTGCTTTTCCCTGCCAGTTGCACTGACTGATCAAGAGGAAATAAAAATGCAACTCCCTTCTTCCTCAGGTTCTGTGAATTCCCATGCAGTCAGAGAGAAGCAGAGACAGCCCATCTTTCAAATTCAGGAGCTATGTGTTCACCTATTCTGCACATGATGAAGGCATGTAAACCAAAGCTGCTTTTACATCTCTTTTAAAAGTATGTAAAAATACATTCTTTTATTCCCAGCCTGTATAAGATGTTCATCAGGGGTTCTAACACTGAGCTGTCACTACTCCTCTGTAAGCACCCTTACCTGTAACTGGCATTTCTCATGAGGACTGTGATCATGAAGATTGTCATGTATTTTAAAACTAGCAGGAGTTACTTATTCACAACACAATGGTGGCAGAAGAGAATCCTTTGGGGCTTTGTCACTAACACTTCCAGCAAGGAGAAATGTCAGTAAGAAAAAGCTTGAAATGAAATATTTCTTCTTAAAGAGTTAGTTTCATGCATATTTATCTATCTGAAGTTATGCAATGCTTTCAATAGTTCACGCTCAGATTATTCATAGAGGAATTGTCACCCATCTCTAATGATTTGCACATTCAATTTAGTATTATTGCTCCAGTTCAACAAATGCTTGGGGAAAACTTTTCATTGATTTGCAAATTGAAAAAGAATGAATTTTAAATGCAATCTTTACCAATTAATAAATTTACTGAATATTTAGAAAGATTATTTTTTGTCAGGCTCAAAACCAATAGGAAATATCCTAAAATACAGTTTCTGTAATTATGTTCAGTTCTGAAAGGTTACTGTTATTATAGTGTATTTCACCTGTGGTTTCCAAAGTTGGACTTTCTTTGCAACAAAAATTTAACAAACTTAATTGCTTGGATATTAGACTACTATTAAATATGAAAACATATAAAAAAGGGTGACTGCCAATTACTCAGAGCAAAATATCCCAATATTAAGCTATATTCAGATACCATGCCCTTAGAACACATTGATGCCAAAAGTCATCGTGGACTATCTATAGCATTTAAAAGCTGTCATAAAATATCAAATTACACTGAAAGTACTCTGATATTTTTAAGTGTGCTTGTTAGAAAAGAAATATTTTTAGTTTGAATTTCATCTGTAAGAATTCCTGCACTCTGAAATTATTTTGTTGTTCCCAGAGTGCTCTGGTCTCTCTCAGGCTTCCCAGAGGTGACAAGCCCTGCCCTGGTATGAGAAGGGTCTGGGCTGAGAAGTGAGAAGTCCTTGCTCATGGGCAGATCTCTTTGCTCCTGCTTAGGACTCCTGAGAAGCAGAGTCAGACAATCATCATTTGACGGTAGCTACTGCTGCTTGCTGCCACAGGTCGCCTGGATTCCGACGGACTTGACCCTTTCCCTGCTCTACAGTGGAAAATACTACAAGGTTGCTTATGCAGTATATATGAAGCTCATGCAAAGGCTGCTGAGGATACACAGCAAGAGAATACAGTCAGACAGGATTGCCATGCAAAGGCACTGGAATTTTTTCAACCAACTGTTTTTACCTATAGCAGCAAAACCACTCAAATGAAGACTTACTTAGAAAAAATTCTCAGGATGGCATTTCTGGTATAAGAGCGTGGCCTCCCCCAAAGTGACTTCATGTTTAGACAATGGTCTTCATTCTAAACCCAGTTCTGCCCCATCTGGAACACATTTCAACTCAGATGAGCTTTTCATCACTTAGCTATTTCAGGATAGGTATATTTCCCCAGTTTCTGTTGGAGCTAAACTATTTAAATGTCTGCTGAATTAAATTCACGTAGCAAGAAAAAAAAATATTAGGGAGATGGGAAACAGCATGACGAAATAGGAATTTTTATGTCTAGAATTCACAGCTTAGAAATATTTGTAAAGCACTAGGACTGACAACATAAGTTAATTGATGGAAGCAGAGTTCTTTTATCCTTTTCATATAAGTCTTATTTAAACTGTCATAACTTCATCTTCCCTATATTCCCCAGCAGCAAGCTTTCCACTTGTTTCAGGATATCTCAAGTCAGGTAGAAAACAGTATTACTGGATAACATTTCATCAAAACCCCTGCTTTGTCAGATTAAAATCTTGATCTCTTTGTAGACAATATTATCAAAATAATCACACTTTGTTCACCTTTACCTCTCAGGAAGATTCAGCAAATCTGTCAGAAAATGTTACTACAGCAGTCATGGTTACTAAAGATATTCCACAGAGTGGCAGATTCAATTTCCCATTTTTCTGAGACATCAGATAGTTTAAAGTAAACATTACTAAACTGTTGATATTTCACAGATTTTCTGTCTGGCTTCCGTTCCTCACTAAATTCCTTTGGGGCTGGTAAATGGTTATTATTTTGTAGTCATGTTGGAAAGTGGAGGACATACACAAAATATTCAGCACATGAACTTCAGGCAGGTTGCTCTGAAGGACTGAAATGTTACATCCACTTTTGCCTCCTTTTTAAACTATTTGTTACATGAATATATGGTATTTATGCATGTATCTATTACAAGATCTCCAAGTCAATTAAGCAGATACTTACTATAAAAGTGCAGTCATTATATCAGACCAGTGGTACAATCCTAAGAAAGGAAAGGTCCTCCAAATTCATCATATTTATAGCTTTAGTCTATCATAGAGTACAAATTAAGTCTGACCTTTATGTACTACAGTAATGTAGAAAGAGCTTCAATTATCAAGTGTTTGTCTTACACAAATGTTATTCAATAGCTTTTAATGATACTGCCAAGTATCATTACAATAACGTCTTTTGCTCATTTTACAACGATGGTGATGATTTTAGCTAGTAAAGTTAACTGGTATAAAATAAAGTGAAATATAGAGCTGAAGGAGCTGTGGAACTAAATTAGAACTCAGGACAAACTGATCTGATATTTTAAAAAAATTACACAATACCATATGTGCCAAAACAGATCAAAATACAACTTGAAATTCACATAATTGTCTTCTATTGCCTCCTGTCTACAGAATCTCTTATTCAGTCTCACCAAGCCCTTTCCTGTTGCCCTGCTCAGCAAATTTTCTCTTGCTTTGCACTGAACTTGCCACAATTCCTTGTGGACAGGTTACTTTTAGATAAAGAAGAACATTTTGTTACAGTAAATCAACAAATAACTTTCTTCTCCCAGTCTAGTAGAGTCTCAGCCAGAAAAGGAGATATTTAAGCTCAATGTCAGTGACGGTGTAGTTAATAGTATCTGTAGATGGTACAAAGAGATCATGTGCTCTTGAGGTGTGTTACCTGGTGAAAGAGAGGACAAGTCACTTTGGTCACTAAATGCCATTTGTGAGCACTTTGACACTGTGTTGACTCATCACATACTGCCTGCATGGAAAGAAGAAGCTGTGTTTTCACAAGAAGGGGAGACAAGAAGTCATATGGAGATCAGAACTGGTCCAAAAAAAAGCTGAAGCAATCATTTATGTCCTTCCTCAAGGAGTCTGACTTTTTCTTCAATTACTTTTTTGTATTTTTACAAAAATCAAATTCCCATCTAAGTACAGGAATCAAATTCTTACATATTCTTTTTACTTTTCTATGCACAGAAACAGAAAACAAAGACAAAACCACTTTAGTATGTTTTGAGAGTTTTATTTTAACATCCAAACATTTTTTTTTATGTCTACAAACTCAGTTATGACCTTTCTAATTCTGAATCAGTAGCTACAAGGAATTAATGGGGCCTAACTAATCCACTTCATATTCACACCATTACTTTATTTAGATAATTTTCTTTACTGTTTCTATGTTGACAAAATTTTAACAAAGACTAATAAATTGATAGAAAGCATATTACAAAAAATAAACTGAGTGGTAATTTGCTTAATTAGTCACTGAAAGATAAATATTGTTACAAGCAACACTATTGTTAGAAATGTCACATGCAAAATGTAGTAGATACATGGGAAATACTTATAAAGAGATATGGTATAAGCATACTCATTAAGCTTGCCACTGTACGTACTTCCAATTGGTTTAACACATGAAATATGAAGAAGACAAGATAAAACAATGGGAAGGTGAGGTAAAGGGTCACAACAGGACAGACGGCAAGAACGTGAAAAAAACAGATGAAAAATAATGACTTCTGGTGACCGCACATAAAATACATTATGCAGTACAGGAAAGTTATCAATAGTATAAAGATTTTAAAATCTTTTGCAATCCACATAATTTTTTTTTTTTTTTTTTTTGCAAAGGTAGTACAGAACTGGGAAAGAAAAGATAATTACATAGAGAATCAGGCAAAAATGTGATAACTCGTCAATCTGTTAAAGCTGAAGTATTAGGCACTGTGAAAAATGTAAAAAACCTAACTATTTGCATATTGAACTGGACCTTGTCAACAGTGATGATTATGCGCTCTCACTGTTTACAAACACATCTCTTCTAATTCCTGTACCGAACCTCAGATACTCATATTTAACAGAAGAAACAATAAACCAACATCTACAGAGGGGTTTTCAGAGGAAGTGTTAGGGAGAACACAAAATCAGAGAATCACAGAATGGTTTGGGTTGAAAGGGACCTTAAAGATCATCTAGTTCCAACCCCCCTGCCCCCCACCCCACCATGGGCAGGGACACCTTCCACCAGACCGGGTTGCTCAAATCTCTGTCCAACCTGGCCTTGAACACTTCCAGGAAGGGCGCAGCCACAACTTCTCTGGTCAACCCATTCATAGGCACGGCAGCTGTGAAGCTGAACACAGGCATCCATGGAGGCTGCGACAAGAGGAAAAAGATGGAGTGCAAAAGCAGACACTTTAAATAATGTGTTAGGAAATGAAATGACACAAATTGTGAGCAGATGGAGTGATTTAACAGAAATGTGCCATTCCCCTTCTATAGTGTCCATTTTTCTGACTGAATTTTCTGTTTAATGGATGACTTCAGGTTTTGCTCTCTGGCTTCCAGACAGTGATTCATCTCACCTCAGAATTTCAAGTGATGGCGAACTCAGCATTTGGCAGCCAAGTGAGTCTACGCTGTTGCCAGGACAGAGGCTCCTTCTGCCAAACTTCAATCATTTACCTCTGAGGAGGTTTTGTTAGACCTTCCTCAATGTCAATAAAGAAAAATAAGCAGTTTTAGAGAATGATTCATCTAACATATTTTAAAAGTCTACTCTGGGTTGAAATTAATTCCTTTCAAAAAATGTCTATTTCTCTTCACTGACCAGTGAGGCAGCTTAGAATGACTAGCTCAAATATCCATGTCTAGACTGTAGCCCATGCCTGCATTCCTTTGACGAATCCCACCCAAGACGTCAAAAACTGAGAGGGAAAACATGAAACTGTCTGGTTATTTGAAAACAAACAAGCAAAAAATCAATGGACCTTTTATGAACTATATAGACATTTATGAAAGATAATTCTTAATATCAAAAACATGCATACCTTTGGGATGCAAAAAACCCCTTTATTTGGGGGGAGATTAAAGAACCAAGAGTAATTATATATTGCCCGATAAAAATCTTCATTGTCACTTAGGTCTTTGGCTTCATCTGTAATAAAATCAGTCAAAACCAGAATATATAAAGAACAAAAAAGCAAAACCACTACCCCTGCTGTGACTGTTCCTAATGTCATTCCTATGTTTTGTTCAATAGGTCATCAGATTACCAGGAAATTTTTAAAGATAGTTTCCAACATATGACAAAGCCCTGCTTTATATTTGCAGATTAATAATAATTTCTTGGGGTTTTTTTATTGATGTTTTTACCCAAATTAATCCCTTGGCGATACTGAACATATCTTTTTATTATTTTTATTTAGAAAAGATTTGCGTTGCAGCTTGACTCCTTGGCCACGTCAAGGGTACTATGGAAATGGGAACTAGAAAAGTCAAATGCCATTTATGTTGACAATATTGATCTATAAAGACTAGACAAACAGCAGTGCCACCTACTGTTTAATTACAGAAACTCCTAAGAGCTGGGTCCAAGTACGTTAATATATGGTTTAGAGCGGAAAGTTCACTTAGAGAAGGAATTACTTTCTGTAACTGACACAGTGTAGCTTTAAAAAAAAAAAAGTTTAAAAGCAAAATTAAAAACAAATAGCTGTGTATGGGTGAGATCACTGTCTTCTATTTCTGTGTTATTTCTTCATGCAAATTATTCCAGTTGGGGAAACAAGAAATTTAAAAACGGTTTTTAAATTAAGGGATAAAGTGGAATGGCAACTGATTTCACAGTCAACGGTCCTTTGATTTGTTACGTGATTTTGGAACATAACAGCTGCACTTGAGCTTCCTACACACACTCTCACTCACTCACAACACACACACATGAAAGGGACTTGCAGACTGAGGTATTCCTGAAGTAATGATTTGTTTTGATACAGACAACTTTCAGAAAATGATGTTATTTTCAGATTAATTGAAAAAGGGCATGTAAAATACCAGTGGATCTTCTTTGGAGGAAATGTTTGTACTGACATGTTTAATAAGGTATTCAGGAGTAGCTCTTACCATAGGGGTAGCGGGGTCCATCTCCACGAGAACTTTATAACCCCTCAGTAAATCTTTGAGTCTGATTTCGTCCCTGCATCAAGCTGAGGCACGCACACACTAGGATGGAGCCCAGCACCACAGATGCCAGGATAGGAAGTGCACTGAGCCCGTGCATCAGCCTCCGGTGAAGATTTCTCTGCTATCCACCCAAACCCCTACCCCTGCCCCAAAAGGCATGGGGCAAGTGGGGCTGATCATGGAAAGTAAACGAAGGAAAAAGTTACTAGGTCCTTTGGGAAGTAATGGCCATTTGGGGAGGTGGGGATATTTTTGCAACTTATAACAACTAATTATCCTCCTCTTGTGTTACCCAGGTAATGAAGAACCTACAGCGATCTTGGTTGGTGTGCTTGTTCTCTTAAACCTCAGTTGCGTTACACAAGTACACATATACACACCAGCCTACTACAAAATCATCTGTTGAGATCGTCACCAGCGAAAACAGCCTTAGAGGGGCTCCTGGAGACACCATTCGAGAAAGTTGTGAGTTTAGATTACCCATCCCTCTTGTAGAATGATTACAGAATTCCAGTAATACATGAGTCCCTACATGTAGGATTCATGCTAATTGTCGAAGCCACCTGACAGTGAGTCTTCTTATTCAACGACCTTGGGTACCTGAAAGAAGAGAGGCCATTCAGAGGGTGAGTTGCTTCATCTTCAGATACAATATGAGCTGATTTAGCTTACTGCAAATGAATGTCAATGTTTACTTTAAATTAAACAAATAAATGAATAAAAAAAAATGGCCAAAATTAATAGGGCAGAAAAATCTTTAATACAGACCTTGCAAAATGAAGAATTTCAATCCTCATTTCAGAGTGATGCTTTCTTTTAAGATATATGACATTTATTTTTAATAAAGTATACCTTGACCTGCAATTCTTAGTTTTGGGTAGAAACCAGGAAGTGTCTATTCACTGTCATTCCATTTGAACAAACTCCCAGGCACATTTGCTACGTGTGACAAAGAAAAGCACAGATTAGCTTTACAGGCTAAATGTCAGTGAAGACAAATTTTCTAGTCTGAAGTGGTCAGTTGTATACCACAAAGGGCAAGAAACTCATCTTACTTCCCATATCAGTGGTAATCAATATTGAAAACAACTTTTAATATTATAACTAGATGATAATATAAATATGTAAAGGCACAAGCTAAACTTGTGGGAGATGGAAAGCTGCTGAAAGGCTGACCTAGCAGAGTATCCAGGTGGCAAAATCAGATCAAATGCATGATTTAAATAATGCTTCTCTGTTCAATCCAGATAAATGAGGCCTTTGGAAACTGAGGAAGAATTATCTTCTCTTTAATATTTACAAGTAACTTGAATATGTCATCTTTGGACTAGATAGCAGCTGTGAGTCAACCCAGGGGAAATCTCACCCTCAGTCTTTTTGCTAGCTGCTGTTACTCAGTTTTAATTAAAAGAATGCTCCAGATAAAGGACAGACAGGTGCAAGGGAATAAAAATGAAGAGTACCTTGCCTACTCAGCTTGATCAAAGTGAATTTAAGTGGCACCCAAGTGATAAACTGGAGGCAGAAAGGAACAGACAGAAATCAAGATAAAGACAAACTTTAATCAACACAACCATGAAAAACTAGTGTTATGTGTTCCTCGTAAACAGTATTGTACCATTTTATTTAAGAAGCCTTAAATTACACAATGTCAGTAAGTCTTCACAATAATTATGTTTTGTTTAGTTACATATGGCAATCATAGACTCACTTACTGCTCAAATCAACTACAGGCTGGTTAGCCTGCAAGGTATATCATATAAAGCTAGTATACACCACTGGATATGACTAAACTCAAACAAATTCCTTCAGGCTTGGACTGAACCTCTGGTAAGGTTCAGCAGATCTAACCAACTACTACATACTACCCATACACTATATTGTATAGTACCTTTCTGTTCAGAAAGGCTGAGACTGTTAGCCTTCTGCCTTGAATGATTTGCTTGGCTTAAATCAACTAAATAGGAGAACTGTCTCATACTTCATCTTTTTTTTTTTTTTTTTTTTTTTTGTTCTGATACCATCTGAGAGGCCATATTACAGGGCTGCATCTGCAAAGTCCATTGTTCAATGGACTTCTGGCAACTTATGTTCCAGCTTTCCAAATTGCAGCTTAAGATAGGTTCTTATTTCATAGAATATGACACGTAAAAGTCTTCTTGAGCATTTCTAAGGACAATTTAAACTAAGCAGTTTATGGGGTTTCCCCCTTTAGCCAGAATTCTATGATAAAGGCTTACTCACCAATTAAAGTCTTACAATTAATAGATAACAGAGATTTTAGATTTCTAAAATGCATTCAAACTAATGATGCAATGTCTATCCAGCTGATAATGATGGTTTTCTTCTGCTTACATAGTGTTGAGAGACTTGGCTTCAAATACTGGGAGACACTACAGTTATTCAGCTTTTAATCAAAAGAATAGACAGAAACTGGTAAGTAGCAATTAATAGTATAATGCCATCGTAATTACTATTGTAACTAAAGTTAATTGTTTTCTTGAGCAGTATTAAAACCACTTTCTTTGTCACTTTTGGGTGTTTTTCTGACATTGATATATCATCATTTTCCTTTCCTCTTCACACTTTTAGATCGAATGTGGTATAGCTTTCTGGAACTTTTAACTTCAAGTACACGCATCTAGCTCGTCTTCTGAGTAATCAAAAATTTTTCTCTTTTTTGCTTTCTCTGGAATTTGACTCTCTTTTTATACGCAATGACAAACCCAGCAATTAATGCAAGCTGTACCTATTCTATAAAATTCAAGCCCACTCTTAACTGTGGACTGTTCCTTCACTGTTGCCTTGGCTTTAGTAATGTTACTATTTCCTAACAAAGTTCACTAGCAAAGATGTAGTCCTGGTGTTTTATATTTGTTTCCCACAGACTTGAAAAGAATCAGGACAGGAACTGGAAAAAACAATTAATGAAAAAAACAACTGCACTCCCTGCCCTGAGAAATTATCTTCCCAAATGATGCCCCAAAGTGCATTTCACCTACATATTTATCTACAGTAAAACTAAGTCTTTTCTTTATTTTTTAGGCTTTGTTGTAGGTATCATTCACAAAATACATACTTTTTAAAAGTACTTTTTCCCAAAAATTCTCTTTGGAAATACACCTTAGAAAGACTCCAGTCATGACTCAGTGATGCACTGGATCTATTTTCACCTTGCTTTTCAACAAGGTGAACTTAATTTTGGTTTTATCTTTCCCTTTTTATTAAATATTTCAGTATTACGTCTATATCACTGGAGAAGATCTTTGCTAGAGGTTGCTAACTCTGATTTCATAAAATCAGCTATTAGTATCACAGCTGGTTCCCAAGCCAGCTGTTGAACTTTGCCTTCTGAAAGCCTTCTGCTACTGTTCTCTTACGAGCCTCAAGACATCTCCAGCTTTGTTAAAACTTCCTTTCTCCCACAGTTCCTTTGCAGGTAGACATTTCCACCCTAATTCCCCACCTCCCTTCTACCCTATGAAGTCACCAGTCTCCCTCCAAAACCAGTTGGTTTTTATCTGGAAGCACCTCAGTTCTTCTGAGCTCACTTTCTGAAGGGACAATTCTTACATTTGCTTTACCTGTGAATTTCTATCTCCTGTAATCATTTCTCTTTTTGTTCCTGTTTGGACACCTTAGCCAAGCACAAAGTGACTCTGCAAGCAGGATATACCTAGTTTAGAAGTACAAAATTTATTTATTGGTTACCATACACAAATGATCACTACTAGGTTAGGCATTAATATGCTCACCGTCTTTTTATAAGACACATGCAGAGTCTCTGCTAGCCGGGCAGGCAAGAGTCAGGAAGGAGGAGGGGCAGTTCCTGCAGCTCCCTGGTACACAGCCGCAGTTGTGCCATCTTCTGACACTCTGGTTTTTATTTATGATTTTATACTTGCCCATGTCGGTGCTTTTCCTTGTCTTATCCTGTCTGTAATTTCACCTTTCTCATCTCACATGAATCTCCTCTTCAGACTTTCTGACATAGCTGTGTAGTATCAGCAATGGGCCTGGTATCCTTAGGGCACAGATGCCCGAACAGATTTGAAGTCATGGGGAGTCACACTCTTCTTTTTTAGCACTGGGATGACTTTGACAACAGGAGGTAAGGAAATTAATTAGTTCTAAGCAGCTA
This sequence comes from Strix uralensis, assembly GCF_047716275.1. NCBI lineage: Eukaryota > Metazoa > Chordata > Aves > Strigiformes > Strigidae > Strix > Strix uralensis. Next base: position 57,569,436 of record NC_133973.1, read on the forward strand.
CCAGTCAAACCCATAGGTTTGAGTACCAGTTGCTCAACGGTAACCTATATGCTCATGCTTACCCCATAAAAAAAGCTTATCCTTTTCCTTGTGATACATCATTAGACATTTCTTCAGGTCTTAACATACTGCAGTAAATCATTACATTTTCTTGAACTTTTCAATCCATGTACCAGCATCTGGATCTAGGCCAATTTGAATTACCGTTGAAAAAAAATTAATTAAATTGTTTAATGAAACCTATCCATAACAAGAATTTTCCACCCTCCCCATGAAAATTTATTATGCAGAGCTCATAGAAAAGAGACATTCAGTAGGAGACATAACTTTTAAATATATATACTTCTGAATTATATGCATAACATCTTTGTCAGTAATAAAACAAGACCTTCAAGTTAAGTTTCGCTCTCAATGATTTTCTTCATACATCTCCTCATTTTCCATGTAGGACTCAATCTGTGAAGTAAGAATTCAGTCTTAATGGCAGAGACACGTTATAGTAGTCACACCACTAACCAACTTAATTGTGCTGATGAAAAATATAATAAAGTCGCATTACCAAAAGCTCATTTTGCTGCTGTAGCTAAGGCCTGTTAAGGGAACTAACAGCTCCTCCCGTAAATATGGGGAAAGAGTGCAGAATGATGAAAAGAGAATGTAGTAACTCCACCATGAGATGGTCTGGTTGCTTTAACACAATCCCAGGGCACTGTCTTGCAACTACTGCTTTGTAGCATTTGAAAAGATGATCATTTTAAACAGAAGCTGCCAAAGTTGCCCCCCAAAACAGCTGCATCTCCTTCTATCCCAAATCCATACCAGCCCCTCCCATATACCAGTAAAAAGTAGTAATGGATGCCAGAGGGGAAGAAGGCTCATGTGCGGGAAATCTAACTCAGATGGTTTTGTTTTAACCCCAGTCAGATGCCTGGGAGAGTTCACACATCTACTTTTCTGTCGCAGGCATCTTTGCTCTCCCCAGTTTTCTTCCACCGCTGTTGGCTACAGGATCCCTCTCCATCTTGAATCTGTGTGCTGGGTTGACTGTGGTACTCGTCTGCCAGAAGGGTGAGTGGACTCACCTTACTAAAACACAAACACAAAACAAAAAGGGGGAAAAAACCCAAACAGCTTTATTATCGCACAGAGGTCACCCCTTCAGCAACTGGAAGCCCCAGCGGAGCGCCCGGCCGGGCACAAGGGCCGTCCTGGGGGTGCGCGGTCACCCGCCCACACGACGCCTCCCGGCGGCAGCGAGAACCGGCAGAGTGACAGCGTGAATCGGGGGGGGAAGACACCCCGCGGGCCTTCTCCCTCGGGAGGCCGCCAGAGCAGGCGGCCAGCCCAGGCAGCCGCACCGCCGCACTCCCAACACCGCCGGCCAGCTGGCGGTGGCGGCCCGCCCACAGTCTGCCCTCGCGCCCGCCCGTGCCCCCGACATCGACCGCCCCCGGCTTCGCAGACGCAGCGACGCGCGGGCGGGGACTCTGCCGCCCCGCGAAGGCCCCGCGGGCGCCCCTGGCCCCGCCCCTCTGCAGCTCGCGGAGGCCGCGAGGCCGCCACCGGGGGAGGGAGCGCGGCGGGGGCGCCGCGGTCCGTCTCGCGAGGTTTGGCGCGAGTAGAAACCCCCCGCGGGCGGGGCGCGCGCTGGGCGCCTTGGGGGTGGGGCCGGGCGGGGCCGCTCGGGACCTGCCGCCACCTGCCGCCACCCGCCGCCACCCCGGAGCGGGGGCCTGAGCGGGGGCCTGAGCCGTCGGGGGCCGCTGTCGCTGCTGTTGCGCCCGGCCGGGGCCGTCTCCGGGGCCGTTCCCGAGGGAGGTGGGGCCGTTCCGCCGCGGCCCGAGTCCCGGTGCCGGCGCTGCGTCGCGTAGGCTGCGTTAGAGCCCCCGCAGGGCCCGAGGCAGGAGCCTGGACGGGGCAAACGGGGAACGATTGGGGGTTTGATCTTAAAATTGGAAGGGACATGGCCCGCTTAAAAACCGCTTTTCTGTTGTAAGTTTACAGGTTTAAAAGACGCAGTGACTTTTCTTAATGTTGTGTTCGCTTCACTTGTCATTTGACGCTCTCTGTTACATTTAAAAAAATTGTCTCATTGTTTTATCTCTTTTGCTTGTTTATATCGGTTGTTCACTGAGCAGAAGTGGAGGGAGAAAAATCAAATTGCATTGTATCTCATGGCACACGACATGAGGCAGAAAACCTGAAACTCACTTACTTGATGGGGATTAAATTTGAAGTTGATAGTACACCTCCGAGACCTCGCCTACACAGAATCACACTGGGTTTGTTTGCACTGGTAGTCAGGGCAGTCGCCAGCTTTTCATCTGAATAAAGGCATTTCCATATGTTATTCTTCATGGTCAGAGTCTTGCTAGGTGTAAACCAGACTTACGTTTGATTTGTGAGTCACTCCTATGATATCCTCGTAGCATAGAAGATTACAAGTCTTGTCTTGTAGCAGCCAGGATGCTTGAGTGTTTCTTACTAGGGTCCTGACATCAGCAATTGGTTTGAAGTTGCGGGAAGACTCCTTGCACATTTTTCAGCTGAGGTAGAAGGAGCAGTGTATTCGCGTTGTTAATTATAAGGGACAGTTTGTTCGCTTGTTCTTTGCGTTATTAACAATTTTAGTCCTTCCTGTTCCTGAAATGAACAGTTGACTTTATGGTCACTGGTGAACACCACAGCGCCAGATGGAGGCTGGTGAGAGAGGGAGCAGCTACTGAACCAAAGTTCTGCCTGGAACTGTTTCATTGTCAAGTGAATCAACTGTTAATGCATCTGTGTTTTAAGGGAGAGGATTGTGAAGAGGGCCTTGTTACAGTATCAGGGCCTTAATGTGCAACTACCTTTCAACTGCTCTTTTTTATTTCTCGCCCCCCCCCCCCCCCCCCCATGTTTTTTAACAGGTGATGTCTAGAAGAGAGAAAGCGTCTACTTGCGTACTTCTATGATGTCCAAGCTCATCTATTGATACTGCCTTTATAACTCCATGGTAAAACAGCTTCTGAGAGTATCAGTTTGGTTACCACGTCATCTGGATCCAGAGGTCACTTCTAAGAAAATGTGGACTGCCAAAAGTCTTTGTAGTGCTCAAATAATGTTGCTTCAGTTGAAAGAAGGCAGACTGTGTAATTGCATGTTTCCAAAAACTCGGCAGTACTGGATTGGAATTCTAAACTATTGCACCATAAGAGCGCCACATAACAGAGTTAAGTTCCAGGTAAGTGTTTTTGTGATGCTCTAAGTGATGTGCATCAATACAGTGATAATATAATTTCTTTTAGAATCTACAGAGCTAAGCTTTTGGTCTTGCAGCCTTATTTATGAATTGAATATGCCTTAGTATATTAAGGTAAAAGGGCAGACAGGAACAAATTGCAGGAGAACCAGTGTTTCAGAATTAACCTTTTGTGTCTGATAGTTCTAAGTTGGGGAGAAACATTTTTTTTTAAATTATACTTTAGACAGTACTGCATGATAACTGACAGGCATATTAGTTAAAGTGACAACCGTTTAGCGAAGAATAGGACCAGAGTTCTCTGGAAAACTTTTTACTAATGCATATTGCACAAAAAAGGGGAAAAAAATACAATTTTTATTGGATTTGTAAGGGATGACAAAAGCATAAGAGCTTGATTATAAAAGAATCCGTGGATATAAACAAACATAGTGGGAAAGGACACAAAATTAAGGCTAATCTTGGGTACTGATAGTTCCAAATGGCAGTGTTTTTCTTTTTCTAGATGTCTTAAGCTTTTATCTTAAAATAAAATTTGCAGCATGTGGGAGAGAAATAGTGGAACATTGTGGTTTCAACTAGTTTAGTGGAGGCTAAGCAATTGAGAAATTAATCTAGATGGTTTTACAACTATTTTAATTAACTTTATTAATCTGTTATAAGATGAACATGATTTATCCTTAATTTGCCTGTTGCTTCTCTTTTTAATAGTAATATTTGGCTGTATGATTGTAGGTTTCCAAGGTAAATGATAAACAATCAGTAGCAGATACAAGAATGGCTACTAGTGCAGAGGGAACTAAAATAGCTGCTGGAAAAAGTCCCAGTGGAGTATGTGATGGAAGCCAACATTTATTAGAAGGTATTGAATCTTTTGCCACTCTCTCCTTAAGAAGTCAGCCTTTCCTGTCCACTCTAGACATCTTGTATTAGTGATCAAGATGGTCTAAACTCTTTAACTTAAAAGTTTTGCATGATGTGATGCAATTATTTTTTAATTTTAAGGGGATTATACACAATATTTATAGTTTGCAAAGACTCATGTAATTTCCCTAAGTGTCTTAATGGCTGATTGGATATGCGCGGATTATTTTATATTATTATTTTAATTTTTTTTTCTTAAATATCATCAAACTCTTACAATGCTTATTTTGTGTGACTGGATAGGTGGAAAACGTGGTTTTCCTGTTCTCTTGCTAGCAACTGTGGTGACTTAAGTAGAGAACAGTCTGTTGGATGGGTCACTGGTTTGTGTGAGCTTGTTTTTGACTGGGAAAATCAGTTTCTTGAGTATTCACTGAAGATTACCAATGGTCTGTGATGCTAGTTAACTTTTTTTTTCCTGTTATAAATGTGAAAAAACAAACATTCCTGTGTGAGTGGTGGTTTTGGATTCAGGTAAATTAGTAGTTACAACTATGACCTTTATTTTAGCAATGCTACCTGGCTGAACAGTTCTTTCCCCATAACTTTGCTTGTCTTGTCATTCCTAGCTAATAACTAATCCTCAAATGTGCTGTTATGCATCATACATTTTAGCTCCTGTGCTTCAGGGTGCTTGGTCATTCTCATTCTATGTATATTTAATTTTTGTTTGTAAAGGTTTTTTAGTCAGTTGCTTTGGGCGTTTTCAGCTTTTGTTTGCAAATGGGATGACAGGGAGGTAGTTATGACTGGTTAAGACACTGAGATTGTACTCTGTTTATAATAATTATATTGCTCAGGAAACAGCAGTATGAGAAACTGTTGTGCTATTTCTTGTGCTTGACAATTAGGAAGACAGTACGTGTCCTGAAAAAGCTGTATTGTACTGTACCATAATTCTGTAGAGGCTTTTCTCCTTACATACGTTCTCTTATAGGTTTGCATTGCAAATGGATGAGATACTGCTGAGTAAACAGAAATGCCCCCCCCCAGCATATTTTTAATCACCAGTGATTTTTTTTTTTTTTTTGCAGATGTAAGAATCTTTTAAGTAGAACTCATAGGTCTATGTTTATTCTTGAATGCTCCTGCAGTATCTGTAGTGAGATTGAACAGCCCCAGTGTCCTTCTAGTTTCTTATTGTACTTTTCTTATCCTTCTGTTTTTTCTTTTAGACAACAGAAGCGTACCTATACCCTTAACCAGTTAAAATCTTTATATTTTGAAATTTGCCTATCATGTAAGTTGACAACATTTTTGAAAAGCCATGTCAAAAGCATTTGCTTTGCCCTATTTACATCAGATCTCTATAGTGTGTGCACTGTCCAGCTGATGTACTTGTGCATCTCTTAAGGTTCATTGAAATTTTTTCTTAAGGCATGCCAATATGATAACTTTGAGTTAATAGATAATATCTTTACTGGTCAGAACGCACATTAAACCCTCTAAGAATTTTTGTTCTGAAGTCTTGTGGAACAGGTGTTTCTTACCATTTCTAAGATAGCAAGATTTCTGCTGTTTGTTCAGGCAGCTGAAAAAATGTTCTGTGTCCAGATGTCACTGTGCTTCTATTTCTGGTACTCTGTAAGAAATTGGCAGGGAATAGTCATACTGTAGACTTAATTAAATTTCTCTATGTGTTCTCTTGGGAGTTGTTATAACCCTACTATTCTTTTTGATCAAAAGAGCAGTGATCTACCAGATCATCAAAGCAAAAGACATATTTGAATCACACTGTCTCTGAAATACACCATTCTAAATTGCAAATCAAGTGTTTCCATGGCATATTTGCAAGAATCAAAAGAAATGGGAAAGTTTATATTCTTATAAAAGTGAGTATCTTGGTTTCCTTTTTCTTGATTTTCTGATTTTACAGGACATTCCTTTAATGAATGCTTTCTTATCTTTTCCTCTTACTCAGAGATTCCTTTTGCAAGGTGAAACAACATTGCTTAATTGCATCTGTCAAGCAGATGGTTCCTTATAGAGCCATGATTCTTATTCATCTGTATCATCTTTGTAGGTTAAGTGCTTTGTTACAGATTTGTTGTAAGAGGCCTCAATTCAATGTACAGAACCTCCCTGCAGGTAGATTTGTTGTTCTGAATGAAGATGTTAATGTTCTGTTATTTCTTCTCTATAATGCTGATTATTTGCAATACTCTACTGATCTTAACATTCTGAACAAATGAACAAAGACCTGATTGTTCCACCCAGCAACAGATATTAGCTATCACTTAGGAGCTAAACATTACATGATTTTTTAATTAACAACTGGATAAAGCCCTGAGCAACCCGATTTGATCTGATAGCTGACCCTGTTTTGAGCAGAAGGATGTTGAGCAAGAGACCTCCTGAATTATTCTATGATTCAGTGATTTTTTTTTTTTCCCCCTCATTATTTACCCACTTGTAGGGTTGTTACATATATGGACAAACCCCATTTCTCAGTCACGCAGCTTGACGTAACCACTGGATCTGTCATCTGAACATGAATGTCATCTGTCAGTTAATGTTTGTACTGAAGTATTTTTAAATTTAGTGTATATGTGACATATACATAATGTAGACCTGGGAACTGATTCTAATTAATAAAAATGTAGTGCTTGATAACACAGCCATGCTGTTGCTACTTTTGTTTTGAAGTTCTCTTGGGGAATCTGTAAAACTGTGCTGTATTGCATGCCATACAAGTCCAGTGGATCAAGTACTTAACTGCTTTTTGGGTTGCATTCATTTAATCTTTTTGGACTTGAAATTAGTCAACTCTTAACAGAGTATGAGACTAGCAGCATTCTTTAACAGTATTCCTTTACTTGCAATCATAGTGTTCTTTTCTCTTTTTACATGTTCATCTCTCACTGAATCCTTCTGTCAGTCAAGAAACTGATGTGAATGCTCATTCAATAATCTCTTTCTGTCTCTTGGGTAGGGGAATGAAGAAGGAGGGATAGAAGTATGGGACCTAAGTGTTAAGAAATTAACCCTCATCAAAGAGTGAATGTCATGTATCCAGATACTCAGGAGAACAGTGGTTACTTACAATATTTGATAATTAGATAGGATTAAAGATCATGGAAAAAATAAAATTTCCTCATGAAGTCTTTTAAGAGAAGGCACGGACATCTGACTTCAGTCAATATATTTTCAGCGGTTTTTGATCTGAGATTCAAATCATCTCTTCAGTTTGCATAACCTCCTTTTCTGTTCTTGCTTTAGAGAAAATGTACCAGGCAATTCTTTGTACAATGCAGTGTGATTGTTTTCTGCATTTGTAAGGATTTTTTTCTTTTAGAAAAAAATCTAATCTAAATTTTCTGTCTGTAACTATGCTTTAGATATTCTTTTTAGTTTTCATCTTCTTAGTTTTCATCTTTTTTTGATTTGTGAACATCTAAATATTTTCCAGCAGGGAGAGATTCCTTTTAGAATACTTTGTTGATGAGCCTTGTAGAATGTTTAGAAGATGGGTATATACATGTGTACAAGCATACATATGCTTGCTTTTATTTACAGAACCTTATTGTCTTACACTTGTGTTTCTAAGTTACATTTCTTAGGTCCCTTAGACTTAATTCTTGGGATTTGTGCAGCGTTATTTTGCTTGTTTATTTTCTGACCAATCAACTACATAAACGTGATCATTATGCCATGTAATGTTTCACATTAATAGTGTCTTGAGCCTGAAATCTCTTTTGGACAAAAATGGGAGTTAATTCTTCCGTGCTTGCATTTCTTCCTAGTTAATAATGCAGTTGCTTTAACCAACTTCACCCTGCTGTCAGAGTGACCTGTGATGCAAATGCATCTTTGCTCGGTAATTTGTAGAAGGCATGGAAACACCTGCAGCACTTGGTCAAACTCGCGAGAGTTTAACTAGCCTGAAAAGAAGCCATCATGGCATCTTACTTGGAGGTCTGTTTAATTTTCTTGCACTCTACTAAAAAAAAAATAAATCTTCAAAGTAGAGTTGTGTTTGTTGTTTTCCAGTAGAATCTTGAGTAAACTTTTCTATCTTCTATGCAGTACAGTGATTTATCTTTAAAAGATCCTTTCTTTTAAAAAGTAGAAACATGATTTATCATTTGCTTCATTGCAAATGCCTGTTTCTCACTGAGACAGCAAAAGCCAACCTCACATCCTTTCTATGCAAATGTGTTGGATATGTTACAGTTATTCCTACTTACAAGTGGATATGCAAGCATTTCCAGTGTAAAGGGGGTGAATCACAGTTGATTAACTTATGATAGTGTAGTATTTTAGCAGAATGGCTGATGCACCAAACAGTATGCCCTGGCATTATAAGATGCGCTTGCTTTCTCTTTCTTTTTTCTTTTTTTAAGAAAATATTAAACCTGGTTAGACCCATTCATTGTCTGATTTTAATCATGTTACGGGTAAAGCAGTTGAGTTTACTTATCTAGTAGTTTCGAAAGCTGTTTCTTATCTTTCATGTTATTCCCATTTCCAAGCTGAAGAGGCAATTTAAACCAAAATCTGTTGCTGTGCATGTTTGCCTCTCTTCATCAGATTATTTCCAAAAGAAACATCTCATCAGCTATGTCATTACAAACCAGAAATATCAAGTATATTCCTGAGGGTACTGATTTTTTTTTGTCACATTTATATTGAGACATACCTAAATATACTAGGAGTTTATTTTTAATTCAATACTAAAATAATCTTTACAGTATCTTTTATATCTATACAATATAATCTGTGCAATATCTTATTCTCATAATTGTAGTTGTTTTAAGAAACAGAAGAGCTAATAAAATGCACAGCCTTATGTTTGTTTTTTTTTTTAATAAACCACCCCTAACAATCTCAATTTATGCTTCCCGTTTGTGATTTTTTGTTAGTTTTAAAATCTGTCCTGGATACCTTCAACATGTGTGTGTGTTTTCATACATTTTGTGCTTTGTATTTTACTTTTGATTTTTTTGAATTCCTCCTTATTTTAATAGTGGCAACAGTAAGTTTTGTGTTTTTCTTTTCTAAACAAGAAATTACTTTAAATAGGAATGTGTCTATTAATGATTACTAATAATGCTAGAAACAAATGAGTTCTAAAGGTGAAGGAAAAAATTCCTTTCTTAGAGAATTATATTGGGTTCAAGGCTGTGTGTGTGTAAGGGGAGTATGATGACACAGTAGCCAGCAGTTCTATGATTAATTTGATTTTACTTTAGGTGGCTAACTGTTCCCTCTCCAACAGCATTCTTTTATCACTTTTGGATAGCTACTTTCAGTTTGTATTTCTTTGACAAATTAGATGAAAATGTGCAGTTATGTTGTGTATGGATATATTTATTGATTGAAAAAGGGATTTGTGCTAAGGAGTATATTAGAGTTGTTTTCAATTTTGGAGATGTTAAACTAACTGCTGCTTGTTTGATGTATTTGGTAATCAAAAGTTTTTACTGTTCTTAAATAAACTGCTTTTTGTTATTTAGAGATAGTTTATTATGTGTTCTGTGCCAAAATAATAGATGTATGTTATAAGATAAAATTAACTGATCCTTTTTCTGACTGTGAAACTTTATTTCCACAGCAAAAATGAAACATATCAATCTGTCATTTGCAGCTTGTGGTTTTCTGGGTATTTACCACTTGGGGGCAGCAGCTGCTTTTTACAGGCATGGTAAGAAGTTACTGAAAGTTGTGAAAGCTTTTGCGGGAGCTTCTGCGGGATCACTGGCTGCCACTGTCTTATTAGCGGTACCAGAAAATATAGAGGTAAATTAATAAACTCGTAGGTATAGGACATGATCATTTTCAAGGATATTTTTGATATGATCATCTACTATTAAGTTTTTAAAAATATTTTGGTCCTTGTTTTTCTTCTTGCTTCTTGTGAAGGAGCAGGACTTGTATATATTTTCATTAACAAAATCTGTGACTCATGGGCAAAAATGTTTGTGAAACAAATATTTCTTTATAACAAAAATCTGTCATATGAACTTTATATTTGAAGCTATGTAAATATAAATTTCACGTGTGTGAATGTTGAGTTTCATGCAACCAGTGATACTTTAATATACCAAAGTGTGTATGTACTTAATCACTGTTCACTACGAAGCTAATACTTGTTTCCTTGGCTAGAGGTAGGCTTTGTTAAGCAAATGCATAGCACATCCTTTCATCCTTTTGTGAAAGGAGATGAAAATGGTAGATGGAGTATATTTTCATAAAGCTGAAGAGCACCACGCACCAGCTCAAATTTTTTCCTTGTTGTCTGTGCTCTATTAGACAGCACAAGGAAGTGTCTTGTGCACCTCCTTTAGTCTCAGCACAGTTCAGGATGTAACAGCAGTAGCCCCACCATGAGCCAGGAGGGATTAACCCTCACAGCATTCTGTTCTGACATGCTGCATACATTTTATTCATTATGTTATATTGTTTAAATGGAAAATTGAGAGCTGTTTTTTGGGGGGAATAATTATTCCTAATTCTTACAGAATTTAGTAAAGGCAGTATTGTGTACTGAATAGAATTAACTTTTCATATCAGGATAACTATATTTTTACCTTTATAACATTTCTAACTTGAAGTATTTTGTATACACAAATATAACTCTTACATCAGTTATTTTTTTTTTTTTAATTTCTTTGTCCTCCCCCCAGAGATGACTGTTAGGCAAGATATAATTAGGACTTTCTCCGTCTCCTAGTCTGAAAGCTCGCATACAACCTTTCCTTACCTTGGACAGAATGTAACACTGAGAATTTGTTGTTTTAATTGTTGCTGTTCTAGTATGACAGTTTTCAAATGTCCTTCTGTTGTATCTTGGATTTTTGTCACTGTTGAAAAGGCAAGGGACTTGAGAATTCTAGGGAGGCTTATAGAGTTATAGGTAAGTACCTATTTATTTCAAAAGTACCTTGATCATTTTTAATACCAAGCTTGCTTAACTCAGTCAAGTAGTTACAATTTCTAAATGTGTCCTCACTCACTATTTAAAATTTAGATGGATTGTTTAAAGCTTCTAGCACTAAAATTATAAACAATTCATAGCTGTAAGAAGTTGTCCCTTTTGGTAGCGAGAATTAAGAGTCTAGGTTATGGTCTGTTCTTAGTACTTGCAATATGGAAGGTAGTTTTCTGTCATTAACCTGGTTTTGGATTCATCCAGCTCCCTGTTACTCTTAGCTCCCCATGACATTATTAAAGCGTCTTAGATATAAAGATCATAGTTCTGAGGTGCTTCTATGTAGGGTTTTGTGGGTTTCTTCTCTATTTAGAAAGAAGTGTCTGAATGTGCCTCTTTCCAGCTGATTGACTACAGAAGCCTAACTGTCTAATATAGAATAAATTCAAGACTTGATGCATATAACTAGTTTGATGTTTTTGAATTGGCTTGGAACTGGCAATGGCAAGTAATTCATAGAGTAAAGGTGCAAATCTAACCTATGTGAAATGAACTAGCACAAATCTTTACAGTGATTGTTGCTTTAAGAGGTATGGACCTCTTAACGAACATTTTCAATACATTTATTCAAAGGCCATATAGAGAAAGTGGGTCCAAGAACTACATTTCTGTCTTTTGCTTAGGTGAGTGCTCTGTTGTACAAGTGATGTGAGGAAGTTAAACTGCTTCAGTCTGCTTGCTCCTGATCTCCTACTAATCCTCTCCTCAACTCTTTCCTGTTTTTCTTTCCACTGAATTCTGTACCCTCCTTAGTAGGGCACATTCACTTCTCTTTGTTTCCTTTTTTTAAATTATTTTCTTAGTCACATCAATCATTTATTTTGTTACTAGCAACATACTTCCTTCAGGAAGCTAATAAGCCAGGAACCCCAAAGTATCTACAGACAGATGTTTTACTCTGTCAACATGTGGTTATATAGGTGAATATTGATATATTTATTGAGTACCAATTTCAGAAATTTGCATAAGAGTGGATTTATTTTTTTCCCAAGTCCCTAAAATCATTAGAGAAGTCTGCATGTAAGGATAAAAAAGGAATATGAATACTGACTAGGGAGTCTTAAGCATTCAGAATCATAATTCGTTGTTTCAGAATCTTTTTGCTAAAAAGTAAATACTACCAATTCCTTTACTCTCCTTTTGGAGTTCTTATGGCTCACACTTCAAGCTATTTTTCTGCAGTCATTAACACTAGGCATTTCAGCTAGCGTAACAGGTTCTCTGTGCAGTTGCACCTGTTGCCTGATTTTCAACAGTGTCTTTTCTTCCTGTGTCATCCATCATAGTATTCTATTCATTAAATACTTCCATAGTATCGTATTCATTAAATATGTGTATTTGTTACTAGCATGGTTTTTGCATTAGTGAGAAGAAATTGTAATAATTGTAATTTTTTAATGCTTATAGGCATCTTAAGGTACTTGTGTCTGGTTTTAGTACTGAAGTAATCTTTAAAATAAAAGGTGGCTTTACACTTGAAATACAGATGATCATTCTTGTAATGGCATGGTTCAGAAAACTGATTATTTAGAAGTGGTAATATATAGAAAAATATCTTTTTAACTTTCCTTGAGTAAGTGGTATTCTTGTAAGGGTTTGTTATTATTTTTTTTATTAGGGAACTTGTTTTCTTACAAATTAGTTCTTGTAAAAGGGTCAATGTTTGGTTACACATATCCTGTTACAAACCAAGCACATATGAGAAAATATTTCAGTCTGATCTTATAGCTTTCTCTTGATTAAAGCTTTAGCTGCTAGTATGTTTTAGATACCACAGTTGAACATACTTCTCATAACTAAAACATCCTTAACAGTGAATTTTTTTAATTTCCAGAAATGTAAGCAGTTTGCCTATGGATTTGCAGAGGAAGTTAGAAAATTGGACTTCGGTGCTGTAACGCCTGGTTATGATTTTATGAAAACGCTTAGGTACCTAAATGCATCTGTAAGATCATTTTTGTGTGAAGCTCTCTAAATGAAAATGGAGAGTGTGCATATTTTTTCTATACTGTGAGGCGCTCAGCACTCTTTCTTTCACTCCTCACATATTTGCAAGCTTTTAATATAATGACGGTGAATAATGTTTAGCATTTTTTTTACTCTAGGGAAGGCATAGAGTCTATTCTTCCTTCTAATGCTCATGAGATAGCTGAGAACCGGCTCTATGTGTCAGTCACTAACACCAAAAATGGGGAAAATCACTTGGTTTCAAATTTTGCCTCCAGGGAGGACCTCATTAAGGTAATGAAGTTTAGTATTGCTGCTTTAAATAAAAATGCTTGAGTTTCTTCAAGGCTTAGGAGTATGTTATTAGCTGTACAAGAAATCCCTGTTTTCCTCAATCCCTTATATTAGCAGTGGTGCTACAGCTATAACATAAACAGTGGAAGCAGAATTTGATCCTACAGTTTCACAAATTTTGCTAAAATTTATTTTGTGTGTGTTTCCTTCATCTGTTTTTAAAGTACTACCTTGTAGGCAAAGTGTGTTTAGAAAGTAAAAGGGTAACTAATGGTTACAGTAGATGAGAATAAAATAGAGAATCTCCAAATTTTGTAACAATTTGCTGAATGTTTTTATGCCTCTTACTTCACTGATACCATTTATATTATTTGTCATCACAAAAGAAAGTAAAGGAAAGGAAGTTCAGAAAAAGTAAAATCCAACACTTTCTACAGGTCCTTCTGTGGAATGGAAATAGTGTAATGTTAAATACCATCCATAAATTGTATTTTAACTGTTGCTGGAAAACATATCTTTTACTGCCCATCTCTTCTTTTGAATGCCACTTTTTAAAATTTGGATCAGGATTGTGTACCTAAGCTGATATGAAATGGTAGGAGGAACTCAGATGCATGTGAAACAAATGTTCTTTCCAGTAATTGATTATACTTTAGTAGAGGACATCATAAGATACTGCATAATAAGGGAGGAAGTAGAATAAGAAGAAAATCCTTCTTTCCCTGTCCTTGTGGATGCTTAGAGTAAATAAGAGCTTCTTTATAATTAACACTTAAAGAAAAAAATCACATTTGTTAATAAAATCTCAAAGTATGCGTTGGAAGTTTGCCTTCAAAGTATCATTTTTTAAAATCTTGACCCTGTCATATTCTACATGGTAAATCAGTTCTCAAAATTTATAGGACTTAATCATGCAAAGATAATTATGCAAAAAGTCTGTCTCAAATTATGCACTGTTATTTCTAGCTATAGAAGCCAGCAGTGACAAACATGGAGATTATTATTCTGTATGCTTGTGGTTCATTCTTTTTAGTGAAATCTTCTAACCTGAAGACAATTAGAAGCATCAAGATGACCTTAAAATACATATATTTTATTAGTATTTTGATAGTTCTTTGTTGACTTAACCATTTCTGTTCTTTTGTCCCATATGCTAGCAGTAGAATGAGTTGGAATAATAGTAATAAAATTCCAAATAATTGCTCACTGAAATACATTCACATTGTCTGTTCTTTCAGTGCATCTTGTAATACATGTTTTTGTGCATGCCTTCAGTTATGCACGTATCATTTAGGCCGCAGTCTGAATGCAGGTGGCTGCCATGGTAGCATGAAGGGTAGGGTGGATTAGGTTATTTAACTGTACTACGCCTAGACATGATCTGCTGTGTCCCAAGGCATAGATGAAGATACTGCTGGGCAAACAGTGCGTTTATAATAGCAAAACTTCTGTACCCTCTGCCAGAAATCTTTCAGCTTGCATATGCAATTAGTTTCAATGCTTAACAAGCCTGATGGTTCTAAAGTTTTTCATAATGGCTAAACTGAATATACGTTGCTACAGTTTTAAGCTTTTGTTTTCTTTTACCATTCCCAGTGGATGTGGAGAGGCAGTTAATCTCCCACTTCTGAAGTAGACTTTACATATGTGAAGGCAATCATCACATACTAGTGTTCCTAGACTTGCAGTTCTTAAGCTGGAGATGAGGGGGAAGAGGCGTGATTTGTATGTTTGTGAGGGAGCTGAGCACATGACACTTGTATTTAGTTTGGACAGGTGGGACCATTGAATTACTGGTATATTACTTAATATACATAAATACATATGAAAATTTGTATTGGTTCAGAATTACTTTGTTGCATTTTCTTCAGTT
Source organism: Strix uralensis (assembly GCF_047716275.1). Classification (NCBI taxonomy): domain Eukaryota; kingdom Metazoa; phylum Chordata; class Aves; order Strigiformes; family Strigidae; genus Strix; species Strix uralensis. The sequence continues at coordinate 57,584,646 of NC_133973.1, forward strand.
TTGTTCTCTATTCTTTCTGCTTTCTTTTCTCTAGGTCCTGCTAGCAAGTAGTTTTGTACCAGTATATGCAGGAATTAAGCCAGTGGAATATAAAGGAGAGGTAATTTTTCAATAGTTACCAACTTTTTTTTTTTTGGTGTAAGAGCATTCTTCATTTATGATGTAATTATTTGATCCTAAGGGAAAGCAACTGGAGTACTATGTTTTGTAGAATAGTTGTTTTTTCTGTTGATATTGTAGATTAACGCTGTGAAAGATGACATGATTTTTTTCATGTGTTTCAAAAATTGTGGCTGCTGAGACTGAAATGATCTCTGTAGCGTGAAGCTGTTTCCTAAAGATAATGTCTAACGCTTGCCATGAGAAGAAGCTTCTCTTAGTAAAGACGCTTCTCACGACAAGCTGTGTTACCAACTCTAAACTGGTTTTTGCAATTTAAAGGACCACCATTCTGCTTTTCTGTTTAATGGAAGGAGTAAGGGAGATCTTGGCAGATTGGATGCTGCTGGAGTACCTGTGTGGGTTTACATATGTGTTCTCATGTTCTGTACAGAATTACATGCTACTGGCATGTAGGTACCTTCAAATCTCTTACCTCTGGACAAGTATTAAAGAATAATTTTTTTTTTTTTCCCCCTGTAGCACACAGCTACGAAGTTTTCAGGGGTGTACACTACTGTAAGAAAACCTTTTCACAGTTGCCTGTATTTGGTTTAGCTTCAAGAACTTTTTTTATCTTTCTTACATAGATATGTTAACAATCTAGGAATAATTTTGACTGTTTAGACTGGCTATAATTACTGGAAGCATGAAAATAGCCATTTCTTTCTTTCTGAAAAATCCTACATGATACTTTTTCCTTTATTTCCTCACATGGGTCCAAATGATGCCTTTAGAATATCTATAATCCTCACAGCCACCCTTCCAAAAAAAAACCCCACAAAACCATTTGCATTTGTCTCTAGCAAGAGGGAGTTGGAGTTCGTTATGTCAGAAAGCTTGTCAGCTTTAGAATTATGTGTACGGCGATGCATACCAGTTAAAATATTTGAAGGCTTTAAATCAGTATTGCCTGACTGAGTTAAATGGAGACTGCTTGCCACTTCCCCGGGGTCTAGAAATTTTGTTGGTTGGAGTTTTTATACGTTGTTTATGCAGTTCAAAGGACATACATGTATGCTTTAGGTTCATTCTGCCATTAGTTAAAGGGAAGGAAGTGTCATTAAATTTCTTGTGGTGCTTTTTCAATTAAGAAATTGAAAGGTTGGCTCAGAGTTTTGTCCAAATTTATTTAAAACCCATTCTACTGGATGAACACTACTATTATGATTTGTATAGGTATTGTAGTATTTATTGAAACACCTGCAGCCTCTTTCTAGTGGACTTTTCTCATTCCTGCCTAGCTTTATTTTTTACACTCAAAAGTAAAATCAATGAATGTTTCACACAAACTGGTTTTTCTGTTACTTGAAAGCTTCTTAACCCCAAAGTTTCTTACTATTCTCCTTAAGTGAGATTCAGAAAATGCAGTTTCTGGGAATGAGGTTGCTTTCATTTATTGTTATTTGTTGGAATGATTAGTTCTGCATATCTGCACTGAATTTTCTCATACTCTGCAAAAAGTACATTTGTGGTTTGGGGAGTTTTTTAAATTTTTTTTTTTTTTTTTGAGAAAACTGTTGCTTGTAAATGCATGTGACTTCTATTCTTTAGTCCAAAACATTTAGAACAAAAACTGTAGGATCTCTCTTGCAATAGTATTTCCTTGTTTTGGAGTAGTGGGTAATAAGGATATGTGAGTGGGTAATAGGGGCCCTAAAGCATACATTGTAGAGCCAGATACATGGCATGTAACCCCATGATCCAGACATGATAAGCACTGAAGTCGGTAAGATAGATTGGATATTGATTTGGCTCTGCCAGGCCACCTACCATATTAGCATCATATTCCAAGTTTCCTGAAAGCTTTACTGTAACAGACCAATGTTCTGTCTGTCTGCATTTATGCTAGTTCCAGGAAGTAAATTCCTTAGGCCATATGGTCCATGGCAGCATGGAATCAAGCTTACTCCCTGCTAGCTGCTCGAGTCTAGTGGCCTTATCTGTGCTTCAGAACAGTTAATTTGGATCTTCTCTGGGCTACATATGTCACCTGCATATATATCTGAGAGTGTTTTTAAAATGTATTTCAGTATGTTATCTGAGGTAAATGGTGCATGACATGTAAGGAAGTATGGTGTGCTTTTGTTGGAATAGTATCAGAAAATAGCCAAACCTGTTGCTAGCCTGTCCATACTGCCTGTAGAGAGTGAACCCTAGGGTAAACTGTTTGCAGCATTGCACTTTAGTTTTCTTTTTAGGAAGAATAATTTTTGGGAAGTATGTGGTTCACACTGGGATTAGCTTGCATACCTGTAGTATGCATGCTTGGATAGGCTAGACTTTTGAGGTGAATAAGCTAAACTGCATGGCAGCATCAATACAACATCACCCTGTTCATAGCATGCTTTCTTCTGGTTTGATGAGCCTAAAAATAATCTGAAGGAAAAGGGAGCGTAAGATAACATCTGAGAATTTATAGTCTGTTAATGGCCTTAATCAGTTTGGGCTAGTTTATTACCTGGGTTAGGGATTTAGGGTGCCCTTGGACTAGACTTCCAGTAACATCAGGGCAAATTTGCTCCATGTGAAAGTATCTTTCTTTGAGTTGGTTTAGTGTCCTCTAAATCTCTGGCAAGGTTAATCGATAAGCAAGATAAAGATCTGCAGATGATTGCGTTGACTGTATCTGATGACTTTGTGTCACTGTAGTTCTTACAGAACAGCTTTGTAAAAACCATCTACTGGTAAATGGGTAGTTTCTGTTTGGTTCAGCCCACATCCTCAATTTCATTGTCTGATTTGGTTTTCATTGCACATTATTTCAGAACTTTGTCTTTGCACTGTACTTCCAAAAGAAAAACTGGTTCAGAAGTTACCAGGAATTTGTCTCATCAGCTAAGAAACATATTTCAAGAATTGGTTAATGGAATTAAAAGAAGCTGGGGCATTACATCTCTTTATTTGCGACATGTAAATGTTTTATTTTAACTATGTAACAAGAGGGACTATGGAGCTAAAATATTTTTGACTGAGAAGCGTTTTTTCCCAAATGCTTGAAAGAAAATTAAATGGCAGAGGACACTTTGGGCAGGAATAACAGAATCTACCAAAGATAGTGCTTAATAAACAGTATTGCCATTGCCTTGGTAAATGTTTTGATTTTCAAATAAATATTGAAGTTACATAGAGGAGAGGGGGGAAAACCTAAATAATCAGAATTTTTAAAGTGGGAGAACTTTTAAGTGGTAAAAGTACTAAGCTAGACTTGTGAAATACATTAACAATGTCATCTGTTACAGTGTCTTTGACGTGGCTTAAATGGGGACTCTGCTGCTGTTTTCACTGTAGGAATCACAACAAAAAGCTACTTAGTACTCAAGGAACACTGCATATAAATCAATAATAAATGACTATTTATAGACACACAAAAAAAAGCCTTGGTGTTAAAAGTTTTAATGTGTGTGGCAGCTTTGCTCACAGTTATCACAGCAATGATGTAAAGGAATTTGAGAAATCAGAAAGATAGCTTTAAATGGGTTTGGAATTTTAATTTTTTTGGTCTCTTTTTCTAAGGCAAAACAATCTCAGTCCTAAGCATTGAGAATGACAATTGAGAATTATAATTAGTGAAGAAGAAAGCACTTTTTCAGCATAACTCAAATCAGATGTAAATACCTACTTTAGGGTAAGGTGAATCAAGGGCTAGAAGTGTTTTCTGTTCGGTGATGATAAAGGAAGTGTAGCATGACTAACTGACTGTATAAAGTTTGTTGAGAGGCATCTGATCACCAGACCTCATGTATGATGTCAGTGAATGCATCTAGCCAGTACACTGATGTCGAGTTTTGGCTTATGCATGTAAGCACAGAAAGAAATATGAATGTATAAAATATATTGGCAAGAGATGTGACAGCTGTCCCTGCTTATACTGGAATGGAATTTGGCTAAGGTGCCTGTAAAGATCAGGCTCGTTCACCTAGACTGCCTATAGAACCAAGAAATACGTGGGGCTCTGCAAGAAATTAATTGGTTGCTTTTGTTTTTCTTCCTCATTCTTTCCTATACTCAACACTTGTAGCAGACTTGATGTATGCTCCCTCTTAGGTGCCATAGTTTTTCAGCTCCCTCCCACCTTTCCCCTCCGCTTTCCAGCTATTGCTGTCTTGGGTTGTGTATGTAAGATAACAGGAGGCTCTAGAAGAAAGAGACATCATGTTTGGTTTAGCTTGTGCAGTCAGATTGTCAAGCTCCTAGTTTCAGTCCAAGTAATGTTTTAGAGGAGTATACGTTACCTGATATAGTTCACCTGTAATATTAACAATCTTTTCATGTATGTGTTGAGAAAAATTCTATATGGGGCATTTTGTTATTAGATTAACTAACAAGCCTTACCAGTAGCTTGATAAATATATTACACACATATTTACACATTATATCAAATGCTCATTGATTAAACACTGTTTGTACCTTGTCAGTTCCTTGATTTTTATGTCTCATACTCAAGCTTAGTCGTGGTATTTTGAGAAGGAAACTTGTGAGTTTTCTTGAGGGTGGGGTGGAGGAGGCAGGGACAGGAAGAATGAAATATTCAGTTATGATCATACTGTACTAAGGTTACTTTGAAAATATTTCTGTTTTCCAGTAGAAGTGGGTTGATGGTGGCCTTACTAATGGCCTTCCTATCTTGCCTATTGGAAGAACTGTGACGATTTCTCCTTTCAGTGGTCGATTAGATATCTGTCCACAAGATAAAGGACGTGTGGATCTTTATGTTAAATTTGCAAAACAAGATATAATGGTAAGTTGCTTTTTATTAAATAAGTTCAGAAGAAGAAAATGTTGTGCAGTTAAGGTTATGCTTATTTTTAAGTGTCTATTTTGTGCTTATATATCAGTTTAAGTAATGTTTTGGCATTTTCTGTTTTGCAAATGGAGGGTAAACTTTTTCTTAAACACAGAGGAAGGAAAATGTAAAATAAAGAAGAAAGGTTGGAAAGAATTGATGTAGTACAAAATCAAGCAAATTATCACAGACTGTTCAATGTAAATTATCTAGGTTTGCTTTAAGTATCAGGCAGAGTGTTTATAGGAAAAAAAAAAAGTAAACGGAGACTTCTGTAGAATACCTCAGGAGAGGGAAACTCCAGAACATCCCTTCATACTTATTGAAATCAGCTGCTCTAACTGAATTTAAAACGCAAGTTTAAGTTATACAATTGAAATGGTGTACAGTGACTTGTCATCTCATTGCTCAAGAGAGTTTGTGAGCATTTGTGACCACAGTGCTTTTCCAGAAGTTACTTTGTTACATCTTACAGAAACATTTCTGTGTCTTGAAATATAGGCTAAGACTGATTTTTATGGTATCCTTTTCATCACTTATATTTTTGGTTTTGAAAGCTTTGTCTCACAAACTTTTAACCACAGTATTGCTTCCTTTGACATGATGAAAGAAAGTACTGAATAGTGGTAAACCTGTCAACAAAACTCCATTAGAAAGAAAAAATAAAGATTGGCAATAATTGGTACTTTTTTTTTAAGTTTCTTTTAGACAGTTCTTAATATGTTTTCTTAATTTGAGTAAAATTAGTGTTCTGTAATGTCACCGTAATTTGGACTAATTTCTGAATCTTTATAATGTTTCCCAGAGAGATTTTAAGCATGGTAGTGCTTGGTAAATGATCATAAAGTATGAGATTACTGATTTAATATATATGGAAAAAATATGCAATTGCTTACTGTGTATTTCTTGTGATTTGTATTTAATATCTAGTGTATCTAGAGGAGGAAAAATGAGCTGGTGATTAGATTAGAGATAGAAAATTAATTGCAGAGTTACTTCTAGGGTCATGCAAGTGCAGACTTATGCAGTATCTTAGGCAATATTTTAATCTATTCCATTTGAAGCACCTTTGGCTTTTAGAGCTGTAAAAATGTACAGTAAGAATACATTTTTTAGCAATATTGTAATCTGCATAAAATCAAGAGTTATATATCTTCATTTATCTGTATTGGAATGTGAACAGTTTCCTGTCTCTGAACCTCCTCTATCTATTAGTGTCAGAATTTGAATAATTGCTTACTTCAAATAATGAAGATGATTTTGATATTGTTTTGCAAAAATATGTATAATAATGCCGCTAAAATATTAATCATATAAATGAAGTGTTCAGAACATTAGTAAATCTAATTATATTTTTAATTTTGTTGTAAACAATAACGTCTGTATTCAAGAACAAAGTTCTGAAATCTTTTTACACCATCACAGTGTCCACTTGAGATGCTGAGTAGTTCTTACTTTGTTAGTAATACAAGCTACATTTATACACATATGTTAAACATTGCCTGGGAAGGTTCCCAAGAATGTGGTTGTTTGCACTAGTAAGCTGTCAAAATATTTCCTTGCACAAGTTTAGCATGTGCCAGCTACTGCTTTGCCAGACAGGTCTGGGAATGTTTCCAAAGTTAAAATGTTTCAGAAACTTTGGGCAGTTTTACAGGCAGACAGTCTGTCTTGGAGGCTGTGAGTTTAACAGTGTTATGCAGACCGTTTGTGCCAGTTTGTCTTGGCGCTCAGCAGCATACCTGGACATGGTTAATTTACTAGTGTAGACATAGCCGTGCTGGTCTTTTGGTTTTACATATGTTACGTGAAACAGATGACAGAACAGATAGCAACACTGTCAAGTCTAGATAAGTTGCTTTAATAAACTAATTCATAGTTTCTCACTCTGTTGCAGCTGTCTTTGGCCAACCTAGTAAGACTTAATCAAGCTTTGTTCCCACCAAACCAGAAGAAAATGGAATTGTTGTACCAAAATGGATTTGATGATGCTGTACATTTTTTACTGAAAGAAAACTGGTTTGAATAGATGGCACACAGAAAATTGACAAAACCTGATGTCTGTCAAAACACAGCTACAGGCATCCTACAGAATTGCAGAGATTGCTGTCCCAATTCCTGTTCATGAAAATAAAAATTCCAATGAAATTCCATCTGCTTCTGCTGAGAAAGTATCAGTATGAGAAGGACCTCTATAAACATGTCAGAATAGGAATTGTACTTGCCTGGTATTTGTCTTGCTTTGAGGACATTCAAGCTAAACTTGCTTGAACTCAGCGTTTTGCTTCAGCTGAGGACTTGAGTGTGGGGTTTATAAAAAGCTCGTGTTGTGATAATTACAGAAATTTGGAAAAGTCTATTTCAGTGTTATTTGAGAGACAAGTCGACATTGTACCATGAAAAATTGCAATCTGTATTGTTCACTTAATAATTGCGCATACTAATTGGATGCTTGCAATATTGCTGATCTAATACGTATCTTGCAATTTTCTAAGGGACTTGAACACTTAGCACTAGCCACAAGAAATTAAATATTTGCACTCTTATTCTGATATATGTGGTTTTTAACATTAAAAGTTCTTGCCTTTTTCAGTGAATGTGGTCTTCTAAAATTTGAAATACTAGTTGAAATTTGTAAAAGAAGTGTAATCTTTGAACGTAAAAATATCTTGTAAAGAAGGATGTAAGACATTGTTATATTAATTATGTTTTCTGCTAAAATTTAATAAATATATTTTCTTGAAACTTTTGTCAAGAGCTCATTTATAACTTTCTTGGAATGCTATAACAACCTGATTATCTGAAAAAAAACAGTCTGTTGGAGAGAAGTTGAAGTGAGTCAGCAGCAATGAACTCAGACTCTCCTATATCTTGCTGTTTTACCATTCACCTTGCATTGACTACCTTAAGTGCAAGTTCAGGAGTTTCAGTCTTAATGCCTAAATGCTAAAATCCACAACTGTTTATTTAAAAGCAAACAGTGTTTGTTTTTTAAGTTGATTTCTCAGTGCTTTAAAAAAAAAAAAAAAGTGGAGATTTTGTTTAAACATGTATGAAGTTATAGAATTCCCCAAAACTGACAGAAAATCTGTGGAGGTGAGAAATAAGATTAAAAAAAAATTTTGCTATAGTTGTTTGAAAGCCTCTTCAGCACATAACCACCAGGTTTATATTCATATGTAGATTGTATCAGATTGGGATTCATGTGGAAGGGATTGAATTCTTTTATTACTGTTACTGATAATGAAATAAAAATGATGATGTAAAGCACCTTTAGTTTTAGAATGGCAGCTCTTTCTAGATGCATGAGGTTCTGTATCGATTGAAAACAAGATAGCTTGCATGATTTCCAGATCTGTAGGACAGCATTTTTGCATGTAAAACTGAAATAAATTCCCCTTGTGCTACCAAGGCACCTGTGCCTGGCTCACTTGAATACTCATTTACACAGAGGATAACTTTCAGCATGAATAGAAATAGTAGATAATGCTATTAAGAAATTCTCATCTTTCACATTGATCTGCTATTGCCTAAGTGTCTGATTCAATGGTAATACCTGTTTTGGCACACTGATGGAAACTTGAAACAGCTCTTTCTCATTTAGTGTTCTGGGGGCTTGGAGCTACGCAGAAGCTTTCAGAAACAGTGTACGTTTTTAATCGGTTACCTTTCTGAGCAGTAACGGCACTGCATGTATTTAGCGAGCCTGTACAAAGCTTGTTTATCTGGACAAAGTTTTTTAAGAGTTGCTTTTAAAGGAGAAGGTTATTAAATGCGAAGTTCATTTACTGATGACGCATGTTGCTTTTGAGCATCAACACTATCATGGTTTGCTATGCTCTTTAATCCACAAAAATCTGACTTCTTTCAGCATGTATTAATGTCATCCACAGGAACATACGGGGATTCATGTTTACTGAGCCCTAAGAGCCACAGGTAATGTCAAGTGCTTCAGAAATTGACCTACATAGGTTTATGATAGGATAATATAAGATTTTTCAGGAAGAATAAAATCGTATTAATGCAGACATGAGATGTAGAAGTGTTCACTGTGGTAAGATAAAGTAAGGGTTTCTTTACGTTGGACCATAAAAGTTGAATGAGAACAGAAGTCTGTTCAGTCATAATGCTAGTGTTCAGAGTGGATACTGCTGCATGTATAGAAAGACTCAAGATTATTCAGCAATCTCTTTTGTCAAACCACAACGAAATATATGAATTTGTAATTTTAAGAATACTTCTTAAGGGGTAAGTTCTGTTAAGGGGGTTTTAGGTGTACTCCTTGTGTGGCTGAAAGCAGAACCTGCACTTGTCAGAATTTCATCTTCTGGTGGACTTGCTATGCAAATAGGCTGCATAACTTTTTAAAAAAATACGTTATTAACATCTTAAAAGGCTGAAGGAAATGAAACTTTCTAAAACTCATACCTATTTTGTACCATGATGCTGTCGATAAGTGGTTGCAATGAAGACAATTGCAAACAGTACTTAAAATTTCTTTTAAAAATGTGCCACTTCTGCTGAAACGTTGCTACCTCTCTTAGCTGTGTTGTCTGGGAAACCATTATTTTGGGTTTTTTTTTAACTCAGATTTCAAAAATTGTTTTGAAAATCATTACTACAGGCACAGTCAAATCTAGAAGATGAGACAAGGTAATATTTTATCCTGAGGATGAACATATTTTTATGATAAAGCACAATGTTAATATATCTATTCTGGTATTACTTCAGATTATGCTATGGATATGCTAAGGTACTTTTTTCTTATTTAAATATTCCATACAGAAGTATATTTAAATAGGCAAGACATACAAATTCTAAGAAATTATTAAGAATAGTTCATTTCTGTACTGCATCTGTATCTTTCTCTCTTGGTCTATAGATGGTAAGGAGTGTTTTAGGAAGCACAGATTCTTCTAAGCTGAAATATTTTTAATGATTTTAGGAAACTAGTCTGAGATCCCGTTGTATTCCAGAGATGTGATCTACATGATTTTTTTTGTCTCACATGATTTAGGTATTGTTTGGTTGGGGAGTAATTTTTTCTCAAATCATTTAATATTTCCCCAAAGAATAGACATGTTTGAAAATGTAAGCTGTATGTAAGTACTGTTCCTCCTCTAGTCAGATCAGTTACCACCAATTTTTTCATATGCCACAAAGTAATGGGAAATCTGAAACATGTTTTTCTTAATCAGTCTTGGGTAATTACAAGGGAGAGAACTTGTGCAATTGTAACTGTACTAGGGAAGGAGAGAAGCATTAAGAAAATTGTTCTCCATATTTGCGAATTGGACAGCTGTGTAAGACTTCATGCCTTCCATTTTAATTATAATCTTGATAAGGATATACAACATTCTGAGAAAATAGGAGTTTCAATGTGAGAACAGAAAAATGCAGTAAGTTTCCATCTTTCCTCATCAAACTACAAATAAACTCCAGAAAAGCTACCAACTATGAAAGAAAAAATCTGAAAGTACCCCAGAGCACCATGGAAGTACCCCAAAGGGCCCTGGAACTCTGTCTTTAACTGTTAGTATTCTACATAATTAATGAAGTTATAGATAACCTGCTCCTGGTTTTCTCTCTCCCACCCCTGTTCGTGTGTAGCTACATGTACGTGTTCTGTCAGACAGCAGAAAGCTTGGTTGAGTCAGTTTCCTTAACTTAGCCTGGCAACGACAGCTCAACTTTTGCCATAAGAAACAGCGAATGTGAGAGCTCATTCCATTGGGAGAAACTAGTGCTCACCCCTGGGAACTCAAGCCAGATCTAGGGTGCTGTGAAACTGGGACCAAGACTCTGGAAACCACCCTGATATTCACTGGGAGCCTTGTGGGATGAAGGGGACAACAGAAGAGAGGTGTTCTTGGTAAGGTCTGTTGCAAGGAGGCTACTGCTGCATTGTTAATGAATTGCTGATACTGGTAATTTCATTCCGAAGTACAGTTGTGTGCAGTTGCAGTATGGGAGCCTCCCAACAGTTAGCTTCTTGGGTGCATTGAAACTTGAGCTACAGTTTTAAGTTCATACCCTGATCTACTTGGACCAGGTAACATCCAACTGTGGCTTTTTCTGTTTTGTTGGTTTTTGTTTTTTACACTGTTCATTCTAGTCTAATGTAGCTTTATAATTTGTGATATTGTAATGAAATCATTATTATCTCCTTGAGACCTTGAACATGTGCACGTAGCTTGCTGCAGGTGTTTGAAAAGGAAATGCTGCAGCTAGAGGCTTTTGGTATAGACATGCCTTCTAAAAAGGCAGGATAGACCAAGTCTTCAGTTAAAACTTCAGTCTCTTTGCATGCTGAGGCAAAGAGGACAGCTTCATCTCTTTTTAGACCCGTTGAGGAGAATCGCTTCAGTTGTTGAAACAAAAGAATCTTTGAACTCATTCCTGCCTGAAAATTGGATAGTAGCTGGGATGTTGCATTCAATTAATGCTTGCACTCTTGAATTTCATAATTTTTCATTTTTCAGAAGTGCAAATAATTTATATCTGAATGTGTTAATGTCCTGTCTGGGATATTCTGAAGTAATTCTGCCTCTTCTAACAGCTCTTGTTTTCCTAAAAAGACACTGAACTCTGCTCTGACCTTCAACCTTTGGTCACGTTTTTGAGTGAAGACTGGAAATGAAGATCACCGTAAGTATGCAACAATTATTTTACTGGCTAATACAACTAGTAATTGGCTGGGACTACTAGGCTAAGCAGTAATGCTCATCATCCAGGTGAAGGTATTCTATGAATGACTGATGCCTAGATTGGTGCTTTATTCCTTCAAGATCAGTTCTTTGCATGAACTTCAATACCCATCCTTTCTCCTATCTCATTCTTCATATAAACATCAATTTCCATCCTTTTTCCCATCCCTTTTCCCTTCTCTAGATCCAGGAACTGTATGTCATGCTCTACACTATATACACTTTTCTGGGGTTCAAAAATTCTAAGTGTTATCAGACCAGTTTTCTACACTCTATCTGTACACAATCCATCTTGAAATCTGTAATTACTGTTAAAAACCTTTCTGAGCATATATTGAATAATCCTTAATACCAGATGAAGTAATTGAAAGTTACTGTTTCAGTTACTGTTTTCCTTTAGCTTGTCTACGTGTTTCCTGTCAGAGTATATATTCAGGATATTTGAAGGTAAACTTGAGTCCTACTAAAATTAGCAGGAGTTCTGTCTCCAGTTCCCAGAGGGCTAAGACTCAGTCCTTCATATATTAGATCACAAATTTGAGGTTCTTGTTTTGAGTCATTTGGAATTGAAGATACACACATGGTCCAGAGGGACCTGGTCAGGCTGAAGAATTGGGCTGAAGAGAATCTCATCGAGTTCAACAAAGGGACATGCAAAGTCCTGCATCTACTTTGCACAGAAGGACCTGCAGGTACTGGGGACAACAAACAGACCATGAGCCAGCACCATGCCTTCATGGCAAAGAAGGCCAACAGCATCCTGGTCTGCATTAGGCAGAGCATTGCCAGCAGTTCAAAGATGGTGACCCTTCCTCTTTACTCCGCAGTGGCTAGACCACATCTGGAGTGCTGGGTCCAGTTTTGTGTACCCCAGTATGAGAAAGATATGGACTTGCTGAAGTGAGTCCACTGCAGGCCCACAGAGATGATTAAGGACTGGAGCATTTGACATATGAGAGGCTGAGGGAGCTATGTATCCTGGAGAAGAGAAGGCTCAGATGGATCTTATCAAATTGTATAAATACCTGGTGGTTGGGTGGGAAGGAATGAAGAAGACACAACCAGGCTCTTTTCAGTGGTCCCCAGTGACAGGACCGGAGGCAATGGGCACAATCTGAAACATCAGGAAACGCTTTACTGTGAGACTGACTGAGCACTGGGACAGGTTGCTCAGAGAGGTTGTGGAGTCTTCCTCCTTGCAGATATTCAAAAGCCATCTAGACATGGTCCTGTGCAACCAGCTCGATCTTACCCTGCTTGAGTTGGGGGGGTAGAATACATGATCTCCAGAGGTCTCCTTTAACCAATGGTTCTGTGATTCTTTGCCTTACTGCAAGATCAGCATTTCATATAAATATTAACATTCTTAACAATGTGCACTTTTTTAAAAAGAAGTATAAATGGAAAAATTGATATTTCATATGTCTAATATTAGGAATTGTTTGTGTTCTAAACTTATTCTGAATTCGGCCCTGATATTTCATTCTGTGCTAAGCTGTCATAAAAATCCATGACCTTGTTGACTGCAACATAACAAATAGTGCCTTTTCACTATCCTTGTGCTGTTGGTGTTAGATGATGGAACATACTGCTTATTACTTGTTTTCAGTCCCTCAGAACTTTCTGAATATTTAACCTTTCAGACAAAGTTTATGTCCAACTTCTTTGGAAACACTATGTAGAAAATAGGTTAGCTGCTCTGAGAAGCATGTGAAAAAGTGCAGAAATCACCTTGGCCTTCATTTGAAGGGCCATTGATCTGAAGTAGAGGCAGTGTTATAAGGTGGAAAGAAAGCAGCCCCATTTGAGTACATGAGTTATCTGAATGAGATGCTTTTTAAATGCACCTTCTAGTTATGTCTGCTAGATTAGGTATGAATCCTTGTCATTTTTGCCAAAATGCCAGCGCCGGAAGGTTTTACTGAATGCGTTGACCTCTTTGTGCTTCTGGTACTTGAAAGTGACTTTGGTTCAGTGACTGCTGCCTTCAGTTCCCTTCACAAAACTGCATCTTTGGCTCAGATGGACATCACACCTTGCATTTTAAAGGATGCAATGGCTGTTTCTGTCCTCTAAAGCTCCATGTTAAATGTATAAACATTCCCTGTCTTTAACATCTTAATATTTAACTTAATTTATTATTTCAACTTTAAAATGAAGAGTTAAACATACATTATATGGAGCAAGGATTTTTTTTTTTTTTAAAGAATCTTAAAATAGGAAATTTGAAGTGTTTCCAAAGAGATAGTTTCACTGGAAAAGAAATTAATTACATCGACAATTAGCATTTGATTTACTGACTCTGGAAACCTAAATATGTATGACTGCAGATGCAGTCAGTTCCCAGATAAGGTAGAGGAGGAGGGAAAACCATTGTTTAATTCCCACTGTCCAAATAAAATAAATCAGGAAAAAAAAGAGGATTCTTCATGATTGTTTTCCCCTTCTTCAAATGCTCAAGCACAGTCTATCTGTCCCTCTGAAAATCACATTTCACTTTTTTCTAAGTGTATTGGCTAGCACTTTCACCAAAAGGAATCAAATGCTCAGATCAATTTCTTAAATGAAAATTATTTGGCATCTTTACTGACAGAATAAGGAAATAGTTTAGAAACAGAAGCTAGTGATGAAGTTGAAGCTGAATCCAGCTAGCATTGGGTATCTGCTTCTTAATGTCCAGCCCTGAGTGTCAGCTATATGACTGGCTGTCCCCTTCTGAGTGAACAGTTTACTCACTTTTTGTAACTACTGCACAATTAATGTATAAGGCTGTAACCTCTGTTATTTTATTCTATGAACTTTTTCTTTTCACATAATATATTTTCAGTGGTAAGCAAATTTGAGACACAATATTTAGCTTGTAATATTTGACTGGGGAAAAAAAAAGAAAAAAATTCAACAATTTAAATACTTTATCAAAGTATTAATTTCCTACAAGTCACACATACATAACTATACCAAGGCAGCTCTTCCTTAAATACTTCATTACTATGCAAATTATGATAAGCTCTTTCTGTGCAGCTTAGTTCTATTGTTGTTATTTACATAGATTCCACAAGAATTCTAAGCACTTTAAAAGAAGTTTAACAGACATTTTTTGAATCCAAATAGTTTATATTACAATCTTAGATATGGCACATAAGCAGTAAGGATAAGCCCTGTAGCAGTAAACTTGTATCTATGTAGCCTATCTACATGTCAAGATGATTTCAGCAATTAATGTTTCTTCAGAAAAAAAAAACAGTTACAGCTTTTTAAAACAGATTAAGTATTTTCATTCTATTGAGAGATGCATGTACCCAATATGCATTACATGAGTGGCATAGCTAAGAGTGGAAGAAGTTGCAGGGATTTGTAAGCGTGGGGGCTGTGCAAGGAGTTAGAAATAAGATCAGAGAGTGCACTGGGAAGCACATGAGGAATTACCCTCTGACAAGCTCTTCTTTAAACTTGTCATTACAGTGGACAGATACTGCATTACAGAATTGCATTTGTAAAGCAAAGAAGCTCTTTAACTTCGGTAAAAACAAAATTTCAACTGTGTCCTTGTGTCTGAAGTAGAAAAAACCCAAAATGTATGGTCAGATATGTTGGCATCAAAAAGAGGTTTGAATACCTTTAGCTTTTAAAGTATTTTGATGATAGTTAATATACTAAAGCTCATTTCATTTGTAGCTGCATGGAGTGGTAACTTCCTTAGTTTGAAATAAATACATAAACAGATGATAAAATCTGAACAAAAAATATTCCAAGTTAATGAAGTGATTTGTGTGTATGTTTCTTTTCTAAATTGATAGAAGTAGCACACATCACACATGTTCTTATCTTACAGTTACAAATGCACGCACCTCCTTTTTCATATCATTTTCCTTCCAATGTCACTGAAAGTTCGTATTAGTGACATATCTTCATATTCTTGATTAAACCCATTATTAACTGGTTTGGATGGCCGGTCATAAATCCATTCACTTGGCAGGGTAGCACTGCTATCTGTGTTTCTTGACTCATTCTTGCACTTTTTACAGCACTGGTGAATCTGTTGTAATATTCCACAAAATATATTGTTAAGCAGTAAAAACGTTTCCATCAGATACCCTATCTTTTCAGTGAAGATATTAATAACTTTACTGTGATAGCAACCCAGTGTTTATTCTGAATTGTTTCTAAAGTTGTTATGCAGAGCACAGTCAAAATAAAACATGGGAATATTAATTTTAACTACACCTTCATGAATTGACAGATTATTCACTATTATTATTAATAAATGTTAGTAGCATGTTAGCTAAAATACTAACACCTAAATATTTATTGGTTTATAGCTTATCTGGTTCTAACTTAATAAGTGGAATATGGTCAGATGTGGACAATTATGTTACAGTAGACAATTATGGTATGTTTTGTTTTAAAATAGAAGTAAGAACTATTATTAAGCAATGTTAAATTATTTCAGTGAATTAGCTTCTAATATGCTGAATTCTAAGGTTGCTTCATGTCGTACTCGTGAAATAGGCAGAAACTGACTGTATACCAGTGATTTAATTTAATACTTCTCCAATTCCCAATGCTATATTTGAAGGTGCATGTATGCTGTTACTTTAGAAAAAAGTAGAGCACGGGAGTGGGGGTAGAGACATTTTCATTCATTCTTTATTCTTATGTAGCATAAACAATTTTTTGGGGAGAGTGGATAAGATGGATGTCGTCTTTTGGGAATAATCCCTAAGTGACAGCTGTGATAGCTTCTCCATAAAATAGACACACTTGTCACACAGGTGTTATTGGAATAGTGCAGTGCTGTGCCCTAGTCTGGATTTGGAAGCACAGGAAAAGTTTGTCAGAAGTAAGAAGCAAGGGAACAGCTGAGAGGACTTTAGACTCAGAAAAGGTAGGTCAGACCTCTTCTTGAGGTTAACAGCTCTGTACCAAAACTCCTTGAAGGACTTAACCAGTTACAACATGCTGTGTTTAAGAAGTGGCCTATGAGGGCCAAAGGACCTTCGAGTCTTCTAGTCCCTCTTCCATTAGTTTACACTCTGATTTTGAAAAAATGTACATTTTCATGATGGGAAACATTTGTCATTTAGTAAAGAAATGACCTTTAAGAAGTTATGAACTCCTTATTTTTTTAAATTTCAGTGTCAGTCTTTAGTTTGTGCGATGGGTTGACCCTGGCCAGCAGTCAAGCACTCGTGTAGCTGCTCACTCCTCCCTCACCAGCAGGACAGGGGTGAGAATAGGAAGAACAAAAGAAAAAACAGTCATAGGTCAAGATACATCTATTTAATAGGTGAAGGTAAGAGGGGAAAAAAAAAAAAGCCGCCCAACAAAAGCAAGTGATGCAGAGGAAATCACTCACCGCCTCCATCCAGCGGACCAGTGCCCAGCCAATCTCTGAGCGATGGTCACCTTGGAAGCAAAAAACCCCTTTGATCATCTTCTCCTATCCCAGCTTTTATTGCCGACCATATGGTATGGGATATTCCTTTGGTCAGTTGGGGTGAGCTGTCCCAGCTGCGTCCCCTCCCAGCCTCTTACCCACACTCAGCCTTCTTGCTGGGCGGCAGAGTGAGAAAAAGAGAAAGCCTTGATGCTCTTCAGGCACCATTCAGCCAAAACATTGGCGTGTTATCACTTTTTTAACCACAAATCTGAAACAAGGCACCATACGGGTTGCTATGAAGAAAGTTAAACTCCATCCCACCCAGACCCAGTAGAGTTTGCTACTGCTTGCTAATTGTGTTCACAGTGACTCATTTTAGGAGAGTCTAGGTTAGCTCACTTTGTATATTCAGATGTGAAACGGCTTCTGGAAGGCTTCTGCTGCTATTGTATTTTAGCAAGGTTTGACTGTTTACCATGTCTCTCTCTAGCACAAGTTTACTGTCTCCCTAAATACACATACCTTGTCTCCTAATGTCTGAACTCTGTGACCGTTTCTGGTTTTGATGTGGCTTTGAGGTAACAGTACTTAACAACTGGTTGTTAAAGAAAACAAAACCCAAACTTTACTTGACCTAGAAGGGCAGTTGGATACCACAAATGTCTTTGTAAGTCTTGTAATTTATGTCACTGCTACTGAGTCTTATATAATAATGAAGTTCTTGGTTGTGTGGCGGTATCAGCAGGGAGGGAGCTGTTGCCACCATGCCAGGTTCAGTGACACTTAAGTAGCACCTTTAAAATACAGAAGCTGAGAAAGAGAACAATGTGAAGGAAATTCTGCGTTTCAATCAGGATTTGGATACCTGAAAGATCCTTCTTTCTGAACTTAAAATAGCCACCATTTTAAAACCACACTGAGTCCTCAAGAGCTAATTTTTCTTCCTCTAAGCCTGTTAAGTTTGGTACCGATTCCCTCTTGGTCCAATCTGACTGCATTTGTTAACTTTTGAGGGACTCTACAATATTGGTTTTGAGGAGAGATGTTGGTAAAGCACAAAGAATTTTTTAGGTATCCTATAAATGATAATCTTTGAACTACATTTGCAAGTAAGGACCTTGTAAATCTAAGTAGAGCATGTTGTACTGTTGAGGGTTACACACGAGTGTAGCACCGTGCATTGCCTTCAAAGACTGTGATGCTCTTTTGCATCAAGTTATAGCATAGCTCAGATTTCTTCAGCTCATTTTTATTTCCTTCCAAATGGTTTCATTTACATAAAGGATATTCCCAAGTAGTATCAAAGTAGAGCTATTCGTTAATAGCTGGCTTCTTAGGTTTTGGTTCCATAAAAAATAATTGATTAAAATGATTATGAAGTTTTTCCTGATGTGCGAAACAGCCACAACTAGGAAACAGGGAAGAATTTTTAAAATATCATGGGAAACATAAGAAATCACCCTGGCCTTAGACCATTTTGTATCCAAAAAAAATGTTTTCTCCTTCTTTTGCAAAATATTTTCAAATTTTCAAGTTGCCAGGGTGCTGCACTGCTGGCCAGGTAAATGTCAGGCAGTGGTCTGTAGCAACTAGTTGGTAGGAGTGGGAATAAAACTCTGGCATAACTGGTTGGTTGGCTGGAACGTGAGTAGGACAGAAGATGAGCAGACACTGATGAGTGTCCAGGGGATTTTATGAAATTAGGAGCTGGAGCTCTGAAACACATAGGGAGCAGAATGTGTTTCAAACTGCTAATAATTTAGGTGATTTTTTTCTCCTTTTCTTTTGTTTCCAGGTAGAAGTAACAAGGTCAGCCAGCAACAAAGAAAATAGCTACCTGACAAGCTCAGAAAAAAAAACAGATATAATTTCTCTATATGTCACAGCTTCCTTTTTTTTTTTTTAGGGCTGTGCCCTGAAAACATTCACAGACAGGGGGTTATAACTCTAATGCTTTAGTTAAGAGAAAACAAAGTGACTTTTTACTTTGCCACAGGTGCATATTCAGGATAATCTGTTTATCATTTCTTTCCATCAGAAGATGCCATCCATCTTTAGGTTTGTAGCATTTATTTCCAAAGTTATTACTTACACCAAAAGCTATGATAACTGTGGTGACAAAGATGGTGTATCCAAGAAGAAGGAACCAACCCCACCAGGTCTTATCTGATCTTACACAGTCTTTGCATTTGAAATCTGAAACAAAGAGAAAGAAAATTAAGTATTTGAAAAAGAAAAAAAAAAGTTGTTTTTCTGATATATTTAATTTGAAAGATTAGTGAGGATTGATCAGGCAGCACAGTTCTCTTTATCACATTTTCTTTCGTTGTTTTTTCAGGCTAAAAGTTTAAGCTTCTCATAAGAGAACTGTTGTCTTCTTTTTACTTCAGACATGAGATTTTTGAACCTGTTGTAAGCTACTTATGAAACAAATAATAAACAAAATTCTCAGTTTGCTAGAAGTGGCATATCTGAAAACATCTTTGTTATGCAGCACACACATAGGTAATGATGTAAAAGCCAATCTAAAAGACTAAATAATCTTCCTAAGTGTCAGACAACTTTTTCTTCTTTTTTTTTAAACTAAACCAAACATATGCTTATGGTGCAATAGTCAAAGACATTTCATTGGCCACTGTGTTTTTTTAGGGACTCAGAAGAATGGCATTGGAAAATTGTTAAACATAATGCGAAATCTAGAATTAGACACTTTTAGCATTTGCTAGTCAGATTTGTCTGGAAAGTCCACATGAAGAAAACTTGACTCATCTGAAATAATGTATCTTGGTCACTGAGGTCACATCCCTAGCAGGATTACAGAAATTGAGTTCATAATTTGAGGATAGGGGAAGAGTTATAAGGTGTTGAAAATGATTTTAAATCCCACATATTTCTACTTTACGCTTTCTAAAATCCCTCACACTGCTGTGTGAATTTACTGTTCATTTTTCAGTAACTGGAAGAGAAAGCACAAAATGCATATTTCTAAACAGACCATTGGTTTATAAAGAGTGAAGAAAATTATAATGAAAGATTGTTGGGGATTTTTTTGTTTATTTGTTGTTATGGTATGAAGTAAAGATCCAACAAATGTTTGTGGAGAATATTAAGAAAATAATTATATATATATAAATTAGTGCTATATATGTAAATGTGTAAAATATTTAGAACACATAAAATACAGAATCAAAGTTTTACTGCACGGTGAACTGGTTTAGATGCAAAGAAACGTCTTTGTCCCTGAGAAGTCTGTCTGTCCAGCTGTATAAATAATTCAAACAAAAGGCGTGTCTTCCTCCCCTACTCATACAACTGTAGACTGCTTTTTCCCACCTTTCTTACAGCAGAGGTGAGTGTTGGGAGAGAAGGCAGTAAGGCTGAATGGAAATTTAATTCACCTTGTGCACATCATGTCTGTTTCTGCCACACCCAAACGCTCCTTACCGTGCACGGTCAGCTTGGTGCCATTTCCACGTTTGCCCTGGATTTTCTGTGTTAACGTCACATCACAGAAATAGGAGTTACTGGCGTTCTGGTCGACGTTGCTCAGTTTTAAGATGGAGAATCCCCTGAGGGTGTCCTTTGTAATGTGTACCTGAGGCCTGCCCATGCCGGAGCTTGACTGGAGGCTCTGCTGGTTGCGGCAGTCAGGGCCTTTCCTCCAGTACACCACTGGCTCCTCATTCTCCTCGCTGGGGTACTCAAATACACACAGCATCCACACCGTGGAGTTAAGGAGCACACTGGCATCTTCAGGGTATTGCATGACCGAAAGCTCTGGCCCGCTGCTGGCTGTGAGGTGTAAATAAAGGACACTCAAGTAAACAGAGGTATGTGCTCTTAGGAGGTTGTCTTGGCCAGTTGAATACATTTGAGCGTAGCTGATATCTGAACGTAAAGAGAGCCACAGCTATAGACACATATAATGAAAGGTGCACTTGAGTGAGGCAAACAAGTGTTTTGCTACTGCCTTCTGAGAAACCAATGCTGCAGTCAGCACTCAAAACAGTTAGAAAGACAGTCATTAACTTTGCCTAAAGATCATGTATCAAATAAATTACATGTAGGGTTTAAGAACTGCAAGCCCAGGAGGTGACAAAGTAGGAGTTGCAAACAGAGCGGAGGACTAGATTAAATGTGCATACAGTTCCTATTATTCTTAAACTTTTGGGATGCCTTCACAACAAAGCTTTGCTGTGGAAAATTTCAGACAATACTTTCAACTTGTGAAAAGTTCTAGAAAATATACACTTACTTTTACAAACTTACAATGTTGTTCTGCAAGTGTCTGCACATGATCTAAATATATTTCCTATAGTTTCTGGCTCAAATTTTATTGTCTCTGTAAAAGTTTGTCAGATACATTATGTACACAATTAATAATGACTTGATAGTTATTGATCATATTAAAGTTTGTATGAAAATGAAGGATGACACTAAAATTCATTTTGGCAACAATTTACTGAAAAATCTCTGGAAATACCTTTATACTGATCAATGTGCAAAACTGAAATGCTCTTTTCACAATTGCTGTATATGTGCATATAATATTTTTAATGAAGGAATTTTACCAGGAAATACATATTGTCAATAGCACAGATAAATTTACAGTATGAAATAGTTATGTCATTATTAAACTAATGAAAAGATACGACATATTTCCATGCTGTGAATTTGAAGGAGATCTGGGCAAAAATGGCAGTTAACAATTGTTCTAGTGGTCAATATCACAAAAAAAGCCAGGATTATATTAAAATGGGATTAGACCAAAGCAAACTAAAGGTCATTATTGCATTCATTAAAAGTAATGCTCCATTAATTTTATCCTATCATTTCAGTACATCATTATTTAAATATTTGCATTCCCTTTGTTATGGACAGGAATACTGGAACACAAGGAAACAATTACAGCTAAATACAGTGGTAATGAATACTTTAGGAAAAAAGAAATTCTATGCTTGTATTAAACTAAATGTAAGGATTATTCAAGTTTACTCAGACTCACTGCTTGGAATATTTCCCATGCAATCTCAAAACAATCTTCAATTTCCATAATTTTTCATCTTTGGTAGTTCCTGACATCACATTCCAGAGTCTTTGGGTATAATTTTGATTTTTCAAGTAAAGCCCTCTATGGATACTACGTGCACATAAACTAAATGTATACTGTTAATGCAGAAAAATGATGAGTCCATAGATGATGGATATTTTGAGAGAAAATTCTTGCACATATACAGGCAGCAATGAAAAAAATGACTGGGAGCATGTCTGAAGTAAATCTATTACTATGCTTTGACCAGCTAAAAGGAAAAAAAAAAAAAAGGCAAAAAAAGGGCCATGAACAAGACAATACACCTGAAGAAACAAATTTGATATTAACTGCAGAGGATCCAGACGGCTAAACTGATAACACATTTAGATATTCCCTCTTCAGAGGCAATTGCTAACCAGTCTAAAAGTTGGCAGGCTGCAAAGTCTGCATTTCCTCCCTCACCACAGGCATGATGGCATAAGCCAAATCCTGGAGGTCACTGAAGTGCTCTTAGTCAATCCTCAACTGGCAAACAGTTTAAAGGGTTTTTCCAGGCAGCATAGTGATGAACTCTTACAATTTCTTCTGAATAACAGAACGATCCCCTACTTGACATGCCTTTCAGGTCACACCTCATTCTTTTTAGCATGTTACATGACTAAACTTTAGCTGCATTTGAGTTTTGAATTTTTAACTAATAAACCACGTGAGATTATTCTACTTTAAACTCCATTATTTACACTTTAAATATCCACATTTAAACACCTACACTTAACCATACTCTCCCTTTGTAGTTCATAAACAGAAATAGTAACTCAAAGGCAAGATTAATTTCATCCCACAATAAAGGTTTAAGCAGATAAAATGTTGTTTGGTTTTTCTGTTTTTAACTATAAAAACACCTATTTCTCACATAGAGTAATGACTTCAGATAAAGACATTAAAATTTCTGTGAAATTACTCTTTTCTATCTGAGGACATAAAACTAGATTTCCATCACAAATGTTCTTGTATTTATGGAATTGCTTTCAAATGAAATGGAGTTTTTCTTTTAAGTTTTACATCTGCATTTTCATATGGAGTATAAAAACTTAGAAAGTCATTACTAAGAACAAACAAAACATGCTTTTAAAAATATCAGAACAAATCAATAAGATGTTTAAAAACAGCTGGTTATACTCCTATTTTTCTATAGGCATTCCTTTTAGACTTTTGGTCATTTGAACATATATACTAAGAAAGGTATGTTCAGAAATGACTGGGCTGTACTTGAAAAAGATTCATGAAAGCTAACATTAAACATATTTTGAAATGGAAATAATCCAGAGCGGTTTCTGGGACACAGCTTTCATTTGGGTGAAAAATAATATCTTAAAAATATTATCACATTGATAGCAATATTTCACTACCCACAGAAAACCAGTCTCACCTCAGCCAATGAAGGAGAGTTAGCTGACTTTGTGAAGAGAAACAGATAACAAATATCTGAAATATCTTTTGTATTTCCATCATGCTACACATTTTTTAAAAAAATTAGTCTTTAATAACTTTTATGGGTTTTTTTAAGTCTGTTGCTGTAAGTGTATACATACACTTTTAAAAGTACTGCAAGACCTAGTTTTATAAAAATCCTTAAATAAATTTATTGTTGTCCAGTTGACCTATATATAAAAGTACCAGTATATATTCTTTACATGCAAAAATGAACCCATTTTTTTCTCCTTTTTCATTCAGATGTAATTTTAATTTTGTGTCAGGCAGATGTAATTTTAATTTCTATCTACTCTTTTAAGTACTTTTGTACTTTTTTCCCATTTTTGTTTTCCTTCATAAAACAGCAGTTTGAAGACTTACAAAGTAAAACTGAGCAACTGACACTTTAATCCTTGATTAAAGATTAGCACTGCCTTCCTTGATCAGTTAGGATTTAGAGAATTCTAGGGTAAAATAAATAATTAAAAAACCAAACCAAAACAAAAAAACCCAAATAAAAAACTCCCTACTTACCTGCAAAGTGAGCAAAGTAAGGTATCATAATTAATATACCAAGCCGCATCATTTTTTTTGGGATTGCTAATGTAGAGGTTTTAAGACCTCAGTCAAGACTACTGATACCACAGCTTTCAGCAAATAGTTGAAAAGTAAATTAAAGCTCTCCTAAAAACATGTTTTTAACCTTGTTTCTAAGGGGAGGTTCTTGTGGTTTCATTCACTGTAACTATTTCCCTTTCTACCATCACATCCTGGACATTGCAAGATATTAGCTTCTAATACCATAGTTTCAAATTGAACTCCACTGGGACTATTTTTTCATTCTGAGCATTTTCTTCAGATGACTAGGAGGAGGATCAGTTTCATATGGCAAATTTACTCAAAGTCACCTATTAGACAAAATAATACTAAAAACCCCCAAGATCAGGAGCAGTCGTTATGATTTAATACAGCAAAGTTTCAACAGACATCCAACTCTAATACTCTTCCTCAGAGTCTCATTTATGCCTTAAACACCACATGGATGAAGATGATTTTGCTTTATCTAGTATTGATCCAATTAGACAAATCAAATATACTACAGTAATGCTTCAGAGGAAACATTATTTCTCTTTGTTAAAATGATACTGGATGTCATTATCAATCCTGCAGTCTAGGATACATGAATATTAGCAGATAAAACCTATAACATGGCAAAGAGGGCAATGTAGTTACCCTCCTAATGCATACCTTTTGAATTTACAGGTGCTCATAAGATTAGCTAATGTCCTTGTAGCCCCTTGTATAGACTGTTAAATTTCATCCAGCAAAGTTATCCCTGGGCTTAACTAAAACTTGTTTTCATCCAGCTATACTGCCTACAGATTTGAATGTCTGGACTTGACTAAGAGGTAACTTCCATGGAAATATCCAGTTTTGATCTGAAGGCTTTGAGAGATACAGTCTAGCAGGTGAGTTGTTAGCTGCTGTGATGACTAATCACTGGCACTGTGAAAGGCTGTGTCTCTGTATTCTGATCTCTCTCTTCAGCTTCTCATCACTGAAACAGCTTTGACACCTCTTCTAGAGCCCTTTAAAATAAAATTCTAAAAAGGAGGTTCTAAAGATGATACTTATACATTGTATAGGATACTCTCATGACAGTCTTTTAAAAAAACCCTCCAAAATGCATGAGAGTCTCCTTCTGTATGACATTCCGTCCTGGAATAAGGTAACTGATTCTGTTTCTTGTGACTAGTGTGCTTTAAAGCTGGAGTCCTTAAAACTCCTTTATTCAGGGTTGAAATCAAATTCCTATTCTTCTGCCCCTCTGCCTTGTTTACAGCTACAAGAATATTCCTTCACAGAGTACTACTGGGAGGTCACTGTCAGCTGATTTTCTACTTGAAATGTATTGTATCTTTTCAGAGTCACTACTTTCTAAATGGGTACAGGTATACCACATGTTCCTTGAATATCATTAAGGCTACAACCAAACACCCCAACATTCCTGTAGATGCTATTTAATGACATCTCCTCAGTGAAACTTTTAGAGATGTTTGTTAAACTGATTTTAAGTCACCGACTGTATACTCTAATAATTTTTATTATTTGCACTTATGTCTTATAGAATTCCATTCTCTTAATTAATATTAATTCAAAGGTGCATCTCAGGGAAAAAAAAAAAGTATTACCTCATTTTGTTATCAGCAATAAACAGATGTATTTAATTATTTTTGCCAATTTCTGAATATAAGAATATCTAATTGGACACGATTCTTACTGATTACATCTGATACTAATCAGGTTGAAGACAGAAACAAAAAAGTGCAAAACTCTTCAAATTTCCTGTTTCTAGACAGTAACTCCCCAGATAACACTCTATTTTTATCTATAACATTTTGAACAACAGTGGTAAAAGCTCTTCAAGATGCTGACTTGAATAAGAAAACCGATCAAAGACAAGCATAAGTAATTTAATGTAACTAGTCTAGGATTCACACATGCATTTAAGCAGCTATTCAGTATCAGAAAAAAATGGTGTTGATTTTTTTTCCTGAAAATTAATTTAATTAAACAGATAGCAATAGAGTTATTCTATACACCAACTCAGTGTTTATCTCTGTATCTTGATCCAATTAATTTGCCTCAGCTAAAGTTTAACCTGGTTTTAGTAATATGTAATTACAATAATGCTGAACTATATTACTAAGCAGAATTTCAGGCTGTAAAGAGGCAATGGTTTATTGACTGAGTATTCAGCAAACAGGAAGACTTGCCTACAATTATAACTAAGCTGTTAAAAATTGCTATATTAATTGCCTTGAAGTTTATGTGTTAATGTTATACAAGTCAAAACTATATATTATCTTTCTGAAATACTAGACAAAATTTCTAATGAGCTGAAATCCTGCCAGAGCTTTGAGTTTAAGCTAGCCAAAAGATTTATGTTTATACTTAATGATAAGTATGTGCTTAAGTCTTTTTCTATTCATTAAAGATGTTTGAGAAGGAACTATGTCCCATAGGAATGATGTGCCTGTAGCATAAATGCTTTCATGAAGAGAAATCAGATGACTTTTGTAGTTAGCTATGTGAGTGAAACTTGTGACAAAGAAAACATGATGAAAGATTTGAAATAATGAAGAGTTTAAATAAGGTGAAAGCTAAAAATGCTCTTTTATGGCATAGAATACTAACTATTAAAATGCTGTTCCATAAAAAGTGCTTTTGTTCTCTAGCACTGGTGAGATACTAATCTTTAAATATTTTATACTCTTCCTTGTGGTGGTTTAGCTCCTGCCTGGGTCTGAGACCACACGGCCGCTACCCCTCCCCCACAAAGGGAGTGAAATACAAAGCCCCAAGACTGAAGTAAGGAAAGGTTTAATACAACAGTGCAATAGCAACACAACAAACAACAACAATAACAATAACAGTAATAGTGATAGCAATGAACAGAGCAAAATAGCTACCAAATACAGCAGTGAGAAGCACGATGTACAAAACCATGAGTGCACCGCGCTCCCACGCCAGGAAAATGTAACGCGCCAGGATGTGATGTCTGTCCGCATGGTATCTGAATAACCCGGCTAGAGCTCCCCCCCCACTGCTGGGGAAACTTAACCCTATCCTGGTTAAACCAGGACATTCCTGTACATGGAATGGCTGACAGAAAAATTTTAAGGTTTGAAATTTAAGACAAGTTAAGAACTGGACAATGACCATCTAACTCTTAAAAATAAATGCATAGCTTTGAGATACCTAAGGATTAGTGGATTGATCTATGTGTAGACCTATTTCAGGATCATCTCCTGGTGATGAAACTAAGAATCAGCTCTATGAAAATATTAGAGAGATACCAACATATAAATACAATCACGTGTAGATTTTCTGTCAGTCCTCTGTGGTTTCTCATTAACAGCTTCAACTATAATTTCAGGGAATTTAAAAACTCGAGTCTGATTACACAAAAAGTATCTTTTTAATTTTCTGCTGACATAAGGATTAGATCTAGGACTATAACAATGGCAATATCTATTCAAAAGACCTTGATTCCAGCTGATTATTGTCCTTCCACAGGACTGGGAAGAAAAGATAGATGGATGGATTGAATGAACAGGCTGTAACTCCTCTGTTAGCAGCATTATCTTCTACTATGTTAACTTGCATGAATGGTGAATGTAACTGAATGGCTGCCTCTCTGCTCTGTGGTTGCAGCCTGGTGAAGTGGCATAGTTAAGTAATGTTTAAATGAAAAACAAATACACAATTCATTCTGAAAAGGTATAATGGTATCACCAAGAGATGGGAAAATAAATTTTGTGCCAATTTCCAGCTGAAGCAATGAAAAAGGATAACAAGACATGAGGGAAGAACCAAACACTCTCAGTTGGTAATATCTCTTCACCAATCTATTTGGAGGTATTTGTCCGTGAGAAGCAATCAAGCATTTTATGAGAGCTGTAAAACTGGAGGTGAATGTGGCTGTGTGAAATAACACAGTGCCTTATAGTTTGACAGTTACCCCAAAATACCTACTTTGCAATATAGAACAGCTTAAAGTAGCCATCTCCTTAACATATCTTAAAGAAGTAGCACAACTTGCATTCAGTTTATTGTTTATTCATCACAAATTTAGAGTCCGACAAACCAGGCAAACACTATAAAAACTTCCTAATGGTAAAGAACAGCAGACCTCTGGAACAGCTTCTCTGGGAAGGCTGGAGACCTTTGAGAAAGATTGAGACAAGCGTGTGTAAAGAATGGCATGGATGTAGTGGGTCCTCCACTGACTAGTGATGGAGGACATGATTTGTTGCTGACTAGTGCATATAGCCTCAGGATTTCTTTGTGTTTTCTAATCAGATGTACAAGGTGTGAGAATGTTGCCACAATAGCACAGAGAGAACCTCCCTGACCTCTGAAGCTGCTTTATTTACAGTGACTGCTCTTGAAAACTTCAGAGAAAATTTGCAGGTTCCCCGGTTAATGCAGAGTATGTAAACTCCTGCTGGGTATCTCCGTAACAATACATTGTTTAGCCTAGTAGACAATTAAAGTCACTGCAGGATCCTTTCTAATGATAATCAGAACAAAATAGGAGTAAAAATTAAATTCAGAAGGGAAAAGCAAATATTTTAATGGTAGCCTACATTCACAATTAGGAGAGAAACTGGATGAAATCACAGATTAAATATGGGAAGAGCATGTAGTCTTATTTGACCAAACTTAAAAGCTTAGTTTAATTATTTAGCAGTTCCTAATTCTTATAGACAAGAGAGGAAATTGCATCAATACCAGAACATTTACCATGTGTATACATTTCTTTACTAACCACTATGAATTAAAAGTGCCATTAACCATTTGAAATCTGGAGACCAAATTTGTGCGGTGTTCCTTTCAATAAGCAGGTATGGATGGAGTTGCCAACAGTGCATGTCAGTAGTAGATCTGCAGCTTGCAAATTAGAGTTAGCGCAAATTGTTTATGAATTCAGCTGATTTCAGCCCCCAGGACGGTTGTGTGTTAGTAATAAATAAAAAACTAATTACTGTTTAAACAAGATCATTGGAGGAAAATAGCTTTATTGGATTTAAAAAATAAATGTTATGCAATTAAGAAAACTGTCTGTTAATGAACATTACTGGGTGGCATCTTGGCTTCTGGTTTAATCAGAATACTAAGAGATGAGGAACTTGAGATTTTCCACACAGAAGCATCTGGAACCTGCTAGCAGTTCATTGCTCTCTGTGGACATGTATACACACAGAGCTGGTTTTTCCTCCATGATGAAGTGTGTTTCCACATTCTGAAGGCTTCTTCCATATTCTCTGAGTAGGAGTGGAATAAGCTTGAGACTAAAACACTTGCATTTTGTTATCTCCATGTGTAAGGAGTGTTTGAGCTGCCAGCACACTCAATAGAGATGCAGTCAGTATATGCAACGGAGTCTATGAGACAATTCAACTGACCAGCTGATAGGAGTCTGCAGTATATTGAGATGACTTAACTCTTCCTGAGGGTTCTTTTCTCAAATCCAGTGCAGACAGTTCCAAAATAGTAGTTAAATCCTTAACAAACAAACCAAGTGGGATAGTGGCACTAAATTCTAGCAGACTGCATGAATCAAAATATTTCTGCCAAACCCAACAAAGCGGTTCATCATTTGGATCCTGGAGATGCCCAAAAGTGATAATTCCATAGTTTCACTAATCATATATGATCTGCTGAGATGTCATGTATAGACCCACCCCAATCCTTCACATGCGTTCACAGGATTTTTAATGTACATGGTCAGCTCTGAACTGTCTCAAAAATACTGTAATGAATGTATCTTTTCCTGATGTTGTACAGCACTTGTATAAGAAATGGAAAGCTGTAGTCCTTCCTCAGCTTATCAAGGTGAAATTTTGCATTTCACAAAGCACCAGAGTGCAGTACAAATCAAGACTCAGAACACCCTTCCTTTGTTTTTCTTTCTCCATCCTCATTCCTTTCACTCTCTTCTGCACTGAAGATGGAGACCACATTGAAGGTGGGCCTCTGAACTGGAATTATTATTTATCCTGTTAAATTGAGGAAATATTACTGTAGTGCTTTTCACTGCTGCTGTACCACAGAAGGGAAGCAGTTTATCAAACAGCCACAAACCAAACTATTTTGGTCTGTATAGATCAATATCAAACTTTCCAAATCCATGCAGAGATCTGAAAGCAGCTAGTGCAAAGCACAAAATTGTCATGTTATATATTCCCACTGAGAAAACAGTTAAATAAAGAAGCCATAGATTTTTATACTGGCTTTGGTTTCTAAGGTGGCTTGAGATGCAACTACATTTAGGGTGCCCTGCAGTAATATAGTCTCAAAAATGTAAACACAAGAGTCCTGGTAAACCAGTGAGAATATCTCTTTAGATAGGAGTTATCATGTTAAGGTGGTAGAACATAATCACACAGAAAACAAAACAGGAAAAGAAGACACCTTCTTGCACATTTTGTTTGCACAATGATTATATAACTGTGATGTAAACTGATGTCATAGTGGGCTGGAAATCTCACTGCTTGACTGTAAAAAAACTGTCAACCACACACTTCCAGAGAAATCTTCACCTTGCATTATGTTTTAAATCATCTACCCCACCAATTATATTATGAATTTAACTGGGCTCAGCTTTGGCTGCCCGGTCTTAACCTTTTCATAGTTTAAGAGGGCAATAGCCGTTGTAAGAGTCTCTCAGTCTCCTGAATGCTACCACCAGTGGAAACTCTGGAGTAGATGTTCCTATACCTCACGGTCCTGCTGGCCAGAGAAAAGATTAAGCCAGGTACAAGACAATCCTTATATGAGATGATACAAAAGAATTTTTTATTAGAACTATCCTTTGAAACCTCCAACATAAAAGATGAAACCTTTTCAAGTGTAACTGTTTGCTGCCAAGTCAATAGGTCTTTATGCTTTCTCATATCAAAAGTAAGCAACACACTTATCAAGCCTAATGTAAGTCTTCTTCATCTGTTGGCAGGAAGAGTAAAAATTGATGAGGTCTTTCTACAGTGTACATCAGTTTCAACTTGAGACATATTCACTTTCTTTGGAGTGATTTCTTCACCTTTTAAGAAAGTATCCATTTCATTACCTAGCAACGAATAAAAATCCTTTTTTTTTTTTTTTTCAGTTAACTACACAAAAAACTTGAGGTGCAGGATATAAGCCTGAAGCATGACTCTGTTCCTTGAAGTATAAGTAGTTTCTCTAGCAATTATGTCAGCGTTGGTGGACTAATATTGAACAAGAAAATCGCTCTGACTTAGAAAGCTCTGTGTTAATTCCCTTCAAATCCCACTCACACTATCACAATATTTAGACATTTTACCACTTACATATTAAGCCATGGACTTTTATCTCTACAAAAACTATATTTCATGCATGGAAATAAAAACTCAGAGAGGGAAGGTAGAGGAAGGAAATGTTAAAGGGAGTATGAAAAAGAGGAAGAGAGCATCCTAAAGATAAATGTAAAAACACTAACTTATTTACATATCTTTAGATTAGTGGTCCCCACCTACACCTCCCAGACAGAATGTTTCCTGTAAGACTCTTTGGTGTTCTTCACAGCTGCACAGATGAAATTACCTGATGAGGATTGGTTTACTGTATGAGACTGAAAGCTCCAATGCCTTAACAGTAATTTTGCAATCAATAGTGAAAAATTAATTGTGAAGCCAATGCTATTTTCATCCTGTACTGTGATTTATCTGTAAACAGTAGTCTAGATTGTCAGAAATTACATTCTGTTTGATGGAGATCCCAAAATGTAATTCTAACATTTGAATAAATATCCACACTTCTTTTTTGCCTGAGACTTCTTGTAATTCATCAAGGTTTTTGACCTTTCAGGGCTGTTGATCTGATGAAGAAAATATGCTTTGTTTATTATAAGGAAATGAAGAAGAAAAATGGCTGGCTTTTGAGAATTTGGAGCTCCAGATTCTACTATTAAAAGATGTGAAATGAATCTCAAGAAAATTACTTTAATGAATTCCCTCAGGGCACTGTACTTCCCTCAATGTAAAACTTCAGATGCTGGCCAAATATCTGGCATGTGGAGCTCATGGCAGTAATTTTTTGCTAATTCCCTTGAGACTGATCCATAAATTGGAAAAAAAAAAACCAAACAACAAAGAACAAACACAACCCCCACACACTTTGAATGATAGAGCAAACTTAGGCCAGAATTGGATTATATTGGCAGGGTGATATACAGCAGCTTATATTATCACAGCCAGCCTTTGTCTTTTCCTTTAATAAATTTATCTAGTTTCCAGTGGTGGCAACCTTACACCTTTGTCCATCATTAAATGACCATCTAAGAGTAAGGACCTGAAAACTAGTATGGCTTTTTCACGAACCCAGCATATTTGTTCTCAGCCAGCGAAAATCACAGGTGTTAGTAATGAAGCAACTAAATTACTGCTTTCTATCCCTGTGGAGAAGCCAGCAGCAATCAGGGAAACAGATGGACTAGCAAGAGTGGTAATTCAGATTCTTATACACATATGAGATTAAACTGCAAAATAGTTGGTTCTTACGTTAATCAGCAAATGTTTTATATGGTACACTGTCAAACTAAAACAGTGAAAAAGCTGTGTGTGTTAAACCACCAGTAGTGACTGGAGAGATAAAACTTCCTCTTTTTAATTTGCCTTGTTTGGGTTTTTTTTTAAAGCTAGAAAAAAAAAACCACAGAAAAACTAATGCTTCCTACTGCTAGTCTAGTGTGGTTTTTTCCCTTTAATTTTAAAACAGAAATTAAAAAATATAAATCCATAGAGCATACTCCAAAAAGCAGTACTATTAGAAGTGATACCATGAGATCCACAGGGAAATATTTTTATTGGCCCATGTAATCTTTTCCTTTAATATAACATTTAATCCACTCCTCTGCAAACACAGAATATCCAGGGAGCTGTCAGACTTCTTTCATTTTGGTAAAGTGTGCCTTTTTAAAAATAATTTTATCTGTTTTGATTGTGGCAACAGTTTTCTTTCCTTCCTCCCAATTCCTTTTCAATCTCTCAAAATTTTCTATGTAAACAGTTTAAATCAGTCTGAGTAAATGTTTAATATGCAATTAGGCTTAATACCACAAACATCATGTAGTTACCTAAAGCGTAATAAATGCAAAGTTTAAGAACATGACTCAGAGAGCTTATAAAAATACTGCTGAGCTTGCTGAGATCCTGAATGACTGTTAAAAAACAAGAGCCTTTGCTTGACTATTCCATTTCTAACACTACATGGTCTTTCCAAACTAAGTCTCTTTCTGTGTAAGTGAATCTTCTGGAGGGCCTCATGCAATCCAAGAGCAACGTAGATCAATGTGACTGAGTTCAGCAGAAGCACCCATCACAACTTTCAGTAGCACAGCCAGCAAAAAGGAAGGTGCTGCAAGCCACGTGTTGTAACAGGCAGGTGCTGGAATGTCTGCAGTGGAACAGAGGGAGTGGGGCTTCAGGTTTCAGTCTGAAAGTGCTTTACTGTAACTGAAGATCTGGCCATATACAACTCCTTGTTCTGGCTAGCTGAAGCGAAATTTGGAACCACATGAACCAAGAAATGTTTTTCACTTTAAAAAAATATTAAATACTTAAAGCAAGGCAAAACAATGTTATTTTCCATCTCCATAAAACTCACAGTGTTATTAACCATTCTGAACAGTATTTGTTGTTTGAACTAAGGCCATCTTTAGAATGCCTTCAGATGTTTACTCCACTTATCAGAGAGCAGAGACAAAATTACCCACAGCCGGGAACCTACACAGAGCTAGTGGACTGGCTGTGAACTTGCTAACCTTGTGTAAAAATTCAACAACAAGAAAGTGGAAAATAATTTGTTACTTATGAATTGCACATGAACTGAACTATAGCCTTACTTAAAACTCAAGAGGGAATTGTCTTCGTTACAATATCCTTACTAATTTTACACTTTTCTTACTAACAAGAGTATTGTGTGTTTATGGCAATGGAACTAAACAAAAAGGAAACCATCCCATTTCTTTCCATTCTCTAATGTTTCCATTCACCAGAAATTTGGAGGTCCAGTCCTCTGTTATGGGATATTGGTTTGTTGTAGAGGAGGCAAACAGTTTCAGAGTCAGATCTGATGTAACTTTTGAGCCTTTGAGGCCAGCCACACTGTAGTCCTGAAGGGGTGAACCTGAAAGGAAAAAGTAATGCTTTGGGTTTTACATGTCTGTTGCGGGATCTCTGTTCTATGTGATGAGCACACATTTTCTCCTAGTAGAAAATCACTGACAGCATCAGCCTTTCTCTTTGTGCATCAGAAACTGTCACAGATTCTTCTGATGTTTGCAAACCCTGCTTTAGAAAAGGAAGCTTAGGCATTATTGACATTCTCTTCAACATCATTTAATAATGGAAGGCAGCTGACTAGTTCAATGGCAAGCGAGGTAATCACGTGAGGGATGATTGAGGAGTTTGGGAAAGATAAATGTAGACAACCTTTCACTTCTGTTTCCCTCCTCTTCTTCCCCCATTTCAATTCTATTTCATACTTTGTGTAGGATCATTGTGTCCTCTTTGAGCAGTTGAATGTGAGAAGAATAAGGGAATTACACATAGTTCTCTTATTCTGGTCTCTTACATCGTTACCTTTTTAATTGTACTGATTTTTGAAAATATAAACAAACCTAGTATTAAAGCCATGTAATTTCAGTTTGTGTTTTTAGCCATAACACATTATGTTGTTGTAAAAACTTATTTAGTTCTGTCACCTATATCATATTTAGATTAAGATAAGCACCCTGTATTGCTTGATTTGCTTTTATTTACCATGTATATCGAACTAGATCTACAGGCATATATGTATTAAAACATCTAATTTTATTTTGTTGCTTTAATCAGGTTTATATTGTAGAAAAGTGGATAATTATCTGTGGAAGATATATAGGGACATTTCATCATAAGCAAGTAACTAAGGAACAAATTGGTATATAACCTTTACTAAACCATTTAAACTTTTGAGTCGCAAGTTACCTTTTGTAAAGTTGGAAGAATAATTTTGTTTTCTATTTTATTCTATAGTTTTCTAGGGTTTTCAGACCAGCAGCTGCATCCTCTTATTTACTTACACAATGCAAGAGAGGAAAAACATTTGATTTCTCTTGTTGTGTTGTCTTAGTGCTATGATGGCATCTGGAGATCATGGGTAGACTCTGCTGGAACAAAGTTGTACAGATAGTCAGGGCAAAACAGGCTATGTCTGACTTTTCCCAAAAGGCTGTGCTCTAACAGACCTGACACTGTCATTAAGTCTATTACCTATTTAAAACTGACAGTTTCGCAGTCTCTTTTTTTACGGGATAGGAGGAAACTGTTAAATTAACAAGTATAAGACTGGGAAGCTTAAAACTGTTAACATTATAGTTAAATTGTAATATTTAAGCTCCCAAAAGAGCATTCCTGAGTTCTGCAGGGACCATATTTAAGAAATGTCCATTTACTTAGAGTAGTAAAGAGGAAACAGTATAAAAATAGATATCCATGCTGCAAGATAGAGCACTGAAGGCAAGGGAAAAAGTTGGTACTTTTAGGAAGTTACTTATAAGAAGAGTGACAGGAAATACTTAAAAGTCTTCAGTTGATAATCATGAGTCCATAGTACTTTAATTTATTACTGTAGTGATAAATAAACAGCGTCTTTGAAGCTCAAATTAAATATTCTTCTCACATGAGAAATAATTTAGGAACTTTTTACTTTATATAGCCAGTCAAGTCAGGAGCCAAGTTTTCTGCAGCAGGTGTAGTAGCAGAATGTTTTTTTTCATTCAAGTTCGCTTCCATTTGCTGAACTGTAAGTATTGTATAAATGTCAGCAACTGGCCATCATGATGCATCAGTAACATCACTCTCAGGTGACATCCCTAAAGGGTGGCAGGTGGTATCTAAACCAGCTGTCAGATCCTAATAAGTAGAGGTAAGAACAGTATCTGTCTCCATTAGCGCATACTTGTTGACATGCAACAAAGCTCATTTAAGTTTTGTTATTTGTTAGTTCAGTATGGAAGGGTCTTTTAATGAAAATATAAGATGACAAATTGCAAGTAAGTGGCCCAAATACTTTCCTGTGTGGTTTGTGCATTTTAAAGTCAAGTTGAAGATACTGTTCATAATTGTTTACTTTAAGGGTATGCTCAAAAATCTTCATCAGCAGAGTGATAAAGACTCCAGCTGGTCTCAAGATGAGACTAGTGATTTCTAGTCAAATAGAATGAGTCCCCAGTATTGGATGGGAGGTATGCTGAAGTGTCACCAAGGTGCTATGATTTTTCACATAAAAAAATTAGTTGAGAGGCATAGTAAATCCAGATGGATTTAGTGACTTCTGAACGTTAAATATGACTCCTAAACACAGTTTCTGCTACATGATTATGTTTGTCCCTTAATGATAAAAGGGGTTTGTTGCCTGAGATTCTTTAATTTTTAGAAATCATTGCAGATGTATGTACACTGAAAAAGTGGAAGCTTAATTAAAGTGTGACAAATTATCTCTGTATGATAAATTCCTACTATATTTTTTGTGTGTAATCTTGCCTTTCCAAAGTCTGTCTGTGGAGGGAAAGGGAAACGGAGAAGGAGAGGAAGACGGAGAGGGAACGGAGAGGGAAGAAAAATGTTAGGAGGAGAAGGAGAAGTTAAGATGAGGAGGGTATAAAGTGTGTTATGTGTGATGGAGGATTGACAGGACATTTTGAAATTTCCAGGGCCCACTTCTGAAGAAAGTAGCAAGTTCAATTTTGTATGTCTGTATCTTATGTCTGTGCAGTGTATTGAGGGGAAGCTTAAAGTGTCTTTTTATGTTTTCCATATCTCTGCTGTTATGAAATTGGAAAAGCGTTAAAAAACACTTCATTAAAGATCTGTGATTTGACTAGAAAGGTAGGGTTAAATGGTCAAGATTTGATGTCTTAAGACAAACTTCTCCTTTCCAAGTTTTCAAGGAGTTTTCTGAAGGTGACTTGCCAGAGCTACTCAGCAAGGAGTAAAAAAATTTTCAAAACTCTTCCTTTTGAAGAAATCTGCACTAGCCATAATTTCAGTTTATCCCTCTACCCTCTGCCTATTACTTGTCTTGGGGTAATGTTATTCTCATTGGTTATAAACAATTGTCAGGGTTTTTTTGCTACTTTTATTTTAGTATTTATTTTCTTCTTGATCATCACCACAACAGCCTTAACGTTTTCTAACACAGTCTGTTACTGCCTTATTCAGTTGGCAGCCTGCCCCCAGCTATGTTGTTTTATTACTAGTAGCAGTTGAGATATGAGAGGTACATAGTTCCCAATGGCGACAAATGTAAACAGAAAGCAAACAGACCTGTCTGTGAAACCCTCAAAAGAAACACGGTGCTAACCAAAGAAACCACATGACATTCATGGGGCCCTAAATGATGCAACTTTCCTTTGATCTCTTAGCTAAGCTAATTGTTTTTACAGTTGGCAGAACAGGCTCTCAGTTGCAGAGAAGGATTTCTCTTTCCCTGAGATGGAACACTGGTTTTGCGGCTACTTTATCATAAGAGGCAGTATCACAAAAGCTTGCATTGTATCATGTGGCAGAATACTATTACAAGGGGAATCATTATATTTCTGAACATCAGTATATTATCTACTCCACTTTATCTAATAGCCCTTTCAACAGTGAAGACATTCAATTATCAGTTATAAACTGTAATATTTTGTGGCAAATACCATAGCAAATGGATCCCCTATTTCTCCTTTTTAGCAAGAACTGTTTCAGACACAGGTGCCCTCTAGGCTCTGCACATCCCTACACTTCTGCTGCGTCATTTGCAATTTAGCTTTGCTATGAGATTGCCGTTTGCTCTGCAAGTTGCTTCAGGGTGAGATTCTGATTGTGGAGAAGCCACAAAGAGATGTTACTGCTTTGGTTTAACGTTGGGGTGAAGCAGTGTGCATGTTTTTGTGTGTCTTCATAGAGATCTGTCCCAAGAATCAACAGCTTTCCTGCTCAGTGCAGGACCTCACCCTCTGCTCAGGTCTAGTGCTGTAATCTTGACTTGTTTCAGAAACATCCTCAAAACTGAATGTGCCACTCACAGGGACAATAAAACACTGCCAGGATTATTGTTACCCACCTCTAGATCTGGAAGATCACTTATTGCAATATTTGGTTTTGAGGGAGAATGTTACGCTTCTGTCACCTCTCTGAGTAACTCTGACAGAAGGCTTTCTCCTTAGCCCTTTCTGCATAACTGAAACCCAGCGTTGGTCCTGCAACTGACCTCACCTCAGGACCGAGACTAGAGTAGGTTAATGACAGGAAAGGAAATGCTCTTTTGGAGCTGCTCTTCAGGAAGCTTTGGACACTTACACTGAGGCATCCATGTTGTCTAAAATGCCAGAACATGTAAGCAGCAGAACCTCCCTGAAAAAGCACCAAGGACAAAGGATTATAAGTACTTAGGACTGGAAACTAAGTCTTGCTGCATTACTGAAATTTTTAAATAGAGGGAGGAAAACTAGCATCTGTAAGTTGCCTTACAAATGATGTCACCTCTGATGTTGAGATCCAGACCTAATAATTTTCTGTTTGAATTTCCTTCCCTGTGCTATGAGATTACATATTGGAAGTATTTGGGAACTACCTTTGGATAAAAACTTTTCATGTTTATGTGTTCTATACCGTAGTTTAAAGAGAGATTTGTGGAAGAATCACCTGTGGCTGGCAATATGTGGGACTGTGGAAAACATATGTGACAACTAA
This sequence comes from Strix uralensis, assembly GCF_047716275.1. Lineage (NCBI taxonomy): Eukaryota > Metazoa > Chordata > Aves > Strigiformes > Strigidae > Strix > Strix uralensis. The sequence continues at coordinate 57,623,488 of NC_133973.1, forward strand.
GATGTTGTGTTGAACATCATTTCTAATGTTACTGAGTTGTTCAGTGAGCCTCTTTTCCTACTACAGCTCCATTCACCTGACTCTCATTTTCTTCATCGGTTTTTATACTTTCTTCTCCAGGTGTTTTCACATTTGCCATTTATGCATTACGTACTTTTCAGAACAAACCTAATCTATCATTTAAAAGACCTAGACTTCATAAAGTATAGATATTTTCTGCCTTTCTAGATTCCTTCAAGCATACAAAAGTGTGCCTTATTCTGAGTTAGCATTTGTTCACAAAACAGAAAATTTTGGTTAAGCTTTCTGAAGCCTATAGATCTCACTAAATTAACACAGGTGGTTTTGAGCCATTAGACCTTCAGTACACAAGATGGTCACTGCAGAATTAATGAGGAAGGAGTCCGCTTATGGAGCAGTGAGAGTGGAAATAAATATTATTCCTTTGTCCAGTTTACAGTGCACAACCTATCTTAAATTTTGTTGTTTCTTTGTTTTTGAATGCTGAACTTTGTAAACAGAATGTTCCATTAATGCATTTAGTTTTAATTTAATTTCATAGTTATATTAAAGAACACTGGTAATATAATAAATATTTTAAAGTTGTGTAGCAACTTGAACCTAAAGATCAGAGTTCGAAGACTATTTATTACCCAGTTTGATATTTTAACATAGCTTGGCACTGAGTCTCCATACAAGAATAATTATTGAGAATTATGGAGTGGGTACTTTTGTATCTTGTTTCTGACTGCATTGTACTAAGATATTTGAACTTTCTATGGTAGGGAAGATCTGTTCATGGATCTAGAGACTTTCAAGGAACTTCCTGTACCTGTGGCTGGTATTAAGAAAAGATAGGGACCTTTGGAGAGGTTTCAGAAATAAGATATTCCAAAACATTTTCTTTTTGACCCATTTTATTATGTACATCTATTTATGTATATAGATAATAGATTTGGATTTAGATTTATATATATATAGATTTAGATTTATGTTTTAAGAGTTCTATAGTATTGCAGGAGAAATATTTATGAAGATTCAATGCTACCTTTGTTCTAACTTTATATTGCTTGAATTGGATATACAGTTCCTCCATGGTTATTAAAACTGAGCATAACTAGCTCTGCTAGCTCCTTCAGAGAGAACTTACACTATAGGAAGTCTTGGACCAGTTGTGCAAACATGGATGTAAAATACAGAACAGTGCATGGAGAATTTAAAAGAGGCAGACCATAAGTCCTAACTGAATGCCTAAAACACCTTGCTGTGGACTGAATGTTTCCATGTATATTAGAGGTAGAATTAATTACAATTTATCTGATTGATATTTTCTCAGTTTCTGTAGTTTCTCAGTTTTATTTGTGCATTTTCACTTTGAGTATGCTGCATTAGACTTATATAAATGTGCTGTTTCTGAAGTGCAGTGTTAGGAGAAGCTACCATCCAAGGCTTCCCTTTAGTTACTTACTAACTAACTAGTTTACTACAGCTCTGGCAAATATCATATCTGCACACATGGTAACTGTTATTTTTTCTTTGCTACTTCAATTAAGCAATTCCAAAACTATTACATGCACATCAATTTTGTTCACCAATTAAATATCTTTAACAATATTTTCCCCACAGCTTCATTCTATTTACCAAGTGCTGAAGTGCTCTTAATGCATCTAAAGGGCCGAGCATCTGTTTGTATGGGAAAGTTCCATTAGACCATAATAATCTCCAGTCAATTGCACAGCAAATATTTATTTCTCACACATCAAATTAATGAAACAGGTTCAGTGAGAGAAAAATCACATCAGCTTGGCAAGCAACACCTATCAAGCTATATAAGACTTCTGAGGCATTCTTGGCAGAGATCCTGTATCTAGAAGAATTCTGTACCTTTGGGAATACTGTCATGATTTAATTACTGGATGATAATGTTGTTGTAGGTTTGTTTATTGTTGTTCTGTTTTCTACCTCAAAAGAATAAAATAAAAAATTGTTTTTCTGAGTTTTCTAATGTGCCATACCATGGCTGCAACAGTATAATTGAAGAATGATCATTTTCAAGCTACTACAAACACCATTTAGTCTTAATATTAAATAAGATTAATATTATATTAGTACTTAATATTCTTAGAGCACTTACTCCTCCTCATGTATAAATGTGAAAGGAGCTTTAAAAATCAATTTTCAAAACCCCCGCTTTCATTACTCTACAATAATGACTGTATCCTTCCTGTCTAAGAGAAACATGGATGCTTTTCATGTCTCTGCAACAATGATTGTTTCACATCCCACACATATTTTTGTATTCCGTTCCCACCAGTGCTAATATTTCCTGTACTCTGTCATTTGTGAAGGCAATGACACTATATGCAACTGCTTGTAACAACAAAGAACCATGATGCATAGAGTCATAAAGTTTTTGAGCAGAAGAAGCAGAAAGCCTAACTTGATCTCTCACTGTTTAGGTTCATTTTGTTGCTATAAAGTTTATACCATTTTTCTTAACATAATTTTCTGAGAACCTCATAAATATTTATTTCTGCTTGCACAGATTTTCCATTTATGCCATCTGCTTCTTCTGAAGCTGACCCAAAAGTAGGTGCATGGGGTTTGTATCACACATAAGGGCTTTTAGTCTGTCCATAGAGATTCAACTTTTGTAACTAAGAATTAACATTTTAAGTTAATTGAAATTTTATTCAATGGCCTGGACTTTTTCTGAAACATGGATGAAAACAATGATATATTGCTGATTTGCTTTTTTATCCCTTGAAAATGTTTAAATCACAATTAAAAATGTGTCTTTATCCAAGGACTATTCACTTGTATTTTGTTGTGTGCAGCACACATATAACTGTGTTCATGAAGGTGATAAGTTTATCCTAAGTTCTCCCTGGCTGTACATAAAAATGTTACAGTTTTCACTAGGAGATATGGTCATTATAAATGAAGAGAGAATGCCTGAGAAAAACAAAATTCATAAGATCTTTAAGTAAAACTTATATTTCTTTTAAAATGTTGTTAAGAAATGTTATTTGAAAATAGGTCAGTCACAATTTTAAAGTCTTGTAATTCGGAAGGATTTGAATAAGTTAGGACTTCAGATCCCTGGCCCATGGGTTAGATAGTTAATTTAGAAGTGAGGACTAGCCACAATGTAGTTTTAATCGAATTTAAACCAAAAAGTCTGGTTTCTTACTGTTGTATTAAATCTTTGTTGATTTACCCTCTGGAAGAAAGGTTCCTTATTTAAACTCAAAACTTCTTTTATTGAAAAAATCAATGCATAGAATGGATTAAATAAGTAATGTAAAAACAACACTTACAGATAAAAGCTTCCTATATTCTTAAGTACATACATATAGTTATTGTATATATTTATAGCACCGCTGAAATACTGTCACATTACAGAGATGTCAGTCTTAAAGCTGTTGTTTCAAATGGGAATTCTCCTTTAATATGCTGTTAGACTTCAAATCTCCCTATGTTTTGGAAATTATTCGTTTTGGGGTACCGCACACCAAGCAAACTTAAACCAAATATAATTTTCTATATCTCTTTAGAAAAACCCACCCAGAAATATTACAAATCCATGTTATCTTCCCCAATTTTACACTGAAATTATGGGTAGAAATACACAACCCAGAGATAATACCCTGTTATATATACAACAATCTACCTAAAATAGTCTTTCTGTAGTATACGTATTACTGCAGAATGGAATAGGGAAGTGTGGCATGAATTTTTCATCTGATTTCCTTGAGGGATGCCTTGTTGCATTACTCCAAATTTACTTAATTTACTCAGAATCAAAGTGACTATCCCAAACTTTTATGGTGTGAAATCTTAATATTACACTGTTGAATATTCTATAGGTAGGGATCAAATATGTAGCATTATAAGCTTGGTAACATTCAGTAAAAGCAAAGGGGAAATACACATCATGCCTGGCTGAAGAAAAAGATCTTGAATCCCTCACCACTTCTCCCTCTCCCTCCTTCCCACTCCCATGTATTACCTATGCTATCTGTTGTTATGGAGACATATTCATGAGAGCTGATGACCTTGTGTAAGTCAGATCTGTGAAGAAAAAAAAAAAGAGGAAATTAGAAAAAAATTAATCAACGCATGAAATAAAAGCAATCTGTCAAATCAACTTAAAGTGAATTTGAATATCTTTATTGTAAAATGTTTGTCGCTGGGATAACTAAAAGCAGTAACTACTTCTCATGTGTAGCAATGTAGAACTACTGTTTGTCTGCTTTGTGTATTTTAGAAACCATAGTAATGTAATCTTGAAAACAGAAAATACTCAGCTGGCTAAACTGTGTCATATTGAACATATTGCAGTAGTACTGTGTATTTGCTAAAGTCTATGAATATGGAAGATCAGAAGCTGCAGAGGGAGAGAGAGATAAGGAGAGAGAAGGAGATAGAGAAAAGAAAGACTAAACAGTCTTCCAGTTTGAAGGTGATGGAGAGGTTGTGTACAGAAAATTATTTCACAGTCTCCGGTTCTGACTACAACTGACTCAGTTTCTGCCCACTGTTTCTGGACTGGTTGAAAAGGCTGGGATTTTCAGGTGGCACTGGAATCCCTGTCTAGGACTCTAGGCTGTGAGGAAAGACATGCACAGAAAGAAAGAGTGGTCAGAAGGCAGTAGGCTTTTGAGTGGCTTCAGCAAGAATTTCTATCACACAGATTTTGTGTTAGGCCTGTTATACTCCAAAAGGATATGGTAGTATATACTACTGAATGGTCTTTTTCAAAACACTTTACTGGGATAGACCTTTCCTTATTTCTACTGGGGGGAAGAAAACAAAGTCACCCGAATACATCAGTCCTTGACATCTTAGTGTACCAATAGAAATCTCATAAATTGTTTTGCAAAATCTATTCTCTTTTCACAGTTTTTAGTTTGAAGTGGTCCTCAGCCAATGCAATCAGCAGAGCTCAATCCTTCATTACAAAAATATATGACACCATTGCAGAACAAGAACAATGAAATATCTGCCAAGTTTTTATTGGAATACTAGATCCAACTTTACATGATTCTTAAATTAAATCCCCAGGCAATTCCATCTGTATCACCAAAAGATTTTTATCACTTTGCCTTACAAAAGATGCAATGAAGATTTTAACACTTGAATTCAGTAAGTAAGTGAATATAGAAAATACATTATTTTATTGTTATGTTTCATTCATTCTCAGTCACACGTCTTAAATTCAAATGCAGATCTCCTACAATTAATTTCTTCCTTATCTGAGTTTCGTAGAAGTGCAACCATGCAGCATGCTTGTTGAAGAGATTTATTTTTTTCAAGTGACACAAAGAAAATTACAGTTACTATTCTTATTTCTTAGAGATACACAAAACCTGAACTGAAACACCTACCTACTCTGAAGCAGGATGTTTTATTTTCTGTTACTAGGTTGATACTGAATACAAATTCCCACAGCTCACCTACAAAGACGTTTGCACTGTATGGACGGACAATTCTTTTGTCAGAAAACACTGGAAAAAAATGTAAGGTTTCTCCCTGAGTTAGTTAGTAAAAATATTTCTTCTGCTTTCAGCAAGACTAGGATTTAATTCTTAATTTCCAGGCAGTTTTTATATCTTTATGTCTGTAGTATTTAGGAAACTGTAAAGATCTTTTTGAATTCAGCCTAACAAAATCCTTAACCTAGTGAAAGTTATGTGAAGTCTTCTGAAATTTGCTATTCTTTTGCTCTCTCTGTTTTGTTGGGGTTTTTTGTTTTGTTTTAAAAGATTAAGAATAAGCTCTTCAGTTCCTGTGATATGTGGTGGATGAGTGACTGCTGAGAATGAGCTGGTACAAGATTAGTAAGAGAACAGCTATATCCTATAGACCTCCTTAGATCATGAACTGAAGTAAGTTCAGCAAATTTGAGATTCAGCACTTTTCTAACATCATGCTTTAATTTTTCTTTTGTGATTATCAAATATGCCAGTGTTACAAGCTGCCTTCTGAATTTGATAGCTGGAACCCTAAATATAAGAGGTAAAAACAAAAGTGGTCCAGGATTAATAAAAAAACCAAAACCAAACCAAACCAAACAAAAAAAACCCAAAAGAAAACATCCTGAAGTCCCAGAAAAGGAACTGGAGGGAAGGGACCATCCAGATGGACCTGGACAGGCTTGAGAGGCAGGATCATGCAAACCTCATGAAGTTCAACAAGGCCGAGTGCAAGGCCAAGTCCATGTAAGTGGAGGCAATCCCATGCAGAAATACAGACCAGGAGATGAGTGGATTGAGAAAAGCCCTGCGGAGAAGGACTTGTGGGTATTAGAGAATGGAAAACAGAGTATGAGCCAGCAATACGTGCTCGCAGCCCAGAAAGCCAACTGTATCCTGGGCTGCATCAAGAGAAGTGTGGCCAGCAGGTTGAGGGAGGTGATTCTTCCCCTCTGCTCCACTCTCGTGAGACCCCACCTGGAGTACTGTGTCCAGGTCTTGGGCTTCCAACATAGAAAGAACATGGACATGCTCAAGCGGGTCCAGAGGAGGGCCACAAAGTTGATCAGGGAGCTGGAGCACCTCTATTATGAGGACAGGCTGAGAGAGTTGGGGTTGTTCAGCCTGCAGAAGAGAAGGCTCCAGAGAGAACTTATAGCAGCCTTCCAGTACTTAAAGGGGGCCTACAGGAAAGATGGGGAGGGACTCTTTATCAGGGAGTGTAGTGATAGGACAAGGGGTAATGGTTTAAAACTGAAAGAGGGTAGATTCAGATTAGCTATAATGAAGAAATTCTTTACTATGAGGGTGGTGAGCCACAGGAACAGGTTGCCCAGAGAAGTTGTGGCTGCCCCCCTCTCTGGAAGTGTTCAAGGCGAGGTTGGACGGGGCTTTGAGCAACCTGGTCTAGTGGAAGATGTCCCTGCCCATGGCAGGGGGGTTGGAACTAGATGATCTTGAAGATCCCTTCCAACCCAAACCATTCTACAATTCTATGATTCTATGAAATCTTTTAGCAAACAGAACATTTGTTCCTATCTCAAATACAATTCACAGATCTAACAGGATATAGTTCTTTGTCTTTTCTTAAATTTATCAAATGTTTTCCTTAATCTTTACCTCTGAAGAAAAATTCATATGTAATATTCTCTTCTCTATCCATTTTCTCCATTTTGAATAAAATAACGCACCTTGCAACTGAGTCCATAAAGTCAGGAATTTATCTGTATTATGTTGTATACTCAAATTTGTTTGGGAAATAAAAAATTTTAAATAAATAATATAATCCTTCCTGTAGTTTTCTATTAATCTTTCTTTTATGGTCATTGAAAATGACCTTTTTCTCTGTGTGTGAGTGGCTGATGTGATCATAATGCTGAAAAGCAGTAGAGAAAAACAAGCATCCTTGAAAGGGAGATCTGTCTCCCAAACAAAGCTCTAGAAAGTTGTATGAATTACACATTGCACTGAATTCTGTCTTAATTTAAAATATAATTAGGAATTAACACCTTTTAAAGCAAATGTGTTAATCAAGTGTTTTCAACACTGATTGTGAAAAAAAATAAAACACACCTTGTGGCCAAGGAAGATAAAGAGAGTGTGTGTTTGCAGGGGGTATTCTACAGCAGGAAAAACAACTCAGAAAATGGCACATCATAAGATATGAGAAGCTTCACATCAACTCTTTTATCTTTTCCTGCTACGCCCATAGCTCTTCCTGCTAATTCACATTCTCACACTTGCGTCTGGTGAAATCTGTATGTAACAATTATTTTCTACAAAGACAGAATGTCGGTTTATGGTACGAATGCTGTCAATTTACCAGTAGGCAGTACTGACAGATCCAGACGTGTCAATGTGAAAACAAGAGTGAAGACAGCCCTTTATGTTGAAAAGATAAAGGCTCCCTTTATTACACAGCTATGAGAAAGAGATTCTTTTAAAGTGAATGTCCCCTTTGAAGTTTTTTGCTCAGTAAAAAGATAGGAGTTCCAAGATTAAAAAAAATGCACTGCCGAAGTTTTTTATTGTTTGGGGTTTTGTTTGTTTGCTTTTTAAATTAGGATTTGACAAGACATGCATACATGGACTTGAGAATTTCAAAGTGTTTGATCATCTCTCCCTCTTGACAGGATTAATTTGTAGTGGTACTTATGTTTCCATACGGTAGAGAGGAGAAGGGTACCAATATTTTACTATATATGTGAAAGATGTGTAAGACATGGACTAGGAAAAAAGAATTTTAATAGATTCATATTATATAATGTTTGGAAATCCTGGTTTACTTGGACTGGTGCAAAACCTTTCAAATTTGGCAAAGAAGATTTAAACCATATAATGTAAAATGTCTTGTAGCTACTATTATTGATGAAGAGGTTTTGCTAGAAGTCTGTTTTGATTTTGTTGGTCAAATTTTACAGTGAGATAAGATCATAGCTCTTAACAGGATGCAGAAACATATTGTAGGTTAGATTAGAACACAGTCAGACACAGTCTCCTATAAGGTGAGTGATGCTATAGACCTACCTGGGTCTTCAATGGTATGGGTATATGAGAGGAAATGCTATTATTTCTGATGACGGAAGATGGAAAAATGTGAGCACTTGTAATAAGTTAGTCTCCTTTTATTAGTATTAAAATTGAGATTGTGTTAAAAATGAAAAATACTTGAAGAATTATGCTCTTTTTGGCCTAATTGGAAAAGACTAAAGAAATTAAAAGTATTCTGTTCTTTTGCATCTTCTTTCCTTATCAAGAGACAGAGACGTTATGAAATGCAGTAGATTTTCCAGACTCTCCTTGTTCCTGTGCAGGTCACAAAAAACATTCCAATGTATCTGGTATGCGAAAAGACTGAACCTTTTCTTTGCTACAAATTTCCTAAATACAGTAGACTGCTACTTTTGCTGTTTCCAGTGTTAAATTTTGAGTAGCAGGAACTCTCTGGGCTCAGCTTTACCTTCCAGAAACAGTTGTTCCGTTCTCACTGGTGATTTTGTAAGAAAATGTAGAACAGACTAGAATTATGCAATGTTTTCTTCTGTCACCATGTAAAGAGACACCCTGCTAGTCACTTAGCTTCTGTCAGAAGACTTTTGCTGCCTTACCTCTTCTCTTGCCTGAATATAGTTTAATTCTTTCTTCATTTTGTCTTTTTCAAACCTGTTCTTACCCTTGATTTCACTAGGCACATATAAGTTGGTTGCAATATAACTGGAAGATTGATTTTCTTTTGCATTTATACATGCAGGAATGAATGTCTCAGATGTACACAAATGATATAAATCACCTTCCATTTTGAACAATATTCTGGCGTTTATATACAAAAAGAACAAGATGGGAAGAAAAAAAAATAGGGAGTGGGGCCAATATACCTTTTTATTTTACAGGGAAGGATAGGTAATTCAGTATAGTTCTGTGCAAATATAAAGCATTATTCCCATCACGTACAAGAAAGTGATATTCTGTGTGCTCTGAAGAGGCTTATTCTTTTAAAGGTTATGAAATAATTAGGTTCAGAAGGAAACAAACAAACAAAAATATAAAAGTAATAAATTGGCAGAGCAACTATTTATGGATCCAACTTCGTTTTTCATTTCACTGCAGTAGGCCAATTGACTTCAGTAGGGTCTGACTAGACTTCCCCTTGCCTGCCAAAGAAAAGAATTTCTCCCATGCCAGGAACAACCAATTCAGTTCACAAACACACAGCATGCAAGTACTCTGAACTCCTGGGAGCACAGAGGAAAGCTTTATATTTGACAGAAGGAATCTGACCAGCAGGAAATGAGTTTGGAAAACAGCTGTGACTCTTAATATTTAAAGAACTGTCCCATTTAGATAAGTCAAACCAGAAATTGCTGAGTCTTCACTACTGTGGATTGATAATTTTTTTCCCTCCCAAGGATCAGGGAGCACCTTCAGTGTTACTTTAGAGGGAAGTTTGATAAAGACCCCGTCTTATGCTGAGTTTTGGGAAAAGAGTCAAGGAAACAGTTGAGGAACAACGAGCATACTGCATCTCAGCTATTCTCAGCTCTTTTTCAGTGTGCTGGGAAATACTGTCAAAGAAAAAACATTAAACAATGTGATAAACTTTAGTCATAGTTGCAGCTACAGACTCAGGAATCTGTCTTCATGTTCTCAATATCTTCTCAAAGATTTACTAGCTCTTGGCACAGCAGTCATCCAAGGCTGCACTATCCATGTATACTCCTTGGAGGTGTCCATACTGCCATCAGTAGAATGAAGACAACCTTGACTGCATGAGTTGAGTGCCAAACAGATAGCTTGCCTTTCACCTTTTTTCCCTATAATGCTCCTGAACCTTTATGCCAGTAGCTGATATGAATCTTATGTGATAAATACTGGTTTTGAATTCAGAAGTGATTTTTAGTATCAGAAAATTCATAAACAGTGCTAAGTGTTGGTGAAAGCAAAATGTTCCAAGAAAATTCCATTTGAAAACTATGTTCAATAAGTTATTTCGCAAATAATATGTTTGTGAATTATTTAACAGTGTTCTAAAGGTAGTATTATAGAAATGTTCCAGAATAGCTGTACTTTCTTTAGATAATCATAAATAACTTTGGCAGAATATTTTTTGTTGGTTTTGTTGTGTTGTTTTTTTTTTTTTTTTTTAAATAAACAGCTTTGTGCATGTCTGGTTTTGATGGCTGATGAACATCGCATCTAGCAATGGGATCATAGATTTTGTACATTTACTATATTTAAGAACCGATTCTTATCCTCATTCATTCATTTCAGTGTTTTCTCCAATGGTACATTTTATCAAGATTTATAGTGTCACAATTGCTAACATGGTTATCAGGGATATCATATCAAGATTTACATTCTTTTGTTGTTACACTACAGAACAAAACGCTTATCTCTACTGCTTAAATTTAAGTATGCATCATGCACAGAGCCAACACTTTTGTATCAGATGAAAGTAAAAGAAAGTAGCATATGACATTTATTCTCTGCTATTACTAGCATGATACCATATTTAAATACTGATTTGATATTTGACCAAAGGAGAACATTGCATGAAATAAATAGTTAATTTCTCTCTACAGTATAAGAGGGGAACCTTTGTGTCCCAGCAGGCTGCACACTGAAAATGACATGTCTAGAACCATCTGGACAATATGGAAACTTATGATCCTGAATTAGAAATCATAGTTCTTTACAATTCCCCTTCTCATAGTGGCTCCTCCATCCACAGACAGAATTGTTTCCTGAGGAGAAGTACCCAGAAACAGTTTTGGAAACTGGAGTACAACTGGACTTCATTTTCTGTCAAAAGTCACAGGTGGCTGGGAGAACTTCCTCATCTCAGAAGAACAGGCTCTCTTTCTGGTCTTTCAGGACCTGGACTACACTGGAAATTCAGAAGCTGCCTTTCCCCTCTCTTTCCTACTTTTGAAATCCTTAGACAGCTAGTGTGGCATGCAAAGAAGATGCACCAGTGTGCTCTCCTACTGGGAAAAGCATGTGTTGAACAAATAGGTTGAGACCTATTTGCCTACTTTTAGTGTGGAGACAGCAAATGCACATCTAGATCTTGTGTTTAGCCAGCTGTCCAACCACATCCATAACTCCCTGCTCCTCTCCCTGTTCAGTTGCTCCTATGTCCTGAAAGTTGCCTTCAACTTGATGTCTCTATTTGGAGTGTACCCTTTTTTTCTCTTCAGACCAGTCATATACTGCTTTAGCCAAGCACCATCAGTGCCCAGGTCACTGCATCTTGCTGTTGGTCAAGAACAAGAGTTAGTCGTTGGTGTAGACATAGTAAGAGTATTGATTCTTGGAAAGAAGCACTCAGTTCTCTGCATGATTTGCCCTTCCTCAAGGTTAAAGGTTCTCTTCATGGCATTATTTCTCCATGACAAAACTCTGAACAGGGATAGTGTCATCTCTGAAGGAAAAAGAAGTAGTGGTATATTTCCCTTTTAATACTAATTCTGAAAAAATTATGATAGTTATAGACCAATGACCATTACAGGCAGAAAGATGTCTCAGAACAACCCAAGTTGTGCACTATGATTTCTTTCCTAGATACTTTTATGTAGGGATGGTCTGTTAACTTTTTTTTTTTTTTTTTGGATGATGTTATGCTTTACTTTAAAAAGCAATAAAATTCAATAGAGTATCAAGTAGATACTTTAGTTCATGGATACAGATCCTGGCACAAGACTTTACACTATCTTTTCTTGGACTGATGCATTCCAGCACTTCTCCAGCTAAGGAGAATGAAGAAACAAAAGGAAGCAGGGAGCACTTTTTTGCACCTCACCCATCTTGGAGTACAGAAGTACTAAGTACTAATAAGAACTAAGTACTAATTACTTGTATGTGAGGTGTAAGAACGGTTCATAATTTCTTTCACGTATTGCTTCAATGCTAAATGACCATAGATGGCAGAAGTTCCTTTCAGTCAAAGATAAACAATCAACAGGATTTAAAGATTAGAATTTACTGAATTGTACTGTTGATCAAACAGAAACAGAATGGCATCTAATTTACTTCTACTTGGCCTTTGTAGCAATACAGAAGTAAAAACCTATTATTATTCTTATTTTATATATCTTTAATCAACAGACTGACTTATACGGAAGGACTTCTACAATTACTTCATACCCAAGAAATAATGAGGAGGAAATTGTTTTTCTTTTTTATTCAGATACTTCTTATAGTATAGATGACAGAAATATCAAACCTGTTGTGCCCCTGAGGGCACCACCAGCCCTCACCACCATTGCCCAGCCCCCCGGGGCTCCCCCACCCTGCCCAGGGCCCAGGACCCCCCGTCAGCCCCCCGGGGCCGTCAGCCCCTGCCCCAGCGCTGCCGCAGTAGGGCCGGTCTCCAGCTCCCCACAGCCCTGCCCTGCCCGGCCATGGCCCCCGCCGAGCCCGCGGCCCCACGTCCCAGCCCGGCCTCGGCCCGTCCCCGTCCCCAGGGAGGTGCCCGATGCCGGGGCTGGGGCTGCCCCGGTGCCCCCGGCTGCCCCGCTCCGGGCTGGGGCTGGGACGGGGCCTGAGCCCCACGGGGAGCCCTCACCAACCCAGAGGTGCCCTGACTAAAGCTTAAAGCTGTTTGGAAGCTGAATTTGTCTGGGCAAACCTTGTATTACTTTATCCTTTACAGTATCTGTGGTCTTTGAAGAGACAGGGAGATGTCTAAGGACATTTTCACATTGCTTTTACATCATACCAGCATCTCCAGAGAGACAAGTTTCATCCAGATGTATACACCATCTCAGCAAGCATTTCCGGTTCTTTTGTAGAACTTTAAAAGGAATTCAAAAGCTTCTTTTTATTTTACTGAATCGCTTTATGCCTGCAGGTCACAGCAGTAAGGCCCTGACAGGTTTTGATTCAGTAATTATTCTGCTTTGTAGACTCTGTTTAGCATTGGATAATGGTGCTCAGGGCAGAAAAGACAAAAAAATAGTCTATTCTTCTTGGTTTACAGATTAAATATATCACAACTGTTACTTCTACTGGCACTTTTGAAAAATTATTCCCGAGGAGAGACGTAGTGGTTAAAAATTATGCTGGAGGGGTGGCACGTAGGTCCTGGTACACTGAAGGACTATTGCCAGAGCATCTCTCTGCTTTTCTATTTGTGCAGCTCTGCCAGGGATGGATTTACAAATGTTTTTGCTCAAGACACAGAGGAAACACAGAAAGCGAAAGAGAAAGAAGGTGTGGAAGTATCGGCAGGGAGAAGCCTTTTTTTTGGTTGTTTTTCCAGTGAATCTGTAGAGCGCAATAAGAGTAAATCAGCGGTAATACAAGTGAGGCATAAATCTGATGAACAGCAGTGGTATTTTTCCAGTGGATCAATCTCTTTCAATTTCAGCTTCCTTTCCATCAGAGCTATAAAAGCTAAAATACATCACTGTGAAACACGAATTCAAGCTAAAAGAGTCAGAAGGAAAGCGCACTTACTTCCTTCCAGAGGGAGGGAAACAACAAGAGTGAACAGGCACTTGGATGGATATTTGCCTTCAGATGGGTAGCTTGACTGAAAATATAATAGAAGAACTCATTATGTACCTTCTGTGAAAACAACTGAGGAGATAGTTCTTTTCAAGGAAAAAATAAATAAAATTCTGATAATAATGAATACATAATTAGTTAATTAGTAGAAAAGACCAAAGATGAGAACTTTATGGTTCATCTTAGCTAGTGGTCCTGAGGCAATTTAGTTGTTAATATAATGATAGTTTTGGTTTCTGTTACTGCCTAATGAACCTGAATGCTTCTGACAATACTTGCAATTGCTTTCAAATTTAAGGTTTCTTTCTGTTCAGAAGAGAAAACATGCTCACAAAAATATGAGAATCATAAGTAGTAATAATAATGCTATAGTGTTACATTAGAGATTCATCCAAGTTCTTGAGGTTGTATTTAATAATTAGCAACTTTAAACTCGGTTACCACTGAAAATTATTGAGGCAGTCCTTTACTCTTTTTGTTATTTATTTAAAACTAACATTGCAATGCCTAAATTTTTGAAATATGTACATTTGGTATTTAATAAAATTTAAATTAGAAAAATGAAATCTGGATTTATACACTTCTTAGCAGAAGACGAAAACAAGAAAATGTGTTGTCATCTAGAAATGTTCACCAGCAAGTCTTGACCTGTTTAATCCTTTCCAGAACAGAAATTAGAGTAGAAAGACATTCTTGTGCTGAACTAGGAGAGTAAAACATGTCTCACTAAAGTTTGTCTATATAGTTCTATGTTCCTGCCTATCTTAGCTTCACCCAGAGGTGCTAGATGACCTAGATTCTCTAGTTTAGTTAGGATCTACTGAAAGATGTTATGGTTTGTCAATATCGAGATTTTAGTTTTTAGTACATATGTGCTACAGTAATTGCCAGTGCAACTCTTGTTTAAAAATATGGAAATAAGAATACAGGGGAATTCCTCAAATGTTAAAATATGTCCCAAACTTGAAATAAATCTGCTAGATTATGATGGAAATTAGAAAAAAAAAATCAATATTTCTGCTTAGCTCAGTAGGTTCCATATATTAGTCAGCTGCCATCAGAGTACTCTGCTGGTCTGATATGCACAGATATTTACCAGAGCGTGTTCACACAGTCAGCAGCATTTGCACTGGATACATGCCAGAATGAGAACTGAAAATTCACACTGAAATGTTAATTGCCATCCTCAGTTTTTGCCATGTTAGCACGTACATTTACAATTGTTCCCTGCATAATGTTTACCTGGGACATATATTTTTTGAATGGTACACACTGAAGTCTTCCAAAACACGAAAGAATTTCAGATAACTGTATCCGTTTTACCATCATCTTATTATTTGCTGCCGATAACACATCAGTCCCTCTCTGTGCCATATAGTATTTCTGCAGAATCTCTCCTCGTATTCAGATTTTTATATAAAAGCATGTTCAACAGTCCTTTCATTTCAAATACTCAGTTGCATGCAAAATTATGTGTATAAATTTAGTAAAAAGAATAAAGTTCTGTGTGCAATTTGCAAATTACCATAATTCATAATTTCTCAAATTGTTATCTTTACCATGTTTTTGTTTGGGGGGGTTCTTTTGCATTCACTGTTCTGCTTTTTGTCTGCATAAATTTTGTTTGTACTTGTAACAATTTAGTCCTAAATGATTATGACTATACTGTGGTGGCCTATTGAAACAGAACTTAATCTATGAGCATGTGACCGACCATAGTGCTCAATCCCTTTTTATACACAAAAAAAATTACTGGTGACATGTAATTAAAAACAAACTTTACCTTTTGACTTTAATTCTTTGCAAAAATATTTTACCAGTAATCCTAACAAGTCTTGAGAAGCATTTAGCTTTTTATCTGAAATGTGATTGAACAGGGTATTATTTTTTTAACATTGTCAGGTTTTTAACAAATAAATATAAAGTTTTAGAAAAATTTTATCCTTAACTTGTCAACCAGTCTAGTAAAAAAATAAAATACATTACTTTTATATTTAAGTAACACTAATAGCAAACTCATCCAGAGGAAAATTTTTCTAAGCCACCTCCTTGTTTTGTATAGACTTACATAGTACATTAGGACATCTGTCTGTCTCTCTCCCTCTCTTAAAGATGCCGAAAAGCTCGGTGTCTGAGTTTAAATACAATTGAAAATGTATTGTAAATGTATTTTAATTACATTAAGAGTGTGATTTAAACCCAGGGACATCAGAAAGTAATTCAGATGCAAAGTTGAGAACACTTTGGTCTTTACTTAAATGTCTCCATACTTGCACAATTAATTTTGACTATTCAGTTGCCATTGTACCACTTGTGACCACAAGGACAAGAAAAAACTGTATATTATTAAATAATCAGAAAGGTTACTTGGAATAAAACCAAAATATCTCCAGTTTAAGATGTGACAAGGCTCTATGTTCCACTTTAGAAAGCATTTTAAATTATCAACTAGTAGTCATCACCCAAGCTGAGGTAATGATGGGACTGATATAATGCCCAGTGCAAGCTAATACAGAATATCATTTGGGAGGATCAGACTGATTAGGAAGGACAATATTTCTGTTCAGATACACATATTTCTTGATTGTTAGCAGTGAAGAAAAAGAAAATGCAGATAAAACAAAACTGAATTTAATGGGGGTTTTGGTGTATCTATTCACTTTTGGTGCTCATTTCAGTGTGGCCATTTTTTTCCTAAAATTATTGTTGTAACATTTGTAAATAAATCTTTTACCGCAAAATATACTTTTAAGGCCAGCACTGCAAAATCTGGGGATATTAAAGCAGGTGCTCACAATCACAATGCATAGAAGGTGTAAATACTATTTTTAAGGACTGTTTTAAGACTTTTTGGCAGCTGAGTCTGATCCTGTGTAGGGTTGGAATTGGGCAGCAAAAAGGTTTAGGTGTCTCTTACTGGTACTTAGTTTGTGTTAATTTGGTTAATCCAAATTGGTGTTCTGGATGAGGTCCCCATGAGTTTACTTCACCTTTCCAACACTCAGTTTAACCTCCTTTCCCTCTTTATGCTTCCATATTGCTTTTCTTTTATTCCTGAAGGAAAACACATTGAAGAAAAAAAAAGGACCGAGTGAACTTCCCAAGTTTTGCCTGCTGCAACAGGAAAATGATTTTAAAAGAGGACGCATTTGAGTGTGGATGGGTAATTAAAACTGAATTCTTGTTGCCAGAATTTGCATCCAGGGCAATTTGGACAGGAAAACCCTGCTCCAACAATATTTTGCTCATAGCATCCAAAACAGATGCAAATGTCTATGAAGGACTTGGATGAAGAAACTGATGCATAAATTAAGTGAACTGAGAACACATCAAAGAATTCATTCATGCTCAGTGGACTTGTATTCGTTTCAGACCAGGTGGTAGCCTAGGTCTTGGGTTTTGTGTGCTATGCATCAGGCTGCAATTAGTAGAAAGAGCTGGTTCGGACTTTTCTCTCAAAGAACTCCTTTGAAGGGAAGGTCCTTCAAAGATGCTCCATTAAAAAGCACCTTCAGAAGCAGTCCTCTGAGCACATCCTTCATCTTCCAGTTCTCAGGCCTGCAAACTGGGTGGCTCTGTTGACTAGCTTTCCCTCTGAAGACTTCTATAGGTTCAGACAGATTCAGTCTTTCAACCCTAAAATTTTTTTTAATTGAGGAGACAGTCTGTCCACTTGTAAATTAAAAGTAAGATCTGCTTCACTTCCTGGTGAATGCAGAAGTTTCTTTGTCAGACTTTGAGTCATCTGTACTTAACTAGATAGTAGTACTTAACTCTTAACTAGATAGTGTACTTTATCAATGAGGGATAAGAATGTCCCCCTTCCCTTTGCTGAGTCATCATTGTGCGTCGGTTAGGATGTGTTGTCCTCCAGATCAACACACTGTGTCCTTCTGACCATTAAATGTATATATCAGACAAGATTCTGAATTGGATAAATGTTACTAAACATTGGCTATTGACTGAGACCAAATGTGAATGTAATTAACCACTTCAGGATGACCATGTGTTTGAGGTGAGAGATTCCCATCCTCTTTCTCTTAAACACGCCACAAAAAGTAGGATACATACCCTTGCTTACTGGAAAAGTTGTATCAGTATACCAGAAAGAATGTAAGAACAGGTGCTATGGCAATGCAGGAAGAGAAATAGGAAGAGCAGTCTTTGCAGGCCCCAGAGTAACCATGGCCACATGATTCCTTGTGTAGATACCTCATGTATTTTTCTTGGTTTTCTTTTGCCCCCACCCCTCACATATTTTTCTGTTTCTGAACTGATTTGCCATGTGCTGTTCTTGCTTTTGCGTGTTTTTAACCAAGTATTAGTTGACTTTTTAGAGGGGTAGTGGGAAATATAGTATGGCCACATGTTTTTTCCTGTTTGGTTTTTAATAACCATATTAGCTTATTTGCAGTTATATGGTTGTTTTGTTCACTTTTTTTTTTTTTTCCTGTGTGGTTTTTATTTCTTGGTCTGTATCTCTTGCTTTGTTATGCTCTAACTGTCAGGTGTTATGTGGTCCTTTTCCTCAGTGGGAACAAATGGGCTTATTCAATATTTTTTCCCATATACACTACAGTTGTGGGGGCAGGTGGGCTGCCCCTGGGAAGAAAAGGGGCATAAAAGCATAAGAATCATTCAGAGCCAAGGTGTGAAGGAAAGAACCGGCATTCAAAAGGTGTGAAGAAAACCACTGACTACCTCTTACAGAAGTTTTTCTGTTGAGTTTAACAAGCGTTTCTTTTGGCATGTGCCCATCCCTTGGTCTCTGCAGGTAGCTTTCTCAGAGCTAGAACAAACTTACTGAGTTAAAATGGAGGAGAACATATGAGGAAAAAGGAGTATGAGAACCAGTGCCTTTTTTTCTTGAAGGTTTTGGGTTTTGGAGGAAAGGAAAATAATATTTTTTTCAGTTCTTGGTTAGGGAAAAGATTGATTGAAAAAATAAAAAAGTTTTCTTTTACTTAATTTCCATCCTCTTAGGCTGTATAAATTATGAGAAAATAACATTTCCACAGGGGATGGCAGAGGACATTGAAACAAATGAAAGTAATGTCCTTTTCTGCTGTGTGAATAGGAAGACTGTGTACTGCTGCCTGTGAAATCTGTCTTGGATAGCTAATGGCTAGAATAACCAATTTTCTAGCCATGCAGGAATAAGCCTTGTTTATGAGGCTGAGCTGATACTGCAGCTGAGTGAGTGGCTGCAAGCTGGAGTTCTGTGTGCAGCTTGGACCAGGCTGTGTTGCTGTCATTGCCCAGCAGACCTAAACAGTACAGGAAGGCATGGTCCTGACTCCAAACCAGGTGAAATGGATCATTACTATTTTTACACAGATTATGCAAAATGCTAGTATTAGACTACCCCTCAGAGTCTCACAGTACTCAGCCAACAGACAAGCAGTTTATTTTGATGTTGTGAGAGCTCAGGGCCCAAAGGTGTTTGTGATCCTTGGTTGTGCAGGAACTGTGGCATTTATGGGGGTTGTGATGGTTACATTGTGCTATCTACACTGAAGATTTCACACGTGGTTCCCAGATGATGTCTCTTGGGGAAATCAGATCCAAGACTATCCATGTTTGAAAACCGTTGAACTGTGGGAAACGCAGTCATTGCGAGTTTATCTGCAGCCAGGGTTTATGGCATCTATAAATCTGCAAAGGAAGCTATCTTTAGGAGGGCTTCATTACCACTTGGTACATTGCCACCTTACTTTGCACCATTGATTTTGTGAGAAGCAGATGAATTTTAAGTCTGGTGTGTGCTGGAAAGGGTTATCAGGAGATATGCTAAGTGTGCTTACATGTATTGGTCCCAGAATCAGCACTCATTCCGGAACCGGTTATTAACATACTATAAACATGCTCATTAACTGGTGGTTGTGTCCCTTGTATCATCAAGTTTCTCACCACAAGCAGAACCTCCCCTCTTTGTCCCTATTTTGCAATTAGGAAGTCCAGTTTTACCAAGGATGTGCTCAGTTTACATTCTTCTTGCAGACATCAATCTTCTGTCAAATCTGCTATTTACAGTGCTTTTTTAAAATTATATGCAACATGCTCGTTTCCAATGTGGGACAGTGGATACAAAGAAATAAGAGATAAAACCAAAATGGCAAACATGGTCTGACCATTGTTAGACTTTTGCCACTGATCATAGTAGGAAAAGATTCATTTCTGGATGAATTACTCTGAAATCTGACTTACATATTAACACAGCAGGGAGTCTGGGTAGGCAGGCTCTGCTGTACCAGACTCCAGTGACTCTCTTATTGTGAAGCACTTTTGTCTCCATGGAATAGAAAGCTTGATGAATTAATGAATTATCAGTTACATTCTCTTACCAGCATTTGTTACTATCCACCCTGTTTTTGAGAAAAGGATTTCCTTCTTCACTTCATTTTGATTATACCTGTCAATATAGGCAATGATTGCTGTGCTCATTGACTATAAAATGATTATAGTGATGCCTAGCATTTATGACATATTTATTCCATTTGTCTCATCAGTCTGGCGGGTTGCAGAGGTAAAAAAACTCTTAGCTACTTTGTAGTCTGTGTTGATGGGAGTCATCCTTTATGGGCCAATTTATGACTGCTTATGTCCATATTGTTCAAGGTTGAAATATTCTTGTTGTTGCCATTCTTACTGTTAAAAGCAATCAGAAGTATATTTCTGAAAATTGTAAGAAAGATGGCCATTTCTGATAAACATATGCAGCCTGACCAGGATCACAAAACAACCTCTCTGATGCCACACTTGTAAGAGTTGTCACTCTGCTAGACTTGGCTGTTGTTGATCTCATACAGGTCCTTTGTCTAGTTTTGTTACCAACAACTCAAGTGATAAAGTAGAAACTACCATTGACAGCCACATGCAACATGCATTGTTTTTTGGTCACTCAGTCAAAACTGCCCAAAATATTGTGACTGTACTCAGAGATGAAACTATTAAAAATAAACTGCGATGTAGAAAGACCACTGTAACAGGTTACAAGGCCAACTGCAGGGTACGAAAATTATTTTAACTGATTGCAACTCACTTTTCATACACATATGCCTCCTCTATAGTAATGAAAAATCCTGGCATGGATCTTTCTGGACAGCCTCTTTAAATAGCAACATCATATTCCAGATTAAATTCCTTAAGCAAAGGAACAAAAAGAGCAGAAGTGTGAGAAATCGCAGCAAATAGCTCATTTGCTGAGACTGAATTCTCTGATAAATACTGACTGATGTGTGCAAGGCTATGGCAGCGAAGCTCACGTACTTGATCTTTTCTTTGTTGTTGTCCCTAATGTACACTTCCAATAATAAACCCACTGAACACAGCAGAGCATTAAGCAGGATATCCTCCAAAATGTATTACAATTAAAAGAATCAAGTACAGATAAATTGTTTTGTAACATGTTTTTGAAAATGAATCATTTAGAAAAAAGTTGTATCAAAGGGCAAAATCTAACTGCACAGGAAATAGAGGGTGTATTTTCAGTTCATAAGAATTATCTTTTGTTATTATTATCTTTTATTTTGTCAACAAGATTCTTATATGTACACTTTAAAAGTGTGTCTGTTAAAATTTATTTCAGAATATACTGATAAATTTACAGGACATGAATGTAAAGTAAGAAAATGTACCAGGCTGAGGCTGCTTATTCATAATGTGAATACTTATAAATACCTTTTATTTCAGATGAGCAGTCATCTTTCCTATCTCTTTTTTAAGTATAAAAAGATTTGTTCTAATCAAGAGATAGCAATATTTGATTACCCACAAACTCCTTTTAAAGTGTGTTATATTGACTTATTTTCTTCTTGTATCCCCCAGTATGGCTAATATCATGTTATCTTAAATTTTAGCCTACTTCCTGTCAGATAGAAATGACCATGTGCTTCTGTTTCACTGTTTATTCTTGCCAGTCATCTCATATGGCCATATCTGTAACAGATTTATCATTTTTAATCACATTGTAAGTTTTCCTACACATGCTTTGCATTACTACAATAATAAATGCAAAAATGAAACAAGTCACTATTTCACACAAAGGCATGTGAAAAATGGTAACTCTTTCTGAATCAGTTTTCAGTTTTTCGCCACACACAGTTTGCAGTATTTTCAGTATTTTCAGTTACGCACAACTGTTATTTTTGTCATAGATCATACAAACTTCCCTAGAAGTAGTGGCAGGAGCTTTGCCTTGATAAGGGATAAAGATAAACAGAAGTTTTAGGGTCAGGGAAGGCTGATGGAACACAAAATAAATAGAAAAATTTACTGTAATTATTTTACTGTTGCATACAAGTTGGCAATCTTTCCATGATACTTGACACTTCCAAGTGTGTGGAAGGCTAATAAGGAGACTGGCAGGAAAAACTAGATCTATTTTTTTTTTTTTTTTTTCTTTTTATGTCAAACTCCTTGCTTGGAAATGTTAAAGTAGGGCATGGAAGAGGAATAGCACTTTACTTTCTGGGTGAGATTCATTTGTCTAAACATATACATCTAATGTCACTTCAGGCAGCATAGGGTTTCCAGTCTGGCCTCTAAAATGTTTCAGCAAGTTGCCATAGATCACACATTGTATCTGCTAGGCTCATACAGAGGACATTTAGATGTCTGAGGTGAATCTAGTTGGCACTAGTTATCCACATTTAAGGAACTGAACCTTGGCCTCTGCCTCCTATTTACCTGTCAACCATATCTTACCCTTACTTCCCCGTAAAAAAGGAATTACCATTCTATTCTTGTTTCTCCAGAACCTCTTCTTCTACAAACACTCATCCATTCATAGGTATGCCAACAGGTAATTCAAACCTACATCTACCAATCTGCACAACTCCTCTTTCCAGCTTCCTGCCCCCACCTCCAGTTTGGTTCGTTTTTTTTTTTTTTTTTAACTAGCGCATTGATTTTGAGTACTAGGAACAGTAAGTAGGTTGTTTTCACAACCTGGTGTTAAAAGATCCCAAATCCTTTCACTGCATTGGCTTCTTTCCTGTAGTCTGCAGCCTACTCAGAATTCCCCTTCCTAAGGAGCCATTATCAACTCTCACAAACTAAACCAGCTGTAAGATTGCTTCAAACTTGCAGAAGTAGAGAGCGGAAAATCTTCATAGTTCACACATTTGGGGTTTGTAGAGCATTGCTCTGACACTGAAAGATATGTATTCAGTTAATGAGACGCACCAAAGAACAAAGAAAATCTGGTAAATTTATCCCTTCTCCTTCTATTGAGTGCTTTTTTTAGAGTCTTCATATTGTCTTGTTATGAACAAAGGCTTTGAGTTTGAAATACAATGAAACATATATTTACATGTTGCCATTGCAAAACACACACAGATTACTAATGAAATTTAAGGATGCTGTATCATCATCACATGATAATCTTACTACCTCATTAAGCTATAGGATCTGAAGTGTTAGACTGGAACATTTTCTCTTTTCAAACTCTATGTTATACACTTGTACAGTGAAACAATCCTCAAAGCAAAAAAGACTAGCTAATGTAGACAGACAATAATAGCTTCTCTAGGTTTTATAGCTGTTCTATTAGAAAACATTGTTTCTAATAGAAACCAGGGAATAACATGACTCCTTGAACCAGTGGGCACAAGAGAGTGTGCTTGTGTGTTTCAAAGTGATATGCTAGATAACAGAATATTTGCATTCAAATATAGAGGAACTTCAAATCTTACAGTGGAAAGGGAGCAATTTACATGTCTACAAATACAATCTTCTTTTACCTGTGCATCAGAAGGTTAGTTCTGTCTTAGTGAAGAATTTGTACTTCTATATCTCTGTATAATAAAAATTGGAAAGATAAATAAATTCTATTGTATAAAGATTAATTTTTATTTTCTTTTTTTTATGGAGGTCAGCAATACCTGATCCTGAGTGTGTAAGACAAATTACTTTTTTTACAGTATACTATGCTTAAACCCACCTGGGCTGCCTTCCAGAAGTGCCAGCAGTATTGGATTGCACTAGAATACACAGTTTGAAGCTGAACTTAGGTTTGAACTCTATCATACAGAAATTGCTTTGAAAAAAAAGAAAACTATAAGTTACTACAGGGAAGAGCAAAACAAAACTTTACATTAGTTTCTTTTCCTTCTGTTACTGCTTTGCAGCTGTAACAAAGGACAAGTCTCATTTTCTTTACTTTGTGAAGTGTGACTTTGGACTTTGGCACAGTTATAACTTCTTCACAGCAATCCAAGTAAGAGAACAAACTTCAGACTTCAAATTAAAGTCAGTGGAAGAAAATTGAGTGCAAAATGGCATGTGTTGCCTATAACCCATCTGCAGTGTTTGAGGTTAAAACTCACTGCAGCTTGGAATAAGCATTGCTACTAAGACATCAATATTCATATGAAATATCTTGAATGCATTATCTGACTCTCTGTATATCTTCAGATTACCTTAGTGTTTGCTTTGCTGATCATCTCCTTTAAGAACAATTCAGCTCCAAGATCAATAATTATTCTTCAGATATCATTAATGGTTAGCCTTTAATATATGGACTTACTCCTGTAAATCCTTGGCCAAGATTTAAAATTAAAAGCTTACTGAGGTGGAAAAGAAAAGGGGCTTTATTTAACTTCTACTGAAGTTGTTATTTTTTTCCTTCACTTTTATAACAATTCAGTTCAGATCTCAGAATTTATTTTAACTGAATGTGTTCAGAATGAGGACATCCACATATGGTTTTGTGTGATACATATAGTAATTGTAGGAAAGATCCTATATAAGATAATTCTATTTAAATTCCATTTTCACTTATTTCCTTGGATTTCTACAAGTGTAAATGAGAACAGAATTAAACTCTGCAGATGACCATGTCCTCTGCTTCAGTGAAATCAGGTGAATCCTTTCAGAGCTGCACTCCATGATGTGATGTGTGATCCCACTTCCTCAGCACTCCTCTGCCTCAAAACAGTCTCTGCAGAACTCCCCTTCATGGGGCAGGTACCTCATGGGGTTTATGGCAGAAAAGGATGAAATAAAGAAAGTGATTATTCTTGTTGACTTAGGTGGTACCAGGAATAAACCTCTGTATACATGAGCAATAACAAAAAAAATATACTTATGAAGTAGATTAATCTATGTGCAAATTATTTCAGTATCTCTGAAAGCAGCCACATATATAAATTGCCCAAACAGGACGAAATCTGTCCATGTATTATAGGTTGCACAGGGAAAGTGATCAGGCCAATATTTTACTCTCTTCTTTGTTTCTCTAGCACAGACAAAATGAAAATGTTGCTGTCCCAGTGAGTTCTTACAAAATAGCCAAAGAAAAATGATAATAAACACATTTATGTACTCTAGCATTCAGGTTTCTTTGTTTTGCTTCCTGTGAACCCTTCATGGTAGGTTTCTGCCCAAGGCTGGCTGGAGGGCATAAGCATTTAAGCTTAAACACACTTGTTTAAAAATTACTGCAGGGAGATGAGATTACTGAGCTTTGAGTGATACAGGGTTCTTGCACGCAGGCTTGTGTCTCAAGGTCGTTGGTCTCCATTTAAATAGTCAAACTGAATGATCTTGAACAAAAAATTTGATTTTCTGTTCCCTGCTTGGGTAAATGCCAGTGGCATTATGACTGGGGGGAAAAAATCTGAGTGATTTTATAACTGGAAGCATATTCCAGTCAAAATTGAAACACTGGGATGTCATTTCAAAGCAAAGGGGATTTTGCAATAGCACATTAATTAATTGACTTTTTAAAGTTTCTAGTTTTAAAAATTGTCTATCAGAAGTATGGGACAAACAACTTTGATTTCAATTTTATTTACTTTAGCTCTTACCTCACTTATGGTTATTAAATAGCCTTTTTTCTATGTTTCAGTTTTAAGAGTTGCACATTTTATTGAGGGGATTTCAATTTGGCAGGAAAATGGAGCTTAGTATCCACTTTTTTATAGTAGAAATAGTTTGATAAATTATCGATGCTGTATTTTTTTTTCCAGATCTTCCTTAGTCCTTGTATGTCTTATATTCACCTTTTTGTTTCTTCTCTCAGCATGCCACAGCTGCAAAGATATTGTACCTTCTTAAGCAATGTGTTTAATTTTACAAATAGATACTATGCAGATGTCAACTAGACATAATAACTGCACCTGTTAATATTATTTGTACAGGAAAAAGTACATAGTGGTCAATTACCATCTTTTTTCCAGGTAATACCAAACTGCAATATACTCAATGCTCTATTTATCTTGCTACTATGTAGTGAATATTTGCTTTATAAGCAAATAAAACCACTATTAAATTGGAAAAAAAAGAAAGAAGCACCAGAGGTGAAGCAAAGTTTCTTAACCACTACTGTTCCATGTAAATCTAATAAAAGACAACTGTATACAGTAGAATTGGACTGCTTCATTTTAGAAGTTAAGGGTGATTGCTTTTTGTCATTGACATCAGTGGAATAAAGGTGTTACCAGAATTGGGAGAATTATTTGCTGTTTAAATGTAATCTTTAGATTTGCAAGCTCACTCTTAAAAAGCTTTTTCCACTTGAAAAAAATCTCATAATTAATCTTCGCCAAGATGATAACTTTAGATCTGTATTAACTCATGCATTTGCCATTTTTAGTTCCCCATTCTGGTTATATGAAAAGTTTTAGATATTGAAGCACCTACATTTTCATTAATTTTATGTAAGGGACATATATATGAATATGTAGGTTTAGATATGTACAAATAACAAATTATAGAACATGACTTTTATGGTTAAAAAATTATTTGAAGGAAAATGTTTCACATCCAAAAGACAGCAGGGCCTTTTAGTGGTGAAATATTTCCATTATCACCAGAACCTGTGTACCAAACTCCTTTTCTTGAAAACTCCCTAAAAACATAGTGCCATTAAGTCTAAATTTGCTTTGACTGTACAACCTGTATCTTCGAATAAAATAATCATATTAGTGATTATTCTGCTCGTACAGTGTAGTATTTAATAATGTTCCACATCTGAGACTGTCAAATTTCTAAAATCTCATTGTGCTTAAAATGAATGTACTATTTATGCTCTTCTTAACGATCATTTTTAGGGTAAAGTATGGATCATTACACGGCCATCAAAACTACATATTCAGTCTTTCCTTCATCTGTCTTTATCTGAATGGGTTTTTTTATTCTAAATTCCCTATAAAAATTTAAACATCCCTGAAAGTTTTACAATACTCTGCAACTTTTTCTAATCATTAACATAATTTTTCTTTGGTACTTTTTTCCCCATGTTGTTTTGAAGGTTTGTTACCCTTGTGTATTTTTTTTCCAACACAAGACACCTTGCCTTCCATGGCCACGAAGCCTGGGCACAGCGAGGGGTGCAGGGAGTGCTCAGGTAAGGCCCACACTTCTAGCTGAGAAGAAGCCTTGTCAGGCAGAGAGGGTTCAGGGTAGTCCATTGCCAGGCAAAGAGTTTCAAAAAGCAGGAAACTTAAATGATCTTATAATAGTTTATAATAATATCATATTTTGTAAAGAACTAATCACATGGACATTGTTGTGATAGATGACTGTTTAAATGACAGAGAAGTAGTTTCTTACTGAATCACACTGAAGATACTTTAATTAATTTGGAAATGCACTCGAATACAGTTAAGTGTTAAAAACAATCATTGCTCAATTTATGTTTTAACAGGAACATATATTTATTAAAAAACAAAATTATTTTTTTTTTCCTAAATAATGGACAGGGGATGAAAAAGAGAAAAGAAACAACAGCTTTTAGTATATTTAGAAGACAGTTATTAGTTCTTTAATCACATACCCTGATAACACTTTATTGATAACATTGTCACAAATAATGATAGTTTCTTTTAAAATGTTGTTTCAGATCAGAATTAGGGATGTGTGGATGCCTTTCCATACCATAGAACGTTTTCACTTCAGTCTCATATACTTATGTCCAGAACTGACTAATGCTAATTTTGAGATAGCTACAGAAATCCTGTATTATTTAGCCTTTACAGACCATTTAAATGCCCTCATGCCTTTATTCTATATCAATATGTTAATTGTATAGGAAATAAAAAATTTGATTTAAAGATGAGGAACATAATCATTACCAAATTTTGCACTCAGTCAGAAAGACATAATGCTGTATCTAAATGCAGAATTAATTCTATATTCTCCACCAGAGTTTTGTCAAATGAAAAACTGTAAACTCAAAAGTATGATAGCCTTTGAAGAATTTGATTCCAGTCATACACGAATCCAAAGGGTTCTAACATCCAAATGTGTCTGGGTTCACTGTTATAAACCAAGAAATTATGAAAAATGAGGACATATTCTGAAGTTTTATTTAATTTCATTATTCCCTCTGTCACAAAGTGCAATGTGTAATGCCCAGTCTAGCACCATAAGATAAATAAGTACCATTTACAAACCTTGAATCTAGGAAACAAAGTGAAGAAAAGTTAAAACAAGGATAAATCACCACAAAATCTTAAAAAAAAATTATTTGCATTCTGGGAAATGAAGTAGTAGGGAAAAAAAGTTACATGTGATTTGTACAAAACTTCATAAAGTTTTAGTCTTCTAGAGATCAGGGAACATAGCTACCCGGGATCAACCAAATGAGCTAATTATTTATTTCTTGAAATTCTTCTATTCTGCTTCAATTATTTTTGTGCCCCTCAAAGCTAACAAGGAATTTTCTCTTGGTTCAGCAGAAGGATCTTACGTGGACATGGTTCCTGGTGGAAAAACTTGCTGTAGCCTTCACAAAAATAGAGAAAACATACTCTAATCAAGAAAGGGGAGCGTAAGAAGTTGCTTGGCTTAATTGTTAAATATGGTTCCTTAGAAAATTACTTTGAAAAGGCTATGAGGGATTATGGGAGATGGCCCAGGTAAAACAGAAAGAGATAAAGGAAACTCTATAAAGAACACATCAAAGAACTAGGGAAGAAATGGACCAAACTATCACAGAATATGTTGCAAAAAAATCTAATTTAAATAATCCCTTGATAAATTGCCAAACACTACACATTGTTGTGTCTATTTATTCTAAAATAGATTAATAAATGTTCATTCTGTGTTCTATGATGAAAGCTTTGGGAACGTTATCTCTTTTTTTTCTGTTTGTACAACTTTTTGTACAAATGGACTTTTCCCAAAGCTTTGATTTATCAGTAAGTGTAATAGCATTCATAATATCAAGTGTTTACTAACTTTTTCCCTGTGAAAGCCTGAAAGTTTTTCTGAAACCTGAAGGTTGATTTCACCTTCTTTATAATGAAACTACTGTTAATTTCTCTTGCTCATCCCAGGGAATGATTATGAATGCAATAAGATCCACCTAATGTTTCCACCATCTTCTAAGGTGGTCAGGATAGGAGTATCATTAGTGGTTGCACATATATTGGTGAGCTGCAGGAGACAGGTTGTCTTAATCCTCCTGATAGTTTCAGTACTATGGATCACTGAGCATTAGAAATGTATACTTCACGAGGTTAAACTGCAGTATCAACTGGTAGATGCAGCATAAAACCATGAAATGTCTGTAATGTTTGTGAAATTATTACAACTATATCTACAATATTTTTCCACTGCAGTAAATTTAAAAGTATGACACAAATTTAGTCCCAAGATATTAACTGCTGCAAATGTGCAGAATACCGTGATCCAAACCTAGTTAGTAAATAGAGAAGATGGAAAAAGTATTCAGTGTTGTGTATTTAAGAATAATTTATTGTAAATTGCTGGAGAAACTAATAGCTTGTTTTTCTCAAACATGGGATTATAGTATAGCTGAATTGACATGAAATCAAATTATAATGACCTGATACAAACTAGTTCTAAAATTCTATTTGCTGATGCTGCAGTCAATGTTTGTGGACCCATCTGGCCTTAACACCTAATGCCATGGCTTTCTTATTGACTTCCAGTGGAACTATTTGCTGAATGATATTCGTATACTTGTTTTATGTCCTTGAAATCTGCAATCTCTACAAGATAGGCATGATTTAAGATTGATTTTTATGCTACTTAGACAGACATCATGACAGATGAGGGCAAGATGGAACGCACCCCTAAGTGACCCATCCAACTTGTGAAACTCTTTCTTAAATGTTGAAGTCCCTTTTTCTAGCTAAAGATGCCTGTTGGCCATGGAATACTTTTTTTCTCTCAAAAGTGATTTCTTCTAATTTAAGGAAAAAAGTATATAACATTTTGCAAATGAAACTGCCATCTAAATGAAGAAATACTGTAGACCAAAAATGCAGTCATCTGGGAGGTAGTTCTTTATCAGAAGCTGAAGCTAGATCAAGGTAATGCAACTTTCAAATTGCACCAGGAAGGATTATTTCACAGTTTTTTGACTATACATAATTAATTAGGAAATAATGACAAATTTAGGAGAAATACTTGGAGTTCCCTAACTCATGGACATTGAGTTCTTAAACAAAGGATGTGGCAGTAGATCATTCTTGAATTCTAACAACCTTAAGATGAAAAGAAAGGTACCTTTTGCCTTATACAGGCCTTGCTTTTTTTCTAGTTATGTTTTTAGTAGAATCTAGTCAGTGTTTAAGTGGACCCTGTGCAGGAAACAATCTCATTAATTTCTAGTATAGTAATGCTATAGCGGTAGGAAATGCATTCACAAGCCTCTAATGTGTACAAGGTTATCATAAATATCTGTACAACTAACTTAGGCAAAAATGAAAGCTTTACATTGTGCATCACTTCAGTTTGAGCTGAGAAACATTCCAAGGTGAAAAAAATTGTGCAAATTTACAAAAAACTGTGAAAATCTATATATAATTTTTATAAACAAGTCATTGTAAAATGAGTTTCCTTCACGATTTGTCTAGCATCATGATGTGATCCTGCAATACAACTATTTTATTAGCATTGATTTTTGTATAGACAAAATATCTTTTTAAATATTACTAAAAAATAGAAGGAGGAAAAATAAAATGTGAATTTAAGTGAAATCCTGTAAGTTTAAAAGTTTATATTTCATTAAAATGTTAAGAAATTTTTAATTAGAAACTTCTAGAATACTTTGTGAAACAAGATTTATAATGTAGGAACATGAATGTCTTGCTATGTATTTCTCTGTATATCAATAAAATCAATAGTCTAGTAGGAATTGAATTCCAGTAATTAATTTTGGTTTGTTTTTTATGGTGTTTGTTACTCCCTTCACTCTACTCACATAAATATCTGATAGAGGCTTCATTATCAGAACATCTGAAAATATGTTTATCTTTGTGAGAATGTGAAATATTAATGTATTTGAATAGATGGGCAATCGAGGCAGAAGGAGGACTAATGGGTTCACTCAGCTGTAATCTCAGGATTGAAAGCTCCTTCAACTCATAAAAATTACCATGGGTCCAATTAAGTTAGTGGAATTTTTTCTCAGAAATGCAAGCTAGTGCATGTGTTACAATTATGCTGTTCTTTAGCTAGTAGTCTTATTTTAGAAGTTCCTGTTTAGATTCCCTCCTGTGACGCTGATGGAAACCATTTCCAGGCAAATGAAGGACATGCAGGTGGTAAGGAATAGCTAGCATGGATTAACAAAGAGGTAGCCATGCTTGAGCAGACAGATAATCTACAATGAAACGTCTGTCTTGGTAGATGAGGGGAGAGCCGTGGATATTGTCTACCTAGATTTCAGTAAGGCTTTCAAAACTGTCTCCTGTAAGTTCCTTGTGGAGAAGCTGATATGTGCTGAATGAGCAGACAGTGAGGTAGATTGAAAACTGGCTGAATGGCTGGGCCCAGAGGGTGGTGATCGGTGGAAAGTCTTGGTATCTTTTTGTGTTGTTATTGGTGACCCATAAGCTTCAGTAGAGATGTAAGAATAATTGATATTTCAAGACCAAAAATATAAATGGAAATATTCATTTCCATATGCTGTACTATGTTACAGTCTGTGAAGCAAACAAAAAATCAGCTACAGTATAATTAGCACATTATATTTTCAAAGTATTAAGTACTACTTTCCTTAATGGAATTAAAAAACAGATTAAACATAGGTGAATAGGATATAGCATTGAAACATAATAAACTGTGTGGTAACTAGAAACACCAAACTGATTTAATAACATATATTTTTAAAGTTATTTACAAGGGTTTTATCTAGAAAGACAAATAATATGTTATCCAACATTTGAACCAAGCAACATGATTTGGATATTCAATCTACTTGTAACATAGATTTAAAAAATGACAAACAGATTCTTAACTCATCTGAACACTTGAAAATAAAGGGGTTAAAAAACTGCTTTTAATGAAAATAAGTTTGATGTTGCCAGTTGATTGCTATCATTGTTAATGAAAATGAAGATAGAATGTGAAGAAGAGGAGAAACTAAATGTGACTGTGTGTATCACAGTGTAACTACATATGGAGTTCATAAAAAATCACTATAGCTTTGAAATGTCTTTACACGCAAATACTTAAGATATCATCACTTAGATTCCGTCATTTGTAGGAAGTGATTTACCCAATAGACATGAAATTAGTATTTTTCTTTGCAAAATGAAGGTTAAAATGATTAATGAAGAAGCTTGGCATAGTCATCCCACAAACTGTGTAGGGGTTGATCTGCTGCATATATCAGATAATAGATATTTTATTTAATTATTATCTATGCAAAGGAAAATTATCATAAAAATAATGTGTGCAGGCAGTTATAACTGATACATTAGACTACATCTAACTCCTTCTAGTAACTTTAATAACTTTGTACATTTTTTTCCAAAAACCTGACATTAGAGTTTTGCCTAGGAAGCTAGAAGCCATATATCTTTATTAGTAGTTGGTTGAAGACTAACTGATACTTGGTGAAATAAGAAGTCAGTAGGGATTTTCATCTGAAGTGCAAAGCATTTTGTGTAATCTTAGAAGGGTTAGAAGTTTACACTTCATTCTGAGATACAAGAAACGCTTGACTTGCAGTCTCGTTTTCTAATATAGCTTTTTGGGTTAAAAGCAATAACTTTAAAGCTAATGGTGTTTGTAGAATTTCTTTATGTCTGCAGTGACTAGATGATATAACTACACTCAAAGGAAACAAAATAAATCAAAATTACTCTAAACTCAGCTATATGACATTGCTATGGATATTTATTTAAATACAAATTAATCTTTGTAGGTATTAAAACACCTACACCAAGCAATCAAATATTATCTTTGCTTATATAAAATATCTTCCTGTGATCACTGATGAGGAGAAAAATATGCATAATTCAACATATTTTCTTATCTGGTTCTTCTTTACTTGAGTGTGGCTTAAAAAATATAACTGAGAGCAGAATATAGCTCTGGGTTCTTTCTTTGTTTGTCATCCAAACAAGAAGTGCATATACTCTCTCATTATGCCATTCTGAAACAACCATAGGTTGAATAATATACCTTATTTTCAATAAAATGAGAAGTAAAAAAGTTTGAAAAAGAGAGAGAGGAACAGGTGGAAGACATGTATAATGTTTACCACAGAAATTACCCATGTCTTCTCTTCACAGAAGAAAAGGTGTAGATGTACAAGTAAAAGAGAGAACAAGGTAATAAAAATAATTTGGGTGAAACAACGCACCAATGCATATCCACTGAGAATGTATCACAGTGTGATTGACTGAGCTGGTCTCTGCAATGACTCTTTCTTTGGAAGGTGGGTAACAGAGGTTTTGGAGACTCCCATGTGTACACAGAGAGACTCTACAAAGACCTTTTGCATTAATAATATCAGAGGTTTTATTTCTTGGTAACATTGTTTTGTCCTTGTCACAGGTCACGGAGTAAAGCACAGAATATTCTATTTTCCTAATTACCCCAGCATTGAACTGTTTTCCTTTGTATGTTTATAGGGAGATTAGAAAATATGGATTAAAGACTACTCTTCTGTCTGAGTAGTGGAATGTAAGTGCATTTTAGTGTAGAAAAGGGGCTCTTTTTGATGAGAATTTTCCATAGAGCTAACCTGAAGTTGCACATCAGGGCATCACCTAGGGTGCCCCACTTGCAGTGGGGATGCAAGGTCCCCCAGCATTTAGCTATCTATGAATCAATGATATACACCCAACAACCAGTGTGAGCTTCTTTACTGGTAAAGACACAGTGTAAATATGCAGACCTAGAACCCTAAGTGACTACATCAAACCAATTTTTTTTTGGCTGATAATTCTGTTGCACCTTATGGGAAAGTGTTTGAACAGCAAGTTTCATGACAGAGGAAAAAGAAACTGAGAGTAAATAGAGTTAACCAGCTAGAAGACTTAAATTTATCTGATTTTTGAAGGCTCCAGAGAACAGACAAAAAGTACCTTTGTGCTAATCTTTAAACATGTTGATGGCAGTACAGTTAAAAAAAAAAAAAAAAAAAAAGGAACCTTATTAAAATTCAGAACTTACTTTTTTCTTTTTCTTAGACAATGTTTACCATGACAGTTTTGGCTCCAGAGGTTCCTGAACAAGAACAAGTTCCATTAAGATCCATGAAAAATTACTGGGGATTTCAGTGGAAACAGATTTCAGACCTCAAGGTGTGAGACTCCTTCCTCCCAATCCCTTATGTAAATCCTCAGCTGTGTGTAGATGCTAAATCTGCATGGTCAGCTCTTAGATGCCTGCAATTTACCTAGAATTTGCAAGCACAGAACTGCCTCTGGATGGAAGGACTGTGGCACCCTTAATTTTCTCCTCTACTCTCAACAAGCATTCATAACACTGACTTGTAGAAGAGGATTTAGCAGAACAGAGCAGCTATAATCCTCTTTGTCTGGACTCCCAACTGCAGGATAGAAGAGGGTAGAGCTCTTGGTCTCAGAAGTAGGCAGTCTCAGAAGTTGGGTCTGGCTAGGACAGTCATAACTGTCAGGCTTTCTATAGATTTTTCTTCTTTTTTTAATACTTTTTCTGCTCTTCTGTATGATCTTTCTTCTGTATTCTACATGAAGTCATCTGAATAAAATGCACAAAGGGTACCAGGAGCAGAATGTAGGATTCACTGTAATCATTGACCTTAAACTAACTCTTCCTCTCTTTCCTCACAGAACAAGAGGGGCATATGTACTCATAGTTTGTTGAATAGGATCTCTTCTGGGAGATGGAAGAAGTCAGTTCAAAACCCACAAAGCCGAGGAGTGAACTGATTCCAAATCTCACACTTTTAAAATGATTTCTCTGAGTTCTTATGTATTAGCATACAGCAAACTACCAGTGTAGTGCTAAAAGGAAAGGAAAAAGTGACCTGGTTTGCATTTCTAAAAGTAATAATTCAAGTCCCAGAGAAAGGATTCTGGGCTGTAAATCAATCACATCCATTTCCAGTTCTGAAATTTGTGTTCCTCACTTCATTTTTTAAAAAATATTATGCACCTAAATAAAAAACCCTCTGCATTTATTTTCAGCACTCTAAGACTTTGGTGGCACTGTTAATATACCATATTTAATATATCACTTTGAAAAGTAACTAAAGTTGTCAGTGAGACTAAAAAGTAGCTGAAGAATTTCAAAAAAACAAACAACAATCCAGATCAGAGACCATATAAAAAATCTGGGATCAGGTTTCAATCCAATTTTACTTTTCATCCTGGGCACATAAAAGGAACGAAACATATACTTTAAGCAACTGTTACTAATTTGTAATAGATTCTAAATAGCAATAGAACATTGCAGTTATATAAAGCTTGTAGGGAAGCAAAACATCACAGAACCATAGAAAATAACACTGCAGTATACTTTAAAAAAACACATGCAAGCTATTCTGCTGTTCCAAAGCATATGCTTATTTAAAAGAAAAAAAAAAAACAAAAACCAAAAAAAACCCCCAAAACACTCCCCCCACCCCGCCCCAACAAACTACTGGAGAAAGCTGAAAGCATATGATCTATGAAATGGAAAATCACTAGATCTAAAGTAGAAAAGATGCAACTGACATGTTGAAATACTGCAAGAAAAATGTAGAGACATCAGGAGAGAGATGTACGTAGTGAAATTAATCAGAAGGGTTCACTTTTTTCATATGTGTGATTTATGGAAGAACAGCCCTAATGATTTTGATCATGTAAGGCTGAACTTGCAATGAGAGGCATCATAAGAATTTTGATAACCCAAAGCTCTTATTTCTTCACTGTCAGGAATCAGTACATGTCACTTTTTTCTCCCATCATTTCCTTGAGTTCATATCATGACTCACATGCCCATTAGCACAACTACATTTTTGAAAAGATGAAAAAAAGCATGATGTTTCTGAATGCATTTAATTTTGTCAGTAGCTGACACAATTCATCACTATTTTCTATGTCACATATGTCTTATATTACAGTGTACTTTGCTTTCATTTTACACCTCTGAGAGCCGTTGTCACCTAACCACAGGCATGGCAAGACTGCGAGGAAAGAATTCCCAATTGAACTGCTCAGAATTGATGGTACTGCAGATGTTATTACAACTTAGATCAAGTTACTACTTATTGCTTTGCAGCTGTTTCCTCTACTAAATGGTGAAATTATAGCTATTAAGGTTCATCAGGACTGTTATGAAATACACATACACTCCTGTGGAGTGTGGACCATGTATTATGGATTTACTGAAAGAGAATGATGACTTAAGTATTGTTCACTATACATTTATAAGCATAGAGGAGTTGAAACAGGCTGAAGTAATCAAAGATGACTATGCACATTATGTTCTATTCAGTGTGGAAACTGCAATTCTGGAAACTTACAGCACACCAAGGACTGCTGTAATATACAATTGCGCAAACAATATCAGTGGCCAATACTGGTAGCAGAGCTTGGCAGGATTGTAGTGTGGTCCTTGAACTGCAGGACGACTGCAAAGGGAAATAAGATAACAAGAAGCTGGTAAACATTTTCCTGTGAAACAAGACTGTGAAATCTAGGACTAGTTTGTGTAGAAAATTGATATATGCTTAAATCCATAGTTACTTTGAGAAGAATTTTAAATGCAAATTAAATTTATTTCTTCATCATTCAGAGCAAGTCAGTTGCTCTGGTTAGATAGAAAAGAAATTGGGCATGGTGTTTCACACTGAAGCACTGCTAAAGAGCACCTCATTTGTCAAGAAAAGTTTTGGCACAGACTGTTGGCAGATCTGTGTGTGAGAGACACTACTGATCTAACCTGAGATGGCATTTTCTATGATGTTATGCTGTTTTATACAAGTGTCTTTAACAACAACTTTTCATTATCTTGTGGTCCTAGGTCAGTATATCTACACAGTATGGTGAACCTACTGTGATTTCAGCATGGTTTCTGCATTTGTTTATCACAAACAGATCTAGAGGGAAGCTCAGGAAGACTCATTTAACAACACTCATCTTGAACTTGGCCCTCGTGGAGCTTTCATTTGTCCTACTGCCTTTTTCTTATTCTTGTGCTTGAACGACCAAAATGTCCTTCTGCACCTGGAGGTACAAGAGAGGTACCAGGCACAGAGACAGGACACAGCAGTGCCTCTATCCCAGAGATGGGCTGGGGAACTGAGGGGAAACTGTGGAGGAATGCATCAGAGAGGACTGAGGAAGAGGAAAGGAGGGAAGTTGGAAAGAACAGGTAAAACCAGAATTTACCTATTTTCTACACCTACAATTCTGCCTGGCTTTCCGCTGGCTGCTGATCTAAAGAGCAATCCAGTTCGTCTTTGGCACTGCCAGTTTCATTGTGTGTATTGAACCATATTGAACTGAAAAAGACAAGACCTTCTTCACTGACTTGGGTTTCTGCAGGGTTTTTTCTCTCACAATTTCTCACTCCTTTCCTTCACAGCTGCTATGAGTTGATTTTTACACTTTCTTAAATATGTTATCACACAGGTGCCACCAGCATCACTGATGGGCTCAGCTTTGGCCAATGGTGGGTCCATTTTGGAGCTGACTAGAAATGGTTGTGTCTAACACAGGGGCATATCTTGGTGTCTTCTCCCAGGGGCCACCCCTGCAGTCTCCCTGCTACCAAAACCTTGCCACGTAAACCAAATACAATTAGTCATTAGTGCACTGGCTAGGTCTAGTTCTCTTTCATTTCCATGGAAAAGTTAAATGATTTGTGTAATGAATTAAAACAAAAATAAAGAAAAAAAGAGTTCCTTTCCAATGACAGAAAGCTTGTTTTGGAAAATTAATTGTTTGTACCACTTCCAGATGTAATGCCTGCAAGCATTTTCTAGGGTAGTTTGTTTATGTAATTTATCTCAAGTAGTTTTACAAGTCTTTAGTGGCAAAGTTTCAACATTTCCTTTCATGGCCACTCTACAGTAAATGTCACAGTCAGGGAGCTTTTCATGATAAAAAGTCTTTATGAGCCAGGAACAAATAAACCATAATAAAGTGACTGCATATCTAATTATATGCCACTTAAATGATTCACAAATGACACACTTGTAATAAAGTTTTTATATTTTCAGATTTTTAATTTACAAGCTTGTCACTTGCAGTTTAGTCATTTTGTTCAGATAGGGTGAAAAATTACTTAAGGTTCCTCTAATTGCCAATTCTTATTTATCAGTTCTAATTATGCATAATACTTCTATTAAAAATCACACACACATGGAGCAACCTGTGGTACAGAATTTAAGAAGGCAAGTATTGAGTGTAGAGGACTATGGAAGATTATATATGGTGAATATTAATACCAAATGTTGAAAAATGCTTTCTTTAACAGAGAAGATTTCTTACTGCTGTACACTCACAGAGTGTCACTAAAATAAATGGTACTGGGACAATACTGCATTCTTTTTAGTCATATGAGATTAGAAGAAAACTGATAATTAGAGAACTGTTAGATCATTTTATATCTAGGGAGCTCACTACTCACTTCTTGCTGGGTAAAGAAAAGCTCAGACTGTTGGAAAACTGCAGGTGGGCAAAGCTTGTGTGGAAGGCTGTCTGGGTAAAACCCCTCTGCTGACAAGTTTTATGAGAAAGTGGTAACTGGTTAGCTTTGACGGTTTAGTTTACAGGTCTTCTTTGTGACAGTCCAGGTCACTTTTTTTCATATGCTGTTACGGTCTTCTTAGACGTAAAACAAGGTTTCTGCTCATGCTTGGCATGCTCTGTTGGTATGCTCTATTTGTGCCCTCGGTTAGTCTGCCCTGGCAGCAACCAGAGGTGGGTATATATTGCCAAAGGCATAAAAGAGGGAGCAATGACGGAAACTGGCCAGCAGTGATTTCCTATTACTACAAAGGTTTAGGGGAGGGATCTTGTTTACCACTGATTCTTCCCTGAAAGTCTATAAAGGGTGATTGGAGAAGGTGAGCAGAGCAGGATCATTGTAATGACAAGGATTTGAATGGATACACCATGGCAATCACAGTTAAGTAAGAGAGGCAGTAAGGAGCTAGCGGATAGAATTGTAGAAACAAAGAATCATAGAATAATTTATGCTGGAGAAGACCTGTAAGATCATCGAGTCCAACCATTAACCTAGCATTGCCAAGTCCACCACTAAACCATGTCCCTAAGCACCACATCTACACGTCTTTCAAATACTCCCAGGGATGATGACTCAACTACTTCCCTGGGCAACATGTTCCGATGCTTGACAACCCTTTTGATGAAGAAATTTTTCCTAATATCCAATGTAAACCTCCCCTGCTATAACTTGTGATCATTTCCCCTTGTGCTATTGCTTGTTACTTGGGAGAAGAGACTGACACCTTGCTACAAACTCCTTTCAGGTAATTGTAGAGAGTGATGAGGTCTCCCCTGAGCCTCCTTTTCTCCAGTCTAAACAATGCCAGTTCCCTCAGCGGCTTCTCATAAGACTCGTGCTCTAGACTTCACCAGCCTCATTGCTGCTCTTTGGACACGCTCCAGCACCTCAATGTCTTTTTGTAGTGAGAGGCTCAAAACTGAACACAGTATTCAAGGTGCAGCCTCACCAGTGCTGAGTACAGGGGCACAATCACTCTCATAGACCTGCTGTCCACACTATATCTGATACAAGCCAGGATGCTATTGGCCTTCTTGACCACCTGGTCACACTGCCAGATCCTATTCAGCTGGCTGTCGACCAACACCCCCAGGTCCTTTTCCACCAGGCAGCTTTCCAACCACTCTTCCCCAAGCCTGAAGCATTGCATGGGGTTATTGTGACCCAAGGGCAAGACCTGGCACTGAGCCTTGTTGAATGTCATACAATTGGCCTCAGCCCATTGATCCAGCCTGTCCAGATCCCTCTGTAGAGCTTTTCTTCCCTCAAGCAGATCAATACTCCTGCCCAACTTAATGTCTGCAAAATTCCTGAGGGTGCACTTGATCCCCTTGTCCAGATCACTGATAAAGATACTAAGCAGAACTGGCCCCAGTACAGAGCCCTGGGGAATACCACTTGTGACTGGCCACCAACTAGATTTAACTCCATTCACCACCACTCTTTGGACACGGCCATCCAGCCAGTTTTTCACCCAGAGAAGAGTACACCCATCCAAGCCATGAGCTCCCAGCTTCTCCAGGAGAATGTTATGGGAAATGGTGTCAAAGGCTTTACTAAAGTCCAGTTAAACAATATCCACGGCCTTTCCCTCATCCACTAAGTGGTTACCTTGTCATAAAAGGAGGTCAGGTTAGTCAAGCAGGACCTGCCTTTCATAAACCCATGCTGACTGGGCCTGATCACCTGGTTGTCCTGTACATACCGCGTGATGACACTCAAGATGATCAGCTCCATAACCTTCCCTGGTACCAAGGTCAGACTGACACGCCTATAGTTCCCTGGTTTCTTCTTCTTCCCTTCCTGTAGATGGTCATCATATTTGTTAACATCCAGTCAACTGGGACATCCCCAGTTAGCCAGGACTGCTTATAAATGTTTGAAAGTGTCTTGGTGAACACTTCTGCCAGCTCCCTCAGTACCCTTCAGTAGATCCCATCCAGCCCCACAGACTTGTGTGCATCTTAAGTGATGCAGCAGGTTGCTAACGATTTCCCCTTGGATTATGGGGCTTCGTTCTACTCCCCATCTCTGTCTTCCAGCTCAGGGGGACTGCGTGTGAGAGACGAGAAACCAGGCCTGTGAGAAACTAAGAAAAACAGCCTGAGAAAGCAAAAGTTGAGGCTGATCAAATAAATGCCTCAAACACTCGCAAGACAAAACTATGAGTCACAGGGTGCATTCTGTGGAGGTCGAAGCTGATAAGGCTGCCCGAATAACACAAGATGGGACTGGAGGAGGGAGCCCTGTGAAGACAGGACGGCTCTGCTCTGGTGCACCTGGCCAAAACTTCAAGGGCCATCTGTCCGGTGAATGACCTTTGCTTCATTATCCACGAAATGCATATTAAAGTTAACACCCCTCAATATGCTAACGAGGGCTAACATGATCATGCTAATTACATCAACCCATGAAACACCTCACCCCTCCCCGTACATGGGATACGTAGGTATGTGGGTCGACCTAGGGGATGGACCCAAGGAAAGTGGGTATAAATCAAGAAGGGGGGGTGGGGGGGGTGGCGCGCCCCGAGGAGAGAGAGTGCAGTGAAGCGAAGAAGACGGATGCCAGCGAAAAAGACGGATGTCTCCTGTGCCTCCCGGAACCCTCGGCGGCGGGATCAGCGCAGAAACCCAGACCGGTGATCTGTGTTTCCCCATTCCCTCTATCTCCCTCTTTTCCCTTTCCTATTAAGCAATGCAAGGCATATTATATTGCTTGCCACAACTTGCTATATACTTAGCCAACTATCGTGTGTTCAATTAGTACATTGTGAGTAGTTAATAAATGTTTAGACTTGGAGACTTGTTGTCCGCTCCATTGGGGATTTGCGAATCTGAGTCACTTGTCCCCCTCGTCTGAGCGGGACGTGACACTGCGTACCCAGAGGACAACTGGC
The DNA here is from genome assembly GCF_047716275.1 of Strix uralensis. Lineage (NCBI taxonomy): Eukaryota > Metazoa > Chordata > Aves > Strigiformes > Strigidae > Strix > Strix uralensis. The sequence goes on from NC_133973.1 coordinate 57,665,305, forward strand.
CTTACTATGAAAGACTGAGGCAAAGAAGGCTTTAAGTACTTCAGCCTTTTCCTCATCCTTTGTCACTATGTTTCCCCCCATATCCAATAAAGGATGGAGATTCTTCTTAGCCCCCCTTTTGTTGCTAATGTATTTGTACAAACTTTTTTGATTGAGCTCGTGAACAATCTTTCTGGCCAGCTTTAGTTTTCAGTTGAAAGCTCTTGGGCCATTCTTTTTCTATTTTGCTTTATTCTGTTGAGACTGACAAAAGTAGTGTAACTTTTTTTTTCTGACTTGGATACACTTTCTCCCTCCTACCTCCCATATATGCCTCTCTGGCTCACTCTATTAGAATAAAGGGTTATGTGATGCCAACACTGCTTGTTCACTAATATTCTGAAGTGGACCAGGGCCAGAAGGAAAATAAGATACTCTATTGCTCGTCCTGGAAATACCGAGTTCTCTACTTAGCTGTTTCACCTTCACTTTACAGGCCTTATTCTTCCATAGCCTTTTCACTTTAAAGCTCTCTGTTTAAATTGTCTGTACTTGAATGATGAGCTCTTGGAACGTAATACTGTTGTTAAGCCTTACAAGAAAAGAATTGCGATTTTGCTTGGTTAGAAGTGGCTCTTCTGAGTAGTGCAACTCAGTGCTGAAATTCCTCCCCTTGAGGGATATTTCTGAAAGCCCTTCATGTGCAGACCTCTGATCATGTGCCCCATCATTTCAGTCTATGGATATTGCACTCCATAATTCCTAACAGGATTTTTCAGAGAATGTATTTGTATTGATTAAAAATTGGAGAGACCCATTATCTTAAATGGGTAGGTTACTTTTCAAGATTACAGTACCTGACATTTTAAAAATACGTTTAAAAATTAAATGGAACCCCTGATGTGGTGTCACAGAACCATACCCTGGAATCTGAAGGGATGATAAATCACAGTTCATTATTTTCTCTCAGAAGCAGACAACATGAAATGTTCAGAGAAAGAACTGTGAGAGACTGAAATGTCAAATGATTGTCTCAAAGCTTGCTTGTGTGTGTGCTTTGAGTCACGGGGTGGTGTCAGTAATGCCTGGAGCATTCATCAAGGACCAGCTGTGGCCTTTGTAATTAATCTAAGAATGTCACCCAAAGAAGCACGAGTGTATCAAAGGATGCACCCTCCCACTCCCTTGCAGTTGTATTGACAAACTCCTCAGATAAACCTGAAAGAGGTGGACTGAGTGAAATCAGGTGTTTCTTATCAAGCACAAGGACCGCTGATCATCAGCCATTGTATAAGCCCGAGACTTTGTGGCTCTATTGTGTACACCAGACACCATACATGCATTGCTAATGACTTTGCTCCTTTGCCATTGAACTGAGAAGAGGTGAGCTTTCTGCCCCAGAAGCCGGATGATTGCTCAAGAAGCATGACATCAGCAAAAATCTGTGGGACCAGAGGAAAAACAAAAGGTGGGTAGATATGCTAATCAGCTGATCTGACCAACTTAAAAAGGCAACAGAAAATTTTGCTGTGTGTGCACCCACTGTCGAAGCTAGATCCGTGTGCACCCACACCGAAGAACTGAGGACCAATAGGATGTCACTGGATCCATGGTGGTGACTATTCTTGCAACTCTATTCTGGATGCTTGCTTTATTTCTGTCTTTTCCTTCCATTCTGTCCTATCGCTACCCCTCTTCACTTTTAATAATAAAAACTGTTTTGGGTGTATGACATTTGACCTCGTTTGTGTCTTAATCTTGCTCTTGGGATCATATCAAAACCTCCCCTGACATTGGATCAGGACAAGAACTAATACTAAAACCTGATAAATATTCAATATATTGATCACTAAAGAGGATCTGATTTTTATTTTTTAACTGCAGTAATTTTCTTTTAATGCAAAAGGGTTTTTTGAAAAAAAGATTAATATAATAATTAATTTAGATTTAGTAATTCTCTAGAACTTAATCTTCTATATGTACATTTTTGTTTGCATATATCACAGCTCTTCAGCAAACAACTATATGAGCCAAAAAGCACACAGTCCATTTTCAAATATTTGACTATCAACAAACAAACCCAGAGTTTCAGCAGTAAACATAATTTCACATTTTTAAAAGCTCCTAAATCACCTAGTAAATTGAATCTTACTGAAAGTTAAATAAACAAAATTTGTAAAAACATCTGATAAATTATCATATATAATGCTGACAGGTAAAACAATTAAACTTGATTTGCATTACAATATCAAAGTCCTATAAGTAGTGGATTTATCAGGTAGTTTCACAGTTTGGTGTTTGTAACAGCTGAATCTGTAGTCTTTTCATAATCTTCATTTATTTTTGCTAAGACTGGTTACAGAAGAGAAATAGGTTTCTGAACATAGCCATAATAAATGCAGTGCTGCAAAGATTTAATCTGTACTTGAATATAACTTGTAACACTGGTATATAGATTGTAAAGTTCCTGAAGCTTTAAAAACAGATGACTTTCAGGAATTTATCAGAACTACATATGCTATAAACAGATTATGATTGGTATATATATATGGGCAGAAAATTATGGAAAGCTGTGAAGAAGCAAGATCCCTATAACCTCTATCTGGCATGGGCAGAAGGGAAATCTGCATATAGGAGTATTTTGTCCTGAGATTACATTAATAATTGTTGTTTCTGGGTCTGAAACATGGACAAGTGTGGAATATTTTTCCATAAACTAGATCTAGATTTAATGTCTGTATTTTCTTTCTGCTTGTTCTTATTAGAGTAATGAACGTTATGGTCTCTGGAGATATCATCTTTGCCATGAACAGCTCTCCAAACACATTAAGACAAATGATTCTTTTATTAGAAACTTATAGACAAAAATTGTGTGCCATTAGCCTGAGCCTGAGCCCAAGTTACTTAGTAGCAACATTCTTACTTAATTTCATCGAGATATTTCAATAACTGCAACCTAGAAAATACTGATTTTTCTACTGTTAGCTGTCATGTCTGAATACCACCACCAGTGGGCAATAATAGGCCTTTTATTCTCAGTTTTGAGGCTAGCTGTGTCCATGAGAGAAAGAGAAGAAATAGTAATCTTTATCACATCTGAGAGATGGTCCTGATCTATTAATTCTTGACTAAAATTGGTCTGTTTATTTTCTTTGTACTGCCTTTGTAGAGCATGACTCTTGCTCTGTCCAGTATTAGATGCTGTTATAATGTTAAGTATAATCAATTCTTTATAAACTCATCTTTCCTCTCTTCCTTCTCTTCCCATCTGAACTTGGTAATTGAGCACTTTCATTGCTACAGCAGATGCATTTTGAAGTTCTGAATATGTGACAAAACTTGTAGCCAATACAGTGAGCTAAGCACTTTGGTATTTTTTTCCCCTGTTTAATGAGACATGATCAGACAGACTCTACACTCTGACATAGATCTCAGAATAGTTACTTTGGCCCTCTAATGCTATAGGATCCTGAATTCACTAAGCACCTTCCTGTTTAATCTGAAATCTCCCTCATGACCTTTCTTGCCCATGAACAGTCAGTACTTCTGCTGGGAGGCAGGAAGCAATGTCCAGGGGGGAAGCAGCAGCCATGACCATTTTAAGTCTTTGGCCTCAGCTGCTAGCTGCAAATCAGGGTTCTCTTCTAGGCTGTGGGAGAGAATCCATTCTCCCACATAAAGCTCAGAGACCAGTAGGCAAGAGCCAGGTGAGCAGTACTGGACTTTTAATTCTCATTTGGAGATCAAAGCTACTGAAATGTATCCTTGAGGGGGGGGGGGGGGGGGGGGGGGGGGGGGGGGGAAGCAGATGATCCAGAAGTCCCTAGGAAACCACTAAAATAGGATTTAAGAGGAACGGATCTCCCTCTACTGGTCTTGAAAGGTATCTACTTAATAAAAAATTGGAGTCTCAGAAGTTTCATTTTAACTTCTGTCACCTCTGGGACTGAATGTCTAAACTTGGGAATAGGGGAAAGGAGTCAGGATGCATTTGAACTAAAAGGCAATCTAGATAGAATATTTACTAATGTATACCCTATATTTGTAGGTACAAATAAGCAACAAAAGAGAGAAATGCAATTTAAAATATGAGAAGGAACTTTCCCTGTGTTCTATTTTAAATGTGCTGAACCAGGGAAGGATTAAGAAAAAGAAGAAAAGTGCTGGATGTTCTTTTTTTTGATGGCTTTGCAAACAAGTAAACATCACTAATTCACTGAATTAGCTGAGCCAGCTTGCTTCAGTGGTTCTCTTAGGACGTGGTCAGATGCATAATGCTTTGATTTATCAATAGACAATTCTCATTTTACATCAATATGTTTATCGTTTCCTGTTTACTGTTAAACTGCTCATTCAATCCATATTAAAATTGCTCTAATAAACAACAGCTACAATATAGAAGGCTTGTAAAGAGATAAGAAAGAAGAATTCGATGTCAAGAAAGATTTTGTAATAAATTATTTACTATAGTTACCTGCATATTTGTATATGTGTTTCTCTATGAAGATCTTTGCCAGAGGAAAATATAGAAACAGTTATCTTAGTCATCTTATCAGTTCCAGTGTCCATCTGAATTAATGTGGGAAAACATTGAAAAAAATGTATTCAGAAATATTAATTCCAAATCTCTGAGAGGATATTTCTTCTAAGAAAAGAGATGTGAATATTTGTGAAGCTACATACAAATATTCACTCAGACATGCATTCACACAGGAAGATTTTTGCAAAGCCATTTTGAAAGCTCTGTACAGGTTTAATAATCATCTAATTGGGAAAAGAAACATACTATTTAGGAGATTTATATTTAGGAGACACAGCATGATTATCAGTCATAAGCTCCTAATATTCAAACAATAACCCCAGATCATCCACTGTCTATCATATGCTTTCACTCAGCATTCATCAAATAACAAGTAAATTGTTGTCACCGAATGAAAATAACAAGGAAAACAGATCATAAATACTCTGTCTTACAGAATCCCGAGTTTCCTTAGGGACAGTGGGAAACAGTAGAACATACTAAGGATGGGCACGCTTGAGGGCACAAGCTGGGTTTGGTGTGTTTGTTGCTCCTCAGCATCCTGACTTCTTTGGGGTGAGAGGGGCACAGGTACCATAATGGACTTTGATCTTTTTGTGAGCATAGTTGTAACATCAGTAACAAGGGCAAGCTGCTGGTGATGGACCCCAAACAAGAATATAGATAAGATAATTCAAAGTTCAGTCTAGATGGTTCCTTATTTTAACTCCACCTTTCTACCTGTGGGGAAATGTAGGGATGTGTTAGTTTTCATGTACAGCAGCAAGATCTACTTACTGCTCAGCCTTATAAGCTATGTTCAATACCTATACCAAGATAGCATTTTGAGTATATTTGATGAGAATGGGAAATGAACAAAAGCTTGCTTTTTGTCTGACCAAGTAAGGAGATCTTGTATGCCAGGCAGCAAGGTAAACAACAAGCTGCAGTTAAGGATGCCAGCTCTTTACACTTTGAAATGGTTAAGCTCCAACTGAGAATCAGAGAGAGTGTGGATAACAAAATGGAGCTGTGTATGAAGTACATACAGGAAAAAGTGCTTGACTGAAAGCAGGGAGCTGTGTAGCTAGAAGAGGATTCCAGCTCATATAATTATTCCTCAACAAATTTGTGTGTTAGGACTATAATTCTCCTTACCAGACCTCTATACCTCACCGTGAAATATGCAGGAAGAGATATGTACAGAAGCTGAGTTTAAGCAGAACAAAAATTTAGATATAGATCATTGCCCTTCATAAGATAACCAGAAGCTTTAAATTAAGGAGAAGTTGAGGGTTTAATGTGCTGAGAAGATGTCACCACACTTACATTACCCAGAGACTGTAGAGACGAATGAAATTTTACAGAGGGTCTGGTGATTGTCATAACTGAAATTATGAAGAGGGCATACTCTGCATGATTTTTTTCCCCAGGGGACTAGTCATATGGGTTAATTTTCCCAGGAAAAGAGAATAAGTGCCAAAAGTTTTGCAAGAAAAAAATTGGAAATTCCAACATGAAATGTAAAATAAGAAAAACAGCGTATTATAAAACAAGAAAATCCTTTGTAGGCACTTGGGGATTAGAAACAAGATGTGACACAGATTCTCACAGTGAGATGATGCACAACTTACCTTTAAAGCACAAAACAAAATGGCCTGTTCTGGAATTCAGCACCCAGTCTCAAACACAAGGACCCTGTATATGTCCTGTAGTGAAAATTAGGTTTCTCAGGAGAAGAATTTACTTAACTCTATATAATAAGTCAGTAGGAGCTGCATAAGCTTAGCCCATAGGAAGCGCTAAACACCAGACTGTACTGGTATGTCCCTGTCTCTGGCAAATGATTGAGGACTGCAGGGGAGCTGCCTTCATACAGTTGGGAATTATAGCTCAGAAACTTGCTTGAAGACTGTTACCTGCAAATTTGCTTTGAATGTAATGAACAAGGTTATTTTATTATTTTCTTTAAAAATACCATTATAAATGTGATACTATGTGTCTTTCAAGCCCACTGACCAGCAGCAAACTTTTGTCCCGTCCCCTGATCTATGCGAGAGAGTTCAATCACACTTTTTCCCGCCTCACTGGAGTACCCTTGCTATAAGCTTTACAGCTGTGAGGAGGGATAAATGCTCTCCAGGGCTACTGTTACAGCTGAGCTGTTATGCAGCTCAGAGTGTTAAGTTCAGAGGGGGTTGAGCATGCTTCTGTAGCCTATTGGTCATGTTATCTAATTTGAAGTTGGAGGACCTGGGTACAAGGAAAACTGGAAGTTGTGTGAATGAATTTTATTTTGAACAGCAACTAGATGAAAATCAGAAACAATCCTTAAGGCCTCTTTCTTAATTAGAAGTGGAAATAAGCATCCTAATAGTAACTGCTCTCTCTGCATTGCAGTCAAACAATGCTATTTGCAAGTACGCCCTGCTGACCTGTGTAATCTTTCTGCCTACAGGAAGATTGCTATAGCTGCATCAATTGTAGTTCAGTCATAGTGTACATGACAGAGTGTTTCCCAGTGACCACTAGCCTACTCCCTTCCCTAAGAAAATCTAGCACCAAACTACAGTTTCCAGTACTCCTGAGTTCAGAAGCCCTAAAGGTCACATTCACTCCTTCAGCTGTTGATGCCAGAGCTCAGATGGGACAGGACACTCTATGAAACTGATGAATCTTGCACTTGCTCTTATTTTTTTGGGGTAAATAATATCATACCAGATATTTGTAAGTGGCTGAGACAGAAGAATTATAATTCTAATAATCTTTATCTCTTCATCTACAATATAAACAATCCTGGAAGGATCTGAAGAAGATAAACTTCCCTAAAAATCTATTCTGAACTACTTTATACAGTCCAGCATGAAAAGTGTCATACCTTCTTATGTTCTTGCATGGTGTCATGTTTCATCCTAAAGTTCTGAGAGCATTTTGTAACTTCAGGTCCATGTTTGTATGTGATACTTTCTGTGGAAATGTCAACCTTCTGTATCTAAATGCAAGAATATCTTTGCTCAGCCCAGATGTAATATAAACTGGCGTATGCTTCCAAGGTAGTACACCTCAACCAGTTTTACCTCACTTCAAATTTACAGTGGATTAACACTTTTTCAGAATGTGTGGCTCTTGTGTGCCACTTTGTAGCTTCCAATACATGAGGAACACTGACACATGGTAGTAACACAGTCTCTTTAGTTGTATCAATTTTATATGTTGCCCAATATGACTTCAGTTCCACCTCTGAAATATTACCACTTCCTTTTTTTTTAGTAAAACTATTTTCTGTTTTATTCATTCTTTGTGGATGAAGAAGTACTAATTTACTCTGCTGTTTCATTTTTTAAACCCTGCTGTTATTATCTTCAACTTTTAAACTCAGAAGTCCTGAGCACATAAAATTTCATATTTGCTATGTGGCTTGACTGCAGACAACAGCCTCTCCCTGAGGACAGGAGAGATCATCTGTGAATGTAAAGGATCTCTGGACTGGGAGATGTATTGGTGATGTGGCAGATCAGTGTCACTGTCTGGGTGCCAAGGCCAAAGAAACCATTTGTCATTCCAGGTAAACTCTACACTTTCCATGCGGGCTACCCAAACTCAGTCCTCCAGGTCTTGCTAAAAGCAGAACAAATGATTGTTCCTACGTGACTGTGTGATTTAACCTCTCCTGTACTGATGTATTGTAGCATATTAATCATTTGACTTCAGGAGAAACATAGTTTTTTATAAGGAAGCATAAGTGAATGATTGCCACCAAATGCATTTGTGGTTTATTCTTGTCCATGGAGAAGAAATAAGTGACAGAGTTTCACCTGTCTAGCTGTAATGTCTGAAGACTGTTGAGTTAGGTGGACTTACAACAAATTGCTGCAAGACAATGTTGAGTTTTGAATGCAGGAAATGTATAAAAGGATAAAACAAACTGTGAGGATGCACAGGAAATCTAAGGATGACAGAAGTCAAACCACTTGCAGGAAAATGTTATCTAGGGCATGATCTCTGCTGAACATTGGTGATATAAAAGTGCTGGCATTTGGGAGGGCATTTCAGTTCTTATTAGCTATAGCTTCAGAAATGGCATAGAAAGTATAGTGGTATGGCTGTGGTCAGGTTTTGTGGTGGAAGAAACGGTATGTGTCAGGGTAAAATAACAACATAAGAAGTCTATAATATGTGACTTGGTAACTGGAGCTTCTCTGTCATCATCTCTGAAACTGTAAGAAACCTGTCTATACTAATATGATATTATTACCTCTTTAACTAACCTGCAAGTATAATAAGTAATCAGTAATTAAATAAGCAATAAGTAAACAAGTCTCCTCATATTTATAAAATCACATAAAACCAGGGTCACTGAGCAAAAGCATTTAGCAATGTGTACGAAATGTGGGGACATGCCCAATATTCGTCATAGCTAAAACTGAAACAAATCCGTAGGGGTGGATATTAACCCAAAGGTGCTTTTTGTGCTTTTTGTGCTTTTTGTTTTCTTAATGGTAACCTAAATGTTAGGATTTCTTCCTGTTTATATAGTCGCTGTTTTGTTGGAAACATCATCAAAAGAGTTCTATTTGAAGACTTTAATGCTGTACTTCATTATAGCATTCTTTTCTCTGTCCAATGTGGGAAAAATAATGTGTGCTAGGAGTATATATTGCTACAATGCACATTGAAAAATTCATGTAACAGTTCTGAATGCAGTGGCTCCATACTAGCACTGCCCCATTGATATCACTGCAGTAGTGAATTAGGCAGCAGTAGTAAACTACAATAACACCATATTGGTTTTGGCTCTTTGGAATATAAAAGTGCCTTATAAGCTGCAAATCGAGAGACATACTCTGCAAACAAAAGCATTAGGATGGACTCAGGGGCTGAGATATCTTGGCTGATTTATAATGGAAGACTTCCATGCACGGAGCTGTATCCAATCCTCCTCTCCCTGGAATCCATAGAAAGTAAGTTAAAAGCATGATCTGACATTCAGCCGGCACCAAGCAGCAAGTCATAATATTTCTATGCTTCTGAAGACTGCAGTCTGACTGTTAGTAGCTTGCTGGATGTTGGTACAACAGAGAGATACAGTTAACCTCATGTGTAAACTGTATCAGTTAATTTTTATTTGATGTGAGAAAGCAGTCTCACAAAGAGACAAAAAATCATAGCTTGTTTTTTTGTTTTTACTGTCAGTGATGGTAGTAAGTTATGGTTTGCAAAGAAAAAGAAGGATCAGTATACAGGATCCTTCAGTATCAGTATATAGGATCCTATACAGAAGGACTGTATAGTGGCTGTACTAATCTGTCAGCAAAAGATGTGACAGAGAAATTTTATTTATATGACTGGAGTGTATTATTGCCAATAATCTGCCTAGCATGTTTGCACCTAGTGCATCTTCCTCATTATTAGAAAAGTGCTTTTCTGCCAGCCCACCTTACAGTCACTTTATCACCATGCTCAGCCATTTTCTAATGCTGTTTGATTTCATCTGTGTGAATTTAAACCCTGGATGGTGTTGTCACACTAAGCTTTGCAAATCTTTTTTTGATGGCAAGAAAATTCTGCAGCATTAAACTATTTATAGTAAAACAGGGTTTTAGCTCTTGTAAATTTTTGTGAACAGGTTTTTTATCTTTTATCTTTAGCACAAACCTATCCCTCATGCTAATGCTCACAGTTTCTCTTGTCAGACTAAAGATATCCAGCAAGATCTTTTTGTCAGAAGTACAAAAAGCACATACTTTCATATAGTAATGCTTTCACAAACCAAATCTTTATCCTGTTTTTGAAGAGCATTCCCATTCTTTTTCACTTTGAGATGTGGAAAGATTTTAAAATATGCCTTGTTTATTTTTATTGCTAAGAGATATGACAGCACACTTGGACAGTTCTAATTTCTATCTTCATCTTTTTAACTTTCTGGAGTCTAGATACTCGTGTTTTCTATTCTTACTGAAGTGTTCTTATGACCAGAAATGTCATTTAGATATTCCTTCAGAATGTGAAGAACTGTGTAACATTGAATCCTTCACACCTGAACCTTCCCACACCATTTTGCTAATGCAACAATATCCTCTACTGTGCAAATGTCTAATTTAAGTTGTAGCTATTTTCATGTTAAAGCCTCCTACAACAGCTGCTGTGGAGGAGTCCATGTTAAAAAAAAAAATCAATCAAAAAAAAGACTCTATTGAAACTGTTGCTACAGTTTCCTATATCTATGTCATAACATTTTCATGAAATGCTTCTTAATTTTATCCCTCAGCATATAACAGAAGAAATATGGTCAAAAAGTCTGACTCCCTTAACATAGGCTTATGTCATACTAGGGAAGATACAGAAATGGCTCCTGTTTATAGAAACTGGATGACAAAACATACTTTTTAACTTTGAAAATCTCTCCACCATCGTTCATATTTTCTCCCACTACCAACCTTTATGGTTTCCAGTTCTTTAGAAAGTAAGGGTGAGCTAGGAGGATGAACTTACCTTTGCAGCAAGATGCTTCATGATTCTGTACAGTCTTTTAAAAATATCTCTCAGTTATGCCGTTTGTTCCTGTTACTGATATATTTCATTCCACGTAGATGGAGTCAGTTCTGCTCAGCCCTGCTGAAGGCACAAAGAAATAAGTGGTGGTGGTGGTGGTTGTTTCAGTTTAAGGTATGGAGGAAAAGCCACTTTACTACTGTGTGCCCTCCATGAATCCAGGAAGGAGGGTAATCCACTTCTCTGGGAGTACCTAGACCCTTCTCTCTTTATTCCCTGAAGCAAAGAAGAGATAGGGTGAAGCTGAAGACTTAGCATCTGCTGTCCTCTGAGCCAGTCTGTGCCTACAGGGAGGTACAGTGACCACCATGTTCCCCAGGGCCCATGGGGCAGAACCACATCCCACACAAACACAGTGACTCTGCAGGCACCAAACCCCTCCGTGAATTCCATATGGGGTGTCTATACCAAGTATCTCTGCTCAAAGTAACATTAATCATCACCCATACAGTGCAAAGATGTTGAGCAATAAAACACAGCTTGAAAGAGAAAGAAAAAAAGATCTGGAGCAAGGAATTTTAAGGCAGTTGCTGCTAGGGTTCAGCCACACAAGTTGCTGCTGTTGGTCTGGTAATGAAGGCCTGGGGTGTGCTTGTTTTACCAGGACCTGCTCTGCCCTCATGGCTGCCTTCTTCTCCCACTGGTATTTATATACTGGTGTCACTCACACCACCTTTGTTTTCTCCTTCTGAACACATTGAATTAAATGAGCAATTCTCATATCAAAAATTTGCCACAAGACTTATCCTTCTGTTCCTTGTGCCCCCAGGTTTGCTTTGGTACCCAGGGTTCCCATTTTAGGAGTGGGTACCTTGGCTACCCATTTTAGGTACTTGATTTTTATATCCCTTTTTTATTTGTGAGTAACTACTTCTTCTGACTGCTCTTTATGGTCAGTGAACCTAAAATGTTTTTTCTGTAATCATCAGTCCCTGTGAAACAGTTCTTGTGTCCATAATGCTGCACTTCTTTCCCTTTCTATTCCCCCTCCTTTTCTGAAGGTAACTCTCCTTGGTTCTTCGTAACATATACTCTGGATTGCTTCTAAATAATTCCAAATATATACATGCCTGAACTTATGTGAGACCTGGTGAGACACACAGATAAGTGAAAGCTGAATCATTGTCCCCAAAGCTATGCATTAAAATATCTTCTAGGCACATTTTCTCTGAGGTTCTAGTCAGTCTTGGTAAAAAAAAGATCCTGAGATGTTTGTGTGTGAATATCAGAATTCCATTGCCTATCTGGACATGCCTGGTAGAGTAATTCTAGGATGAATTTGTTCCTCAAACAATATGGGTGAATTTCATTGAACTAACGATGCAACTAATGTGAACTTCATACAACTAATGTTGTAACTAAAGTACTCAATTCTATATATTGGAATTTCATTTTGTGGAATACATTCACAATATTACCTTAAAAAAAAGGCCACCTTTTTCTCTTCAGAGACTAAACTATGCGAGATATACTTTAGTTTTATATGATTTATTGACATAGCATTCATGAATTCAAGATGTGGAAGATAACCCTAAGGAAGGGCCCTAGGCCTTCAGCAAAGTCCAGGATAACAACTGAGATCATGTCTCAGACTGTTGGCAGTATATATTTGAAACAGCAGCTAGGTTTATAGCCTATTCTTGTCTCAATTTGTTATTTTATTTTGGGGTATATAAACCATTATAGTTTGAATCTAGAGGCCTATTACACATGAGAAATAGATATTTTTAATGCAGCTGACTTTATTGGCTTTGCTACACATTGATGCTAAAATCTCTAAGAATTTGTATGGTTTACCTTGTGGAAATACGTGGTAACTTTATGAATGACCATGTCTAATTATGATGAGTCAGGATTTTGAGTAACTGTTTACTAAAATATACTACACTATATGTTCCTAGAACTGTAATTAATTCTCTAATAGTTGTAAAATATAGTTTTGACTAAAGACTTGACTTCACCAATAGTCAAAAAACCTAAATAGCCAACAACCAATATAAACAAAGACTACCTACTTATATTAGCCTAAACATAATGAATCTGGACTGCTGTGTTGCTCTAACTCCATAAAGTGTACTAGCTTCTGTTTCCTCACAGGATTCATGGATCTTCTCAGTACAGTGTGGCAGAACATATGTTAAGGGATTACAAGACAATGTTATAAAACACAGCGAGTGACATGATTGTGGACTGTGCTGCTGCATTTAAGAACAGGTCAGCAGATAACAGAGATAAAGGAGAACAAGCTGACATTTATCTGGGCTTGAAAAAACCTTTTGAGAAAGTCCATCACAGAAGATTGAAAAAGAATACTAATAATCACCAGATAAGGAGTAAAGCCACAACTGACATAGTGGGACTGATTAACTTAAAACCCCCCACTAAATAGGAATAAAAGGGAATTAGGAAAGCCAAAATGTTCTAGAGAATGCTGTGGCAGGACAAAATTTGCCAAGGACAGAGAATCATTTTATGTTATTCATAAAGAAGGTGGTCAAAAATAAGCCTCTCAAATAATAAAATATGGACTCTTTTTGTACGTTTCTTTGTTTCTCTCTTTCTTTCCTTCTCTACTGAGTAGAAGATTATGTATGAAAATAAGCAAATAAATAGTAGAAAAAATGTCTTTCAGTGGAAGCTATAATTTTGCTACCAGGTCTTTAAAAATGTTAATATGTGTCACCAGCTGATTCTGTTTAGGAAAACATATCCGAAAGACTGTGCATTCATTAATGATAGAATGATACTACTCTACTTAGTAAATACTGAGAAGAAATACTGTGGATTCAGATTAGGGTTATTTGTTTCTTCAGAGGAAACATCTGTATAGCGTTTTCATGGGGAGTTTACACACACTCTTCATATCAATGATTTGGGGATATAAGGAGGAGTCGAGTTGTGAAAACAGTCATTCCAGTCAAGTTTTCTCTGGGAGTGAGAAATTTTACAGTATTAAAATGTGCTGAGACAATCTTTGATACTACTAAAGTCAAGGGAGAATTATGCCATTGCCTTCAATAGGACCAGAATTTAGCCTCGTGTTTATAGATCAAAAATCCCTTAAACAAACACTGAATCATATTTACAGAGATCACTAATCCACTTCTCTGAACCAAAACACAATTCCAATTTCCTTTTATGTTTGCTCCTTTCTCAAGCAAAAGCAGCATTACAGAAGTCAGCAAACAATGTCATTCTGTTCACAGTAAACATGCTCTATTTTCAGAGAGAACGACTACAAAAACATCACCCTTGCTTTTTACTTATGAACATGCCAAAACAAAGTTTGAGAGCATCTGAATAAACAAAAGCTTACATCCATTTTATTTTTTTTCCTGTTCAGTAAGTTTTACTGGATAGAAAATGTGGTTGTTCCATTAAATGTTTTGTTCTTAATCATTTCAGGTTACAAAAGATAACGTGTACTCCATCTTTTACTTTAAGTAGCCTATATCATAATATTACAGTAATAATTTTTTTTTACTTCTTTGACACTCTCTGAGTCTCTTTTTCTGAGATAGCATAACCCAGAGCTTTAATAAACCACTTATCAGTTGAGGAATATTTAGGCTTTTGTAAAAAAAAAAAAAGAAAAAGACAACAAATCAAAACAGGAGTTTTCTCTAGGAGCAGAAATGAAGATTTTGTTAAGCTCTTCACCTTTCTTTTAAATAACTTCACATTATGTGATCACAAAAGGACCTTGTAACATTGCCAGTTTATTTGACCTTTTAGCCATTTCCTGTTCAGCCATATAATTTCCCCAAATAACTCTATCTGCAAAGATTTCCATCAGAGTCCTTTAGAAATAACCCTCTTCTCTGCAGTGTCTCCAGTGCCTTTGACTCCCTTTTGAGTGTAGAACACTAAGAATAGAATCACAGAATCATCTAGGTTGGAAAAGACCTTGAAGATCATCTAGTCCAACCGTTAACCTAACACTGACAGTTCCCAAATACACCATATCTCTAAGCGCTATGTCGACCCGACTCTTAAACACCTCCAGGGATGGGGACTCCACCACTGACCTGGGCAGCCCATTCCAACACCTAATAACCCATTCTGTAAAGAAATGCTTCCTAATATCTAGTCTGAACCTTCCCTGGAGCAACTTTAGGCCATTCCCTCTTGTCCTATCGCTTGTTACTTGGTTAAAGAGACTCATCCCCAGCTCTCTGCAACCTCCTTTCAGGTAGCTGTAGAGGGTGATGAGTTCTCCCCTCAGCCTCCTCTTCTCCACACTAAACAACCCCAGTTCCCTCAGCCGCTCCTCGTACGACATGTGCTCCAGAGCCTTCACCAGCTTCGTTGCCCTTCTCTGGACACACTCGAGTAATTCAATGTCCTTTTTGTAGTGAGGGGCCCAAAACTGAACACAGTAATCGAAGTGCGGCCTCACCAGTGCTGAGTACAGGGGTAAGATCACTTCCCTGTCCCTGCTGGCCACGCTATTTCTGATGCAAGCCAGGATACCATTGGCCTTCTTGGCTACCTGGTCACACTGCTGGCTCATGTTCAGCCGGCTGTCAATCAACACCCCCAGGTCCCTCTCTGACTGGCAGCTCTCCAGCCACTCCTCCCCAAGCCTGTAGCGCTGCTGGGGGTTGTTGTGACCCAAGTGCAGCACCCGGCATTTGGCCTTATTGAAACTCCTACAGTTGGCCTCAGCCCATCGCTCCAGCCTGTCCAGATCTCTCTGCAGAGCCTCCCTACCCTCGAGCAGATCAACACTCCCACCCAACTTGGTGTCATCTGCAAACTTACCGAGGGTGCACTCAGTAAAATAACTCTTGGTTTATCTGGCTAAGTCACCTGTGCAGTAGCAACTGATGTGGAAATGGAGCTCTTAAGTCATTAAAACTCTAATTTCTTTTACTGAGTATATACCTCAGAAAAACTCCTGTGTATATGTGCATGTATGTGTAAGAAGATATAAAACATTTTTGCTCTGAAAAAAAAGAAACCTAGAATCATGCATTTAATTTCATCTTTTTTTTCAGCGGTGTGTAGGCAATGCATTTATCTGCACACATCTACAACTTGGTCCTGGTTTCTCTAAGTGTTTAGTGTAGATGAAACACAAACTTTTCAGTAGGCATTTGACATCAATCCTCTATTTTTCCTCATACTCATAATTTTCCTCATTAACCTTCCACTTCTAGTAACTGGTAAAGAAATGCAGGAAATCTTAGTGTAAATCAGAATTAAAGGCAAGATTGTCCTTGTAAGGTTATTTCCTTTCTAGTTTTTCCCATAGCTAAAACTAGCAATAAAACAGGCAAAAGATTGTTATTTAATCATTGATCTGAAAGACTTTCCCAAAGAAGTTATGAATTTTCCACCTTACTCATTTTCACTCATTCCTACACTCCTATATAATCATGTTTGTCACTGATTTTACATAAAGCAGTAATAGCCTTATACCCTTTCAGTAGAAACAGTCTTCTGGTGGAAGCAATTGTGATAGTGAAAGCTGGACTAGGATGGATATTGATGAAGAGAGCAAAGATTTGCATTGATGCAGCAGGGAACGATAAAATGAGAGAAGGAGAATTGCAGTTATTAGTACTTGAAGTTCAATGATGATGGCAAAAATCAGTAGAAAAGTCCCATTGAACAGAGACTATTTCTCCATGTGTGTGGCTGAAAAATTAAAAATGTTTTAAAAAGATGAAGCACTGATCATCTGTGATCCTACAACATGTGTTCTTCTTCCCTTTGTACTCACTCATTTGGAGCCACTCTCCTCTGCAGAATCTCATTTAAATTGCAGGACTGACTTGAACTGTTGTGTGTCTGAAACTGTCAGTGGTGCATGACCATCAGTCACAACACATTGACTCCACTGGGATTTGCACATAGAATACATTTTGACCTTTGACTTATTATTTACTAAAAAGTCTCTGAAACCTAACATCCCATTGGTTTATAGCTTGCCCTTTCAGAGGCTTTAGGTCTACTTCACCTTGATTCAAACTGTGGTTTTATTTCTTAGTGAAATAGAAAAATTCCCACCTAGATCATATAAAATGTTTATTTAATCTTACATCCTTTCCTCATTAAACAAATAAATATTTTGACATTGTAGAAAACAAAACCATTACATTTTTCTTAAGGAAAAAGGTTTAAAAATTTTATTTCATGTAATATCAGTAGTTCCTTTGTTTTCTCCCATTCAAGTTATCCTCCAAATTAATGAGACATGAATTAACAAGTAGTTTTCATCCTGACTAAAACGCCATTTTCGTTCAACTGGTCTTTCTTTATTGAATGAAAGAAATTCATCCATGCCTACAGCTTCATCTCTATAAACAATTCTTCTGTGGTTTTTTTTGTTTGTTTATTTTTTCCCTACTGACTTTTATCAAATCAAAATCAGTCAATGCAGTTTTACTGGTAGCTACTTGAAAGGACCTTCATTGCATATTTCCATATTTGATGAGTCAGATGTATGAGATTCAGTCTCCAATTAAGAGCTACAGTTAGTAACAACAACTAATGACATTGTTCTTAATTTTTATATTGACATTTTTTTCTTAATTCTTAACCTCTCAGAGCGTAAAATCAGTCCATTGTAACAGAAAATTCTGCCTTCATTCAGGATTGATGATGTGGAGGGAGGAATTTGGGACCAGACTGCAGCACTGTTCCCATGCTGTTACTCCTCTTGTGTTTTATTGCACAGTATGTTGCATTGCTTGAATTTGCATAAATGCAGCTCAGAGAAATTGCCCTATAGTCACCCTTCAAGGCCACTTGTTTTATGGCACCGGGTCAGTGAAACAGCTTTTCCAGGGTACACAGAGATATCTCCGTGTGCTCACTTGAACAGAAGCCAGACAAAAGCCTTTGGCTTTTGGGGTAAAAAACCACAGATAGCTTGAATCGCTTAAGAAAATCACATTCAGAAAGCATACTGATATGCTGCGGAATTTTTGTGTCAGATAGCATTAGCCAAACATATTTCTAGATGTGTTTTTATTTTTACCTGGTTACTGTGAAATCCCAATGACAAATTATATCACTCAGTCAGAAGCAGTGTAGTGAAGACTTGAATAATATTTTGAGGTCTAGCTGTAGTGATATGTAAGCTGAATTAACCAGATTTAATAGTTTAGAGAAGTGTTTTATTCCAGATGCATGCAGATTTCTATTGTTCTGTGCCCCTTCATTCCACATCGACACACAAGTATATGAACTTCTTTTACAGCCTTCGGAGTGTGTCCTTTCACAGTCCTCTGGCTTCTGAGATAACCGGCATTGTGTCCCACAGCGTAGTGAAAGAGAGATGGTAGGATTGAAGTTGCATGCAGTGCATGCATTTATGTCTTTGGATTGGAGGTAGAGTAAAATTTTAGGATTATATATCCTTAAAATGCTTGACCTGAAGTGAAATAAATCACTTTCCCTGTTTCTAAAGTTGGCACAGATAAGCCTTCTCCTGCTGGACTGCTGAGGTTTACTACTGCTCCACTAAAGATATTCTTTCAGTCAGATTTACCAAGCTGTTAGTAACCTGCACACTTCACAACTGTCATCCTCTATAAACCATTTCCTTCTACAAAAAGAAATGTAAGTGTTATGCTTATTATATGAGGACTAACAAATCTTCAAAACCCTATCTGCTTACATGTGTCAAGGTCTCTATATTTCAGAAAAAAAAGAGACTGTGTAAAGCTGAGATGATAGAACTGATGAATTTTTTTTTAATGCAATAGACTGGCAAGCTTTTGGTAGTAACAAATAAAATTAATTTTTATAAGAAGGTCAATGATTGTTAAAGAACAAAGTCTTGCTCTAGAGTCCTGGGCATATTAAATTCAACAGACCAGCAATTTCAAAATGTTCAAACACATAAAGCAGCTTTTGTAAGGTATATTTCACTGATGCCAAGTAGCTTATTTACTTCTATGTTTGGGCTTCAATGACTTCATATGAAAGGGAGGAGAAATGGGATTTTATGCAGCATGTAATAACTCCCATACAGGAAGCAGGCTGATTTTAATGACACTTCTTTAATATTGCAGGTAGCTCAATCAATTATATTGAAATTGCTTTTCATCTGCCAAAGAAATAAGTTTTTATTTAGTGTCTTATGTGTTCATTTTTGTAGATCGTAAAGCAGCATGGCTGTTTTGTAGTGAGGATGAAGCCTAGCCCCTAAACAACTTTATCAAGGGGTGAAAAAATGTTAATCTATAGTATGGGAAATAAGTTGATCTGGAGATTTCACTTCTCTGTCTAGATTAATTCTATTGTTTGAGACAAGTTATACATATCTGTGCTGTATTGTACTTGCCTGTTGGCCTGATTTCATCTAGGAGAGAATTAATTTACTTCCTAGTAGTTGGTACAGTGCTGTGTTTTGGATTTAGGATTAGAATAATGTTGATAAAAAAACTGATGTTTTAGTTCTTGCTGAGCAGTGTTTACACTGTCAAGGACTTTTCAGAATCTCATACTGCCCTGCCAGCGAGGAAGCTGAGAGTGCACAAGAAGCTGGGAGGGAACAGAGCCAGGACAGCTGACCCAAACTGGCCTAAAGGAAATCCCACACCATATGATGTCATCTGGGGGGACTTGACCAGAGGGTGGTAGTCCGTTGCTCAGGGACTGGCTGGGGATTGGTCTGTGGGTGGTAAGCAATTGCATTGTGCATCATTTGTTTAATATATTCTTTTATTATTATTGTTATTTTCCCTTCTTTTCCTGTCCTATTAAACTGTCTTTATTTCAACCCATGAGTTTTACCTTTTTTCTGATTCTCTACCTCATCCCACTGCTGGGGGGAGAGAGCAAACAGCTGTGTGGTGTTGAGCTGCGTGCTGGATTAAAACACAACACCTGTACAGATGACCAGAGTCAAGTGCAATACTCTCCTTGCTCTCCCTCTTGTGTATTGTCTGCTGATTTGCTTCTTTGTGCAGACTAGAAATGTCTTTACTCTACAAGTAATGTTGATTCTGCCTTGCAAAGGTCTCATGGGCCTGAATATCACAAATGTCCTCAGCATCCTTCTCCAGGCTGAACAACCCCAACTCTCTCAGCCTGTCCTCATAACAGAGGTGCTCCAGCCCCCTGATCATCTTCATGGCCCTCCTCTGGACCCACTTGAGCAGATCTATGTTTTTCTTATGTTGGGAGCCCCAGAGCTGGATACAGTACTGCAGGTGGGGTCTCATGAAAGCAGAGTAGAAGGGGAGAATTACCTCCATCAACCTTCTAGCCATACTTCTTTTGACGCAGCTCAGGATATGGTTGGCTTTCTGGGCTGTGAGCACACTTTGCTGGCTCACAGTCAGTTTTCCTTTCTCTAATACCCCCAAGTCCTTACCTGCAGGGCTTCTCTCTATCCGCTCATTGCCCAGCCTGTATCTGTGCTTGGGATTGCCCTCACCCACGTGCAGGACCTCGCACGTGGCCTTGCTGAACTTTGTGAGGTTTGCATGGGCCCACCTATCAAGCCTGTCCAGGTCCCTCTGGATGGCATCCCTTCCCTCCAGCATGTCGACCACACCACACACCTTTCTGTAGTCAGCAATATTGCTGAGGGTGCGCTCAATCCCACTGTACATGTTGCCAACAAATATATTAAAAAGCATTGTCCCAGTGCTGACCCCTGAGGAATGCCAATTGTCACTGGTCTCCACTTGGACATTGAGATGTTGACCACAACTCTTTGAGTGCAACCATCCAGCCAATTCCTTATCCACCAAGTGGTCCATCCATCAAATCCTTGTCTCTCCAATTTAGAGACAAGAATGTTTTGTGGAACAGTGTCAAATGTTTTGCACAAGTCCAGGTAGGTGATGTCAATTGCTCTTCCCTTATCCACCAGCACTGTAACTCCATTGTAGAAGGCCATCAAATTCGTCAGGCACAAGTTGCCCTTAGAGAAGCCATGTTGGCTGTTATCAATCACCTCCTTATTTTCCACATGTCCTAACATAGTTTCCAGGAGGATCCACTGCAAGATAATCTTGCCGGGCACAGCAGTGAGACTGACTGGCCTGTAGCACCCTGGGTCTTCCTTTTTTCCCCTCTTTAAAAATGGGACATGTTTCCCCTTTTTTTAGTCAGTGGGAACTTCACCAGACTGCCACAACTTCTCAAATATGATGGATAGTTGTTTAACCACTTCATCTACCAGTTCCCTCAGGACCCGTGGATGCATCTCATCAGGTCCCATGGACTTGTGCACCTTCAGGTTCCTTAGATGGTCTTGAACCTGACCTTCTCCTACAGTGGGAAGTTCTTCATTCTCCCAGTCCCTGCCTTTGTCTTCTGTGACTTGAGCAGTGTGGCTGGAGTACTTGCTAGTGAAGACTGAGGCAAAAAAAGTCATTGACTGCCTCAGCCTTCTCCATATCTTGGGCAACCAAGTCTCCTATTTCCTTCCAGAGAGGGCCCACATTTTCTCTATTCATCCTTTTATCACTGACATACCTATAGAAGCTTTTCTTGCTGCCCTTGATGACCATGGCCAGACTTAGTTCTACCAGGGCTTCAACCTTCTTAACCTGATCTCTGACTGCTTGGACACTTTATTTGTATTCCTACCAGGTTATCTGTCCTTGCTTTCACCCCCTGTAGGCTTCCTTTTTGTGTTTGAGCTTTTCAGGATCTCCTTGTTCATCCATGATGGTCTCCTGGTGTTTTTAGCTGACTTCCTCTTTGTTGGGATGTATCAATCCTGAGCTTGGAGGAGGTGGTCCTTGAATATTAGCCAGCTTTCTTGGGCCCCTCTTCCCTCCAGGGCTTTATCCTGTGGTACTCTGTCAGGCAGATCCCTGAAGAGGCCAAAGTCTGCTCTCCTGAAGCCCAAGGTAATGAACTTGCTGTACAAACTGCTTGCTGTCCTAAGGATCTTGAATTCTACCATTTCATGGTCACTGTGGCCATGGCTTCCCTGGAGTCTCACTCCCCACCAGCCCCTCCTTGTTGCTGAGAACATGGTCCAGCACAGCACCTCTCCTCATCATCTCCTCTATCACTTGGAGAAGGAAGACATCATCAATGCATTCCAGGAACCTTCTGGATTGCTTATGCCCTGCTGTGTTGTCCCTCCAACATATACCGGGATGGTTGAAGTCCCCCATGAGGACCAGGGCTTGTGAACATGAGGCTTCTTCTATCTGTTTATAGAGGGACTCCTCTGTTCAGTCTTCCTGGTTGGGTGGCCTGTAGCAGACCCCCACTATAATATCACCTGTCCCTGCCCTGCCTTTAATCCTGACCCGTAAGCTCTCGGTCAGCTCCTCATCCATCCCCAGGTGGAGCTCCATGCACTCCAGCTAGTCATTGACATAGAAGGCAACACCCCCACCTCATCTCTCCTGTCTGTCCTTCTTAAAGTCATGTTGATCTGAAAAGTAGTTAGGCATCCAGATATAGATTTTCATAAATGCTGAAATACTACCTCACAGGAGACATCTGTCTGTATGTCTTTTATGCCTAATTATCCTTAAAATTTTGACCTATTTGCTATAAAATGTTCATTTATTTATAGTTGTTTCTGGAAATAGGTGATTTGTCTGTACAGAGATGCAAGAACAACTTCACAGGAACATTGGATTAATCACCTTCTTGATTGTAGTATATATTTATAGATGGAAAGGCAGAGGATTTAAGAAAGATCTAGTGATAAGGAAGTAATTGATTCTATTTCAGTTGCTCATCAGAGGGCTCAAAAATAAATAATTTGTTTAAAAGGAAGCTCACCGGATCTCTGCACAGTCTGGTCCCCAGGAAGTTTCTCTTTTTATCAGACTCAGTGTGCAGAGAAACACTCTGTTGATGGGACCATATCAGTCTTCATCATATGAAGACTTGATGTGTTGCACCCTTCTGCCTTCTCCCCTCAGGAGGAGCAGTTACTCCCCAGGAAAGGAGGAATTTACCCTACCCTGGGCCCTTCCCTCTAGAAAGATCCATCTGAACCTATTACAAGTCTTAAAGGAAGACAGCTAACAAAATGAGAAAGAACATATAAATAATGCATCAGCCACCACATGGAACCATAAAATCCTCTTCTGTAAAATAGCATTAAGTTTTTCCTCAAAAGGAGGAGTGAAGGGGTAAAAACCTACCATTTTTAACCATATAAAACTAAACTCTAGAGATGAAATACTGTATTCCATAGATCTTAATGGTGGAAACATAGTCATATTGATAGGAAAGAATTTCAGAAGGACAATCTTCTGGCAGAAAATTAATTTATTAAATTTAAAATATTTTGTGGAAACTCATAACATAATGCATTGTAAGCATTTTGTTTAATATGACTCATTAACATTTTAATGATGTTTATATTTATCATATCAAAGTTTTAAATCCTATTAAAATGACATTTTATTTTTGCAAACTGAAATGAATGAAAGATCTTTTTCATCATGAGGACAATTGAGCAGTGGAGCAGGTTGCTCTAGGATTTTGTGTAGTCTCCTCTGGAGGATTTCAAGACTGGACTGCAGAAAGACCTGATCAGTGTGGTCTGATCCCAGAGCTAGCTTTGCTTTGAGCAGGGGATTGGATAAGAAACCTGCTGAGGTTGCTCCCAGGCTGAATTATCCTGGATAGATACAGACTTTTTAGGAAGGATGGGCTGGGACAACAAGTCATCCTTTGTGTGAGAGAGAAGGGTTGATGCATGGAGCTTTTGCCTTGGGATATGTGATGAGCCAGCTGAGCTTGTAAATCAGGATTATCAAGCAGACTTATGTCAGTGATTTTGTAGGTGTCTGCTACAGACCACTTGGTCAGGAAGAAGAGGTTCTTCCTGAAGAACTTCTCCTGAAGAGTGGGAAAAAAAGCAGGATCCCAACCCTGGATTTCAAAAGAGCAGACTTCGTTCTGTTCATGCATCTTCTTGGAAAAATCCTACAAGAGATGGCCCTGAAGAAGAGTCCAGAAGAGCTGGCTGGTATTCAACAATCACTTTGTCCACGTTCAAGGATAGTCTGTCCTGATGAGCAGGAAGTCAAGTAAATTTTTCAGGATGCCTTCATAGATGAACAAGGGTCTCATGACAAAATTCAGACATAAAAAGGAAGTGTACAAGAGGTGGAAACAGGGACAGATGACCTGGGAGGAATACAGAAACATTGTCTGAGCAGGGATGGAGTTAAGAAAACCAAAACCCACCTGAATCTGCCAAGACACTTGAAGGGAAATAAATGTTTCTACAAATATATCAGCAACAAAAGGAAAGTTAGGAAGAATGAGGGCCATATCCCTCATAGGGCAATGGAACTGGTGACAAAGGATATAGAAAAGGCCAAGATACTCAATGCTTTTCTCAACTCAGTCTTTACTGGTAAGACTGGCTTTCTGGAATCTGAGATCTCTGAGACCAGTGAAAAAGTCTGAAGCAAAGACTTACCCTCAGTGAAGAAGTACATGATTAGCAAACGTTTAAACAAACTAGACAGGCATAAGTCCAAGGGACCTGGCAGGCTGCACCCAGAAGTGCTGAGGAAGCTTGCTGTTATCACTGAGAGGCCACTGTTTATTATCTGTGAAAGGTCATGGTGACTGGGAGAGGTTACTGAGGACTAGAAGAAAGCAAATCTTGTCCTTAGCTTCAAGAATGCAAAGAAGGAGGATTCAGGGAACTACAGGCCTGTCAGTCTCACCTCAGTTCCTGGGAATATGATGGAGCAAATCCTCTTGGAAATAATTTCCAGACTCATGGCAGACAAGAAGGTGATTGGAAGTCATCAGCATGGATTTATGAAGAGGAAATCTTTCTTAATTAACCTGATAGTTACCTGTGATGAGATGACTAGCTTGGTGGATGAGACTTGAGCAGTGGTTGTTGGTAATCTTGACTTTAGCAAGGTTTTTGATACTGTCTCCAGTAATATCTTCATAGACAAACTGATAAAATACAGGCTAGATAAAGAGATGGTGAGGTGGATTAAAAAGTGTCTGAATTGCTGGCATCAAAAGTTTGGAATCAGCAGCAGTCTGAGGCCAGTCACTAGTGGTGTATCCCAGGGTTCATTACTGGGGTAGTGTTTAACTTTGTTTAACATCTTCATTAATGATTTGGATGATGTGTCTATATGCACCCTCAGCAGATGAAACAAAACTGGGAAGAGTGACTGATACACCAGATGGTTGTGTTGCCTCAACAGACGGGCCTTGACTGGCTGGATAACTGAGCAGACCAGAATCTCATGAAGTTCAGCTGGAGGTAATGTCAAGTCCTACACCTGGGGAAGAATAACCCCAGGCACCAGTACAGACATGGGGCTGACAGGCTAGAAAGGAGCTCTACAAGATAAAGACCTGGGGGTGAACAACAGGCTGATCATGAGTGAACAATGTGCCCTTGCAGCAATGAAGGCCAACAGTACCCTGGGCTGCACTGGGAGGTGCATGGCCAGCAGGTTGAGGGAGGTGATCTTTCACATTTCCTCAGCCCTAGTGAGACACATCTGGACTGCTGTGTTCAATTCTGGACTCCACAGTATAGGAGACATGGACTTAATGGAAAGAATCCAGCAAAAAGCCCCTAAGATGGTTAAGAGAATGGAGCATCTGTCCTATGAGGAAAGGCAGAGACAACTGGGACTGTTCAGCCTGGAGAAGAGAAGGCTGAGGGGGGATTTTGTCAAAATGTATAAATACTTGAAAGGAGACAATACGGAAGATGGAGCTGAACTCTTCTCAGTGGTGCTCAGTGACAGAATCTGAGGCAATATATACAAACTGAAACAGAGCAGGTTCCCTCTGAATATCAGGAAACACTTTTTTACTGTGAGGCTGACCAAGCACTGGAACAGGTTGTCCAGAGAGTCTGTGGAGTCTCCATCCTTTCAGGTATTCAAAACCTGACTCTACACAGTCAAGAACAACCTGCTCTATTTGACCCTGCTCTGCAAAGAGTTGGACTAGACACCTGCTTATATGCCTTTCAACCTCAGCCATCCTGTGACCTTGTAATTCTAAAATTTAGTTATTAATGAAATTGTCAGCATTTTAAATTTTCCATCAGACTTGCAATAGTATCAAATTTGAAATGATTGGATTTTCCCCTGGGACAGAAAATTTGTCTCCCAAGCAGTCATCATTATGCAGTTTTAGTTGTGCATAACCACAGACACTTGAATCTTCGAGTATTTATCTGAAACATTGCTGATGCAAATTCACATACAATTAAAATAACAGATTTGCCAAAGGGGAGGTCAGGGGAAAGGAATACATTCCTCCCACTTTTCTACAGCCCATCAAGAAACATAATCTATTTAATTTGCCAGAGAAGCAGCTGGGCAACTATAGGAAGCCTTTACCCACATCATGGCTGCATTGTACCCTCAATAGAAGAATACTGAAATGATTACTTGAGAGAAAAATAATGACAAAAATATATTAAGCAACAAATATTATAAGGCATGCTGTTTGCACTCTACCTTGACAATTTACGAGGAGGAATTTAGGACTTCTGTGATGCCTTGAGTTAACAGTAATACATATCCTGGCTATCTTTCACAGGCGAAGCAGTTGATCAGGTGAAGGTCGAAGGGTAACAGCAACACTATCCAGTCTCCTCCTCTCACAGGGATTAGCTTCAAGGTTCCCTGGGGCCTCAGTGAACAGCAAGGTTAAACAAAAAAATGAAAGCACAAAGACTTACTGACAAGGAGGAAGCAAGATCTTATTATTCCTGTGAAACTCAAACTTGGCGTTTATGTTTATGTTTTACGTGCTGTATAATATTCAAGTAGCTTAAAAATTCAGGGTCCTTACTTCTAACTAATTTTTTTTAATATCATAACAGCTGCATGATAAACACATATATGGGCGCACTTCTGAAAAAGGGTCAATGAATCCAACCAAAACAGACAAACCTTTCTTGAGGAAACTTAGGGAATTTTAAAAGCACTAAAAAATGCTATAGAAAGCTATCAACCGTTTCTGCTTTTAACTGACCTATATAGTGTAACAAAAAATTTTTGTCATAGGAAACACAGCTTGATTTAGTTATACAGAAAATATTATTCCATGATTAAATATGTAACATTTTTTTAAGGAAAAAACCCAAACAACTACCTCAGCAAATACTTCAATTCTGAAAATCTCCAAGTCAAAATTCCTTTATCTCCTCAAACATTTGTAGTTAAATTCAGTAAACTGTTACAACTGTTGTCTTCTCATTTTTTAAATTTCATGAATCATGTTACTGGAGGTAAATAGCCCAAAATAATTAACCAGAAGACCTATACAATAGCACTAGCAGTCTCATATCAGCCCTCCAGAATGTAACTGAATATTTCAAAAGGAAAAACAGAAATAATCTGAACAGAAAAAAAAAATCACATAATAAAAGCTCTTCTGATACAATCTATCTATAGGTATCACCAATATTAGACCTCCCACCTAACATGTCAACTTTTTGTATATGTGAATCAACAGTAGTTTCACCCTTAATTAAAGGTATTGCAAAAGATTTGACCCTTTTCTTATTTCTTCTTTTTATCTTATTCCATGTCTTTTCTGCTGAAGTATGGTGATGAATACAGCTACAGAAGTTTTGCCATCACGATTTCTTAGATCTTCTAATAACCTCCTGAGCCTGAATATGCTTTTCTTTTACAATCTATCAAATCCTGAAGTTTTAACAAATGTCTTGCTTTATTCAAAGCCTTTCTCCTTTCTTCAAATGCTTTATAAAAATTTCCTACCAGAGCTCTAAAGTGTTGGTTTTTTTCTTAAATGTTAGGGGGAAAGTAGTTTGTATATATACCACAAAGTCTTCTTACAATCAGTAGCAGGAAACACAAAATCCCCAAAAGAAAGAGCAGAGAAAAAGAGCACTCTTGATTTAGAGAACAGAAAAAAAAAACAAAAACAAAAACAAAAAACAAAACCACAACCAAACGAAACATCCCGCTGAAAGCTTTTTATTTGTTTGTTTCATTTTTTTCCATTTATATTTGTCAGAGGGTAGTATAAAAGAGGAGGGATAGTATTTCATCAAAACATGTTCTAGTTTTGTTCTTATGTATTTATGATTTTGTTAGCTTTACAAAGAGTGGTACTTAACCATCAAACTGCTTCCACTGGAGAGAGAATTACAAACATCTTACTGGTTTTATAAGAAAGCATTTGTATTATACTTCTAACATTTTCTTTCATGTCTCTTCCTCAAAGAACAGTTTACAACTTGTTTAACTTCTGATATCTACTGTGTGGTTTTCTACACTGTTAGTCATTAGGAAAAATTGTCATATATATAATATAACTTATCCTAGACATTTTAAGTAGATCAGGCAAATAAAAACGCTGTTTTATTTCCACTGAATCCCTATGTAAGCGTCCTAATTTGATTAGCTCTGGTCTAAAATAAGAGGAGATAAATTCCAGCCTCTAACAAATGCTGCAGAAGTTCCATGCCTTCTTTCCTTCTCAAACCTGTTTTCTTTCTTCAGAGACTTTCTTTCTTTCAACCACCCAGTTTTCTCTGTTTATAATGATTCATAGCTACCTCTGTACTAAGAATCAAATTCATGCTAAAAGTTTCCAAACTGCTTTTTTTTTTTTTTCTCCTCTGATTTTCTTTCCATTTTCTCTTTTTTTTTTTTTTTTTTTTTTTTTTTTTGGTATGGGATATACTTTTTTGGTATACTTTTCCATAAATGGTGTCATGTTTTTTCACAAAGATTTTAGTAAGATTTTCCTTATCAGTACTCCAGCATTCTATTCCTTAAACAGCTAGATTTTTTAAGATTAAGTATGATATTTCCTAAATGTTTGTCTCCCCATCCTGTAACAATAAAATGACTTTCTGTCTCTGGCCTGGGTTTCAACATCCTTTTAGGAATATTTCAGCCCAAAACACAGATACTGTCTTCCATGCAGCAATTAGATATATCTGTAAGTTTCCACAAAACCAGATTACTGTCTATTGAATGTCTTTAAAACATTTCTTTGGTAGTCTCTGATAGACTTTTCAACAATTGAACAGAAGTGATAGGATTTAATTTCAGTCAACTATTGATCTTTACAGCTGAGCTACTTACTGTAAATTTTCTTTATAATCAATGGAGAAAAAAATTACAGTGTCATTAATTTGATTTGGTTTTGACATCTTCCTTAGGATGAGTCATGCTCAAACACTTCTTTTTCCTCTTTTTTATTATAAAAGCGTCTTGGGTGACCAGTTCAGATACAGATGTCTACACTGCAGAAAGCCCTGTGGTGCTTTATCATACAGAACAATACCCTCTTGTTATTGTCTCACATTCCTAGACCTCCTTGTGGTGACTGTGGTTGTCTCTTGCCTTTGCTTGTAAACTCTTCAGAGCAATGCAAAACAGATGATAGTAGATGACAGGTTATGTTGAGTGTCTATAAATACTGCATTATATAATAAGGATGAACTGTAGTAAAAAATATAATTAAAATATTATTATAGATAGAATGGAAGAGAATGAGGAATCTGGAGTATTTTTTAACTAGAAGACACCAATGTATTATTGTAATAAGGTTATTGGAAAAATGTAGATTAAGAAAAAAGTACTCAAATACTGCTGACAAAAGACGGCAGAAATGAGCAGCTAATAAATAGTTTGTTCAAGTGATAGACCACTAACATTGCAGAATTCTGGGGTTTGACATGAAATAAATTAATCTTGATTAATACTTCATATTTAGAACGGATCAGCAGAGATGGCAAAAAAATATTTTAGGATGCTCATTGCCTGAGTGCCTTCCCCAGCATTTAAAGTTGCTTTTTAAGTTCTTCCTTATTCAGTTAAACAGGCGCATCTCCTTTTTTTATCTCAGAGCCTCAAATCCTGACACAAGTTTTCCACACTCTCATACCTCCAGAGTAGGACTGAAATGATTCTAAATCTTTTCATGCCATGCAAATCAAAAGTCTTCTAGGAATCAGTCTACCACATATTGTTATGTCTTATTAGGGTTATCTCTACTTACAGTAAACATGAAAGGAAGGTGCAGAAGGGACAGAAGACAGGAATAAGAAACTACTGTTGATATATTCTTTGTATTTGAAACACCTATTTAAATATGAAAACCACTTACAAAAACAATCAAATCACATATTAGTGTCATCACATACACTTAAGTTACATTTCATCATATTCTGATTAGTAGTTTTCCTAAATATTAATAAATTACAACTACAGAATTCTTAATCTAACAGCATGGAGACCTACAGTTTCTGGAGGGTGACATTTAATTTGTTATAGTCAAAGGATTCTAATTCTCTAATTCTCAAGCAGAGAGATTTTAATGCAATTAATTTCAGTTTCTTTCTCCACTCCTAGAATTATGAAAGGATAAACTAATGTATCCAATTATTAATAACAAATGTGTATATTTTTATTAACATAAAACCTAGTGATTCCATGGAAGAAGAAAAGACACGGTGACATTAATGTGTTAACAATCTAAATTCCACACTGAAAACCAGAAGTTGTGAAAGTGAACAAAACACATGAATCCTGTTCCTTCAAAGATCCAGCCTCATGATTTTAAAGAAGAGTAAATAATCTAGCTGCTAGGTTCCAGTTCTTTGCACATACAGGTTGCCAAATAGGAAGGCAAGATGCAGGGTAGAATGGTAGATTTTGAAAACAAAATGAAAAAACATTTCCGGAGTTGGCATGGAAGGTATAGTTTGCAGGAGAAAATTATCCAGATGGATTTATTATGTATTACGTTACTGAATCTAATTATAATCTT
Organism: Strix uralensis; assembly: GCF_047716275.1. Taxonomy (NCBI): domain Eukaryota; kingdom Metazoa; phylum Chordata; class Aves; order Strigiformes; family Strigidae; genus Strix; species Strix uralensis. The sequence goes on from NC_133973.1 coordinate 57,696,071, forward strand.
CCTGGTGTCAGGCATAATGACCCCCTGTTTAATAAACCCAGCAAAAAAACCAGACTCAAAAACCCAAGGATAATGAGAAAGGAAGATGTTGTTACATTTGACACCAAAGACTGTGTCTTAGACCAGCTGACAATGAGCTCAGAAAGGAACACCTGTCCAACAAAAAGCAGTTATTTAGCTGCTTGACAGCAAAAAAATATCAGGGAAGTATTCAATCCATGTTTAATATAAAGTATATATATATCTTTCAAAACAATACCTCCCTTAATTAACTCTTGTTAAGTCAGATTAGATAAGCTAAACTTGTGTTTTCTTTGCTTTGATACAATATTTTCATTGTTTATTTGGTTGATTGTATTGTTTGGTTTGATCTACAATGCTCTGTCATGTCACTTCTGGTGATTTAATATTAATATTTTACAGTATTTTATTGTTATAGGCATACAGACAATTTGATAGGCAAAAGCTCACAGGCTTTATACAAGGTCTTTTTGTTTATCTCTTTGTTAGTAGCTATAGCCTCAATGCTGGTAAAATCACACATATTAACTATGGTCTGAGATTGGTAACTGACAACTGTAGACAAAAATCAGTATTAATAGACAAATGGTATAGTATTTATTCCCTAATTGGGCTGTTTACAATAAAAGCTTAATATCTGAGGTAAACGCACTGAAGCTTCTATAGTCAATAAATAGATACAGAAACTTCCAGTGAACTCTCATTGCACCTCTTTTACATAGGATTGTCACATTAAGGTCCAATACCACATTAAGTGACGTGAATCCACCTTAACAGTGCAAACCATAAAATATTGATATGTATCTTTTTTGAACTCAATCTTATTTTTCAACATGGTTTTGAGACAGGAACTTCAGAACAGAAGAGACCATAGTATCCACATGTTGATCTCCGTAATGCCATTCAAATAACTTTTTTGCTCTGATTTGTTCTTCCAAGAAATTCCCACTTAGTCCACTCAGGAACTCTTATTTCTCTCTGCTAGAACACCTCAGATATGTATCTTGTACTCTGTTAATCATTGATTAAGAATCTTAAACATTTTCATTTTATCATATAACAACTTTTTTTAAAATATGAGCTTTTGTCCATGGTTCAGAAGCACCACCTGAATGATTCTAGATTTCTGCCTTAAACATCTAAATCACACTATGGAAGTGTTTGATTGATATGATTCATCTGGTCACATCTTCCCACTGATCACAAACTGAATCTAGACACCTACGCAGGTGCCTACGTTGTAGATGTCTAAATTTGTCAGATTAATCCCTCCCTTGATGTCTGGCCTTGTATCAATCTTCATTAACATTTAAAAAAAGAACCTTTTGTTGGAATTTGTCATTTGATCAATATTGAAACCTTCTACAAGACTATGCTGTTGACAAAATCCTTGATATATTTCAGAAATTCTTGCCACCTCTGCCTGGTTCTTCAGTTTGGCAGGCCATTGAAGAGCTCAGGCTTCCAGTATACCTCCTTGAAAGTTCTCAGAAGGGGAGGATATTAAGAGCCTTGAAGTTACCAGTTTTTAGCTTCCCTTCCAGCTACAGCTGCTATTTGGATTGCTGAGGCAGTCAATAGTTTCTTGGAACCGGGAAGGCAGTGGCAATTAACTTTAGCTTGAAGCTTTGAAATATCTTGACTTTGTTCTGAATCAGAATAAAATTATATTACAAAGATTGAAATTTTAGTCCTCTTAAACATGGAATTACTAATCACATCAAAGCTCTATTTAAAATGCAATTTGTTCAGATGAGCTTACTTTAGTGCATGATCAAATATGCTTATATAACTAAGCTACCTTCCTCTTTATATACTTCTCCTCCAACTTTTATATAAAATTTACCAGCAAATATTTATTTCAAAAGTATTGATAAAAATATTGACCAATTTAGTGTATAATATAAACATGAATCTGTGTGTAATCATAATAGATGCTCTGAAAACAATATAATTTCTAAATGAAAGCTTGTAATCTATCATTAAAAGAGCTTTGTTTGTTGGTTTTTAATGCATTTATTCTAGGCTGCATTGATCTTGTGTAACAATGCTCTTACCAGAATTTTCAGGCTGGACTCAGTACGATGGCTTACAGAATTAGTTGTATTATGGCAATACCATTGGCTGCACTATGGCAAGAACTATGGAACTTAAATTTTAAGTACAAAATCCAAGTTTGTTCTTTACTCATAACTGTAATGCAGCTGGGTATCAGGGCTGTGCCTGTGTGTTCACCTATAAGTCATTCATTCCCTAGGTGGTCAGGAAATCCTCTGCTAGTAGTTTTCATAGATGAGACAATGCACTGGTTTGAAACCAGATGTCTGAAGTGACCGAAACCCTAGCCGCCTTCACAACAAAGTATTTGACTTATCAGTGAAGGAGTACTCCTTGTGGGACTTTTAGACTGTCCTGAATATTCCTCCAGCAGCTCTTGATGTGCCCGGTATTCTTAAAAGTGTTGATTGACATCCTGGGTGGAGAATCTGGCCCCTATGGGCCCCTCCTCTCAGGTGCTTTCTGCTGCAAATTGATCAGATAGTGCACAGATATGACATTCGTTAATGGTCAGTGGAAACTGTTCCTGCAGATGCAGAAATTGTCATGTAGGACAGTCTCTCGTACTTTGCCAAGATAATTAAGAGACTTCTTGAATGTAGATTAAGATATTCAACAAAAATGGGTCATGCACATTCTAGAGTAGTAGGACTACAGTCCAGCTAGATTTTAAGACATGAACCAAAGATCAGGTCCTGAGTAAGTCTCACCTATTTCAGCTGAAGGTGCTTTTGTAAGGACCTTTACAGGAACTCTTGTCATCACCCAGACAGTGACCGACCATCCTCTTCAAGATATTTGATTTCCAATATGGGCCTTACACCATTCCAATACACCAAAAATTATTTCTTTTGACAAATCCTCTTTCTGTGAGTGTCAGCAAAAGAACATAAAAAAATTTCTTTAAAAAAAAATCGTTTCTCCAGATTTATTTAAAATTAAAAATTATGCATATATACTTATTCATTAATATATAGATGCATAATCATTAACATTTCATTAACACTCCTTAATTACTTGCTCATTCTAGCCTTAAGCCTTTCCTGGCATTTTTTTGAGGATTGTTGTAAGAGTGCGTGGCTCACAGTTATCTAAATCAGCCTGTTTGCCTTGTTTGGAAATAATGGCATGACACACTATTTTTAAATCCCCAAATTCTCATGATTTGTAGAATATTAACTCTTAATCCTTCAGAGAGCTCCACAGTTACTGCTTGACTTCCGGTAACTGCCCAGAAAATGTGTGTTTACATCATACTATTTCTATATCAGCCCTGGTCTCTGCACCCTCAAGTGAAGGGTTTGTTTGGAAGGTGTGTAAGCATTTTCAGACAAGAAACAGTGTGTTCAGGCAGGAAACAGTTGTACCAAACAAACAAACCAAACAAACAAAAAGTGGTGTTCTACTTGATAGCTGGGGGGTTTTTTTGTAAAAAAATAAGTTACAATAATAATGAAAAGTATTCTGAAGAGGATTAAAAAGGAACCCCAAATCCCCACATTTTCATAGATGAATATCAGTCTAAGCCCATTTCCTAAAACAAAACAATCTTGATAAGAAAAGCTTAATAAATACTTCTAAATAATTTATATGAATAAAAAAAAAGGTATAAAAGGATTTTATATTGCAGCTAAATTCAAAGTGAAAAGTATTCAAAGGATTTTTTAATGAAGGAAAAAGGGCAATGTAAAAGCTGTGAGAACCCATCAAAATAAAGTCTTTTGTGGCATTCAATTATTATTAAAAAGTATTCAGCCTTCTAAATTTGAATCTCATAATCCTAGAATGAGATAAGATGCTGCTTCCCTTGAGCCTGTTGAAACAGAAATCTGAATAAGTATCATAGAAATTAATAAGCTTAAACCAAAGAAGTAATCAATGTAATCTTGATTCAAATTGGAAATCTCACTGGAAACCAGAAGAGGTTTGCACAGGTATGGTTTCTGTATCTCATTCCCTAAAAATCTGCTGCTTACAAAGAAGAAAGACTGCTAATAAACCAGACATACTTTCCAAATTCCTTTTTTTCCCATTGTTACTAAAACCAATGATTGTGGACTCCAGTGTTACCAGGTTTGGTCTAAACCAAAGCAATTTTTGAAACCTAGAGAGCAACATTGCATCTTACTCTAAAGATTAATAGTCTTATTAATAGTCTTAGTCCATGTTGACTACAGGGGGAATTAAGGAAAGAAAACAACTTCAAATCTTGTAAACTTTTCCCTAAAATCAATCTAATCAATTGCTACAATTTAGTGTTCAGTTTTCAACACCAAAGAAAATTGTCTCATCAATCTATAGACTCAGTGGTTTATAATAAAAATGTGACTAACATAATGCTAAATCCTTTGTCCAGAAACTGATTTCTAATTTTCTCTCTTCCACTGTACTGTAGATGATACCAATTAATCCCAAACCCTTATAGGACTATTCCCGTGATCAGTAATGACCAATGAACAATGACTAGCTCTCTCAGTGGCTGTGACATGGGGTCCCATTATGCAGAGAACACATCTTGGGGCCTTCACTGCTCTTTCTTTCAATGACAACTGAATAATATGTGATAATTCCAGTGTTGGTTCTCTTCTGAAATGCTCCCTTCTTAAATAAAGTGTATAACTGTTAGGTATGAGAACATGATAAATGATGTATAGAGTAAAATCTGCCTTAAATGTCAACTGTTCATACCTCTGACTTGTTTTGCGCATGCACAAATTTGTTTAGCATATTATCATAGTTATTGAATTACTATCTGGGTTTCAAATTTAGGTCTTATTAAAACAGTATTTTTGGATGGAGAAAAGTCATACTCCATGTCCTTGAATTTGTCTTTCTGGAAAGATGTTTACCTTACCCCAGTATAGAGATAGAGAATGATGCAGTAAGGAAGGTTGCTAAGGGAGTTTAGGCAGATCTCCTAGCTATCATGACACTATGAGATAGAGATAATCTGGGGAAAAGGAAAAAAAAAAAAAGAAGAAAAATCATCAATTGTACATGGGTAGCTTAGTAGAGAAACTGCCCACAAGCACAGGTCTCTGTAAACAACTAACTCACTGAGGAAGAAAAAGAAGAAGGAACTGGAGGAAGCTGTGTATTTATTTCATTGTAAAGATAATTATTGGGATCTAAAGTGCTTATCAGAAAAAAGATATGGTGTGTATAACGGAAATATAAAATAGAATAGAATACAGGTTAATCAGAGTTAAATAATTACTCAGTTATGGGACATCTGGGTTTGTTACTATGTGCAGTATTTTATTGGGGTTTTGGGGGAAAAAAAAGTTACAGTTACTGAGTTTCAGTTTAGGCAATTCATTTATGGCTCCAAGAAGAACCTGAGTAGTCTGAGTTTTGTCGCACATCAAGTTCCTTAGCTTTTCTCAGGAACAGGAAGAGTTCAGCAACGCAAACACTCAGCCCTGCAGGAGTCTCTATGTCCAAGTCCTTGATAAAGTAGTTTCATCTCATCATTTTCCCTGCATTAACGTGCAGTTTTTCCCCATACTTTTCCCTTTTGAAGAAGCAGCCTGAAGTTAGGGTTTAAGTATTCAATACAGGTAAGCAGGAAAATTACACTTAAAAATCTATGTAATATTGAAATATATTACAAACATAATAGAAATGCAGTTTCCATGAAAACCATGCACATTGAATATAAAGACAAGAAATGTAACAGTATGTAGTAACAGCAGGACTGAATGTGTAAATAATGGTTGAGTTTTCTTTCTTAATCATTCTTTTTGAATATCAGGCTTTGAACATATAAATGCCCAGTAACATTGCCTGACCATAGGGCATTTTATGCAAAAAGACTAATTTTGAACACTTGCCCCTTATATGGGAAAGAGGAAAGCTTTAGTAGTTTGGTCTTTATGCTTTTTAAGAAGATTAGATATTTTTGTAATGCATTTCATTAACATGTCCTTGAAGAGAGAGATCATAGTGATCAGAATATTAAATAAAAATCTTACTGAAAAGAATGGTGTATTAAATATCAACAATAAATTAGAGACATAATAACTGTAACTCCCTATCAGCTTAATGCAGTTAGACCTTTGTTTTGTAGACAAATTTAACAAAAGTGCAACCTGATGATGTCACTGTGTAAGACCACAAATTCTTTGAAATCTGAGAAAGGTTGGGCCTGCAAACTATGCAAGATATATAAACCTATTAACATGAAGACAATCTTGGCACTGTCTATAAAGCAGGGCTTTACTTTCATTCTTAAAAATAGGAAGTAATTTTTCCAGACAATGAGGAACAGCATCAAGCAAATTCCCACTACAAGTCTCTTTAAAAATTCACTTTGCCATATATTATCTTCTGCACATTTTCTGTCTGGACTCCTTGGATCTAGTGAAAAAAAAGGACTTACACAGCAACCAAGACAAAAAGTAGGCCAGTTTTAATAATTAAATGGATTAGACCTCGCTCACCTCATGAAAGGGAAAAGAGTTTTTCATGAAGGGGAAACCACAGCTTCTTTATTTATTCATGGGGATCTGTGTGATATGACTGCCAGAATGTGGTTAAACTTCACAGATACTGCTGTCTTTCTGCCAAGAGAGAATCTGCCTTTGGGGGCACCTGTGACAGAGCCTGGTTTAAAAAATTTAATATTAAAAAAAAAAAAAAAATCAGCTTCAATAAAATAAATTATCTGCAGGCTAATTGCACAGGCAGCAGTTAATTTAACAGCATTTTATTTCTGATCCTGAACCACTTCCATATAGTAGTTCATACCACTGTCACATAGCAGAATTTCAAGGACACTTGCAACACAATGAACCACCTGTAAGTACTGAAAAACACGGAGACACATTTTCAAGAACAGTTCAGGTGATGGTTTGTGAGTGTTTTGCTGTAGCCTTGACATGATAACAGGAGTGAATGGAGGAAAGAAGTGGGTCTCTGAGTTTTTATGATTTCAGACACTCTTAGCAGTAAAGTTAAACATGCTTTTAACATCTTTTCTTTATCCTGCTGATGTTGGTCAGGTTAAAAAAAAAGTCTTTTCATACTGAAGGAACAGTGTGTTTCCATTTGCTGTCCTTGCTTTTCTTAAAGAAGCACAGAAAAGAGGTGTTTATGCTTGGGGTAAAACAGGTTTATTTATCTTTTAAATATCATAATAAAACCCACATAGGAAACAAGCTATGGGTAATTAAACTTCTGAGCAATGGACTTGATTTTTCTAAACTAATGTTGGGATTAAAATATGACCCTGGAATGAACAGAAACATGAAGTGTAAATGTACATGTAAATAAACACTAAAGCTCTCTATTTTCACAATGTAATCAGTTGGCATATTGACATTTGTGGTTAGTAGCAATAACTAATGTCCTACATTCTTTTTTGGTCACACATTTCTTAAGTTAACGTGCTGACTACAACAAATACAAAAGATACAACAAATCTATGGGACCAGATGGGATACACCCGAGGGTGCTGAAGGAGCTGGCTGGGGTGCTCACCAAGCCACTTTCCATCATTTACCAGCAGTCCTGGCTGACCGGGGAGGTCCCGACAGATTGGAAATTGGCCAATGTCATGCCCATATATAAGAAGGGTCAGAAGGATGATCCGGGAAATTACAGGCCTGTCAGCTTGACTTCGGTGCCTGGGAAGTTGATGGAGCAGCTCATCCTGAGTACCATCATACAACACATGCAGGACAACCAGGTGATCAGGCCCAGTCAGCATGGGTTTATGAAAGCCAGGTCCTGCTTGACAAACCTGATCTCCTACGACAAGGTGACCTGCTTATTGGATGAGAGAAAGGTTGTGGATGTTGTTTACCTTGACTTCAGTAAGGCCTTTGACACCGTTTCTCACAGCATTCTCCTGGCAAAACTGGCTGCTCAAGGCTTGGATGGGCACACGCTTTGCTGGGTAAAAAACTGGCTGGATGGCCGGGCCCAAAGAGTTGTGGTGAATGGAGTTAAATCCAGTTGGTGGCCAGTCACAAGTGGTGTCCCCCAGGGCTCGGTTTTGGGGCCACTCCTGTTTAACATCTTTATTGATGATCTAGACGAAGGGATCGAGTGCACCCTCAGTAAGTTTGCAGATGACACCAAGTTGGGTGGGAGTGTTGATCTGCTCGAGGGTAGGGAGGCTCTGCAGAGAGACCTGGACAGGCTGGAGCGATGGGCTAAGGCCAACTGTAGGAGTTTCAATAAGGCCAAATGCCGGGTGCTGCACTTGGTCCACAACAACCCCCAGCAGCGCTACAGGCTTGGGGAGGACTGGCTGGAGAGCTGCCAGCCAGAGAGGGACCTGGGGGTGTTGATTGACAGCTGGCTGAACATGAGCCAACAGTGTGACCAGGTGGCCAAGAAAGACAATGGCATCCTGGCTTGTATCAGAAATAGCGTGGCCAGCAGGGACAGGGAAGTGATCTTACCCCTGTACTTGGCACTGGTGAGGCCACACCTCGATTACTGTGTTCAGTTTTGGGCTCCTCACTACAAAAAGGACATTGAATTACTCGAGCGTGTCCAGAGAAGGGCAACGAAGCTGGTGAAGGCTCTGGAGCACATGTCGTACGAGGAGCGTCTGAGGGAACTGGGGTTGTTTAGTCTGGAGAAGAGGAGGCTGAGGGGAGACCGCATCGCCCTCTACAACTACCTGAAAGGAGGTTGTAGAGAGCTTGAGATGAATCTCTTTAACCAAGGAACAAGCGATAGGACAAGAGGGAATGGCCTCAAGTTGGGCCAGGGAAGGTTTAGACTGGATATTAGGAAGCATTTCTTTACAGAATGGGTTGTTAGGTGTTGGAATGGGCTGCCCAGGGAGGTGGTGGAGTCCCCATCCCTGGAGGTTTTTAAAAGTAGTGTTGACAGAGCACTTAGGGATATGGTGTATTTGGGAACTGTCAGTGTTAGGTTGGACTAGATGATCTTCAAGGTCTTTTCCAACCTAGACGTTTCTGTGATTCTGTGAAATACAGGAAAGACAACTTCATTGTTACAGCTGCAATAATCCATACCTAAGATCAAGAAAGCCAAAACTCAAAACTATCAAGCATGTATAACAATTGTTTCAATTTTCTAAATGTCAAGGATGAAGATATTTAACCTATTCATATTCATGTGATCACCCCACAAAAAGGTCACATAGCTAATATGCTACAACCCATCCAGCAACTCTAATACAGCCAGGAGGCCCAAATTAATAAAAAAATCCAAGACCTTTCATACTGGTGAAAAAGATGCTGAGAGCTGGATGTACGTAATTCTAAAAGTGACAATTCACTAGATCGAATTTAAATATCTCTAATATGTATTTTTGGCCCAGAATGTCTCAGAATTATTGTTTATACTAAGCAAGGAACCCTAAACCAGTATGAAATATAAAAAAGTAATGAATGTCTCTTCAAGAATATGTTATTATCCTGAGCTGGAAAGGTATGTGTTCAGGGAGAACTGGTGGATTGTGTTGTTTCATACATATTCATAATGTGTTGTTTCAACCATATTCATAATAGCTGCAGGGTTATAAAGTTCATCTGGAAAGCAGAAGATCTGAAACAGCCTCAGAAATGGTCATAACCCATAGTCTCTACATTTTGAATGTTACAAAAAGCCGTCAGACTCAGAAATAGTCTGGATATTCTTTGCTGCTGGGCAGAGGCTGGGCCACAGCATAGAGTACAGTGGAAGATGCATGGGTCCAGAGAGAGACAGCACTGAGAGGGAGGTTGTCCTTGTAGCCCTCTAATAAGTGAAGCCTTTAAGAAAAAGTAATTTTCTACTTTGAACCAAGAGTCAGAACAAGCAGTCTGACAGGGGTCCTGCCTACACAGCTAAACAGAAGCAGGCCAAGAAGGAGCTCAAGGGCTTGGTCCCTTACTGCCTGGGCTGCCAAAGTCTTGGCCATGTCTCTCCCCACTTGGGCAGATTCCATTTGGCTGTGCCAGCACATTTCCAGTTCAAACCATGAGCTGCTGCTGAGGGACAAAACTGTGTTAGATTTGGCTTCTGTGCTAGATTTGGCTCCCTCTGCAGTCCTCCAACTCTGTCCCAGAAGCCTTTGCATTTGCAGCCATTTCACCATGATCTCCATCCATGTCCCCAAATTCACCAGTTCATGTCTTTAAATCATTTCTCTTGATGCTGCCCCTTAACACTCATAGTATATTTGGAGCTGGAAAACAGAAAACAATTATTCTGCCTCCATGTCATAAGTGCATTATGTGGAGTCCGGAGTGGGGTGGTAGGTGATGTGAATATGGCCAGTCTGCTTTAGATGGTGCTAGCTATAAGCGGTGTGAACATGAACTTAAACATGATTCATGTCACTTGTCTCTTTTATTTAGCAGTACAGATGTAACAAAAGATCCCTTTGCTTCTTCTTTGGCAAGTTTTTTCATTGTTTATTCATTTGTTTCCTTTTTTGCTCTAATAAAAATGCAACAGTGCTACAGTTTACCGATTTGCAGTTTTTCATAATCATTCATTAAGCACAGCACGCTGTAATAACAGTACAGCAACTGAGTGACAAACAAAAGTGTCTAACTAAATACAGATGGACAAGAAGAAAATGACCATTGTGGAGCAACAGCTAACAGCAGCTGCTGTGAAGGTGGAACTCTAAGGAATGCAATACACAACTGGAAGAGTAATTTTGGATGGTTCGTGAAATCCCTAAAACAGTAAAAATATACGGTGGGAATCATAGCCACAAACTGGCAAAAGACCGTTCTGATTCAAATCAGTTCCTGTTTGGACTTGATAAAAATGTAAGATTTTCCTAGAATGTAGAAAAGAATGAAGCAAGATGCTGGATGAAAGACAAGATAATGTTACAATAAAGTAGATTAAATGAGAAATATGGATTGCAGCAGCAGATGCATATGAAAGAAAAAAACGTTTAGAAGGAGAAGTCTGTATCCAAAAGGAACAGTATGAGTGACCGATTAAGCTGAGAAAAAATCATTGACCTAAGCGCTGTCCAGCTGCTCAGCAAAACTGTTGCATTTGAACAGAAAAACATACAAAAAATTGTAGACAAATATTACAACTATCTGAAAAGAACCAAAATATACATATGGCATGAATTTTTTATGAATTGTTTATACAGATTATGAAAGCATTTAAGAAATATCTAACGTAGCATCTTGAGTGCAAGAGAAACACTTAATAAGTTAATTAATCATTGCAGACTATATGAAAATATTGCAATAGTCCTACTGGAAGATATAAGAGGGGTCAGCTTTCTGACAGTTAAATTTTTTAGCTAATTACCATCATATTTGACCTTGGTAAAAAACCAGTAACGAGTTTTATGATTTTATCCCATTTGGCTGTTAATACAAAGATTCTGTGAAGTTTCAGGATGATATAAATGAACATGGACATGGACACACAGTGTATATGGACACACTTCACAAGTAAATGTTCACTTTAAGTCACCAAGGCAAAGGAAAGGAAGAGTTTTGCTGTTGCTGAGTAAAGGAATTGCTAACTGATGAGTCTGGTACACGAGAAGACACCTGGTCTGAATAAGTCATATTTATGTATCTCCTGAGAGGTGATACAGTCCTTAAATAGGTAAGAAAAGTGTCAAGCCTGTCTTTCAATAGGGAAGAAATAATTATAAAGAGGAAATATTAATAAGAAAGAATAAATGTACCTAGATGCCCTAGACAGTTCAGCTATGGCGAAGAGCTACAAAATGAACATACTTCAAGAAAATGTTTTTTTCTAGTAAGTGCAAATTGAGACTGAGTAAACTGAAGGAGGAATTCCTGACTGGATGACTGTCAGGAAAACATTCTGAGCAAATTTCAGGGAGAGAGAGTCTTTTCATTTTAAATTTGAGGTAAAAAATATCAAGATGAATTTTTCCTTCAATTTTTTTTTTTTTTTTCTTCCTCCTTTTCTTCTGTAAGTGTTTAAAATTGTTTTCCTCACTTTAGGTATAGCAAATACGTGAGATCTTTGCATTTCACCTTGGCTTTAATTGCATTAAGGATGATTTCAAGACAAGAGGCTTGTAAGAAGTCATTTCTTGGGAGTGGGTTTTCAAGCAAACGAGGTATGGGAATACTTAAACAAATGCCCAACTTATAATAGCATTCCTCAGCGTACTGCAAATATGCAGGTTGTGTCCCTCCAACGGTTGTATGGCAGTCAAGAGAAGCATCCTCTATGGGTTGGTAATAAACACAAGGGCTCTCTGAAATGCTGTAAAATAGCAAGAAGCATGCCTGCAAAGGTTCTTAGAAATATGTAGTAGAAAATTGCTGGTAAATTCATAGTGCAAGTTCATGGTGCAAGAGGCCTGGCTAATTGGGAACTTTGTTGGGAACAAAAATAGAAGCAGCAATGAATTGACCTTAAAACAAGAGAAAACCTTTGTTTCTTTTAATAGGGTAAAAGGCAATACAATCTTTCTGTGTTAATTTCTTACATAGCAATAAGTTTATTCTCATTAATGAGCATGTTGTGAGATGATTCTTTTTTTTTTTTTTTTTTTTTTCTGGTTTTAACACAAAGAACTTTGTCAAAGACACCTGAATAAGAGATTTGGTATTTTTAACATCATTTGAACCCTAAAGATGCTGTAAACATAGAAGTGATGTATAAATAAATAAATAAATTAATTAATTAATGTCCACCACATGGCAACACAGATCTTTTGTGGGACTTGTAAAACAATATATATTACAGCTAGTTTAGCCCATAGTGTGTATGAGGGATGGTTCTTCAGAATTTTTCGCAAGGTCTTGACCTTAATAAACGTTGTCTTTTTCTGCCAAATGAAAGTAATTTTAAATGCAAAAGGGAAAGTTACTAAACTTCTATGAAAATTTGGCTCATAAGATTTTTTCTTTGCTTCCAATAATAGTACATGTTTAGTCTGCTTCTTAATTTGTTTTGACTCTTAAGAATCAATTTCAGCAAAAGTGATAGCTATTAACTTATCTTACTGGCTGATATATAAGAACATAAAAAGAAAAAAAGACTGAAATCGGGATTTGTTGTTTCATAAGAATTTTTGAAAGAAATGGATTCCTGACCAAAAAAAAACCTATTTGAAAGACTGAAAGTTGCTTTTTTTCAGTCTCAGAATAAGAAAAGTTTAACAATGTCAAAGTTTTTCAACAAGGAAAACCTTATTCTGTTCAGCTCTAACTGGAAAGCCAAAAATGCATACAAAGAATTACCATTATTTTAATAATAAAAACTTCCAGCTAATTTTCCATATATTCAGATTTTTAATTGAAAAAGACAACTAAGACATCCTTACTGTGTGAATCAAACATATCTCTGCATTAAAGAGCATATTTCTGAGTTATGTTCAAAAGATATCTTAATACTAAATTAGAGGTACCCTTCTGTTTGAACACACTGAATGATGTAGGACATCGTCATAGTAGAGAAGGATAAGGACAATTTCAGAGATGTGTATTTTCATGTCAATTCCTTATGACTGCAGTATTTCCAATGGAATACAGCCAGACCTTTTCTTTATTAAAAAATAAAATTAACAAAACCAGGTATGAAAGATAATTTATTCCAGAAATTATCAAAATAAATTAACAAAAAAAGATAATTACTTTTCTTTTTCTTTTCTTTTCTTTTTTTTTTCCAGATCTTATCAAAACTTTCTAAAAATCAGTACCTTGGGATCATCAAATCAAACTCTCCACTGAGCACTGCCCAAGTCAGAGATGATTTTTTCAAACAAGAAAATAATTTTTGGATTTTTTTCCCCACGATTCTATATTTACAGGCTTTAAACAACAGTTTCTCTTTCCATCTGAAGTTTTAATTTCTTTAATTTTTTCTGTATCTATTCTCTTCTGGCTTTTTTACAGTATTTATCAGTAAAAGACTTTGTTTCCTTGAAGCCCCCTGAACAGGGAAAAAATTACTGTTTAAGCTCTCATTGTAGAAGTCTTACTGTTCTCACAGTTCTCGTATTAGTTTCCTCTTTAGTCTGTATAAGAGGTAGAAAACAGTTGTTTATGACTGTTGTGCCTGTTTCCACAACAGTGAAGGTCAAATCTGCATTGCATTATAATTGGCAGAGATTGGACTCTCTGTCTTCTCAATACTGCACAATTAAAGGCAGTTCGTACTCTTTCTGACAGTACATACTGTATACTTATCCAGACTTTGAGAAGAGGATTTAAGAGCTCAGGAGAAAAGGGTGAAGTTATTGGCCTACAACTTTTCCAATCCTCCCAAATCCATTGATGCCTCATTGTTGAATCTTGATGACACAGAAGAGCAAAGAAATAGTAACGCAGAAATATTCTTTTAAGAGAGATCTAATAGCAAGTAAATTACACACTTTAAAAATAGTATCAGCTAAACTTTTAAGTATTATAACACTATCAGGCATTACGTAAATTGTTTTAGAACAAACATCCTCAAAGATTAACTTTGAAAATTATCTTTGTTACCCTTTTTTCTTCAACACTGATTTGAACTCCAGCAGTTTCCCAGTTATCACAAGCATCGAGTTCTGTGGTTTTATTTCTTTCAAAATATAGAATACTGCTCTTCAGAGTAGTTACGTATTGTATTACTAGTATTTCTAATAGAATAACTTGGTATTTTCAGGTGTTTCTCAGTTTTCTTATCCTCTTTAAAATAATACTGCAATAAGTCAGAGGTGTGGAGGATCACAGATTGAAAAGATTGAAATTCTTTCGTATATATCACATTTCACACGCCATGTGTAATATTTGAATAGACTTCCTGGCACACTTATAAGAAGTAAGATTAGTCCCATTTTACATGAAGAAATTAAGCTTGAGGACCCATACAAAGAGAATCAACAGCTGACTGGTGGTTATAGATCAAGAACCAGATGCTTATTGAGCTCTTTGCACCCTGTTAGAGGAGCCATAAAAGCCCCAGCTGGGGCCAGGAAGGAATTCCCTGATCCTGCAGTTATGGCAGTTGTGTGAGACGGCTTGCTGAGGAGCCAGCTGTGAGGTCATGTGCCTGAACCAGAGAGGCGTACTGAGCACAGCTGTAGCTGGAAAGGTGGTGCTTCCGTGCACAGAGCACCCTGGGAAGAGCAGCAGAGCTGTGTGTGCATCCCCACTGTCAAATGCAGGCGAGCACAGGGCATTTCTGCCTTCACTGGGTGGCTTTGATCTGGAAATCAGGCTCA
The DNA here is from genome assembly GCF_047716275.1 of Strix uralensis. Classification (NCBI taxonomy): domain Eukaryota; kingdom Metazoa; phylum Chordata; class Aves; order Strigiformes; family Strigidae; genus Strix; species Strix uralensis. The sequence continues at coordinate 57,711,291 of NC_133973.1, forward strand.
GTCTTGACTACCCAGACCACGATGCCTCTGACCAAAGGGTACATATGAAATTTGTCCATTTCAGAGCCACAGGAAGCAGGGATGCAAAGAAGAGGTAAAAAAGTGCTGGGTTTTATAAAATCGACGTGTTTATGAATTGAGGTAAATATTATGAGAATGTCAATCTTGCTCCAGAATGGAGAGCATCTTGCCAGTCTGAGGGATTCCTTGTCTCTGTAGATCACAGTACTGGCTCTCCAGCCTTTTTTCTTGTCTGGGATTTTAAAGCAGGATCCCAAATAGACTAAACCGAACATCATTTGCAGCACTTTCCAGACAATATAACAAAGAATGGAGCAGAATAAATGAATTTGCCAACAGCTGGGCACTTGCATCCACTGAGGTTAAAAGACTGTTTCAAGATTAAATTTCAGGTGTACCAAGTCTCCTTTTTACCTTCTGAACTGCCCATCACTATGTATTTCACAGGGTGTCTCATTAGGTTGTAGAGCTGCTCAGAGTAGCCCATGTGAAAAATGCTGCTCAGAATACATTAACAAATGTGTAGGGTTTTTTTTCTCCAGGACTGACATCTATCTCAAGCACTCTGTTATGCAGTTCCTCTTGGCTGTGTGGAAATAATTAATTTCACTTGAGTGGCTTTTGTTTAGAAAAATGTTCAGCTGAAGGTATTTTGTTTTCAAGTCCGAATTTCCTCGGTTTGATTATTGTGCAAAAATGGATCTACTGTGCTAGAAATGGAAGATGTAGTTATAAAACACTTGTGTCCATTAATCCCAAGTTGCTGTACTGGCATCAATTGTGTATTGATCTGTTGAAGAGATTTCCAGTTTCCTGTAGTTTTCGTTTCTTCTCGGGCACCCCTGAGATCTCTATATGGTTTAGTAGACAAAAACATGATCCTATTCTAGTATCTATCTTATTCCTCTGTTAAATATTTAGTGTGCGATAAGAGGAGAGACACAGAAAAAACCTATCTGGAACTAGTATTCCAATAGTTTACAAAAGAAAAAAGATCAAAGTATCAGTTAAGGGACAAAAATCATAGACTTATAAATAAAATATTTTTGCTTATGTCCTTAGTAAATAATTTTGGTAAAATCAAATAATAGACTTGAGTGCATTTCAATTTATTTTCGTGCCAAATTGCTTGAGAAATAATGATATTAAGTTATCTTCATCATATCCCTCTGATATAGACATCCTGAATATGAGAAAACTAATACACTGATTTTAATGCACATGTTTTCAATCATATATTTAGTTTCGTCTTGACCAAGTCTAAAGGTGTATTAGTCATCCTCAGCTCTTTTCAATAAAAGGAGATGAGCAGGTCCTTTTCATTACAACATAGTATTATAGAATGATAAAATGGTTTGGGTTGGGAAGGACTTTTAAAGATCATCTAGTCCAATCACCTTGCAATAAACAGGGACATCTTCAACTAGATTGGGTTTCTTAGAGCCCCATCCCACCTGACCTTAAATGTTTCCAGGGATAGGGTATCTACCTCTCTGGGCAACCTGTTCTAGTGTTTCACCACCCTCATTTTAAAAAGTTTTTCCTTGATTCTAGTCTGAACCTACTTTCTTTTTGTTTAAAATCATTACCCCTTGTCCTATCGCTACAGGCCCTACTAAAAAGTCTGTCCCCATCTTTGTTATAAGCCCCATTTAAGTATTGAAAGGCTGCAACAATTTTTCCCTGGAGTCTTCTCTTCTTCAGGCTGAACAACCCCAATGGTCTCAGCCTTTCATCACCGGAGACGTGTTCCATCCCTCTGATAATTTTTGTGGCCCTCTAGGCCCACTCCACCACGTTCATGTCTTTCCTGTACGGAGAACTCTAGAGCTAGATGCAGTACTCCAAGAAAGGTCTCACCAGAGCAGAGTAGAGCGGGAACATGCCCTGATGTACTTTAAGATAACTAAGTTGAGATGTCACCTCAATCTAAATATCTCAAATTTAACTTTTTATAGAGCATTTCAGAGATCTCATCAGGAAAGGTCCACAGAGGACCACTGAAGAGCATATTTTATCACTGAACAAGCAAATATAAGGTCATATTGAAGCATATGTTTTTGTGACTGGTCAATGAATTACACTGTCAAAAGAGCTAATTTTTATGTTTGTGTCTTACATAGTCTCACTTTCCTTGATGAACTGGGAGAAAAAAAAAAGCGATCACTTCATGGCTGAAGAGAAGAATGCAGGTGTGTAACATGAAGAGATTCATTAAGCAACTACATAAATACTGTTTCATTACTAGAAAAAATCATGATCATACTGATGTTAGCAAAAGTAGGGATCAAAAGTCTGTAAAAGCAGTAAGTGAAACAGGAATGGAAGGAAGGACAAGATTTATTTTCTAAGATATTCATTATTAAATAACAAATGAAAAAGGATAAGGCAAATCAATCAAAAGTAGAACTTACAGTCAGTCCTTGTAGCTATGGAAACACTGAGAGAACTGAAACCAAAAGATTTAATGTTTTATACAATGCACATGATTTGCACATACACAGTAGCCATTTTGAGGTGTCTAGAAAAATGATATGTCAGCGACTGTAGTGGTGGCATGGTATACTATTTCTAGAAGTTGTATCTGCAATCTCTGGTAGATATTAAAAATTGCTTGAGCATATGTTGGTGCATTTTCTTCTACTCCTCCAGGTACATGCAGTGATCAGTTGTCTTCTCTAGGTGTCATATAGATTGTTACAGTAGAGAGGGGGCACTCTGACATCCAAGAATATCCCTGCAGTGTTGATGCTGTATACCTGATTCCAGTCCCTTAATACTGAGAAAGTCTTACTATCTGGAGTAAGAATCCTGGGCCTGGTACCACCATCTTGTGAAATTCAAGAAAATTTTATATTGCACATCCTGTAAGTTAAGAAAACAACAAAGTATTACCCATCCTTCTGTCTTCCACATCATGGTGAAAATATCACCTGTGGATCTTGCCAGAGAGATTACAGAGAGCACTTTCGAGGGTTCTATGGGATTTATGTGTTTTATGGGATGGTTCTTCTGTAGGAGTGTGGGTAAAAATTACTATCTGTGTACCAACTCAGGCAGAAAGTAATTAAGCTGTCTCTAGATACTTGTCTGGCCTTCAGCTTTGCTTAAAGTATATACTGAAAATCAAATTAGCTGAGAGACTTTATAGAAGTTGACTGGTGGCATTGTTGCTTCTGTTGACAATGCCAATGATGCTAGACATTTCTAAAAAGCTTTCTACTCCTGAATGGCTAACAGTGTAACCTCAGCATTACTTAAATCAGTAAGACCTGCTAAACCCCCAGAAGACAGATTCTTGAGAAGTTAGTGCAGTTTATTTCTTTCTACTTCTAGATGTACCTGACTGAGATTGATATTCCTATTTGATGTAGCTGAAGCTGTTCAGTGATCAGATTTGTTCAGGCATCTGATATGTATGATGCAATCACCTTTTATGGGTCCACAAAGTCAGCTATCCATAGCAATGCCAACAGAGAACTAAGCGCCTGATCCCCCTTGATTACCTAATTGCCTAAATTCTGAATTTCAAGATAGCTGTAAGATATTCTTGACACAGCATTGCATCAAGTCACAAAAAATAAACAAGTGAAGTAGGAAGAGTTGTTAGGCAAGTGCCAGCTCAAAAAGATAGGTATGCGTAGCCCGGGATGGCACCATGCAAAGATTCTGGCAGCCACTTAGCTGCATCAGCCTGGCAGCTGGGCTCATCATGTTGGACTCAGTGCTATACCAGAGGCCTGTTTCTCTTCCAGGTTTAGTCAGCAGCAGCTCAGATCTCTGCTGTGATACCAAAATGCCCAAAGAGTGTCTAAATTCACTGTTCTCTCTGTCTTGAAAAGACTTCCTGAGGGTAAAATTTGGGAAAAATAGTCTGTGCCTAGTAGTTTTTGTTCAGGAGACATTCACTACCTGCAGGACTCTGGGATTTTCAGCAAGTAGAAAGTAAGTCATCAGCCTCCAACAAATGCCATGAGTATGTGGAGTGAGCATCTCCCAGCAGGTCTTCTCAAAGAGCTTGTGAATCTAGGTCTGATAGAGTGCCAGAAAAGAACAATTACGTTGAAAACTCCCAGACTGCAAGTCACTTCATGTCTACCACTACTGTGGAACACGCTGAGACCCATGAGAGTGCCCTCAGTGAAAATGGTGATATCCTATAGACTGCGCCACAAGCACGCACAAATTCTGCAGTAACATCAGTGAGGGGGACTTCACTTTTTACCTCCTATGTGGCAGTAATGTGATGTACACACACCTAGAAGAAAAATGAGCAAAGTTAGGTATGCCAAGTATTTTAGTTTCTCAGTATGATCACACAGATTTCTGGGATGTCAGATGGGAAGAAAACCAGAAGATTACACTGGAAATGACGGTAGTGCCAGGAGCACCTCCATGCTGGGAAGAGAACTCTTATAAATAGTACCAAGCACATACATTGAAACAAGGAGATCTGCTAACTGCATAAATCATTGGTATCCAGCATTAGGCAAAACCAGGACATGTTGATTGATGTGGTTAGAGGGGAACTTGTGTTGAATATAGTACATAATAGGTCATCCCACAGAAATCTGACAAATGGTCATAATGTTATATTAGTATTTAAATAATAACTTGCTTCATACATCTTTTAGTGATATAGGATTCTCTTTGTGGTGCAAGGCTAAGACAATAATGACAAATGGGAAGAATTTTATCTGAAATTCATAACAAAGTCCATGATTTTTTCTGTTAATGATGCTATGGAAATATTTCATTTTAAATGAAACCCTGTTCATGTATTTTTTCTATTAATTAAGAAAAATGTTCCATATTGACTGCTTATATGAAGTACATATTACACAAAAAGCTAAAGATTGAAAAAATATTTTAACTGAATTATTTATTATTCCATTTACAGTCTGAGAACAAATACCATGAAAAATATTATTTGTAATTTAACAGGGTTGCTAGAAACCCTGTCCTCAAAACATTGTATTTATTAACCACATCTAGCTGTATCTTCTTCAGGCTACAGTACTAGTAACTTATTTGTCATCTACCTCAAAGAAACATTCTGACAATTAATTATTTTATTCTTGATTTCACACAACAGCCTACAGTTAGCTTCTGAAATTTATATTTAGGTATTCCCCAATTTTCAGTTCCTAATAATGTTAGCCAATGTTAATTTTTTAAAAATAAAGATTTTCTTAAAACAGTTTTGCTATTTGAAAAGCTCTATGAGGCTGCAAACACTGTGGGTTGTAAGTGCTTGAAGAGATTTATATTTATTATTAATGGTTTTCTCTCGTGGGAAGAAGAGTAGTTATACATATTACTTCAGGATGTTCAGAAATACACATTTTTACTGTAACACAAGGAAAATCAGAGGCATTAATTTTTGTTTTACTAATTGTTAATATGACTACATGAAAAAGATGTTTCTAATCTGATTAATTAATATTTAGCTTCAGACTAGACTATTAGACTTTCTATTAATCCAGATGACAATGTTTCTCTTCATTATAACATTAATGTCTGAAGCTATAACTGTAAAAAAAGGTAAAGTCACAGAATCACAGAATCACAGAATCATCTAGGTTGGAAAAGACCTTGAAGATCACCTAGTCCAACCGTTAACCTAACACTGACAGTTCCCAACTACACCATATCCCTAAGTGCTATGTCAACCCGCCTCTTAAACACCTCCAGAGATGGGGACTCCACCACCTCCCTGGGCAGCCCATTCCAACACCTAACAACCCGTTCTGTAAAGAAATGCTTCCTAATATCCAGTCTAAACCTTCCCTGGTGCAACTTGAGGTCATTCCCTCTTGTCCTATCACTTGTTCCTTGGTTAAAGAGATTCATCTCAAGCTCTCTGCAACCTCCTTTCAGGTAGTTGTAGAGGGCAATGAGGTCTCCCCTCAGCCTCCTCTTCTCCAGACTAAACAACCCCAGTTCCCTCAGCCGCTCCTCGTACGACATGTGCTCCAGACCCTTCACCAGCTTCGTTGTCCTTCTTTGGACACGCTCGAGTAATTAAAGTCACTTACATTTAATTCAAAAAGTGTATTTCCATAGAGTAGACTAAAACACTAAAATATGAGTTTGCCATAATTACATTTTTAAGGCATATTTCCACCTCATCTTCATTCAGTCCTTGGAAGAATTAGCACTAAAAGGAACACGATAGTCACTTGTCATCAAACCAAAGTCACTCACCATCGATGACCTAGACAACTTAGGCAAAAAGTGTGAATTACCTTGCAATGAAAAATTAATTTCTGTGAAGAACATTATACAAAACAACATTTCTATGCCCTCTACTATGGATTTTACTTTGAATAAGGTAATGGGGATTTACAAATATGAAAGTTTCAAAGTCATTCCTACCATATACAAATACTGTGTTAACAACATGGACATGGCTATATACTTTTTCTTCCTAAAGACCTTTTCAGTTTCTGCCACTTTTATCACCCTGCATTACTGTGTAGAGTGGTAATGCATAGTATTTGGATATATCATATATTTTTGTATATTTTTATATATCATATAGAATGATCTATTACAAGGCAGAACTAAAATAGATACTGAGAACCTATTTTTCATCTATGATAATGAAAAACTTCGCAGATAGTATTAGTAAAGATTTTTTCATTGTTTTTTACCATTGTTTTTTATCCCTTAGTTATAAAATTTTGTTTAATAAATAACAAGTATAGCTTTCTGACATTATCCTTCATATTCACCAGTAATAATTTCTGCTACACTATCAGCTGTAAAATGTAACCAGAACCATATTATTTGGGGTCACTCAATAAAGAAGGAAAGACAGTCTTATGCTGAATAGTGTGACAACTTTATCAGTTAAATGATGTCTTCTCTTGAGGTATACTTGTGTTTGTGCTTACAAGATTTCCTATACAGATAAAAATATTTCAACATGCTGTAAAAGGAACAAGATTTAGAAAACTCTTTTCTCTTAGGATATTATTAATAGCAGTAATAATTAATAAATAGATATTGTTTTATAGAGCACAGGTGCTCTAGGAACAATACTGAAGATAAGTAACCATGATGACCGAAGATTGCATCAGTGAACAGTGGTGTCCGAAGAGGAATTAGAACGGAACGATAAGAACTAGCCGAAAACTGTGGAATACAATGGACTTTTGAAATTGATGATGAATTGAGAGCTGAAAGTTCCTGGAAAATCACCAAAGACTCTTTGTATTGTATGTTATATCTTATGTATAGAGGGCGCTTTTTGTTAGCTGTTGCCACTCACTGAGGTGATGGTCCAACTCTGAGTTGTTAATAGAGCAAGCCTAGAGATACCCACAGTCTGGTGAAATCCTTTAACACATGCAACTGGTATAGCTTTCTTATCACTGATGATGGACCAAGTAAGTGTGTTCTTGATGAAGATGAAAGCACAAGTAAAATTCAGTTATTCATTTATTTGTTTTTATCCATTCCTTTCAGGCAGGTAGGTAAGTACAATGATAAGAACTGGCTGGGTTTTATGTATTCTGAGGGAATCTGCCAGGCCAAGGGCTAGAGGCTGTGTGTGTAGATAATGAAGGGCCAGGTCCTATACTGACTAAATGAACATCAAAAAATAAACTAAAGATAACCTTTTGAGAAACACACAGTTATGGAGAAAAGAGAATGCAAGGAAATTAGGAGGCCATATTAAGTCCACACAAAAGACAGCACTGACACAACAGAGCCTCTATATCTTGCCACACTTCTGAAAATGAGCTGTAGGCTACATCTACTAATCCCTTAATAGCAACAGTGAAATGATTGATTTAACTTTTGTTTAACCAATTTTTTGTGGTATGTTTTTGCAATAGGGAAAACTATAAATGCAGTACTAAATGCTACTAATGAGACTGACAAATCTGTCCAAGGTGGTGCTGCTTCTAGCAAATAGTAATATGTATGGGATTTTACAGGACATGTGTGACACCTTAAGTAAACTGAGACAAGGCTTAATCATACAGTGTTCTGAGTTCAGTGCTGCCATGGGTAACTTCCTGAGATCATTTCACCATTCTTTTTTGGAAGGTGATAAAGGCAGTTAATTAAGCTCCTCTCCTCCTGCTGCCTCTTATCCCTCCTACAGCCATTCAACACTCCCAAGTCCCTGCCTAAATCATGCTGGTTTTTAGGACACCCTATAAACCAGATCACTAAATCTGTGATTATTTTTAAAGCTTTCAGGCATCTGGTAACAGGGTGGCCTCAAAAACTCTTGTAAAGGAAGAAACGAAAGAGCATGGTAATGCAGAATGTTAAAAGTGGCAAAAACTGAAGGTGTTATTAGGAAGAAGAAGTATATACCCATGTCCAGAATATTGCCTCAGCTTCTCAGGTATTCTTGCCTCCTGCAGTGCTCTCCAAATTGCTAGCACAATGCCTTTATTTGAAAGTGAGTGGAGTTATGCTTATCAAACTGCATTCACCAGAGATTTTCAACTTTCTAATCATTACTTTTAGTAGTATTCACAGTAATACCAAAGGAAATAATCCTTTTAATTGGTGTCTAAGGGATAGTTTTGTTGGGATTTATTTGTTTTTTCTTTGGTACTCATTTTTTAAAAGGATAGTAAGGTCTAGTCACCACATACACATTTGGAGTTTATTGTTTCTGAAAGATTTAGCAACTAATATTTATATCTGATTTGTACAATTCGAAGACATTGAAATGGAGTTTGGAAGACTGTCTCCACCTTAGATAACAGACAACCTGCTTTTTATGTGCTTAATATTCAACAGACAGAGACAAGTAATTTTTGTAGAATCATAGACTGGTTTGTGTTGGAAGGAACCTTAAAGATCATCTAGTTCCAACCCCCCTGCCATGGGCAGGGACACCTTCCACTAGACCGTGTTGCTCAAAGACCCATCCAAGCTGACCTTGAACACTTCCAGGGAGGGGGCATCCATATCTTCACTGGGCAACCTGTTCCAGTATCTCACCACCCGCACAGTAAAGAGTTTCTTCCTTATATCTAATCTATATCTACCCTCTTTCACTTTAAAACTGTTACACCTCATCCTATCACTACACTCTCTGATAAAGAGTTCTTCCCTATCACTCCTGTAGGCCCCCTTTAAGTACTGGAAGGCTGCTATAAGGTCTCCCTGGAGCCTTCTCTTCTCCAGACTGAACAACCCCAACTCAGCCTGTCCTCATAAGGGAGGTGCTCCAGCCCCCCGATCATCTTCATGGCCTCCTCTGGACTCAGATCTATGTCCTTCTTATGTTGGGAGTCCCAGAGCTGGACATAATACTCCAGGTGGGGTCTCATGAGAGTGGAGCAGAGGAGAAGAATCACCTCCCTCGACCTGCTGGTCACACTTCTCTTGATGCAGCCCAGGATACGGTCGGTTTTCTGGGCTGTGAGCGCATGTTGCTGGCTCATAGTCAGTTTTCCATCCACCAATATCCCCATGTCCTTCTCCACAGGGCTGCTCTCAATCCAGTCATCACCCAGCCTGTATTTCTGCATGGGATTGCCTCTACCCATGTGGACTTCGCCTTCACTTAACCTTGCTGAACTTCATGATGTTTGCATGGTCCCACCTCTCAAGCCTGTCCAGGTCCCTCTGGATGGCATCCCTTCCCTCCAGCGTGTTGACCACACCACACAGCTTGGTGTTATTGGCAATCTTGCTGAAGATGCACTCAATCCCATTTTCTGTGTCACCAACAAAGATGTTAAACAGCGCTGGTCTCAACACTGACCCCTGAAGAACACCACTTGTCACCACTCTCCACTTGGACATCGAGCTGTTGGCCACACTCTTTGAGTGCAACCATCCAGCCAATTCCTTGTCCACTGAGTGGTCCATCCATCACATCCATGCCTCTCCAATTTAGAGACAAGGATATATGACTGCAATACAATCCTCCCAAACAAAGATCTGTATAAAGTCAATGGAGAAACAGATATCCCTAAGAAGATGGTTCAGTTCACCCATAGTAGGTGTCTATTTATCTTCAATTTAGTGTTTAGAGAATAAAAAAGATATTTTAAGTGCCTCCATTAACTGGTGATCTGGATCAGCTAGCCTACTAGGGATATGCCCTAATGGAGCAAAGTATCTAAAGGAGCATTTTTATTTTGAAAATTATGGTAACAATAGATTTCCATCTGTGTTTTCATAAAAGACTAGTTTACCCTCTGAGGAGGTAGGAAGACCATAGTGTAAGCTTTTTCCAGTTCAAATATACATGTAATAATGCCAGCAAAGCAAAGCACTCTCTTCCAGCAGAAATCCACAGAGAGATTTCTTTCCTCCTCCTGTTAAAGTCAGGTCACTGTTGGACTAGGAATAAAAAAATCATGATGCATCCAAGAAAGCCTGACTCTCACTCATAACAGGGGATCTTCACCTGATCCTGGCAGTAGTTTTGCACTTTGTGTTAGGCTGTCATTGAAATGGTCCTGGCATTGAGAATCAGAAATGCCTCTGTACTTCCCAGCTGACCGTGGTAACCACCAGGCTGAAGTTAATCCCTTTCTTGCTTAGTCATCTCTGAACCAGTGGTGGCCTAAGTGGCTGGGTTTGAAGAAATGAGTTGGGGCATGTTTTGATGCACTATGTTTGTGAGTCTGGCAGCTGTGGTGCCTTCCTGGGATGTGTCCAACCCACGTCGACGATCTCCCATGGAAGTGTCAGGGGCTCAAGTTAGACAGCTTTCTTCCACAGTGTTAAATCAGAAGCTTCTTGGGTGACAGTGGAGTTGTCATGGTTTAAACCTGGCCAGCAGCCAAACACCACACGGCTGCTTGCTCACCCTACCCCACCTGGGGGATGAGGAAGTAAATTGGAGGGGTAAAGGGGGACTAATAAGTTGAGATAAAAACAGTTTAATAATTTAAATAGAAAAAACCAATAACAACAATAGAAAGTATAACCAAGTAATGCACAATGCGATTGCTCACCACCTGTGGACTGATATACAGCCCATTCCTGGTTAATGATCCCAAAAAACCAGGATCCCTTAGTCACAATCCATGAAGTCAGAGAGAACCCCCTCCTTCCCGTCCAAACTTCCTTTGTACACTGAGCAAGATGTTGCAATATGGAATATTTCATTGACCAATTTCTGTCCAGTGTTCTGGCTGTGCTCCCTTCCAGCTTCTTGTACACTTGTGCATTGGGCATGACATGGGGAGCTGGAGAGACATTGATCTCTTAGCAACAACTGAAAACATCAGTGTATTATCAACATTCTTCTCATACCAAATCCCATACTGAATCCAAAACACAGCACTATTCTAACTACTAAGAAGAAATATTAGCTCTATCCCAGTCAAAACCAGGACAGGAGTACTGGGTAGGAAACCTGTCTTTGTGTGGCTACAACAGGTACTTGAGCACAGGATCAGCTGTCTTGACCCCTTGCAGGCCAATCAGGGAGACATTTAGCAAATTTAGGAACCTACAGGATAGACAGTGCTAGAGAGTGGGCAACCTGAATTTCAATAGTAGGTTTAAAGGGTTTTTTCATCATTTAATTCCAAGTTTGTAGTATATATTTTTCCTTGTAGACACCTGGTTTTTTTCTCATATGTAAAATAAAAAGAATGATACTGACCTCCTTCATGAAGTATTTCAGAAATCCACTGAAGAAAAATGCAATTAAAAATGCATGTAGTAATGACACTTGAGATTATTTTTACATTAGATAATGTGCTTCAGATCAAATCTATATTAATCATTGAAGTAAAAACATATAAAGGCTTGTACACTTAGGCAGATATATTATATATGCAGTGATTTCTTGTCTGTTGTGCATTGATTTATGACATCTGAAATGAACCAAAATGGAGAACTTAGGAAGTATCTTGTAGAAAAAAGATGATAAAAAGACACAATGTGCAGCACAATAGAATTAGAAAAGGAAAAGTGAGAAAAATATCCAATTTGCATCAATACAAACTAAATTTTGCAATGGTTTCGAGTAGGGATACTTATCCAGACTTCACCTGTGTTGTCTGAAGAAGGGCAACATAACATACAAATATTTTATTTCCTCATTAGTTTGCATTAATATGGCATGGTTTTAAACAAGTTTACCCCTTAGGAATACCCTCTGCTCTCAGCTCTACGCACTCCTCTGAGCATAAAAGTCATATTTTTGCAGAAGAAAAATATCATGCATGAAACAAAATTAAAAAAAAAAAAAAAAAAAAGAGAAGTTATGCAGAAATTAAGTGAATATGAATTCTCACATTTTTGGCAAAAATCTCTCATTTATCAAGATTTTACACCATATTAACTGCAAGAGGAAACTCTCCAGCTCCAGTTACTCTCCTCTTTCCCTACACTTTAAAAAATAAAGAGCCGAAGACATCAAAACAAGAAGCATAAGGATTTGCTTCCCAAAGGTGGTTTCATCACCATCATCCAGCTAGAATCAGGAAACCTGGCTTATCCAGAAGGCATGTTCAGTCTGCAGCTATGGCAACCCATGATACTCATTAACACATCATTTGTTTGCTGCTATGAAGTATGTATAAATATTCTCATGGAAAGGAGATTACACTATGTGCTCTAGCCATGCACTGTAATTAATCAGACCAGAGCTCATCCACTCCTGGCATCCAGTTTTTGTGATTGAAACACAATACTGACTTGTTTCCCAGAAACTCAGTATTTACCATACAGCATTTCTGCTTCTTCAGATGTGCCATTCCTGGTCTCACCACTTCCAGCTGAAATTAGTGCCTTGAATAACATTTCTAGTGATGTGCCATTCTACCACTGTTTTTACTTCTTAAAGATGAAGTTTTCTGCATGGTTATCTCTGATGTGTAATTTATATCAGAAATGGAAGCACAGAATATCAGGTTAATTCAAGCAGGAAGGGACATTGGGACATCTCTAGTCCAACATCTTAACAAAGCAAGGCTAGTTCTGGGGTCAGACCAGGCTGCTCATGGCTTGCTCTAGGGTTTGAATCCCTCCAAGCACAGAGATGGCACAGCCTCTTGGGGTAATCTCGATGACACTGCATAGGCTATGGGGGTCTGTTAGATACCCCCAAATCTGTCTCTTCTCCAGGATGAACCAGCCTAACTCCCCTAGCCTCTCCTCACGGGGCACGTGCTCTAGCCCCACCACTACGGGGGACCTCCCCAAGCTCCCTCCAGTTTGTCCACATTTTTGCTGTGTTGGGGCCCAAAACTAGACACAGTATCTAGATGCAGTCTGACAAATGCCACATGGAGGGGGCCAATCCCTTCCCTCAATCTATGGTCCCTGACCCTGTTTATGAAGTTCAAGAGGCTGCTGGCTGACTTTGCTGCCAGGGCATACCATGGGCTCACATTCAGCTAGCTGCCTAGTACCACTCAGAGGCCTTTCCCTCAGGGCGGGTCCCCAGCCCCTCTGTCCTCAGCCTGTCCCATCACAGAGACCTTGCCCTCCCGGGGCAACGTTTGGCATTTGCACTTGTGGGCTTTCATGGGTTTCCTGTCTGCCTATTCCTGCAGGTCCCCCTGCTCCTGCCTTGAAACATGCCGAGTTGTGTGGTGGAAGACTGTTATTGTGAAGAAGCATATGGAAACGTAATAGTACATATCAGGGTTCCCAGACTGTCCTTCTGAATTAATTCCAAAAGAAAAATCTTATGAATAAACATTAGGAGTAGCCATGATGCAGTCAAGCTCTTTGCCATAATACTCTTGTTTCTGAGGAATACAGAGAATAGCTGTGTATAGGCTCAAAAAACTTGAAATAATTGCAAGGTTAGAGACTAGCATACTCCCCCATCACTTCCACAGTCTGATTAAACAGCGTCTTAAAGAAGAAAAAAAAGAAGGAAAAAAAAAGAAAGTTTAATGTTGTACTCTATTTATTTTAAAGAAAATTACTTTGGCTTCCCACAGGAAGATAACATTTAAGGAAACAAAAGAAAAAAGAATTATCTGAAGATAAGCAGCATCTTTTTTACATGTGTAAAAAACAGCATCAGACTTTTTTGCCCCTTGTGACATGTGCTTTGAAGGAGAAAGAGAAAGAAAGACTCTTAAGTGATGGCACCTGGCAAAATATCTGTGATCTTTCACCCCCAAAGACATCGACAAAATATAGGCGTCTGATATATTCAGACACCGTGTTGATAACTACAGATCTATGAGCAGTAGAAAGAAAAAAAGCCATCCACGAAGTCTGCCTGGTTTGAAGCTTTTGCCGAAATTGAAGCTGTTATCAGCAGAGTTGTTAATGAAACAAAATGCCCGCACAGATCTAGAAAAACAGGTTGAGGGCAGAAAGGTGAAATTCTGGAGCAATGTGTGCAAATGTGATGATTTGCAAAGGAAGAGTGAGATAAACAATTTGTTTTATTCATAACTTTTCATTTGAAGTGTTTCATTTCTGTTTTGACCTTTTAAATTTTGTTTATCACATATTTTGGTTTTTGAGTATCTTTAATGCATTAAGTAATTTACTGAATGTTTTTAAAAGTAATTCATTCTCTGTGGTTTAACTGATGTAGAAAATACATAAGAATTTTTATAGAGGGTTAGATAAAGTTGCCTGAATTACATTAAAAATTTATTTAAATAAAAATTCAATGGAATGTTTGAAGCTCAGTCCTTATGTGTACTGTCATCCTCATTTCCAAAATATTCAGATGCATGAAGATCAGATGAGCAATCCATATGTTACAGAAAATTTACACTGAAATAACCTGAAGGGAAGGATTATGGCAGTTTTATAGCCGGTTATATCTTTAGTAATTTTAAATAGTTTTACATGGCTTGACTTATAACTAAGAATTATAGTAGCTCTGTGGGCTAAGAAAAGCACTAGATGTATCATGCAATTGATTTTTATCTTCAAACATTTATAATGTCAGATTTGATGGAAAGAGCGCAAAGTAGTCTGGAAGGGAGGTGTTTCTATGGATGTCCTTACACCTAGAGAAAAATCATATTTTAAACATACGTTCAAATAATAGGGTATCTAGAGAAGCAAACAACGTGCATCAGTGACACCAGTTCATTTCACAAACAAAAAAAAAGTGCTACAAATTGATACATTTGTATTCTGTTTTGCTTTTTTCCCAGTTTCAAACAGTGGAAGAGAACTGAATAAATCAAAGGCTGTTATTACAGCAATGATATATTATATGCTACTCTACATTATCATGAGATAATGCAATAGCATTTTTGTGGATCACTACAAGTCATAATTCCTGACAACTGTAAGCGTGTCCACAAAAAAGGTCACAGTTATGGGATGCCACAGCCCACTGAATAAAATGAAATGCAATACTGTGCTGTCATAACTACTTGAGAGGAAAAGGGGAGTAATAATTTATTGAGCAGATTAACAATTTGAAAAAAAGTCCACTGCTACAAAAGCTATTTTAATACCAGATATATTCTTACATAAGGCAGATGGGGATAAAACCATTTGCAGTAGAGGATTACACTAGGAGAAAAGTAGCATATGGCTACACTTAAGCCGCACAGGAGATGGGATTGCAACACCATTGTGCTGTAAAAAGCCAGCATCACAATGCAAATAAAATTTTGAACATGTAAACTTTATAGACACTATGCAAGCCACCTCTGACCATATGAAACTACTGAGATTGCTAAATGCTAAGATCTATGCCAAGTAGTCTAGGGCTGTGTGGGCACATCCTAGATGATAGGCAGGGAGGGGAGGGCATGATCAGGCCAGCTGTCAGTATGTAAATAATCTTCATGGCTATGCTATATTGCTTACTGAAGGGTGAAATTATATTATACTGGTCTTCACAAAATGTTTTCTTCCTAAATTACTACTCACTGCATGTTGATGTTTAAAGAATAATAATGCTGTGGGTTGAGTTATACACAACTGATACCGGCTAACATATTTTCTTCCTGTTTTTAAATTTCTTTAAATTTCTTCATAGGACAAGGTATAGATAAAACAATAATTGCCTCTGACTTGAGTTTAAATATACATACTGGTAAAACAAAGACACACTCCTGAGACTGCTACACCATGTTATTTGCATGGGCAAAGGCAGCTTCTTAAATTGTTTTTGTAGAAGTGGTGTGTGAGGATACTAATCACGTATTCATATGTAATCATGTAATCATAGAGCCAGTGGGGCTGAAGAGCTTATTACTTTGAGATTTTCCTTTCTACTTCTGGGTCTGTTATTTCAGAAACTGTACTAGTTTATAATTTGACATATTAACTTAAGCCCGCCATCAGTTTGCATTTATGTTATTATTTTCAGGCTTTAGCTGCACTAGCTGAGGGCAAGACATGCCGCCTGATGAAAGAGTAGAGCAAATAGCTAGAGCCTAAATGTTTTGCAGCCGCTGCAGCTAAATCCAACAGAGACTACGAGGCACAGCTCTGGGGAAGATGGAGGCAAGGCAGAAGAGAAGGACAGTTGCGAGCCTGATGGGAACCTCCAGATTCAATCGTAAAAGCTCCAGTGGCACAGCAGTGAGATCTTTTAGGTTAAATGTAGGCTGAAATGAGTTTGGCATGATGAGCAAGAGAATTTTTCCCTTTGTTCAGGGAACTGAGAGTTTGGTCATTCTCCAGCAGTTTCTCTTTTGGAGGAAACTGGTTTACAGAATTCCAAATTTTGGTTTAACTGCTTAGGTCAAATAAGAATAACAGCTTAGACTGCAACCTAACCTGTCTTAGGTTCATGTCCTGTACAGAAATCCAGTTCACCACAGATTTCACTGAAGACAATTAAGCTTATTTTTAATAGCACACTGTGGTAAATTTAATAAGAAAATCTTGATTAGTCTTCTTAAATCATCTTGCTGGGAAGAGCTATAGGTATGGGTAGCATCCCTGACAAGTGGACATTGTCAGGAAAGGATATAATTTAGTCTTAAATAACTTCATATTATGATAGACAAGATGATAGAGTTAGGAAGGAGAGAAAGAGGTACCAGCTATATGAGCACAGAAGATAAAATCATTCATTTCTCAGATCAGTATGCCAGTTTAAACAATCTAAATATAAGTGTTGCACAGGAACAAAAACCATCGAGTTCAGATTTAATACTTCAGTTAAGAAGACTTTAGTCTCTCAAGTACCTAAGTTACCACCATGATGTAGACTGTCCTGTCTTCAGAATTGTGAACAGTTACACAACCCTCATAATCAAGTTGGGCCCAGGTCTAGCCTGATTATGATCTCTTATTTGCAATAGAGAGTGAACTAGGTCACACAATTCTTCCAAGTTTATGAGCATGGAAGGAGTGTGGCTTTTTCTACTTCTCTGTGTTTCCCATCAATGTTACCTGTCTCTGGTTTGCTATCTTGTTTATTTTCTTCTCCATATAGTAATAATTTAAAAAAAAATCATTATGGATCACGGTATTTGCCATGTTCCTCATCAGTTGGCATATCATTCCAAATTTAGATGTATTTGGTTATCAATGTTGACTACTGTTTGCTCTTTTTATTTATTGGCATCCTTCTATTGGGACTAAGCCTGTAAAGGCTTGTGTATCTCCAGGTAGCTAATGATGTAGCTTCTTCATCACAGTTTCATTTTTCTCATCACAGTGACGTATCATTAGGTTATATTAAATTAATAGTCAACTCAGTCTCAATATGTTTGATAACTGTGGAATGTATTAAAGTCTTCTAGCAAACAACTAAGTGTGGCAATACTTAAAGGCAACACATTTTTATACTGGGAAATTAGAAAAAAAATCTAAAAATGTGGGATCTTTGAATCTCTTTAGATTCAACGTTTGGAGAGTACCAAAGTCTGCTGACACTGGTAGCTCTTCTCTGTAGCTTTTAAGCATAACTGGAGAATAAATCACATGAAGAACAACAAAAAAATGCTATGCTGATAATCATCAGATAATACTAGGCGACAGAAAATGCATTTACATGCAAATAGCTTTGAAGTTGTACTGACTAAATATGTCACGGACTGCATTTATTAAGGTCATATTCCTTAGAGACATTATATTTGAACGTAGGCTCTATAAGCTGCTTATGTCCATGCATGGCTTCCTGACAGCTATCTTACCTTTACTCCCATGATTTCCTTGCTTTTCTCACATTTTCCCTATCTTTCATTAGTCTGTGTGTGTCACTGTCTAACAACACAAATGAGCTGTGGCCTCAAAGCCTCAGGGATCTACACATGTCATTTGAAATAAATGGCTTACCTTGATGCAAGTTTTAGGTTACTGAATAAGCTTGCGGATTATTATCTTTGCTACTTTTTTTTTTTTTTTTTTACTTTTTTTTCCCCCTCCTTTTATTTTTTTACTGCTGGAGTCCACTCATTTGAATTCTTCAGTATGGGGAAATTTTCAGTACTGCTACTAACTATTGTAAGAATCCAGAAGGTGAAATATTTTCAAGTCAAAGTACATCCAATAATTTTTTCATAATACCACTGCTGGTATGTCACTGATAAATTGCAACAGATATGCTAATGGACCCAACACTGACTTCAGTCCTATTTAACATCTTCATTAATTATACAGATGATGGGACAGAGTGTACCCTCAGCAAGTTTTCAGGTGACACCAAACTAGGAAGAGTAGCTGATATGCCAGTGGGTCATGCTGCCATCCAGAAGGACCTTGACAGCTGGAGAAATGGGCTGTCAGGAACCTCATGAAGTTCAACAAGGGGAAGTGCAAAATCCTGCACCTGAAGAGGAACAACTCCATGTACCAATATACACTGGGTGCCATGCATAAGGAAAGCAGATTTTCAGAAAATTACGTGGGGATACTGGTGGACACCAAGTTGAACATGAGCCAGAAATTTGCTCTTGCAGCAAAGGCAGCAAGTGGTATCCTGGTCTGCATTGGGCAAAATACTGTCATCAGGTCAGATATTAATAAATGTTTGTGCCCTGCCTCTGTATCATTTACCAGCAGTCCTGGCTGACCAGGGAGGTCCCGACAGATTGGAAATTGGCCAATGTCATGCCCATATATAAGAAGGGTCAGAAGGATGATCCGGGAAATTACAGGCCTGTCAGCTTGACTTTGGTGCCCAGGAAGCTGATGAAGCAGCTCATCTTGAGTACCATCATACAACACGTGTGGGACAACCAGATGATCAGGCCCAGTCAGCATGGGTTTATGAAAGGCAGGTCCTGCTTGACAAACCTGATCTCCTTCTATGACAGGGCGACCTGTTTATTGGATGAGAGAAAGGTTGTGGATGTTGTTTACCTTGACTTTCGTAAGGCCTTTGACACCGTTTCCCACAGCATTCTCCTGGCAAAACTGGCTGCTCAAGGCTTGGATGGGCACAAGCTTTGCTGAGTAAAAAAACTGGCTGGATGGCCGGGCCCAAAGAGTTGTGGTGAATGGAGTTAAATCTACTTGGTGGCCCGTCACAAGTGGTGTCCCCCAGGGCTCGGTTTTGGGGCCACTCCTGTTTAACATCTTTATTGATGATCTAGACGAAGGGATCGAGTGCACCCTCAGTAAGTTTGCAGATGACACCAAGTTGGGTGGGAGTGTTGATCTGCTCGAGGGTAGGGAGGCTCTGCAGAGAGACCTGGACAGGCTGGAGCGATGGGCTGAGGCCAACTGTAGGAGTTTCAATAAGGCCAAATGCCGGGTGCTGCACTTGGGCCACAACAACCCCCAGCAGCGCTACAGGCTTGGGGAGGAGTGGCTGGAGAGCTGCCAGTCAGAGAGGGACCTGGGGGTGTTGATTGACAGCCAGCTGAACATGAGCCAGCAGTGTGCCCAGGTGGCCCAGAAAGCCAATGGCATCCTGGCTTGCATCAGAAATAGCGTGGCCAGCAGGGACAGGGAAGTGATCTTGCCCCTGTACTCAGCACTGGTGAGGCTGCACCTCGATTACTGTGTTCACTTTTGGGCCCCTCACTACAAAAAGGACATTGAATTACTCGAGTGTGTCCAGAGAAGGGCAACGAAGCTGGTGAAGGGTCTGGAGCACATGTCGTACGAGGAGCGGCTGAGGGAACTGGGGTTGTTTAGTCTGGAGAAGAGGAGGCTGAGGGGAGACCTCATTGCCCTCTACAACTACCTGAAGGGAGGTTGCAGAGAGCTGGGGATGAGTCTCTTTAACCAAGGAACAAGCGATAGGACAAGAGGGAATGGCCTCAAGTTGCGCCAGGGAAGGTTTAGACTGGGTATTAGGAAACATTTCTTTACAGAATGGGTTGTTAGGTGTTGGAATGGGCTGCCCAGGGAGGTGGAGTCCCCATCCCTGGAGGTGTTTAAGAGTAGGGTCGACATAGCACTTAGGGATATGGTGTAGTTGGGAACTGTCAGTGCTAGGTTAACAGTTGGACTAGATGATCTTCAAGGTCCTTTCCAACCTAGATGATTCTGTGATTCTGTGTGATTCAACTTCCATGTTAGAAAATCAGATTTTCTGAGCAGGGATGTCAATTCACATGATGTATTACTGTTGTGTAATATTTTGTTGACTAAAACCCAATAAAACTTACTCCTAAATACAAATATTTAAAATTCAGAAAGGTTTTTTAAAAATAGATTAAATAAATTTTAAGTTATTATTGTCTTTGAATATACTTATTGGATTTCCATACTCTTTTATGGTAATTAAAAGTCATAAATCACAGCCATGGCAGAGTGATCCTGTTTTTTTAATGAAAAATGAGAAGTTGAAACAGAAAACAATATAAGTTAGAGGGCTACAAAAAATATGTTTGTACACTTACACTTTGATAAAAAGAAATCTGACTGGCTAAAAATTATGTTAGTATTTAATAATTTTAAAAGTTCTCTATAGTGGGATCTCGATTTTAATGTGACACATAAGGATATCTACTTACTACGATATCATTTGATTTTTACAATGGAATGAATCTACTGGAAACAGTTACTTCATCAGCATAAACCAGAAACAAATAAATATAAACACATTTTATAGTGGTAACATTATCTGAACCTATTTACTTGATGAATGAGACTGATCTGACAAGTTAGTGTCAAGAGCTCAGTTGGTACAAACCAACACAGTCTGAGCAATGTCAGTGAAATCTGCCAATTTGAATCCCCCATCCCCACTCCTGTGAACTGTCTGTGTAGCTAGAGCCTTATCTACCGTCTACTGAAATTCACAAGGAAGAAAGTAAATATATATATCCCATTATAACCTGAAAGATGTGGGTCTGAAGATCATTCTTTGGATCAACTATTATTTTCACACTCAAAGTACTGAGTAGTGTTAATCATCTGTGCCTGCTAGGCAAGGTAAAGAAACCTGTGTTGTGCTATAGCCCTTAGCACAGCTTTGTAGCCCAGGGAATGAATATGCCACAGCCAGCACCACCAAGTTGTGCTGTACTGAGGATGAAATAAACACCAGCCCTCTGTGAAGAAGGCGTGCAGTAAGCTCACTAGCAGTAAAAGTAATGAGCTGAACAACCTCAGCCCATTACCTTGAATGGGTTTTTCTCTTTGTCCTCCCCCTCTACGGCTTGGTAATAGCATGGGCAAGAAGGAACACACAGAGACACATTTAGTTATTTTCAACATTTTTGCCAATGAGAAGTATATTGTACCACAGGAGCTATTGCTATAGACTCTGCAACAGTAGGAGGGCTGATCTCTATTGAAAGATCAATACAATGACTCTCTATCTCTCATTTTGAAAGGAGCCATTGTCACCTGGCATCAAAATGATGCTTTAAAAATGCTGAATATGGTTTGCTACTCTCTGAGGGCCGGTTTTAACAGCCTAACCCAGACTGAGTGTTATCCAAAGGCGACTTACACCAGCACCAATAGCCAAATGTTTTCACACATTTAGCTTCAAAAATTTGGAGCAGTAATAATTTTGGTTTTCCTCCTCAAAAAAAAAAAAAAAAAAATTCTATGCATCATATTCACTGGATCCCTTTGGGAGGAAAACACAGGAGATGAGCACATTCGAGCATTCTGTAATCTCTATGTATTGAGACCCCTGTGCTGAAGACATGCTTATAGAGCATTTCAAAACTGCAGGGATGGTATGAAATGCTCACTCACTGGTTTGCAGGCAGAGAGTCTTTGATAGATAAATTCCAGAGAACTTAACAGTCTCCATCTTACTTCCAAGTAGTTTGCAATTTAGGTGTACAAATCTCCAATTAATGACATGTATCATCTCTCACTTCATAATTTCATTGGACTGTTGTGCTAGGGCAAGCATGATGAGACCAAGATTTTCTCCAGAAAATTCTTCCCACTCCATATTTTCATGCAGCCACTTGACCAACAGAGACAGAAGGAGCTGGATATGCTAAAGGGTGTCTTCAGAGCTTTTGGGTATCAAAATCTGGAGGTCGAAAAATGCCTATAAAAAGGCTGACAGGTAGTTAGAGAATTTTTAAAGTGAAGTTATTTCTAATAATTGGTGACAGATTTATCCTTGAAATCTGCATGCTTCAATTAAGAAAATATTGAGCAAACAGCATAAGCCATGAACAAATAAAATGCAAAATAACGATCAGATTTAATTTTAAAAGTTCATATAATTTCAGTTTTGTGATTTAAGTTTGAAGAGCCTACAAACTAAGGAGTTGAACTTTGAAAAAGACATACATCTGACACATTCTAAGAATAATAATTTACAATAACTCAGGATATATTATTAGATATTAAGATATGTAAATCTACTAGTTATTTTAAAAGAAATCTTGGCCAGCTGTGTAGTTTTAAGTCTTTTTTTAATGATAAAATATGCTGTTTTCAGTAGCATACTACGTTCTAGTACCATGGTCCCATAGTACTAGAAAGATAAACCCTTTTTATTTAATGAACAAATCTAATTATCTCTCCTTACAAAATCTTAGCTGTGCAACTTCTTTCAATATTTCTGTTTCCCAGGTTCCTTTCCAATTACATTTCTGATTTCCCAGTATCATCAACACAAGAACCTTGTGTTGGAAGAAAATGAAAAATCTGAAACTGTTCCTAAATCATAACAACCTTCTCACAGAGTTCAGAGCAGGAGAATTAAATTATCACTTTTCACTTACTTTAATAATATAATTAATGTTATTAATTAATAATAATTCTTTGGATTTTGAATGTTCCATCGAATTAGAAACTTTATGAGTAATCATCTGCCACAGGAACCTCAGACCATTCTTTATCTGTCTGTTTTGTATTAAATTAGCTCAAGGGAATGCACCATTATACTTCTAGAAGAGGCCTGTCAAACAATGCTGATCATCTTGCATGATTCAGTTTATAAGATTTTCCTTTCAAATATGTGTTATAGACATAGGAATTAGCTGAAAAATATATACTGCAGGAATACTAAATTCAGATTTCAACTTTTTTTCTGCAGGATGATTTATTTTGTTTATTCCCATTATTACTGTAATCAATTCATTAGCTTCTTTGGACTCCAAATGTGATAGAAGATCCCCTCATGATAAATGTGAGTGCTGCATTCTTGCCTAAGATAAATATAAATATAATTATACATGCAACTAAATTATTATCCTTTGCTATCTAGAACCTAATAAACACAATGTTGATTTTCCTAAGATTAATTATTTTTCTCTTTACTGTATAATTAAAAAGTCAGTTGCTGCTCTGGGAAAAATACTCTGGTTTTAAAGGTCAGACAATTGCAAATCCCATTCCCAAATTAAGATCTGAAGGAGGACATTCCCCTCTGAAGCCATTCAAGCAGGTTGATATCAGAGCATACCCATTCAGTTAGGCTCCATGAAAAGCAGCAGAGGAGAAAAGCCAGCAGAGATGCTGGTGCTGCCTCTGATAGTATGACTGCTTTCCCCGGTTCTCTCTGAGAAGTTCACATCAGCTGGCACTAACAAGTAGTGCAGAGCAATACTGGTAGATCTGTAGAAGAAAAAAACATTTGGTGCTGAGGCCTCAGTCTCTACACTGTAAGAATTTTGGAGAGCTTTCTTTTGGAACAGCCTTTGTTTGATCCAACAGGCCCCTCACTTGCATATTTCACTGTGTAACATGATCCAAGACACAGTAAGTGGGGAGAAGCAAGAGATTTACTTCAAAAACTCAGGTTTGACCTGAACATGCTTCCACAACACAGAGAGGGGGCTTCAGATCTCCCTACAGCAGGGATCAAATTCAATATTTTGCACTTCTCTTAAGCACACAAGACTGGCTATTCTGAGGGAGAGGATATACTCAATAACTGAAATTGCAGCTCTATCAAAATACAGAAAAAAAAAAAATCATGTAATTGGCCAGAGAATGGGAGTGTTACCCCAGGCACTAAGCAGGGAGGAAGAGAATGAAAAACAGAGATCCATGCTACTACATTCTTTTTGCCTTTTGGATACACAAGGTTGGGGATAAAATGCGTAAGTAATCCTAAAAATGGAAGTCAGGGTGTACTGAGTTTGGCAGGTGAGCACCTTACAAGGGAATGATCACTACAGGAGAGGCCACAAGCACCTACTTTCAGAAAGGAGTCTCCAGGCCATGGAAGGAATAACCACCCTGCACCTCCCTCCATAGCATGGAGACATGAAAAAACATACCAACCCAAAACTTAGGATTCACATTTTGAAGTCAAAATAAATCCACTGTGCAAAAAACTGTAACAGTCATTTAAGTTATCACTTAAAACTGCACAGTTACTTTCCCATTTTCATTGATGCTGCCTCTGATATTTGCAACAAGCAACAGCTTAAGCCTTCAGAATTAAACCAGGATATCTTAAGAGAACGTTTCTTGGGGTGTCTGTGGTGGGAAGTTCCCCAACACGTTGTTAAGACAGAATGGCATGTTACATACAGCACATACAAGACTTCAGACAGAGGAAACGAAATGAAGGCAAGCTGATTGCAACTTTCATACTACATACGGTACCAGAGTGATACAAATGCCAGAGGAGGAAACAGTGACAGCTGCTAGAGAAACTGCAAACCTTTGGCTGCTATACGACACGTAATATTAGGTGTCTTAATGGAAAACTAGTGTGTTGTGAATGCTGTAACACAGACATCTGAGACTGCCTTGTTGAAAAGCCTGTGATTACTAAACTCCCAGAAAAACCTTGGCATGTTTAGAAAAAAAAACCAGCTTCCTTTTATATGTTTTTTTTTTAATTGTTGTTGCTCTAACTAAATTTTAATGCAAAAACTCAACAGCTACATTTTGAAAAGAGTAAAGAGCATCAAAACAGGATAAAGTTTCAGGCAGGAGAATGGTGTAACAATGAGGTCACCCCATTCCACTCAGCTGTTAAATATAAAGGCCATAGAGATGTCGGAGTGACCTGCGGTCAGCAAGAATAAGAAATATAGTATTTCCCTGGGTTATTGTCACAGGAAATTCTCTGTCTCTCATTTCACATAATTGTTAGCGATTTTCTCTGTAATCTTGTTTTTTTCCCCTACATTGAATACTTTAGCTCCAGCAGAGAAAAACATATTAGCTTATGTTTCACCAACCATATTAAAATCACAAATCATGTTTTGGGACCAGATGTACAGGCAGATTGAACATAGTGGGGAATCACGTATTTCAGAAATCTACATGAAGAGTTTTTGAAATCTGGGTACTTCTATTTTATATTGTCACTTTTACCACCATCACATCAATATTTTTCCCAAGGGATAGAGAAGATTTTTTTTTTTTTTTCCATATACTAGCAACACAATATATTTCTCCGTTTGCCAAAACTTACGTAGAATGCTGTGGCTTAAACAAGACCTTTTTCCATTCACAGCCTTACTGAGGGGTTTGTGCCATCTGAAAGTCCACATCCATCTGGCTGGAGTCGTGTATGTTCCTCCGGGGGGTTCCAAGCCCCAGTTACCTAGCAAGACCAAGGGACCAACAGCAAGAGAAAGATTACGTTTGTTTCTGATTATGCCCAGTGACATCAGTCAGATTGTCTGGGACATTAACAGAATTACAGATTTTGGCCTCAGGAAGCCAGTTAATGTCTGACATCATTTACTTACTGATAGTGTAACAGCCGTTAACTAAAATTACTCTTCCCCTCACTTTGACTTCTCCAGAATCAAGGATGAACATAAATAGTGGCATATATCCAGTTCCTTAATCTACTTCTGGTGTTTGAATGAAATATTTATGATGTCCTTACTTATTGTTCCAGTATTAAGTGGTCATGTTTGAAAATAAAACTCACGAGAGTAATGAAGGTTAAAAAATCCCCTGGTACATTGTTATAATATAAACATATATACATCATGTATATATATTTTATATATCTCTCTATACACACATATATGATGTATTAATGGTCAATAAAACCTCCTTCTATGTTACATTGTGGTATAATCATTTTGGGCAGGAAATCTACTATGTTATATCCTGTCATCTCTTACAGAATCACAGAATCATCTAGGTTGGAAAGCACCTTGAAGATCATCTAGTTCAACTGTTAACCTAGCACTGACAGTTCCCAACTACACCATATTCCTAAGTGCTATGTCGACCCAACTCTTAAACACCTCCAGGGATGGAGACTCCACCACTGCCCTGGGCAGACCATTCCAACGCCTAAAAACCCGTTCTGTAAAGAAATGCTTCTTAATATCCAGTCTAAACCTTCCCTGGCGCAACTTGAGGCCATTCCCTCTTGTCCTATCGCTTGTTACTTGGTTAAAGAGACTCATCCCCAGCTCTCTGCAACCTCCCTTCAGGTAGTTGTAGAGGGCGATGAGGTCTCCCCTCAGCCTCCTCTTCTCCAGACTAAACAACCCCAGTTCCCTCAGACGCTCCTCGTACGACATGTGCTCCAGACCCTTCACCAGCTTTGTTGCCCTTCTCTGGACACGCTCGAGTAATTCAATGTCCTTTTTGTAGTGAGGGGCCCAAAACTGAACACAGTAATCGAGGTGCAGCCTCACCAGTGCCGAATACAGGGGCAAGATCACTTCCCTGTCCCTGCTGGCCACGCTATTTCTGATACAAGCCAGGATGCCATTGTCTTTCTTGGCCACCTGGGCACACTGCTGGCTCATGTTCAGCCAGCTGTCAATCAACACCCCCAGGTCCCTCTCTGACTGGCAGCTCTCCAGCCACTCCTCCCCAAGCCTGTAGCGCTGCTGGGGGTTGTTGTGGCCCAAGTGCAGCACCCGGCATTTGGCCTTATTGAAACTCCTACAGTTGGCCTCAGCCCATCGCTCCAGCCTGTCCAGATCTCTCTGCAGAGCCTCCCTACCCTCAAGCAGATCAACACTCCCACCCAACTTGGTGTCATCTGCAAACTTACTGAGGGTGCACTCTATCCACTCTATCCCCTCGTCTAGATCATCAATAAAGATGTTACCATTCATATGATAGAATATTTATGAAGGAACTATGCTCTTTGAAAAGATAATGTCAATTTAGGTTTACATTCCACCTGTAGGAATCAATGTGACACAGGCTAATTTTTCCCCATTTTCCTGTCCTTTGCTCTGAACAGAAAGACTCTGTATGTGAAAAAAAGGCATACTATCAAAAGTGTCTTTGAGTGGCCTGAGATAGCACAGCTCCAGGGTGTTTTTGCATGTGGAATCAAAGTAGGGTCTAGAAAACTCCAGACTGTGGGAGAAGTGGAAGAAGAAAATCACCTTGGCTTTCACTCAGCACACAAGCCAAACCTCTGCCCTTTGCTGTCCTCAAGTCCTCTTTGGGGCCTGATAAAAAAAGAACTAATGTCCATCTTGTGATTCCTGTGATGATTTTCTGGTGTACGGGCTATTTGCTGCTTTGTAGTGTTGATGGAACATGGAAACCACTGGAAGTGCTAGTGTGGGAAGTGTTAGTACGCACTTCAGAAAGCTCCTGTGAATACCCATGTTTGTCTCTGCATGATCACACAGGTGATGTTGTCAGTTTAAGCCCCCAAAAACTCCTTAAAGAAACAGAAAACAAATAAAAACTATGGCAATCTGTATATCTGCACTTAAAGCAGGGTAACTACTAATTTCCACATTCCATTCAGGAGAACTAAAGCATGGAAATACTAAATGGCTTGCCCAACATTACCTTGTGTAGCAAAAATTACTGGAAAGGAAGCTCAGTCACCTGATTACAGCCTTCTGGTATATACTCTGAGCTGAACGTGTTATGGTATTTCCAAAAAACACAGCACAAAAGACTTAATAGAAGAAAGTTCCACTTTAAATAATGAAAAAAGAGGTTCAATTTAATTATTTAACCGGTCATTATTAACTTACAAAGGTATTTTTTCACTACATGTGGCAGACATAGGGTGAGAGACAAAAGTGAGACTACCTCATGTGTGTTAATGAAATAGAGTTTACAGTGACAGAGGCAATTGTCACTTGATGGTGCTGTGGCTCCATGGCTGTCTTTTTCCAGCTTTTCCATATTACCACATCTGAGATGCAGTGTAAATCTTCTCCAGCAAACACAGATCTCAGAAGCTCAAATAAAGACCACAGTACCGAAAGTGCCTTTAGCATGGAGCCAACCAACAGAAAGGCATTCAGGCCTGAGGAAAAGATATGCTTGTCTGTCAGTGTATGGCACCGTGCTTGGTGGACTGCTTACAGAATGGATACAATTAGGTTCCAAATGCTAAATGTAAAGAAGAAATATAAGATGATGAAACAAATAATCTGAAACCAGGAACTGAAAGTTTAAAGTGTGACCAACATTTTCACTTTGATTTTACATTACTTTTTCTTGTGTTTTAACATTGACTTTGGCCACAAGTCGTAAACCCATTAAGCTGGACAGTACTTTGTAAAACCAAATGGAAAAGCTCACTCTTTAGAATGTACATAGCTGTCAAACATTACACCTACAGAGAGAACATTAGCATAATCAGAATAACTCAAAAAATGACATTTTTTTGACTATCAAAGATAGTTACCTAAAAGTATGTTTAGCTATTAATGCACAGGTTTTCATTAACTCCTCCCCCCAACAAAGTCCCAAGCACATAATCTTTTACCAAAATCAATTTTCTGTTTTCTTGGTTATTTTTATTTGGAGATGGAAAAGAGGAGGCAGCTGGGCAAAATAAATATAGAATGCCTAATTAGTAATGTTGCCCATCACTTCCATTTTTAAGACCCTGACTTCATTTGTTTATAAGTTTGCCAAACTTGAGCCATCTGGACTGAAATTTCCCCGCATGTATACTGATTAAAAGAAAAAGAAAAAAAAAAACCAAACAAAAAAAAGAACAAAGCTATCCAGGCATTTTTAGGGATTAGAATACAGGAAAATACTTTGTTCTGCCATTGTATAAGAAAAAAAATGGTGATATTTTCTTTGAAAATTCAGGTTCTTTTCCTGCTGTAGTGAAAGGACTTGAAATGTAGTAGAGAGAGGGCCCGTATAAGAAATGTGACTCTTTTGTCTGTTACAAAAATCTCTACAAGTAGGTCAAATGTTAAGACTTTTATTTTTTTAATATTGCAGTTCACACGTGCCCTCTGAAGACTTGTTTGTTTTGAAAATCTGAAATATTCAAAGATTTCAGTCCCACTGGTCATGCTTCAGTCTGGGGACAGAGAGTCCTTGAATCTGTAACGGTTCCTGTGGGCCACGCAAAGTGCCTGTACTGATTGTGCAGATCACATTTCTGGACATTCTAGTCTGTTTGGGGTTTTTTTCTCAGCGGAAACAGATATAAATAGAATGGAAAGAACTGAATAGAAACTGAAACAAAAAGCCTAATAAACTGGGGCTTGGAATGGCTAAACCAAAAACTAGAGAAGAAAGAGGCCGGATGGAAGATTTGAGAAGAAAGGACCAGAAGGGGTAGTTTTTAAAAAATGCAGGGATGAGCCTATGAATATCAGTGTGTAGTTCTCATCAGAACCTGAAATGGTACCTAGAGTTTTTCAGCCCCATCATGTCTCTGCTCTCAGTATGTATTCATGAGAGTCAAAGGCCAAGTGTTATCTCTTTAATCCTAGTCTGCACAGGTAAACACAATGTAAACCTGTTATTCTAGTAATTCAAGTGCTAAAGATGTGTTTAGTGAACCTTATACTTATTGATGACACCTTTATTATAATGTTAAGAAAGACTTGTTTTCAAGTGTGTGTTTTTATGTCTGATTTAACCAAGGAAATTTTATTATGTAAACCCCCAAATTCTTGATGTTGCAGACAAATGTTTAAAAAAACCCAATGTTGTCTGCATAATTAATGACTATATTATAATGTTCATGCACAGGACTAACATGCATAATCCTGATCTTCCATGGGGCTTTTTTGAGCACTTAACTTTGCAACTCAAAGAGCACAACTCAAAGAGCAGTTTTAAGTAAAACCTGTATTATATGCAGTATCAGGAGTGTATCTTCCCTTTTGAGAAGAATATTGAAGATTAAGTTTATCAGAGACGTGCAGTTTTCTCTATGTTTCCCATGGAACACAGAGATAGTAATTCTGATATTTTTAAAGTATACTCATTTTTTCACACACACACAGAGAAAAGATTCTGGTTTGAGATATTCTATGGTAGCTATGAACTAGGTTTTACACCTCAGGATGTTTTCCATAGACTTTACAGGACTACTGTCTGGAAGAGTTTTCTTAGTAGGAATAAACAGTCTGAGGATGTGTTCAATGAACTAGATCTTGTTCAATTTTTGCTTCTGCTATATAATCTGTGAAGCTGGGCAGCATAGTTAAGTACTTAAGCAAATGCATGTATTTAAATTATCTTTGACTCCAACATATACTTATTTGTCAGATAGTGACAAAATGGAGTCTTGACTATTTTACAGTATCCTTACTACAAAATAAGGATGGTATTTTCCAGTATATCCCTTCCTGGTTTTCTGCAGATTATTTAGATTGTAGAAATATGTCACTTCCTTGGTATACAAGATTATCAACCACTCATAAAGCTTTGCATACTTACATAGTATAAGAACACATATTTAATGCCTTAAGCACACATTTAATATTTTACACAGCAGATCAAGCATTTAGTATTTTGCATAAAAATAACTGTCATGTGATTTCTGGTAAGGTTTTAGTGAAAATCAAAATAATGTACGAAGGATGAACTGCAAAGAACAGACAGATATGTTGAGAATAATTGCTGTGAGAAATACAGAACTGATAGCAGATGCCTCAATAATCAAACAACAGACTCACGAGGACAAGCATACCACCACGGTTATGATGAATATAATGAATTAAAAGGCATAAGATACCCTTGATGTATAATGAAGAATATAAACAAAAAAAAAAAAAAGAAGAAAAATGCTTACAGTGTGAATTTGCAAGCAGTGGCATAGCAAAATTAAGGATATAAAAAACCTGCTGGAAGTTGGCAGTTCAGAGGGAAGAGATATTAACCTCAGGGTGATTTCCATCTGCTACTCCTAACTAATTTGAACCAGCTGAAGTCAGGCAATGTAATGTAAGTATATGTATAATAGATAAAATTATAACTTTAACTCCTTTGCACCTGTATAATGTATTATTAAAATAGGCTTTATTTTACCCAGGAGGAACAAAAAAATTCTATTTGCTTTGGTTCTTTCTTTTGTCTTCCATACCAACATCTATGTATTTCAAATATACCTAGTTACTAAGAAGTTTATGTTCTAATGCACTTAAATTACTGCTGCAATGAATAATAATTAAAAATCAGTGTACAACAATCAGCCATCTTTCTATTCTGATCTTGGGTGTGGTTTCTAAATGTTGCCTTAAAAGAGATTAGTGTAATGACATGGCTTAAACTGAAAAAAATTCCATCTGGATTTTAGCAGTTAGGTTTTTTTCTGTAATTTACTTCTGATGTTATTTTGTTCTTCAGTAAACAGGAATAGAGATGAGTGTCTTTCAGAAAATGCATAATAACAATCCTGTACTACTGTGCCAATGTGTAAAGGTCATGGTGTATCTGGGCTAAGAGCAAGAAACTGCATCCAGATTTCCAAGCTTAGTATAACAGATCTTCATTAAAGCCTACTGAACACCATCAAGCAGGTAAGGAAATGACTGAAATAGAAGAACAACTTATTTCTCTTTTCTTTAGAAAACGGTTTAACATTCAGTCTTGCAAACTGCCTACACAGCCTAGAAAATGGAAAATGGACTGTAGGATTCATACTGAATGTGAGAGAAGGGACTTAATCCAGTCCTGGTTTGTATGGTTTTTTAATATGGAAAAAATATTTCCTCATGGGAATCCCTGCAAATTTATAATTTATATCACCTAGTCCAACCACAAGATTTTGTCATTCTTCTTCATTCACAAATTAAGTCTGGATCCTGGAATTCACTTAAAAATTTCTTTGAATTTCATGCAGCTTCATAAGAATTAACATGAACCTGTTTTTTAAAAAAAAACTTTCAGAGAAGAAATTGAAGGAAAATGTTAAGATTTAAGAGAGTAAGACAATCATTAATCAGAATGGATACCATGCTTTTATTAGCAAAGAGAGTCAGGGTAGACATATTTGCAGACTTCTACTCATCCTGCCATGTTGTTTGGCCAGTTTATAATGTAGGCAAGCACCCATGTTAATGTTGTTACTTACCAGTTTCCAAGTGTTCATAGTTTGCCTTTCAGGTGATACTTCAGCAAATATATACTAAATAACACTTTCTTCATGTACTGTGTTGTTTTAATGATCTTTCCATTATCATAATTTCCGTTACAAAGTGGATGTTATCATTATGTTGACTGTAATGACATATAACATGTTATAAAACTATTATGGTGTAAGTGGTATCAGAGATTTTATATTCAGCATAGATTATGAATTAATGCTATCTCAGTGTGCTCAGTGGGGTGAAATGGAGGAACCATCAATAACAATAGCTCTAGTGGCCTACATTCACATCTCATGCTGGATTGATTCCGAAGGCCAGTCCATCTTCTTAGGAATGGTCATTCGGTCTGGAGCACAGAGAATGGCCAGATATCATGGGAAACATTACCTTCTCATTTCAAAACTCACTGTAGAAACAGAAGTATCTTTTCCATGCCAAGCTAGTGGACCAGGAAAGGTGGGAGAAAATTTTGGTCTCAATTAATTAACTCAGGATTTTCAAGTAATGGGTGATTTTATTTTAGTGTTTTGTAAGGAAAATAGAGAAAGAATATTGATGGTGATTTATATGCTCAAAAATTCTTTAGAATCAGCCATACCACATAGCAATAGTTACTTCTCTGCTTTGGTGTACAAACTTTTCCTAAACCAAAAAACAGCTGACTAGTATTAGTCATAGAATCATAGAATAGTTTGGGTTGGACAGGACCTTTAAAGGTCTTCTGGTCCCACACCCCTGCAATGAGCAGGGAAATCTTCAACTAGATCAGGTTGCTCCGAGCCCTGTTCAACCTGACCTTGAATGTTTCCAGGGATGAGGCATCTACCACCTCTCTGGGAAACCTGTTCCAGTGATTCACCATCCTCATTGTAAAAAATTTCTTCCCTGTATCTAGTCTAAATCTACCCTCTTTTACTTTAAAACCATTACCCCTTGTCCTGTTGTTACAGGTCCTACTAAAAAGTCTGTCCCCATTGTTCTTATAAACTCCTTTTAAGTATTGAAAGGCCACAGCAAGGTATTCCCAAAGCCTTCTCTTTTCCAGGCTGATCAACTCCAACTCTCTCAGCCTGTCCTCATAGGAGAGGTGTTCCATCTCTCTGATCAATTTTGTGGCCCTCCTCTGGACCCACTTCAACAGGTTTATGGCTTTCTTGCACTGAGGACTCCAGAGCTGGACACAGTACTCCAGGTGGGGTCTCACCAGAGAAGAGTAGAGCGGGAGAATCACCTCCCTAGACCTGCTGGCCACACTTCTCTTGATGCAGCCCAGGACACGGTTGGCTTTCTGGGCTGCAAGCACTCATTGCTGGCTCACATCCAGCTTTTCACCCACCATTACCCCCCAGTCCTTCTCCTCGGGGCTGCTCTCAATCCCTTCATCCCCCAGCCTGTTGCCAGCAGTTGCCTTGACTCAGGTTCAGGACCTTGCACTTGTCCATGTTGAACCACATGAGGTTCACATGGGCCCACTTCTTAAGCTTGTCCAGGTCCCTCTGGATGGCATCCCATCACTCAGGTGTGTCACCTGCACCACTTAGCTTGGTATCATTTGCAAACTTGCTGGGGGTGCACTCGATCCCACTGTCTATGTCATTGATGAAGATATTAAAGAGTACTGGTCCCAGTATGGACCCATGAGAGACACCACTCATCACTGATCATCATCTGAATATTAGCTGTTGATTACCACCCTCTGGATGTGACCATGTAGACAATTCCTCATCCACTGAACAGTCCATCCAAAAAATCTGTATCTCCCCAATTTAGAGATAGGGATATTGTGGGGGACCATGTCAAAGGCTTTACAGAAGTCCAGATAGATGACATCAATAACTCTTCCCTTGTCCACTGATGTAGTCATTCCATCATAGAAGGCCACTAGGTTGGTCAGGCAAGACTTGCCCTTGGTGAAGACATTCTGGCTGTCTTAAATCACCTTCTTGTCCTCCATGTGCCTTAGCATAGCTTCTAAGAGGATCTGTTCCATGATCATCCCAGGCACAAAGGTGAGGTTGACAGGTCGGTAGTTCCCAGAGTCCTCATTTCTACCCTTTTTAAAAATGGGTGCAATGTTTCCCATTTTCCAGTCACCAGGGACTTCACCTGACTGCCATGACTTTTCAAATATTATGGAGAGTGGCTTGGCAACCACATCAGCCATTTCCCTCAGGACTCTGGGATGCACCTGGTCAGATCCCATAAACTTATCTATGTTCAGGTTCCTCACATGGACACGAACCTGGTCTTCTCTTACAGTGGGAGTTACTTTGATCCCCCAGTCCCTGCCTTCAGGTCCATCCCCTCAAGAGGTGTGGGAAGAGGTTGCAAGTGAAGACTGAGACAAAAATGTTGTGGAGTACCTCAGCCTTCTCCTCCTCTGTTGTTACCAGTTTTCCAGTTGTGTTCATCAGCTGGGGGTACACTTTTCTTGTCCCAGCCCCTTTCCACGAAGTCCAAATCCAAATGAGAATAATAAAATTTTATCTATCCCTATTAGCAAAAAAATAAAAACATCATCCTGCTACTACAGTGACAAAGTACATCAATATAGCAATGGATTAATATTCTTAGGCTTCCATTCTCTCCCTTCATAAAGTGTTATGACAGACAAACAACGAAGTTGACTTTATTTTCCACAGAGTAGGCATTTATTTCAGTTTTACTATTTTCTATTTGTACAACAAAAAGGAATTGTATTAAACATTTCCTTTAAAGTATTTTATGTTAAAATATAGGTTCTGGATTGTATTTAATATCAAACCAGGGATAAGAAAAAAAAAAAAAACAAACCATTAAACAGCTACATAAGACAGAAATTGGAAACTGCTGTGAAATTTTATCTAATGCAACAACTCTTCATGCATGCTAGTCACAGAACTGAGTATTAGATTGGCAGATTTGCTCTTCTGTCTTCTTAAAGGGCTGTGAGCACAGCAAGAAGTAGTCTTAGTATTTGCTCTGAGGCATAAATCACGGTGAAAACAACACCTTACTCTGATAAACTGGTTTAGCCCACAGAACTTCCTTAAGTGTCTTTTGTACCTTTTGTTTAATTGCATTCTAGTTTCTTTTTAGATAAAAGAATTTCAGGTAATGAGATAAGAGATACCTAGATTTGCTGTTAATCTAGTGCATTGGTGACCTGTGGTAACTAAGTTACTCCTGGAAAAAAGAGTGAAGAAAGACAGGGACATACAGGACCCCACAGTAACTCAGAGTGTTTGTAATGTTTAATCTATTGTCTATTTCATGCATATGCAATGTTATATATGTGTATATTATCTATAAGAAATAATTAAAATATATATAATGAACTATAGAGTCAGTGCTATGCATCTAATGGTTTATAGCAGACATTACTTTGAAAGTGTGACCTATGGAGTGGTACCTGCATGCATGGTATATATTCTGTGCCTTCCACAGTATAGGTTGCATCGTTGTTATATTGTCAACAGAGACTTTTGCTTGTGAATAGCATTAGAAGAACATTCCTGATGGATCTGGACAGAATATCTACACTCAAATTACATATTTTTGTAATTTTAGGTCATTTGAGCTTTTGAGGTCTATTTTATAATTTTGTTCTGATTTTTTGTTACATTCATTAATAAAATTCATTTCAGAAGATTGCTTATTACTGTACAGCAAATTCTTAGAGGAAAACTGGCTTTATTCAGCCAACCTGAATGATGCTAAATGGTTGACAAAAATACTCTGCAACATGCAGTTTACTTTTAGAAAACTGCAAATGACTGTGAATAGACATTACTAAGCTACT
The DNA here is from genome assembly GCF_047716275.1 of Strix uralensis. NCBI lineage: Eukaryota > Metazoa > Chordata > Aves > Strigiformes > Strigidae > Strix > Strix uralensis. The sequence goes on from NC_133973.1 coordinate 57,747,579, forward strand.
TCCAGATTGGTTTCTTTATTGTGTTGTGATGTATGCTGCCTTCTGCCTTAGTACACATGTTCTCAGATGTCTGGGACAGTTGTAATCCAGGATGCAAAATGAAAGTTACAGAAATACTACACTAGATGGGCAATGGATCTACTCCATACAGTTGTTTCTGTGTTCCTTTTTTTAACTCTAAATATGATGAGGTTCAAAACCTGAGTTTGAGTTTAACCCCCCCCTTCCTCGTGATAAAAATCACATCTCTAGCTGTTCATTTTCTGAATGCATGCCCCCATTTTCCCTTCTGTTCAGAGTCATACATTACTGTTTGTATGTGAGACAAATCAGATAAGAAAACAGCATCATTACTTTATGATTTAAGTGGCTACAGGTTCTAAATATTTAAGAATGAAAGAAATATAAGAAATTGCCTACCTTTATTCAGTTATGGGAGATGTTGCACTTTCAGGTATCCTAATAGTTGATTACTGGAATATATCTCCTTGTGCTGAAGAACAAGCTATTCTTGACAAAAGAATTAAATGATTGAAACGTCTCAAACAAAAAAATAAATTCATTCTTCTCTAAAAAAAATATTTTTCACTCTTTCATAATTCTTGTTTTAACTTTACTAGAGAGATATTTATCTTCTATGACCTAATTATTGTTGTCATTCTGGAGGACTGATTGTCTCATTATCTCAATGGTTATCTCTTGACTTGTCTTGGATGTGATACAGCCTTCTCCTGAGTATCCTCACAATTACTACATTTGTTGATAAAAGAATGCTGTACTGGAATAGATCTGCTGTCCATCTAGTTCATCATCTTTTCTGCAGAAAAGCTGTTTATATTGACCAAAACTAAAGTAAATCATAGATGGTGAAATCATTTCCCCCTTAGGTGATATTGAGATCACCTGCTTCTATGAAGATCTCTTTTCAGTTCCCAGTAAATATCAGATTAGGACTTCAGACGTAAGATTTTGTCTGCTTTCAATATTTCTTCTGTTGGGGCTAATTTGTAAAGTGAATACGCACATAATTTTCCTTCTAAAGATTTTTGGTTTAATTTTACTTTTTAAAATTTGATACATTCATAATTAATCTGCAACTACGCATCCTTTTTTGGCTCCAGCTACTCCATGAAAGAAAATTATCAGCCCCAGGCCATCACTTGGTTGATCGTCCCTGACAGTGAATGGCCAAGGATGACCGTCGCCTCAGATTTGCCAGCTGATATACTCATTTGATTGCTCCCTAGTCTACTTCAGGGAAAATAAGCCAAGTTAGTTTAAAACATTTAGATAGGGCGACTGCCACATCATTCATTTTGATTGAAAGTTTATGGAGCTGATCAAATGGCAGACTGAAGAGGCCATAACCTCCAGAAGTTAGGACATGGCAAGATTATGGAGACCAGGACTGACGCCTCTCTAATGGCACACCAGAACCTGAGGAAGTCATGTGTCTGTGTGATTAGTTGTACTGAGATTTTTTGTTATGTTCCTTGACAGGATATTTTCATTTGGAATCTATGATGAAAGGACACCTCTGTGCTCTTCCTCCCTCTGGTTACTGGAGTTACTGATTTTCATGCTTACATTACAGAGTTTGAAATGGTAAATTATAGAAATACTGCATATTCACCCACTACTCATGGCAGGGAAAGAAAGTTTTCATTTTCCAGGTGATGAAGGAGCAGTACCACTGCCATTTTTGCAGCAATTTTTTTCTGCCTGGTGAATTGGTGCAGATATATTAGTAGTCTGTAGCAGTAGGGTAACCATGTCAATTTCAACACAGTTATCTCTTTTAGTTGCTCAGCTGATAGCAGAGCATTAACAGCAATTTACATTTCATCTCATCACCGATCGATTCCATTCACCTGGTTAACACCTCTGTCACAGAACAATGGAGGTATTCTCTAAAATATTTTTCTTGTCTCAATAGGATCGATTAAATATAAATGCCTGTTACTGTTCTGTGTTTCAATGTGTCTGGCTAGCTGCTACCTCTCAAGCTGTCTGAAATTTTATAGTGCACCACCATATTTTTTTTTCCTTTTACCTGAAAGGAAAATTTTGGAAACCAAAAGAAGAAGAAACAAATTTTATTTTATATTACTAGCAATTGCTGTTATATGGCACTTTTTAATAATGGCACCATTTTGTATTCTGGGAAATCATGGTGGTATTATTCAAATATACTTTGATTTTAAACCAATAGACGTTTCCTGTTCTTCTCTGTCAGAAAACAGCCAATCTGAACAGCAGTCACTTTGCCTCCCATTCTTCTGTAGGCTAGTTGTAAGTTGCATATATATAGGCTTGCATCCTGGAAAAATGAATGCAAAATTATTCATCTGTTTCTAGGGGGTGTTATGAAATTTAAATGACAATGTGTTAGCTGCAATTCTTAAGGCACTGGTTAAGGCACTGGTTGGTGTCAGAAATATATTTCAATGACCATATGGCAACATCAGCTAAGAGTATGGCTTAAGAAGCCTTGAACTATTGCTTTAACTACTCAACCATGTGAGAGTGAGCTGAGTCTCAATCTTCAGTTCTGGACTTCTTAGTAGTTTAAAGTCAGAGGAAAGCATACCGTTAATATGTAAAAATGGTAACATTTGCCTAGGTCTTGGACTTAGGTTTTTATGTCTCTGACAACCTCACAGCAAAAATCCACAAAATCTTTGTTCAAGTGCCTCCTGGTCCGGTAGTAGTACAAAATCTTCAGGCATATATACCTTTACCAATGAAAGCACCCAGTTATTTTCAATACTGTTTGAACGGTGTCTTCTGAAAGTAGCTGTATTCAGGCAGCTAATGCGATCCAGAGGCTAAAGGCTTGTTGCCTGTTCTCATCCACACAGCTTCCTCTGTGGGAGGACGCACAGGGATCTCATAGTTGTGAGAACATCACTGCCAAACAGTGCTTTGAACAAAGCAGAGTTAGAGGATATGCAGCTGACTTTTATATTCAGTAGCCCAGTGGTCAGATGTAGGACACTTAAGTCCAGTTCCATTCCTTGTCAATGTGGGAAGAAAATTTGTGAGCCAAAGGTAAAGGAGAAACTCTGGCTTGTGTCTTCCCAAACACAGGACCTGGCTGGAGTAGTGTCTGCCTTCTCTTTCCACACACACTGCACACTGTACAGAAAGTGTTTCTAATGTCTGCCATCATCACTGTTATTCATCTCACGTTTATTGTAAAGTTTCAGAGCAAAGAAAGACCTCCTCTGTCTTTTGGAGCCTGTTTTGGTCTACTTAACTTGCCATTTGGAGCTGAGACTTGGGATAGTTGCATAGTAGCACTGACAGATCTGCTTATGGCTGAGTATCTTGCACTGAACAAATGCTCTCATCCTTCTACTTTTAATCAGCCCATAGAATATCTTTTCTTGACTCTCCAGATGGGGTTGCTGGTATGGGCATAACAGATATTAGATAACTGTACTGTAAAACTCATGATTCATGATACTTGGGCTTTGGTGGCTTTCCACAGGGAACACCTATGATGTAATAATGCAGATAAGACTCCCATTAACAGGCAACTTGAGTAATAACTGAGAGCATTTTGTCTTTTCCTCAATACCAACACTTCCTGGAGTATTTGTATAACACCAAATTGTTTTGAAAGTGTTTCATGTAGAGGAAAACATGGCTTTTTCATACATTTTGGTACTGCTTACGGTTTTCCAGTTAGAGGGCATTTTGCAGAGAGAGAAAATGGTCAAAACCTCCTCCTGAGGCTGCATCTTAGAGAAACAATTGTTGCATGAGAGTATGGTAAATTATTCCAAAGCCTGACACTTTGTGTAAGTAAAACTTTGTGTTGCTTGTAATTTGTTTTGGCCTTTTGTTTTGTGGTGGGGTTTTTTGGTGGGTTTTTTTTTGTTTGTTTTTTTGGTTTGTTGGTTTGGTTTGGTTTGGCTTCTTCCCTGTTGGACCAGTAAGAATTGCTCTGGTATCACTTATTCTAAGCTATTTATTTACTACTGAAAATTTTAATGGATGATTTATGGAATTAGAAACACATGCTTAGGTCTTCCTCATTAATGAATGTAACTAGAACCACATAGGTAAGATTTAATTGCTAGAACATAAGTTGCCTTAACTGTTTGATAACTACTGGACGTATTTGTGGCACTGAGAAGTTATTCCAGCTTGGCAGCCCAATAAACTTATGAAATATTAATCAATTAGTATTGTACATAAAACCACAAATATGTGCATTTGTTATTGCTAGCTATAATATAGATAAATATTTATTCTACTTAAATTGTCAGTTTTGTTTAATGTGTAAAATATATTGGTCTAGTAATAATGACAATAAACATTCTTTTATCTAATTTATTATCTAATTGTCCTATTTCACAAACCTCTCATTTCAGAAAGTCATGATAAAGACACAAACCAGGTCTAAATATGAGCAATCTCTTATTTTGGTATAACAATTCTCTTAAGAATGTTATATTTATGCAGTACTGAAGTAATACAGAAATGAGAAATTGAGAGGAATCAGTAATACTCTTTATTATTTAGTACTTTTAGAATAATATACATTTTAATCTGTTAGACTTCCTGGTTTGAAAGATCCGGGGATTTTATTTGTATTCTGCATAGTGTTTGGCACAATGGGGGAAATGACCTAATCTGAGGTCTGTAAACAATGTTGGAAAGCAGATAATTCTACTAGACAACCATAACAAGGGAAAATTAATGAGACATTTTCACAGAGAGTAAAAGATAGATGATCCAGAAAATGTACTAGCCAAGAAAGTTTTTCTTTCAAGAAGTTTCTTTTTGCAAGAAGTATAACTGCATTTTTTTGTAGCTATACATACATGAAGGTATTAGCAGAATTATTGAAAACTCTTTAGGGCTTACATATAACAGTATTTGTATGCCTCTTTCTATATACAAAACGACAGTTCTCCTCTTTCCCGAGTCCTTGCACTTCCAATGGCAGGGATAAACTTTAAAGCAGCCATGAGAGTTTTAATGCATAAGAGCACAGCAGAAGGAACCAAAAGGGGTGGAGAGTACTGAAGCTAGGGAAATTCTCTAGGTCATATGGAACATCTCTAGATCATATGGACCATTCTCATAGTCATACTAAACAGATAGGAACAACCTCATGTTCGCAGGCTCTAGTTCTCATGAGGGACTTCAATCAACCTGATATCTGCTGGAGGGACAACACAGCAGAGCATAAGCAATCCAAGATTCCTCCTCCAAGTGATAGAAGAGACAATGAGAAGAGGTGCTCTGCTGGACCTCATACTGACTGTCACGTCATGATTTCTCAGCATGATGACTCAGATTAGCTGATTCCTAGGTCAGGATTAAGGTGAAATGACACCAAGGATTCTTCAATTCACAAAACTTAATTTTTATTTGCTCAGAACAGATATTTGGCATAAATCTTTTTCAGTAATCTTTGCAACCTCTGCAACAGACGTTAAACTTACCCAACTAGCGGCAGATCTTATAATTTACCCCAATAAGCCTTAAACATGCCTAAACAAGCCTTGTCTTATATGAGGGCATAGAGAATAAGAATGGGAGAGAAAAAGGGAGAGAGGAAAAGAGAGAGAGAAAGACAAAAAGGAAGATTTCACCAGTCCTGGTTCCATTGCTGGTCCAGCCAGCCAAGGGGCCCAGTTCTGGAGGGGTGCAGCCACATGGGCTTTGACTTGTGTCCTTTTATAATTCCTTGCTCCTCCCTTCAGGTGGGCACTTGGACTCATTAGGCTAATCAGGCATCATACACAGTTTATGCTTCTGGAATTCTTCTTCCCTTTGGTACATGCAGTTTGTACCTTCAGATTCTTCTGGAAATAAGTCAGTGGGCTTGGGTGTCATTGGGAAGTTACTCCTCCCTCCCTGCAGATGTGACTGTTTGACCTTTCCTTTTGGCACATGTGTCATGAAAATGGCTTCTTTATTGGCTCTTCACATAGTGACTCAAGATAGGGAAGTTCAGCCTCCAAAAAGTGTTGTCCCAACTCCGCAGGACCCCATCCTTTTGTTATGCCTCCCTGCCATTACCTGCACAGCTCAAGCATTTCCATAGTGCCACAGTTCTTTACCGGATGGTTGAGACATTAACTATGGTTTCATTGGACCATCACACTCACCGACAACAATGGTCTCACTGGGGATGTGAGGGTCAAAGGCAGCCTTGACTGCAGTGGCTATCAGATGGTGGAGTTCAGGATCCTGAGGGTAGGGACGGGGATGAAAAGCAAGCTCACAAGCCTGGACTTCAGGAGAGCAGACTTTGGCCTTTTCAAAGATCTGCTCAGAATAGTCCCACAGAATAAGGCCCTGGAAGGAAGAGGGACCCAAGAAAGCTGGTAAATATCCAAGGATCACCTCCTCCAATCTCAGGAGACCTCCATCCCAACAAAGAGGAACTCAGGAAAAAATGTCATGAGGCCTGCGTGGATTAACATGTTGCTCCTAGACATACTCAGACACAAAAAGGAAGCATACCAAGGGTAAAAGCAAAGACAAATAACTCAGTAGGAATACAGAAACATTGTCCAAGCATCCAGAGATGAAGTTAGGAAAGCTAAAGCCCAAATAGAATTGAATCTCACCAGGGATTTCAAGGAGGGCTTCTGTAAGTACAGGGGAGAAAAGGAAGACTAGGGAAAATGTGGACTCATTTCTTAATGGGATAGTGGACCTAGTTACAGAGGACTTGGCTGAGGTTCTGAATGTCTTTTTTGTCTCAGTCTTTACTAGCAAGACCAGCTTTCAGGAATGCCAGGTCCCAGAGACCAGGGGAAAGGGTTGGAGAAGAGAAGATGTACCCTTGTTGGAAGAGGATCAGGTCAGGGAATGCATAAGCAAACTGGACATGAATAAATCCATGGGCCCTGATGGGATCCACCTACAAGTGCTGAGGGACCTGGCAGATGTCATTGCAAGGCCACTGTCTATAATCTTTGATACTTCATGGTGACTGAGAGAAGTGCCAGAAAACTAGACAAAGGCAAATGTCACTTCTATCTTCAAGAAGAGCAAGAAAGAGGACCCAGGGAACTACAAGCTGGTCAGCCTCACTTCGATCCCTGGGAAGGTGATGGAGCAGCTAATCATGAGAATCATTTCCAGGAACATTAAGGACAAGCAAATCATTAGGAGTAGTCAGTGTGGCTTCACCAAGGGGAAGTCATGCTTGACCAACTAGATAACATTTTTTGATGAAGTAACTGGCCTGGTAGACAAGGTGAGAGCACTGGTTGTTGTCTATCTATCTGGACTACAGTAAGGCCTCTGACATTCTCTCCTATAAGATTATTATAGAGAAGCTGTTGATGCACAGGCTGGATGAGCAGACAGTGAAGCAGATTGAAAACTGGCTAAATGGCTGAGCCCAGAGGGTGGTGATCACCAATGCAAAGTATAGCTGGATACCTGTGACTAGTGGTCTGTCCCAGGGGGGTCCAGTCTTGTTCAGCATCTTCATTATTGATCTGGATGTTGGGGCAGAGTGTACCCTCAGCAAGTTTGCAGGTGACACCTAACTGGGAGGAGTGGCTGATATGCCAGAGGGTCATGCTGCCATCCAGAAGGACCTTGACAGGCTGGACAAATGTGCTGACAGGAACCTCATAAAGTTCAACAATGAGAAGTGCAAAATCCTGCACCTGGAAAGGAACAATCCCAGGCACCAAAGCATGTTATGGGCTGCTCATCTGGAAAGCAGCTTTGCAGAAAAGGACCTGGGTGGGGGTCCTGGTGGACACCAGGTTGGATATGAGCCAGCAATGTACCCTTGCTGCAAAGAAAGCAAATGGGCCACAAGGATGATTAAGGGACTGGAGCACCTCACATGTGAGGAAAGGCTGAGAGAGCTGGGACTGTTCAGTCTGGAGAAGAGAAGGCTGATGGGGGATCTTAGAAATGTATATAAATACGTGAAGGGAGAGTCCAAAGAGGCTGTAGCCAGACTCTTTTCAGTAGTGTCCAGTGACAGGACCAGAGGTAATAGGCACACACTTAAACACAGGAGGTTCCCTCTGAACATCAGGAAACACTTTTTTTTATTGAGAGGGTGACCAAGCACTGACACAGGTAGCACAAAGATGTGGTCAAGTCTCCCTCTTCAGAAATATACAAAAGCCATCTGGATATGGTCTTGGGCAGCATGCTCTAGGTGGCCCTGCTTGAGTGGCAGGATTGGACAAGATGACCTCCAGAGGTCCCTTCCAACCTCAACTGTTCTGTGATTCTGTGTGAGTCTCTGATTTTTTTTTTACTTTAGTCACTGTCACGTTTGTCACAGCAAATGTGGCCATCCTATTAGCAGTTGTGTATATTCAGCTGGGTAGGCTGAAGCACAAATAAGTTTCACTGACTGAAGGTTTTAAGCCAGCCCCTCTCCCCCCTCAAATATTTAAAAGTTATAAAAGCTCCTACCTTCTTACAGTAAACTGAGTAACAAGGACTATTTGTTTCAGACAGCAAAGAAAAATGGCCAAAAGTGAATTAAAATTCAGTAACAGAATTTGATCAGTTAATTTGCTTTTAAACCCTCCCATCTGTGCAACCAATAATCACAACTGATATAATTATTCAATTGTTGTTCAGTATGTAGCAATCTTATTACTGTAGAGCAAAACACTGTGTTAACATTAATTGCTTTTTAATGATGCCTTTTGTGCAATGGCTACAAAACATCTATACTAAAATTAACAACTTGGAAATTAATGTTCTGTGTACCTTAATTCCACCCACTCCTTCCACCTGGCTGGTGAAGTGCAGAGCACAGCTGAGGCCTTTCAGTCCTCCTCATAATACTTCAAAAATATTTATTTGTAGTTTCCCCTGCCGTATGAACTAGAAATTTCACATCTCATCACTCTTTAAATATGTCTATTTTATCTCTTCTGTATTGTTGTCATTTCAGTCATATTTTCCTGAAATTGACTGTTTATATGTCAATAAATCTTTCACAGTTGTATTGGCTCTTTCATTAACACTTTGCGGTATCCATAGCTAAGCCTTTCTAACCCTTGTAATATTTTTGTATTCATTTGCGGTTTTTTTAGTTTTTCGGACTGAGAACAAAACTAGTTCTTTTGTTATCATGGGACTGGATATTCTTCCAGGGGAGAAAAAAAAAAATTATTCAGAGCCATCGTTTTCTATCCTGCTGAGTATTTTCTGTATATTAGTCTATTATCTTTCCCATCACTTTCACTTTATTTCTTTCTTTCTCTCACTTCCCTTAAGCTCTTTCGAATTAACAATAGCAATGATACTCTAAACAGGAAACAATATAGGTAAATAGATCTAATCTTTTGCTAGGTATTCATCCCATTATGCTAAGAAGAACAGTTAATACTAGAATTCTGGTTCTGCAAAGTACTTATTCAAGTTGGTAAATTTTCTAAGAAAAACAGTGAATACTAAGAACTCTGGTTCTGCAAAGTACTTATTCAAGTTGGTAAATTAAAGGTACTTTGTTAGGTTATACACCATGAAGGTTTTGTACTTAAACAAAAATCTTATTTACTGATCATTTTAGATGGTATTTTCTTCTAGAAGAGAAGCAAAAACACATGGCCCCAATCCATGCTACCTGAAGACTGGAGGTGACAGAACTCTCTACAGAAATCCATAGAAGATGAGTGCAAGTATTTTCTTCACATGTCAGAAATATTTCTTTCACCTTATCATTTACAAATTTCCTGGGGATAACAGTTATTTTTTAGATATGTTTGACTGGCATCAATTTTAAAATTAGAAATAGCTTTACAGCTGCTTGAAGTACTATTGTAGGAAAAGGACCTGTTTCCTGCTGATTGCAGCATTACCACAGTTACCCATTTAACACCTTACCATTGTTCAGATACACATATAAAAAATCACTGTTTTTCTCTGAACCCTTAATAAAGGCAATATAAATCTAGCGTTTTCCTAGTCTATTTAATTATGTATCTTTCCACACTGTTGCCCTGTTTTGGCCTTCTCTCTCCATTTGTCCCAATCAACTTTAAACACATAACTATGTCACTTATGGTATACAACTTACACTGAGGTTTGTTTCACAAGCACTGCAGAGAAGGAGGTGCCTTCAGAGGAGATCTTCACTGATCTGTGGGAATGCCAACTGTGCACTATAGGTTGTAGGTAGGAGTTTTCTGTCTGTAATGTTGTTCATCAAAGGATCTGAAGGCCAATTAGACCAGTTTGGCCCCAGAGTGTGAAAATCAAAACCAAACACAGAGTTAACATTGTGATTACTGTAGTCAACCAGAGTCGGTGAGGGAAAGAATATTACTTTCTTACATAAAAGTATTGGAGTTTGAAATTTAACTAAAGGTTAACTTTAGTGTTGAGAATTTCCATAAACTTCTCTAGTAAATTGAAACAACTGAGCTCCTCTAAAGGGTGGGATGAAAGATCACTGTCATAAAATACATATATACCCCCAATAAGGGTTCAGAGAACTGAGAGAGGTTCGTTTCCCTAGTTTTGTGGAAATACCTCTCTTAAGGTCATTCTGTTGTACGCTGGCAGTTGTAATTGTGACTTTGTCAGTGAATCTGGAATGGTGATTTTGGCTTTATTTAGACTTTTTCTTTAATTATAAAATAGTATAGTAAAAATTCAAAACAACAACACTTTTTTTGTAATGAAAATATTTTTTAAAAATAAATCCTGGATTAAAAGAAATGCAATCTATACATACTCATTACTATTTCAATTTCTTTTAGTTGCTGTATACCACTGAAAAACATCTTGTCTGGAAATTTTCAACCAGTTTTACTGATTTTAATCAGTTTTATTGATTACATTGTCATGTATATACAGATTTAAGGAATCCTGTCAAAGACAAGTACTGACATTGCCTTTGAAATGTACTTCAGTATACTTCTAAATTTCACCTTTAAGGTTTGGGAAACAAGATCACATGTTTAGTTAATTCATGGTTGGAGTGTACCAATAATCCTGACATCGCATTCAGTGTGAAAAGAAAAAGAGACTTGTGAGTCAGGTAAGTAGCAATTATGGTTATCAAGGATATGAGCTAAATACGAACCATTTGTCCTATGGAGAAAAACTTAATACTGTTTCTAACTCAGAATTCTAAATGAGAAAAATGGTACGTAAATAAACAAGCAAAAACTTCACCCCAAACCTCTTTTGAAGTCACTTTTATTTAAGAGAATTTAAATGAAAAGTGCTGTGTCTTTAGCTTTCAGATACAATCCTATAGATAGTTGTGCCTATGAAACACATGTGCCACCAATAGAAGGCACTGCTGGAAAGAAAATATTTTAATAATCCCAAGCTTTCTGAAGTAACAGTAACAAAAGGTCACCAGGGTTCCTGGAGCCACTTCATTTTTATTCATGAAATTTAACAAAAGGAGATATACAGAACACAACCTGGCATTATTTCTGAACTATAAATTATATTGTAGATTCTATGTTTTTAATCACATAGAACATATTCTCTCTCACGTTTCTTTCATATGTAGTCAGGCAATGTTATATAGTATGTTTGATTCCAGAATGTTGCATTACATTACACAGGCATAATCATGGTAACTTTTGTTTGGATTGGTTACTGTTTCAGTGCAAACAGTACACTTGAGCCTGTGACTGTTGTATACAGAGAAATACTGTTGTAAACCACAGATTTTTCCTTAAACTATATATCTCTTTTGGTTTAGTCAATTCTGATTAAAAGAATTGGGGTTTGTTGAGCTTTAAATTTTTGGTGGAAAACTGATGTAGTCAACTAAACTGAGTTTTACCACACAACATTATCATTAAAGGAATTAGTACTATTTAAAATCAATGTAGTACCTCGTCAATAGATGACAAAGTGATAACTAATGGATATCAAAATGTAATCACTAATAGGAAATCACAGAATGAATATAATCCTCAAGAATTAATCCTCAATCCAATGCGACTCAATGTGTCCATCAGAGACGTGAAGAAAATATAAACAATTCTCTATCAAGGTTTATAGACAACCATGGACTTGTGAAGTGATAGATAATTACAGGGGTCATTTTTAAACTGAGCCAAACCATTTTTAAGAGGGTCACAGTCAAAGAGGAATAATGGGCTCTGTCAACTACCATTTTTCCTAGAGTCAGATGAAAAGACATAAATATGGAGGGACAAAAGATTATTGAATGGGAACTGCATCCTGGGAAGAAGCAATGACCTTGACAAAGATTTAGTGTTTGGCCATGCTGCAGAACCATCTGACCATGAATTTCCAAAAGCATTAAAAAATTCAAGGGCTAAAATTGAAGGTAGACAATTTCAAAAGGGAAGAAAGACATATTTTAAGAGTGATTAACCTTTTGAAAAACTTCCCTGGAGAAGTGGTGGAGGCACCTTCATAAAAGTTTTTGAGCTAAGACTATCTTTGTAGAATCTGTACTTATTCATCCAAAAATTATTAGATTAAAAGAAGGTATTGCAAGGTGAAATTTTATAGTTGATATTATATAGGGGCTTCAAATAGAAGTTTATTAAGGTTCATTTTAGCCTTAAAATTGGTAGAAGGAGAAAGAAAAAAAAAGAAGGGACCCACATCATTATCGGATATAGAATTCCTGCTGAAGCTGCTTTTCAAATTCAAAACAAGCTTTAGATCAGGCAGAGTTCCTCCCCTCTGCCTAAAAATACTGGCTGTATTTTACATGTTTTTTGGGGGGAAAAAAAAATCAAAATACAAGTGGCTGTTATTTTAGAGAACCATCATGTTTTTCATGTTACTATTCTAGGAAGACATTTTGTTTTCAGTATAGCAAAACTCTAAGTAACTGTGTTCAACACTACTATAAGAAAGCCACCAGAGCAAAGTGTATATATAATGAAGATGCAGTAAAAATATCAGGACAGAGAAAATTATAAAAGAATGGGGATAATACAGCTAAGAGACCAATAACATAATCAAAGGCAATTAATGAGAGTATCAGTGCTTCCTCTATGTGCATTTCTCCCCTCCTCAGTGAGTCACATCCACTCTAGAGAGCAGTAAGTAGGAACATAGCAAGACACTCTGGCTCTGTATTCAGCCTGTATTACAGGAAGTCTTACTGCTCAAATAGATGACTATTCAGTTTGTGAATACAGATCAATAAATGGGCTAGCCAAATTAGGTCATTTGTCCATATTACAGACAAAAGGGAGAGAGAGACAGCAACAACCTCCTTCTCCCACTTTTCTACTCTCTTTTCCTGTTTTTTCCCCATTCTTTTTGATGTTATTGGTTCACTGCGAAAATTCACCTTTTCTTCTTTAGCATGACTTTCAGATTTACAGAGAATCCATTTGAGAATTCTGTTTTAATTAGGTATTGGTTAATTAATCCCTAAAGCTCCCATGTAACTAATCCCTCATTAAAAAATCCCTATGAAAAATATGCACACTTTTGTTATGTATATTTTATACTATCTTCTCTTCTTTTCCTTGCCACATCTCATTGCAGTAGCAAAACAAGACCAAGATATCCTGAGTTCAAAAAGCTAAATGAATTTTTAAGAAAAACTTCAGAATACCATGGGTGAAACCCTGGCCATGTTGAAATCAGTATGCTACTGATTTACTGGTGTCAGGCTTTCAAACCAAAACTTCCAAAAGGGTTCTAGTGCTATCAAATTTCTACAAAACTTTTTAGTTTCAGTGAAAAATTACTTATGAGTTAAATTTATGTGATAAGAACATCAGATTTATAATAGGGAAGGCAGCTTCAGCATTTGGTATAGCTCTCCTGTCCTAATTCTCTAATATTCTGTAAAGTAGCTTGATTTATTTATTAATAAACAGGAGAAAAACAATGACAGAACAAATGACAGTTTTAAGACATATATAATATGTGTATCACCAGAAGAATTGCTCATGGAATGCTTGTATATATAATAATGAGACTTCTACTAATCAGCTAATTACATTGCTGCATGAAGATTGCATGGAATACAAACGCAGCATGCCAAGAGATCTGTCTCAGTAGAAAATCTCTGGTATCTCAGCGGATGTGTTTATTGCTGTAAGTAGTTTACTTGTAAAAGTAAACTCTACCTGCTGCATGTCTGTGCCAGAGCGACAGCTTTAAGAGATCATCTTTCTAAATAAGTAGAATATAAAAACATGCCAAGCACATACTGTACTAGACAAATACATTTCTTCTTTTACTAAAATTTTGTATCTAGGCAAAAGAATTTGCATGGCTAAAATAAAAAAAAAAAATGGTCAAATATGGCAGCATGATTTACAACTTCCCTAGTAAACAACCATACATAAGACAGGAATAAAATAAAAGGCAATAAATAAATAAGGTGTAAAAACACTTACAGCAGATTACGATTATAGTAGCCTTGATTCTTAATTTTATGCAGCATTGCCGTAGATGGAGGATGAGGTGAGAACACAAGGAGACAGAAAAATTTCCCAGAGTGGGTGGTGAAAATTATTTAGCAGCTAAATTATTATTTCTTGTGTATATGCAGTTACCCACATGACATATATGGAATTTCTACATTATGTTGCATTGATACTGAAATACTTAGGAGCATGAATATTACATGTTCAGCAAGAGAGGCAAAGGAGTTTCCTGTAAGATGATGTTAGTCAAAATCAGAGTGAACAGCAATGTAGTATAAATAAGAATACTCAGAAATTATGATTGATCATCTCATTAGTTTAAAACCTATCACCATTTCTAATAAGATGATCCCACTAAATCTGGAAGAAAAGTGTAAAGAGCTTTAAAAAAATCATAGTAAGAAGGGTAGTGGGGAATGAGTTGTCAGAAACTATCGGGAGAGAAAGGTTGACAGAGAGAGAGACTCCATAAATCTCAGTAGGGTTTTTCCAGGAAGCGATAAACCTTAGGGAAGAGTGAATAGATGTATACAGTCTAGATTTTTGTTGTTTACATGCTTGCTTTGAGAGTCCAAAGCCCTTTGTTTTACCTAAACTATTATTTCCTTTAGGAGACTGCATTGTCAAGAGAACCCGTTGTTGTTTCCTTGAGGGAAAAGAATCACAGCACTGGAGCTAAGGCAGACTATGGAGCTATGGCTGCAGGGCTGAGTGCCAGTATTACCCTGGCAGCTGATACTCAGAAAACCAGCACAGAGACCTGAAGGACTACAGTTTATCCTTCCATCAGAGGTGGTGACTTAGAGCCTGAGATCATGAGAGTATCATATTTGCAGCTCCTAAAGAAACTGATTAGATACATGCTTCCAAGACAACTTGAACAAGTATGTCAAAATAATATGGAGAATGACACCTTCAGTTTTTCAGCAGTCCTCATTTAACAGGTTGGGTTTTTCTGAGCAAGGTGTATTATCAAATGTATTTTCCAAAGATCTCATTTTAAGGATTTTTTTGTGTTCATTAAAGAGGTACAACTAGAAAGGCATATGTTAACTAGGACTATCTGGTAATTTGAAAAAGTATCTAGAGTATCATCCTTTGATTAAGGACAATAGATTCTTTAGATAATTGCCTGTGTAAGGTGCATCTGTATTTTGTAAGCATTACTGATGCTGTGCAGTTATTGCACTCCTTTACTTTGATTTAGTGTTCATCTTGAAACCAGCCAAGTCTATTTCGAGAGACAGTATCTTATGAACAATGATCAAAGTGTAAATGTATGCAAATTCAGTGCTTCACCTTAATTACCTTGATGGCACTTGTCAGCAGCCTTTTCCATGCTTTCACTGATTAGCAAGCTATCACAAATAATTATTATTTCATCTGCAATTACAATGATGCTCTGCAATGGCTTATTGCCCAGCCACTGTATTGCATCCCACCCCTCAGCCTGCTCTTCTGGAGTTATGCCACACTACACATCATGAATTAGCATCCCTATTTTATTCAATCACCATAAACTCCTGAACTTTATGATCCCATGAGGCAGATTCTATCTAAACTTCTACAAATAGGATTTCTACATAAAATTGTTAAATATAGCCCAGAAAAGTGTAAGGACAAAAAAGGGCTGTTTTCTCCATGATCATTTCACATCATCCCCACTTTCTCTTCAAATAAGACTTTCACTTCTTTCCTCCCCCCCTTTTTTTACTGTACTTCAACAAATCAAATGCCACTACTGTTGACAGCTGGAATACGAACTTTAGGGGTTAACAAATTACTTCCAGGCAACCCAAGGTTATTGTTGTAAAGTGGGCTTTACAGCATGGAAATGGATTTGGTTCCATCATGTTGGGGGCTTCAAGTAAACCCCAATACTAGGCGCAAGCAAAGAACAACTCAGGAAGTAAATAAGCACCTGTTTGCTCCTTTTCCCGGTTGAGTAATGGAGAAGAAAACCTAACATAACCTAGCCCTGCCCCATTTCAAACAGTTTATTTATCATTACACTGGATATGCTTGCATGTATTGAGAAGGGCATGAAGAGTGTGGGGAAGTGACTGTCTGGCTGTTTTTCTTTATGAATGTTTATACATCATCTTAAATCACTAGCTATGGCTAACAAGCAAAATGAAAGCAAATATAAAAGTTAAAAAATCAATTAAGTACCAACATATGGTCAAATCTGTACTCTTTTAAAGCAGGAATAAAAAAGAAAAAATATTGGAAAGGAAGCCTGAAGTGATGTTTCTATACTTTAACTCGAAAACAGTGTTTATTGACTCTTCAAGGTCAGAAGAAAACCACCTGAAACATAAATAAATGCTCTAGCTGCACAAACTGTTCTAAGAAAAGGAAGCTGAGGATGATACAGAGAAACTGGAGTTAATAGTAGCTGTCAGCTCTAAAATCATAAATGGCAGCTAGCTGTAAAACGTAAACCCAACATTCCATAAATGGAAACACATTTTTAAGTAGTCCCTGAAACATGACACTGAAAATCAAGCAATACACTCGAATTACTAATCTTATAATGATTAGATCAAAGGCAAAAAACTTTAATTAAACCTGCCATAAATTAAAGTGGAAACATTCCAGTTTAAACCAGAGAAATCTGCAAGATACTAAAACACATTGCTCACTACCACATATTTTTAAACTACAAATCAATGTCCCAGAATAACAAACTCAGATCACAGGATAGAAGAGCCAGCATCAATTTAATCTAGAAAATTTGCAACGAATACAAAGCTGGTAAAAACATGCAAATCCAAATATTTGTGCTAATAAAGTAGGGATAAGGTATTTCTGAGAGACATAGAAAAGGAAACTGCATCCTGACCGGATTCAATTCAGAGCTGGAAAAGTAAGTCTGTTGAAGATTCAGAATTCCACTTAATAGTTTACAACAAACAGATATTAAAAGCAATGTCAAGTCAAGAAGTCAGGTGGATTTTATGAAAATTTCCCATTTGAAAATATGAAGACAAACAAGGATTGAAAATCAGCTGCCCTAGTATAACGTAACACAAAATAGTGCTACTTTCTGGTAACGTCTGTGCTCCACTGAATCCAATAGACTCAAGAGAGCTACACAGTTGAAATACAACCATCTACAGAACTATGAGTTAAATAACTTTCTATAATCCAATGACTATATTTACCAGATGTCTGCTGCACATGATGGGAAATTCTAGGTCACATATGGGCATCTAGAATGGAACATAAGTGTCTAGTGCCAACCAAGAAATCTGTACAGTCTGGTGGATGCAGTGCAGAACCTATAGGATGCTTATGATTTCTGTTTTGGTATCTATAGGCAAGGTGGAATATCCTACATGATCTTAAGCAACTGACTCACACCGTGTATTGTAAGTACTTATATATCAACACCCTAAAATGCATGTTGAATCCCTTCCCAAAAGTCATTTTGATTAAGTTCAAACCTGTAATGAACCAAATTCTAATGTGTGGATATAGGTATTTGCTGCTCCCACAGTCCAATTTGGTGAAAGGTTCAAAGCAGAGAGAGAGTTGCAGTATTAATTTAAATAATCAGTAAAAATAGGAAGACACAAAACTGCAAGTATGCAGTCCTCTATAAGTAGTGATTGTATAACTAGGAAAACCCAGAAGAGACTGGAACGAAAGGAATCATCATACTTCAACGTCTAAAAATCCTTCTGTGTAATAGAGTGATATTATTTCAAATTATTGGCTTGTAGGAGGCCACCAATCATTACATACCTACACCTACAATAAAAGAGAATAGTAACAAAATTTTCATTGTGTTATGTAGCAAACTGCTGCCACATTATGAACTGAAAACAAGTAAAGATTACTATCCCAAATATGTTTTATTGCCTCATCATTGTGAAGCCATGTCCAATTATTATTTGAAGGACTTTCTCCTACATTTTAGAAACTCCCTAGAGTCATGTTAGAAAGTATTTATGGGTATTTATGGAATTGCAGAAGAAAAAAATAATGAACTGGAAATCCATTTCTTTTTCTACCACTGGGAAAAGTTGACAGAATTTTCTTTTCACTGATGGGCAGTGGAATCCTTCCTAATATTATAGTTCCTGAATTAGTGAGATGAACTAGAATGTACCAGTACTTAAGATTTGTTTTGCATAGTGGAAAGTGAAGCTATGCATGTTTGAAGTGCTTTGCTAAAGGATCAGTAATTTTACTTCATATCCTAAAACTGAAGGAGTTTGACATTTGAAATAGAAAAGAGTGTTATAATCTATTTAACTTACTCAAGTTTTCTCAATTGTACATTATCCAGGACTTTGGTCAGACTACAATTAAATGCATTAATGAGGTTATTTGCTGCCTTGGAAAATATTCCACAACCTGCCAGAACACAGGCAGGAAGTTGTTCCAGCTATTTGTGCTTCGGTTATGACATCTCACTTCTTCACTGTTATGCCCTATTGACTGCCATGGAGTTAAACATGAGGGTGCTGAGTATTACTGTAATGCAGTAAGCATGTGTTGTATACATTACTAAAGTTTTTTCATCACCCTTGTCAATCTGAAGTGTTTGCAGCTCAAGTGTTGCATGCCCGTGATTTTACATGCCATAAAATGAGATGCACGTTGCTAAACTGCTTTGCCCCACTAGGTTTGATTTGTAAACCATCACTACTAACTGATGTTCCTTGCAATCTGTAGTACTATACCCATGGAGAATTTTTATTAACAAGACAATGTAGATTAATGCTTGGTGCAGAGCGTATTGATGATATAACAATTTGTACATAACAAACATGAGTGAGCATTTGCTCATGGAATAATTTATTCTACTGGTGAATGAATGCTTCTAACTAAACCTATTTCATATAAATCTCTTCACTAAATCTGCTTTTGACTGTCATTTGCTCATTGTCCAAGTGCAGAGACCCTATCATTAAAAACCTAGGAGTTAATGTTATCCTCTCTGTCATATGTTTATACTAACAGGATTTTATCTGTGGTTCACCTGCAGCTTGACATGGTACTACATAAATCAATTTTGTATTCTGTAGGCTTCACCTTTACTGGAAATCTACAGTATCAAAACATTATGTGTGAATTTACTGTTGCATTTTTGACCTACTGTCCTTATCTTCCCTTAGCACCTGAAGAATTTTTCTTACTACTTTCCACCTGAAATTAACTCTGAAGTAAGATTCAATTCAACCTGTTTCAAAGAGAAAAAATAATTTAAACTGGATAAATATAAAAATCCTGCCATCTAACACTGATGACCTGGAAACCCGAAGACAAAATGAGGAAGTATTCTTCCAACATGGCTGTAAAGTTCTGTCCTCTTATTGTTTGTTTTTATCACACAGCCTTCAGATTCCTCAGTCAGAGGCATTCAATAATTTTTATTAACTCGTCCCTCTGCCTCACTGGCTAGTTTTAAAATCCATTATTAATACAATATTTGACCAATATAGTTCATTAAACAATTAATATTTCCCTCATATGCCCTGACAGGCTGCAAGGCTTACATCTATTCTATGACCCTAGCCTGCAGCTGCCTGTAGCACACTGCTGTGTGCTGAAGCCCAGTCCACTGATCCCCTGCACTGCACGTCTACCTCTGAACCTGGCCCAAGTGTGAAGCAAAGGAACAGGCTGCCCAGGAGAGGACTCAGGCAGGGGAGTGTTGCAGACAGGTCAGTGGAAAGGGTCATGCACAGCCCATACCTCTGTTGGCAGAGCTTGCTGGAGCTATCCTTCTGTCCAGAATAAAGCCTGAGTTTGAGCCTGTGTACCAGAGGCAGTGCAGACAAAGGCTTGGTCAGCTTTTTTTCATTACCCCTCTATTGAAAGTGGCATCTTCAGTTTTGGATGTTCCAGCAGCAGTTTCAGATCAGCTCTAAAGGCCTCTAATTCTGCCCAGTCAATCTATAGATGAGGTCTGAGCAGATTCTCCATGTTCCCCTGGCAAGTTGTTTGACTAGAAACACAGATAGACTTTATTGATACAGCTAGTGCAAAAAAGTTCAGAAAAAAACCCACCTCAGAATCGTAACACAGATATCTGGAAATAGCCATCTGTAACAAACAGCTACTGGCAGCAACATGAACAATGTTGAATGTGAATAGCACTTCATTCTGCACCCTCTAGCACAGGTGTCTTTTGATGCTAGCCATATTCATTAGGAAACTAAAATGTTCAGTCACCCTTAACAAAAGCCATGGACATAGGCAGTTACTTTCTACTGAATGTTACATTTGTCTGTGATTATTTCCATGAAATTGTATCAGAAAAAAATGTATTCTTTTGGCAACATAGATAGTCAAGACCCTCAAAGATCTCTTTCTAGAGGGACTTCAGAGAGTAGATGGTATCCAGGTAAAAAAAATCATGGAAACAGTTTACAAGATTTCTTGCAAAAGCTTAACAAACCAAAATGTAGCCTAGGATGACGTTCCTGTATAATTCACAACAGTATACCTGACCATTTTGCAGATAGTGGCATTGCCATAGAAGGCATTACTAAAATGTGTCAAGTCTCCTTACAGGGAAATCTGAGCAAAGATGGTAGATGGAAAGGGACTGAATCACAATGAAGTACATTCCGACAGCAGATACCATGCTATAGGAGCAGAAGGGTAACAGAAGAGTTCAGTCTGCAGGGTGATGGTGATTTATACTTTGGCTTGGTTAGATTCCAGAAAGGTTGTATACATGTTCATATCTGTTCTTTCTGATACACTTCCAATGAAGTGGCCATCTCAGAAGCAAAAGTAGTAATTTCCTGTAATACTCTATTAATACTACTGCAAATGTTTTTTTCTTGTCTTATAAAACTATGTTTCTAAATATGTACACTTGTGCTTTGTAACACAATGGAGTCCCAATCTCCATAAATGCCACAGCAATATGAATGCAAATACCTATAGGAGCATAAGGATGGAGAAAATACATTTTTCTTCAATAAAGTCTACTTAGTCAATAATTATACTAATTTATAGCTAGTCTACCTAGTACTTAAATTTTTCCTGTCCTTCAAAGACTTGGAATAAAGAGAACATCCATCTGATAAGAACAGTGTCTGTCCCGGTAGAATGTACCAAAACCAATTCTAAGTAAGCATCCTTATCATTCATCAAATTGAAAATATTTCACTGAGACTATTCAAATTCAGTAAACTCTAAGGAGTCGTTGACATAGATTTTTCAGTCTTTAAAGTCCCTGGTCAATGTTTACATTTCCATTTCAGAAGCTGTATTGAAAGGAGTGTAATTCTTCCCTTCCAGTAGAATGAAAGCCTCTGAGGAAGAAGAGTTGTCCTCTCCCTTCCTTTATAATAAAAAGCCCCTGACTTGGTGAGGTAGAAAAACCCCATTTTGAAGAAAATTAAGAAATGCTATGGGTCAAAAGCCTGGACTATGTGAGAATCCTGTCCTTCATTTTCATTTTATTCTGAAGTTACTTGGCCACTTGTTATTTTAAAGAAAAAGCCTCAAACTTTGGGTAAGGATAAAGCAGATTTTGCAGGTAGCATGAAAGAGTAGCTCTGAGAAACAACATACATTATGCCTGTTCATCTTTCCAGGTTCTTTGAGCTGGAGAAGGCAGTACTTTCTGAGGCCAGATATCCCAGGGATGCACAGATAAGCCCAAGTGACTGTTTATTTCATTTCCTAGTTGCTATAACCACCTGTCATCCTGACAGCTAAGTGCTCTGATTACGGAAAATTAAAACACAAAAGGAGAACCAAGCAAAACCAGTTAATCAAATGCTAAACAAAATAAATGGGTCTTGCCTGCTGCCCTGAATTCATTCAAATTAATCACTGATTAGAACTATAACAAAACATAAACTGTTCTACTCCATTTTCACCTGCTTACCAGTTAACAAGGCAATCCTTAGTAATTTTAAGTTTTCAAGTTCCCATTCCTAGGCATGAGGGGCAGTAGACAATAAAAAGAAATTTACACAGCACCATTATCTCTCTTAAGACTAATTTATTAAAGATACTTTCTAATAGATTCTCTTATTTCTCATTCATTTTTATCCAGGCTTCCCAAGAGGATGAGGTTTATGTGATCAGGAGAGGTCAACATTTCAGGGGAAGAGGGAAGAAGTTGATGCATCTTTTAGTAGGCCAACTGTTGAACCTGGTAGTGTCCAAATAAATGCAACAGAAGCTTCACATTGGGAATTATACTGAACAACATCTAGTGAAACAGGCAGCCACACTGAGAAAACACATCTCCTCTGCTTGCTCTGAGGGAGATGTTACAGTGGAAACTCTCATGTTGTTGAACAGCTCAGTAAGCTGACACGGAGAGAAGATCTTACAGATGCCACAGCCATAGGAAAGCTTTAATCGAAGTTCATAACCTAAATAAAATATCTGTAAGAATTTGAATTTAATTCTTTTTCACACTCATGAGAGCACTTCCACATTAGTGTTCTGATATTTCACAGACTCAGAGAATGGTGCAGGATGTCTGGAAGTCAGTCAGTCCAATCTCTTAATGTGGGACCAAAGTTGTTCTCTGTATGTAACCTGCAGAGGGAGTTGGGTTGTGATACACTGGACTTTGTAGGAGTCTTATATGCCAGTCTTGTAAAAAGTGTTCTGGAGAAGGCAGGGGTCTGCTTTTGAACATTTAAAATTGACTCTATGGTGAAGAGCATTCTGAGGAAGCTTCATAAATGTAAGACAGGTAAAAATTGAACTGGAATTGAAACTCACTTGAAGTTTATTATGAAAACTGTTCCATGTATGACAAGCAGAAACAAGGAAGTTCTGGTTTAGCATGCTGCAATTTGTAAGTGACCATTCCTATGGGAGCCTGAAAGTCTCCACCAAGTGTATTTGTGTGCTCATTAATTACACTGCTGAGGCAATCTGTGTTGAACATAAATTCATGGCATGCTAACTATTATAACCATCATTAAAACACCATTAAAATATAAGGCATCTGTAGTGTATTTTTGTCAATAGAACAAGCAATAAAAAGTCTGTCTCACGCAGTTTAGCAGTCATGAAGTGATAATGAACAGTATGTTATAAACTACTAAATTCAGAGACTGTAGTAAATAGTACTTTAACATCAGTAAATTTCAACCACTGGAACTCTGGTCAGATAACATTTTATTAGACAAAAATAAATTAATACATAAAGATCAACAGGTAAGGTAGATGTTAAATTTACCTTTCCTGACTTTTAATGTAGAAGAACTGTTTAAAGATCAATGCAAATATAGAAGGTCTCCAACACTGTGATCATATCTACCCTTAAAATGATCTTTTATACTGACGTATCACTGCCAGCTATGTCTTCACCACCTGAATGCATTAACATGCTTGAGAATTTATAACTTTAACCTATTGTGGTCAGAATTCTTTTTCCCTTAAAATATAAGCTAACACTTTTTTTTTCTATTTCTTCCATGGATTTAGTATAGCTTTAGCCTTCAAACTTTTTGTCTTTGGAGGTTACCATGTAATCTTGAAAAGTTTTGTGGATAAATTAAATAAAATTAAATGAGTGCAGTTAAACAGAAAGAAACCTCAAGATATCAGGCTGTAAATACTACATTAAGAGTCAGCAGACAATAAAGATCCTACAGCCTAGATCTGTCTTCAAATGCACTGAGATGTTTTATTTTCTATTCATACATTTAGACTCGGTGCATGGAAAATACGCCCACATGACCCTTTTTTATTCGATGTAGTCACACAAGTGAGAATGGGAGAAGAATTTAAAGATAGTGAGGTTCAACAACTGGTCTATAACTGGAATTGAACTAAGATCCTGTAATAAAGTTTTTTGGTTTATGGCAAATTGATCTTTTTTTTTAACTAACTATTAGATAGGTCTTGAAAATATACTTATTTAGCCTATCACTAGTATAGTCTGCTTTATTTTTGTGTTTTCTTTCTTAACTACATTGATTCCTCAGGTGCACTGCTGTCGACAGGAAAGACTCATCTGTGCAAACATGCCATTGCCAGTGGCCATAAAGGAAAGTGCATTTTGCAACCCCAGAGATTGCTAATACTTGCAAAATCTTTATGCTTATATTCACACAACAGCATACTCCTCTCATGAATGTAATCTAATGTCATCTTTGCCTGAAGTTCAAATGTTTTCAATAGCATATCTACTCTCTCTCCCCTCCACTTCTCTCCTAGATGCTCATGAAAGGCTCAGGCAAGAAGGGGAAATTGAAACATTTTACGGTAGTTGGGAGTATGCTTCTTAAGGCTGTTGTAGATTATAATGCTTTCTAAATGCTTATTATTTTAAAAAAACCCTACATTTTTAACCCTTAAAGCAAACAAACAAACAAACAAAAAGGCCTGAAATACAGTTATTCAGTTTACTGTGGACATTTAAGGGAAAGAGGGAGTAAGTTATCAATGATAGAATTTTCACTTGCTGCTGAAATAGTCTTAACACAGTGACATATACTATTTGGGTAGAAATTCATGGTGGTTATTCAAGAGCTTAAGCTGGATTGTTTAAAATGATTTCTGTTCAACCATAGCTGCTTATAGCACTGAAATTACCTGTCCAAATCCCACTGCTTGCACATGGCATGCAGAGACTTGACTTGGTGAGTCAACATGAACAGGGTAGAGCTGCATCTCTAAGACACCTTGGAAAGGGAACTTGGCACACAAGCAGATGAAATAGGATAGAAAACACGTGTTTAAGTGTGCAAATTGCTGTGCACAAGTGTTGGTAGGTCCATACATCCAGAGAGTAAAACTGATGAGTAAGACGAGATTTTCCACAGACATTGTGGAGACAGTTTGGTAAGTGTCCTACCATCAGCCTTAAGGACCACAGAAGCACAACAGCTAAATGCTGCTTTCTTGCAATGAGTAATAACAGGAATTTTAGTCTTTAGTATTTCTGTTTTATATGTTATTATCTATTGGTTAAGTTGGCTTGCATGTCGTCTTAGAGCTGAAAATAATTCACACTAGTAAGTCATTTTACACTGGATGGTATACTTCTTAGTCTGGGCATTAGAAAACAACACACCACTAAAACTCATTGTTACTGAAAAAAGTGAATTATAGCAACCTCAAATTATAAATCACTTCAGCAGGAGAATGCAAATAATTTCTAGCCAACCACATGCTATTTATATTTCAATGCAATTTTCTTTCTTTTAATTTCTAAACACTAGAGATCTGTTATGTACCCTAAAGTCCAGATTAAGGCTGTCACCTTTTCAAAACATCCCAAATAATTAAATCATATATTTTATCATTTCGTGGGAAAATAGTAAAAGTAGATGTGTTTTCTATTACATATCAAAACATATTTTCTCTTGCATAGCAAAATGAAACCCAGGACTGAGTTTGTTTCCCACTTACAAACAAAATATCCAGTTTCTGTTAGTAAAGAGAAAGGATAACATTGAATATTTTTCATCTTGTTGTCCTCAGGGTAGCAGATATGAAAGGACAACAGTGTAGTAAATTTCTAATAAAAAGATGATAAAATAGTCCATAAAAATGGAAATAAATGAAGGCCAGGGCACGGATTCCACCCCAATGGTTTCTCTGTGCACATAACATCCCAGCATCTACACAAAATTTTATAGTTTTCATAGAGCTCAGAAGAGATAATCAAGAGATTCTTGATTATTTATTTAACTAGGAAAAGAGTCTTAGGAGGTACCATCCTAAATCAGTGACTCTAGTCTTCTGTAATCCCTGACCACAGGTTGGTAGGGTGACTGCTTTGCACTCCTTGGGCCAGGGAGCTCCTCCCCTCCTGTAGTAAACAAAAGCCCTACCACAAAAGAGCAGAAGCCAAAGCTGAAATGTGCCCTGGAAAGAAAATAGGAGAGACTGAACACCATCTGCTACACAGCCAGGTCCTCAGATGATTCTAGGAAATGTATAATTGCAAAAAAAGGCAGACTTCTTCCAAAAAATAATCCCTGCAGGCTTTGTCAGTCTGATCTGGGAGAAACATCCACCCTCTGCCTCACATCTGGAGAATGGATAAGCAACTGGCAACAGACTATCTGGAAGCGGGATAATATTTAATCATGTTTAATTACCTCTTATCTAATTTTTGAGTGAAGGACAAGAATAGATCTTACAAGATCTGTGGCCAGCAGGTTGAGGGAGGTGATTCTCCCATCTGCTCTGCTCTTGTGCGACTCCACCTGCAATGCTGTGTCCATATCCAAGGCCCCCAACATAACAAGGACATGGACCTGTTCAAGTGGGTCCAGAGAGGGCAATGAAGATGATCAGGGTGCTGGAGCACGTCACTTATGAGGACAGGCTGAGAGAGTTGTCATCGTTCAGCCTCTAGAAGAGAAGGCTCCAGGGAGACCTTATAGCGGCCTTTCAGTACTTAAAGGGGGCTACATGGAAGATGAGGGACTCAGTGATAGGATGAGAAGTAATGGTTTTAAACTGAAAAAAGATAGATTTATATTAGCTATAAGGAAGAAATTCTTTACTGTGAGGGTGGTGAGACACTGTAACAGGTTGACCAGAGAACTTGTGGCTGCCCCCTCCCTGGAAGTGTTCCAGGCCAGGTTGGACGGGGCTTTGAGCATCCTGGTCTAGTGGAAGGTGTCCCTGCCCATGGGAGGGGGGTTGGAACTAGCTGATCTTTAAGGTCCCTTGCAACCCAAACCATTCTGTGATTCTATGATAAGTTGGGAAAAATACATTGTTTCACCAGCTGCCTCTTTTAAGAAGCAGTGAAAATTTGTCACTGTAACTGCTTTGTAAATGGTGGTCAGAGACACGGCCTCAGCATTCAAAGGCTGTGTCACATAGGATTAGACTACTTCTTAGCAATCTTTTTATCTGGAAGTGGTTTTATATTTAAAATCAGACATTGCATGACTGCTTCAGGGGTAGTGGTCAGATTTCTAAAAGTAGATATCAGCTTTCCACTACTAAGCTCAAACTATTAAGTAAGAGATATTACTTTCAGAAAGCTGTTTCATGCTTCATGTTGAAATGCATTGATCTCAGTCTGGTTTCTAGTGGCCCAATTTTCCACATCAGAAAATGAATAAAAAATAAAAGAAAATACTATAACAGTTTGCATTTATTAACAACTTGGTTGGCTTTCTCAGTACAAAAAGAAAAGAAGACAGAATGGGGCTGAAGAACAATTTGCTTTCATCTTTTAGACAGTCTCATCTTCAGGGCAAATCATGGCAGTAGGTCAGATGCGAGAGTTTTATTTCCTCTTATTACTTACCAGATTTTATTAAAAAAAAAAAAAAAAAAAGTCCACATGTTCCAATCTGACTTTCACAGAGAGTGAAATTTAATTTAAAAACATATAGTAAAAAGAAGAATATACAAGCAATTTAGATCTCCATAAAAATGGCACAGTAAGAGGTCTCAGAAAATTACCAAGGACAGTGGCAATGTTAATTTATCTGTGCCACAGAACTGCACAAGTTATTTATAGCCTTAAGCTCCTAGTTTAACTTAAAGTTGTGGCTTAAAGGATTCTTGAATGATACAGTCAAGCAGCTTCATGTATTTGCTAACAAGGATATTTACACTGCTGTAGTAAAACCTTAAATAGCAAAGCTATACATTATTTTCTCATGCTAAACATGTGAGAGAGACAAAGAGGAGGAAAACACTTTCACATGACTCTTAAGGGAAAGTTAATGAACTGCCACAGTTTAAATGATGTTGTCTCTATAGATACTACATCAAACTAAGCCCAAACCCATTTATTGACTTCTGAGAGCATCCTCAAAAAGCCTTCTGTTACAGAGCCCAAAATAGAATGCCACAAATGAAGAGAATGAACCTTCATTTACACATACAATATGCACACACATATACACATATATAGCCACATATTTACACACACTATGAGTATAATAAAGGTCTCTCTTAATTTCCTAGGCATCTTCTTTATCTTGTTTCGTCAGAACTTAATTAGCCCATGCATTAGTGCTCTGCGTGGATTCAGTACAAAGATGTTGCAGTGCCTGAACCAGCATTTTTTTGCCTCCACTGAGAAAAGTGAGAGAAGTGTTGCTCATTGTTCTGAATACCAGCTTACAAGTTTCATGAATCATTGACATGGACCTAGGAAACCTTGATATAATGTTGGTATGTACAAGGAATACACAGCATCCAGAGGAATGCTTCATACATGTTTAATTTTTACCAGCCCACTGGGGTTCCTTGCAACTGTTTTCTATTACTGTTCATAAAATTCAATTTTTCCTTTAGCAAGATTTATATTAATGAAGTGTCATTGGAATATATTCTAATAGCTATAATGACTGCACAGGCAGTTTTATTGTAAAGAGATGTCCAACTTGCTTTCAGCTCAAAAGCTATTTTAACAGAAAAGAATGATATAAGGCTATCTTTTAGGTCGTATCAGGCTAAACTAGCACAGGCACTCAGACACTGCAAACTGAAACTACATTTGGAAATGACAGGCTCTGAACATATTTGTTCTTACAGACTTCTGTGGCAGGCTGAACCTATACAGCTGAAAAAATTGTGAAGAAAAAGGATGCTCCAAATCCTGAATCAATCAACAATCTTATTGTTAGATAGTAAAAAGGTCTTTAAATTAATCTCAATGAGGCATTGTAAGATTGCAATATTAACAATGATTTATGATTCTATTTACAATTATGTAAATTGTAATATTAGCTATTTTATGTCATTGATACTTTTTGTAAGATGTAGTTTGCGAATTCTTATGAAGCTAGGTAATATTGCTCAATGTAAATCATATAATGCAAGAAGGGAAAAGTCAGGTAATATGCAAACTGCAAAGCAAATCTGAGCTGAGAAATATTGAACATATTTCAGAATTAACATATTGAGGAATCTTTGTGTAATTCTGGATGGACTTGAAATTGAGTTTTAACCTGGATTTTTGTAAGTACCAGAGATAATCAAATAAGTAACATGATGATGTAGCCTATATGTACTACTGGCGTAGGAGTGGGTAGAGATCTCCAGGAATGGCTCTGAAGATTTATTTGCATACAGTGACATCATGACAATGTTAAAGTGGGACAGAGTGGGACAAGAGAGCTTGAACACTTGTCCTATCTCTAAAGGCAACACCCCAGACATTTGCTAACATTAAGATGTTCAGAGTTGAGAAAAATATCCTAGAGAAAGTTTAGATAAGGGTTGGGAAAGATTTGGTTCAGATATGTTGCATCAACTTCGATGGCTGTTTTGTAATAGATTTTCAAACCTTGCCATCAGGAATGTAATTTTTTCTTAGGTTTGTTTCCTTTTCGAGCCTTCCTCATGTTTAAGCTTAATGCAGACATATTTGAGAAGACATGCATTACTTTTTATTTCTTGGTATAAGCAAATCTATGTCAAGCCATGCTGAACGAAAAATCTTGCTACCCAAAATATGATACGATAATGTATTACTTGGGATCCCTAAATTCATCAAATAATGAAAAATAACATTTTCAAGAAAACAGGTTAGCTTTGATGAAAAAAAATAAGCAATACGGGCAACGATCTTGGCAGCTTCTGTTTCCTTGTTTCCTCTTTAAAAAACATTAATAAAGTTAATGAACAAATGGATGCAGTTAAGTACATGGTAAATCAGAAGCAGAACACTAAATACTAGCAACGCAATTATATCTTCCTGATCCTCCACCAGTGAACAAAAATAAAAACTTGCAGAAGCATCAAAGGAATTTTCATCTCAGTTTAAGAAGCAGAACCCTGATTAGTGTCAGACTTGAACTAAAACTGATTATAAGAGGTTATGGGAACTAGAGGGGAAATTTTGAAAATATATAAATTATGACAATAAAGATCTTTGATATCTATTCTCTTAGATTACCTGAGTGAAAAACCAAAATGTATACCTTGGCAGAGCTTCATAATGCTTTTCTCTTAAAGCAGCAATTCATGTCCCTTTATTTACCTCTCTTTATTTGCAGAACAAAAAGGTCCACCAATATGAATTTCTCTGAAGGACATTTTTTTCCCCCTTTTTCTCCTGGTGTATATGGAAGAGTAGCAAAGGTCCTGGGGTCTGCTGGCAGATGATAAAACACATATTTCATTTTCTGGGAATGATACATTTTGTAAGAGATGCCAGTTTCTTGAGGCTGACAACCAAAAAGATGTAAAGTGAAGAGAACTGTTCCTGATGTTAGACTTTTGTTTTTTAAGGGAGGAAGAGTTGGTAGAAGTGGAGTTTTACTTGTGATGTAATATAATAACCAACAGCTAGCCACTGGCTGCAAGGCAGACTGAGTTATAGCAGCTTCTGAATGGTGCTACATTTTCAAATGATGACACTTTGAGGTTTGAATTTGATTGTCTGGCTGCCAAAGAAAAATCTCTCTTTTGTCCTTTTCGTTTTAAAATATCTTCTAGTTAAAGAGTTTGGTTTTGCATTCAGCATCTAATAACAAGATTTGAGTACCTGACAAAGGAAATAGCTATACTGCCTGTGGGAATGCAAATAACTATTTGTCCAAGGATAACTATACCTGTACAGGTGTAGTTTTCTCTATTCTTATGATTTGATTTTTTAAAATTTTCTCAAAAATATACTATAATTATTACTTTTTTTTTTTAAAAAAAATAATATTATGGTAGAAATTCAGCTATGGGAATAAACAGGAATTTCTAGGTTTTATGATGCTTATTTTATTTTGCAGGAAAATAACCTAAGCTATAATAATGTTTTCTTCTGCTGAGCACATTAGCTATTAGGTGTGGAGAGTGCCTGCCACCTGAGAAGGCAAAACTATCTAATAATAGAAGGAGGGGATGGAGGCTGGCTGCCAAAAAAAGGTGGAATAGCTGGCAGCTGTGATGGATGACCTAGTAACAAAGATGAAGAAGTCTTAGCAGGAGTGCACAGATAGAGAATAAAACATAGGGTAAAAGGAGAAGAGACAAGAGGAAGCAAATGGATCTGAAGTGGCAAAAAGGTATTGTTCAAAGGAGTAGGTGAAAAAAATATCACTTTATTTGTCACAAATCAAAGGAGGGTGAGAGAAAACTTGTCTTAGGAAATTGACAAGATTGTTTTAATATTATTTTTCCCCAGGAGAAAAAACTGAATACAGTAATTAGGGAATTTAAATTAACAACTGAAGAAAATCCATTAATGAGAAATAAAATTAGTCTAGTTCACAAATCACAGACTGTGTCTGACAGGCACGTTATTCTTTTGAGAATCTTAAAAGGACAGAAGATATGCACCAATTATATTCAATTTAGCAAGGTACTGCATCTAACTCTTCTATGTGACTGCACAAAAAAAGCTGGATTTTACCATTCTCATGGAGGCAAAAAGAAATAAAACCCATTAAGTTGTGATTAATAATACATTATATTTCCAACAAATGTGTGGATTAAAGCATTATCCTTAAGAAATAATTTCCATGCATGAGAACTTTTCATATCTTTACAAATAATATAGAGGATGGCTTAACCAGGAATGCTTTCAAACTAACAGAGAGTGAGAATCATACACTCAACTATTATGGGAAAAATATTAACTAATTGAATTTTTTAAAAAAAGCAGTGATGTGTGTAATACAATGATGTTTAACAATATCCAATGTAATACAAAAGAAGTGGTAAAGTTGTATTAGATGAGCATTTTGCCCTAGGCTACTTCCTTGGAAGGAGCCAAGGAATTTCAGCCTCTGTCCTCCCACCACTTCCCCACTGAAATGAAGACCCATGAACCTTATGCCACTGACTATACAGGTGTATGTAATTCCCACCAGAAGATGAAAAGTTAGCAACAGAAGTAAATTTATGAGTGGTTAAGTGTGAATTGACTTTGTATACAAATCTGTAATAACTGAATCCCTGGGTTATTTTACAAAATGCTTGCTTAGTCCAGGCAGATGGATGTTTATACTATGCAGTTACCATAGTGCTTGGTGTAGTGCTAAATCCTGCTGAAAAGACAATATGTTTACTAAGACTCAGCCATGCAGTAATACATCCACACCACTTCCAGTCAGCTCAAAATTTAAGTAGGACTGGCTCCTTTTCACCTGCAAAAGCCTGTCTAAACATACATAAAGATAAATGATAGTCTCTACAGGCAGATCATGGGAGTTGTATGAAGCCTTTCCATAAGAGGTTTTTTCAGCTCCTGAAGAGATGTAATCAGCCATGTGGCCTGTAAAGTTGAAAGACTGTGAACAAAGGTGCTAAAAACCCCACAGGTAACAGTTGCCAGGTCTGACCATAATTATTTCTCTACTTCAGAAGCAAAACAATTGTCATATTTATCAAGGGGCAAATGGGTGACTTAGAGCCTACCGCAAACACTTGAATGTGCAGGCCATGAGATTTACTGAAAGCAGAACTAAAACATGGGTGTCTTGGTCCTGAGTATTGCACTTGAGCAAGTGTGCTGCAGCTATCAGACAGCGAGTTTTGTAACAGCACAGTTGCCAAACACAAATTAAAAATTCAAGACATTTTCCACAGATTGTTAATGAGATGTCTTTTTAAAATCCAATTCGGGGAATGTTTTGATGAAGGCTAAACTTGGCACAAGGCCATAGATCAATCAAAGAAGCATGCCCAAGTATAAGGAAATTCAAAGCAAAATGTAGAGAACTAGCAGGACTACAACAATGATGTTCGTAAGTCCTGGTGAGTTTTATAGTGTTAGGTGTCATCTTTCACTGGACCAGCTGATATTCCTAGAAAAATTGGCAAGCTTTTGAACTCAATGTCTTTCCATCAAGTCTGATAAAGTGTAACAAAAGGCTAAATTTGGAACATACAATGCTACTCTTAATAAAATCCAATTATGATTATATACATTTATTATATACATTGAAGTTAAAAGCCTCAGTGAAACTGAAAAAGAAAATTTATTAGGGCTTTTGTTATGGTAAGATATCATCAGGATATTGTAATAGGCTGTAAAAAAATACATCTATTATATATCTGATTTTCATATTGACTAGAGTTATGGATTTTAGTTGATAGGCTCACCTTTAGGAAGTATCTCAGTGCTCATCAAAGAGGAGGTATGAAAAATCTGAAGTGGAATGGTTGTTTTCAATGTTAACTCTGTTTCTGCATTTCATCAGTTGGCTGCATGAATTTTTTCTTGTGCATACTGATTATTTTGTTTCAACCAGCCTTCTTTGTTTCAAAATCTTCATGAGAACATTTAGGAAAAGGAAAACCACACAGCTTCATCCACAATTCCTCCATCTCAGAATCCTTTTACAGGCTGTCCGCAATCAACAAGCGGAGAAACTTTGTCAGACCCATGGCTTCTGAAAACAGAATCTTCCTCAATAAGTATCAGAATTGATGTGATGACAGGAACAGTCCTCAAAACCGTCATTGCTCAGTGTGCCTTTTTTGGAAACACAACAAACATTTTCTAGAAGCCACAGATACTAAACAACCTTCCTCCTAATGCTATGGGCATCACTGTGGGAATTACTAGCCTATAGAACAGCATCCCATTCATTTCTGGGCACCCTTATCAGCTGTCTTTGTTAAGGACTAGCTGAATCCAGAGCTGTTCAGGACCCCATAGGTTGCTCCTTTATGGTCCGGGAGAGCTGAATCTGGTGTACTTGCAGACCCAGAGGTCTTGCCCATGTCAGCCTGACGTGTACTGTTTCAGCCCCTTTTGCAAGTCCAGCCAGCACTGATGCTGAAAATGAACTCCAAGAGATAGATACATAAAACTCACCCAATACACAGAGGACACTAACACAGCCAGCCACACAGACCAGCACAGGTGCCTTTACTGATACTGCATAAAAACCCACAGCACTCTCAATAGCACAGCTTACTCTCACTGCTCCTCTCTAGCTGAGGCTCACAGTTGAGATATGTACACACCCTTGCTCTCTGTGATTGCAACACCCATAGATTCAAGGGGCCCTCTGATATGAGCTCAGGCTCTAGGTCCATCAGATCTCCATGCCTGGGTCCTGGTCTCCTCCCCCAGTCACTGACTCTCACCTTGGTCATTCCAGATGTGGGTCTCACTAGTTAGTCCAGCCTGAAGTTCACTAGTGAGTTTCATAAACCCCCATGCCCAAAGGGACTGGGTTTCAGGAGGGGAGCACACAGCTTCTGAACAGCACACAGATCTCTAGCACAGATCCCTCCTGTTGTTAACCCTCAGACCTACAGGCTGCTGTGATATTCTTTAAACACCAGGGCTGAAAGCCTGGGCTTCCTCAAGGATTTATGCAGCTCTGGCATAATCAGGTGTTTGCTCTGAGATTGCTCTATCTTATCTCTGAAATAAAAATGGGCTCCCTCTATCAGAAAAAAAAAAAAAAAAAAAAGTTCAGAGGTTATGTCTACATGTGCTCTACTGTGAACATTAACTTGTTACAAGGAAGCAAGAAAGGAGTGACTGTATTGCAAGCTGAATTATGTTATGCTTATGTTTCTCTGTTTCTTTTCAGAGTCAGATACCTTTGTCTTAGCATAGCCTGGGCTGAGACTATGTAACGAGACCTGCAGTAAGAACGGTTTCTCTCTGGAATCACATAGACTCAGAGAAAAGAATTTTATCTCCTTGCAATGCAAGAGTTTTTTCCATGGGATATTTGCCATAGTTTACCAAGACCTCATTATCTGATTTTCCTCTCACTCCCTAGTATCCTCCCATTTCATCTCAGACTGCTTTTCTTTTCCTTCTCTGCACTGTATTTTTGCCTGGTAAGATCGAGCTCTGAGACGGTGCTCATTGTTTGGACAAGAGTGTGAAAACTTTTGGCAAATAAGATTAGTGAGGCTCTGTGGGAGACAAGTAAGTGCTTGAACATACTGTATTATTTAGATGTCTCATTTTTAGATATGTCCTGTCTCATCAGTTCTGTAACATAAGATTTTACAGATGTATCAGCTTTTGAAAAATGAAAAGTATTGAAAAAAGTCTATGAATTATCTTGCAGTGTGCACTGTATATAAGTAAAACAACACTTATGGGCAAATTGTTATCAATTAACAGTATACTGAATTTATATCATTTTGCCCCACGAACAGCAGAAATAATAGCATAAATGGACAATTAAGAGACATATTCATTAGAATAGCTGTATGAAAATGGCATTATCGAACTATATGATAGAGATATTTTTCTCTGCTCTTTTTTTTTTTTTTTCTCTTCAGGGACTTAACCAAGGCACTTAAGTTAGAAGCCAACTTCTCCAATCTGTCTAAATAAGAGAGAGAGACTACAGAAACCTGTGAAAGGTGATTCATATCTCCTCGTATCAATTTTCTCGTATCAATTTGATCACATTTGGTTTTTTTATCTTGTTTTTTATGAAGACAAAGAAATGTTGTTTACCCATGCAAAGTACATAAGAGTAGAAATTTGCAGCCATCACCCTGTTAAAATCTGTCAGGATATTAGAATATGTTAAAATATGACAGAATTGAGGTTTCCTTTACATGATCTCCCTTTACATGATCTCATACTATTTTTCCCTTTCCTTTTCCTTCATTGGATGTGCAAAGTTGATCTCCTATATTAAAGAGTCAGCATTATGTGGTGAAGAAAGCTGTTGATTGCAGGATTCTTGCTTGTTGCTGAATTTGGAAAGAGCTTACTGAGTGACTAATGTGATTGCAAGAAGAGAGAAAAGGTCTCATTAGTCAAAGCAAATGAATGATTCAATGGAAAATTCCTGTGTCAAGTCAGTTAATCTGTCTCTTCACAGATGGTCACTATTATCTCTTTCTTATTTTCTGAATGTTCAGCTTGATGACCTGATATCTAATTGATGGACATGCTACTCAGTCACAGTAACAAATAGCAATGAGTGGGAGCTAAGTTTTGGATATAAGAAGTGCCATTCAGTGTTCTGCAAATAATAGGTACTAGAAACATCAAATTAGTGACTGAAGTTGCAGAACATTTTCACACTTATCTTACCTATTCTTGTCTTTCAGTGGCAAAATGGAACTCTTTTCTTGGCAGAAAAGTTAGACTAATACATTAAAAAAGGTTTTCATTCTCAAATCCATAGTGATGGGTGTTGAAGGAAAATCTAGAAGCAAATTTTGATCAAGGTACCATAGAACAAGGGATGAATATAGAGGGTGGAAAATAAAGACATGCTGTTCTAAATACAACATATGATCATATAATTACAACTTTTGCACAGTGCACAAGCATCCTTATATAGGCATTACCTAGCTTTGATTTTCTTAGCTCAGTGTTTTTAAACAGGAACCTAAACATGAGGGGTTGATTTCAGTATAAAACTCATTTTGTAGTTCTAAGAGAGACAATTTTCTAAAATGTACTTTACATAAAATGCTTTACAAATGCCTTACATAAAATGCTACTTACATTCCTACATTTGGTGTGAGAAGCCAACCTCTCTTACTGGTTTCTGCATGTAAAGAGCTGAAGGAAGTAATGCCTCAAACATTCATGGACACAGAAAACCTCAAGGACAAGCTGTGACCTTTATGATTATTCTAAGGAATGTCACCCAAGGAAGCAGGAGTGTATCTAAGGATGCATCCCCCACTCCCTTGCAGTTGTATTGACAAACTCCTTAGATAAGCCTCAAAGGGGGGGAATGTGGATTGAGTGAAACCAAATGTTTCTCATCAAGCACAAAGACCACTAATCACTGGCTTCATTGTGTAAGCCCGAAGAGGTGACAAGGCCTGATAAGAGGTGAGCATTTCTGCCCCAGAAGCCAGATGATTGCTCAAGAAGCTTGAAGTCAGCAAAAATCTCTGGGAACAGAAAAAAAAAAAAAAAGTGGGCTGGGTGAGTACAACCACCAACTCAATTGGACAAGGGATGGTGCACCCCATTTCCCCCTCAATGCATGTGCAGAACCCATGCTCCACCTTTTTCCTCATCTCTTATGGAAATGAGTTTGTGGAATACCTACTCCTCCTTGTCTAGTATGCTAATCAGCTGATAAAATTAACTTAAAAGGCAACAGAAAACTTTGCTGTGTGTGCACCCACCACCCAAGATTACCAGACCTGAGACAATACTGGATCCAGGGGTGGTGATCTGGATTTCTTTGACTCGTTTTCCCTGCCTGTTCCCTGCCCTTTCCCTTTCCTATTGCTTATTATCCTTTTCCAAGTTTCAATTGTTTTCTACTGCAAGTAAAACATTTTAACTGGTTGTTTGGTGTCATTTCACCTTAATTTAACCCAAGGGGATCACAGAACCTTTGCAACTCTCTGGGCTTCCAATCTGGTTTGTGACACTGTGTAATGAATGATTCTTGAAAACCAAGGCTTATTCTTAAGAGCCTAAACATGAATTTTGCATCCTAACTTCAAAATTACCAAATCTTGACCATTTTACATAAAGATGCAAAACACAAAATGCAGGCATACATACAAGCATACTAAACATGTACAAAAACATTTATCTTTAAAAAATGCATTTGAATGATAAAGCTGACACAAAACATTTCCACACACACTTTCAAAATGCCACATCTATGTTTGCATCTCAATTTTGTAATAACTTCCTGCAGATATTTGAGCACCAATTATATCTTGAATTCAAATACTCAAGTTCCTTCCTCAGAAGTGATATGTTTTTTCCTGAATTGGACAGATAGAATAAGGTAAAAAGGTCCCTAATTTTCCTTACCTTCACCTTCTCACAAAGAAATTCAGTGGAGTAGGCAATGATCTATTTCTGCTCTTTAGAGGCCTGGTCTATTCTTCAATAGACAGAAGTGATGATACAAAAAAAGCAGCTAAATGTAATTCTTTTTCCGTGTCCATGTCTGTCTCTGTCACTCTCTCTACACGTTCTTGGAATCACACACACTATGTGTATATATAATATGATTATTTATAAATATATTTTCAGGGAAACATACTTTTGTATTCTCTATGGTTAAAATATTCAAAATATTTAAATGGGTTAACCAGTTGGCTTTACTTCTTTATCCCAACACTGAATGAGGTTTACTAATCTTGATGACCTAGATTTTCCTCTCTCCATACCCAGGTTCTGAAGTCATTCAAAACCTTTATGAGAAAGAGAGGTTAAGGATAAGGAATCGGCTGGATGACCACATCCAGAGTTTCAGTCAATGGCTCTGTATCCAAACGGAAATCAGTAAGAAGTGGCATCCCTCAGGGAGCTTTATTGGGACTGGTACTGTTTAGTATCTTTATTAATGACATAGAGAGTAGGACTGAATGCACCATCAGCAAGTTTGAAGATGGCATTAAACTGAGTGCTGCGGCTTAAATGCTTAAGGGAAGGGATGCCATCTAGAGGGATCTTGACAGGCTTGAGGAGTGGGCCCATGTGAAACTCATGAAGTTTAACAAGGTCAAGTGCAAGGACCTACACCTGGGTAGAGCAATCCCCAATATCATACAGGCTGGGTGATGAGTGGATTGAGAGCAGTCCTACAGAGAAACACTTGGGGATACCAGTGGATGAAAACCTGGACATGACACAGCAATGTGCACTGGCAGCCTAGAAAGCCAATCATATCCTGGGCTACATATAAAGAAGTGTAGCCAGCAGGTTGAGGGGAGTGATTCTCCCCCTTCACTCTACCCTCCTGAGACCCCTCCTGGATTTCTGCATCCAGCTCTGGGGTCCCCAGCACAAGAAAGTCACGGAACCTGTTAGAGCAAATCCAGAGGAGGGTCACAAAAATTATTGGAGGGTTACAACACCTCTCCTCTGAAGAAAGGCTGAGAGAATTGGGGTTGTTCAGCCTGGAGAAGAGAAGTCTCTAGGAAAACCTTATTGGGGCCTTTCAATACTCAAAGGGGGCTTGTAAGAAAGATGGAGAGACATTTTACCAGGGTCTGTAGTGACAGGACAAGGGACAACAGTTTTAAAGTGAAAGAGGGTAGGTTTAGATTAGATATGAGGAAGAAATTTTTTATAGTGAGGGTGATGAGACACTGGATCAGGTTGCCCAGAGAAGTTGTGGATGCCCCCTCCATGGAAGTGTTCAAGGCCAGGTTGGATAGGGTCTTTGAATAACCTGACCTAGTGAATGATGTCCCTGGCCATGTCAAGGGAGATGGGCTAGATGATCTTTAAAGATCCATTCCAACCCAAACCATTCTATGATTCTGTGATTCTGATTTTATGAAATAGACTTAGAATGACATTTTAAATAATGGTACATCTAGGACACCATAAAAGACACTGAGTTTTAAGAGTGGTGCCAATTATTGTGATGTTGAAACATAGAGTAACAATTATACTGTGAAGTATCTTAGCAAAATGTATAAAAAATACATCATTAGAAAGCTCCTGCCAAAAAGAGGGGGAAAAAAAATAAAAAAGAGATGTTTAACCATAGTCATTGCTCCTGTTTATTCACAGAGTCTTCTTAACAAGTGCTTTTATGTCTCTTAGGTTTGCTTATGAAAAGCTCACATAACAGGTTTATAATTAAGAGAATTATCCTCTCTGGTGTGGTTCCCCATTAGGTATTTTAGGTCCTAAAAATTATGCATGTATCTATTTTCACTTGAGGGCTGTCATCACCACATATGAGCTGGTCAGCAGGAGTTACCTATAACCATTAAGCAGTCTTCATTCTGGGTCTGCTGCCAACAAAGGTCATTAACTGAACAATGCATTTAATCTCATAAACATTTGCTATGCTCACAACTTGCTAATGTTAACTTGCTGCAGACTGTAAAATTGCTATAATTTCTCCTGGATTAAGCAAATCCTGTCCTATTATCCCTAATTCTGAAAGACTGTACAGATGAGCAATAAAAGTGTGAGACCATAAACTGGAAACTTGGAATTTCCCTTGACAGATAAATGCCCTAATTGTTGGTCTAGTCAATCTTGCACATGCTCTTAATCTCTGACGTGTTCAATGTTTTGTGCTCTTTGCAGAGTGGAAAGGCTTCACAGGAAGGATGTAGAATTAACAGCATCCCCTCACTCTGAATGGACTCCATCTTGTGATTTTTGACACTACCCAGTAAAGGGAAAGCTAAGATCTGGGCTGTCCTGGTTTAGCCAGGATAGGGTTAAGTTTCCCCAGCAGTGGGGGGGAGCTCTAGCCGGGTTATTCAGATACCATGCGGATGTCACATCCTGGCGCCGAAGAGAGCCATCGCTCAGTTCTCACTGCTGTATTGGTAGATATTTTGCTCTGTTCATTGTTATCACTGTTATTGTTATTGTTGTTGTTTGTTGTGTTGCTGTTGCACTGTTGTATTAAACCTCTCCTTATCTCAGCCCCGGGGCTTTGTATTTCACTCCCTTTGTGGGGGAGGGGCAGCGGCCATGTGGTCTCAGACCTGGGCAGGGACTAAGCCACCACATGGGCAAAGGAGGGAAATGTGCATGTTTTTCCTGTATTTAAATCTAGTGCTTTAGACCTAGAGCTGTTTAGTAATAAGGTGTTGGAG
This sequence comes from Strix uralensis, assembly GCF_047716275.1. Classification (NCBI taxonomy): domain Eukaryota; kingdom Metazoa; phylum Chordata; class Aves; order Strigiformes; family Strigidae; genus Strix; species Strix uralensis. The sequence goes on from NC_133973.1 coordinate 57,788,315, forward strand.
ATTCCTAGGCTTCATCTATTTCCATTTTTCAAAGAAATATTTTGGTAAATTCCAGGCTATAATTACTGAGTGTAAAGGATCCTTTACAAGGTTCAATAAAGTGCTGAGATGCAAGGGAGGGGCATTTGTCTCACAGTATTTTCAGTTAGTTACCTTAACAGACTCTACTTCATGTAACTGGGACTATATTTTATGAGAGATACTGGATATGCAAAGCTAGAGTGGGCCTAAAAGTTAGACGTTATTAGGCACTGATGGGTTTTTATTCCTTTTAACTTGGGGTTGGTCCTGACTTCGCTAGGAGACATTCACTTAAGTGTGTTTATACCAGTTTGGTGGGTTTGTGTGGCAGTTGTGATTTATGGATGAGATTTTCAAAGTTGTCAGATTTGGTTTGGTGACTAGTCAAAAACATGCAGTTTGGGGGTCGAGGCTGCTTCAAAAAAATATCATCCTACTTCAATATAGTTTACTCTGTGGAAATCTTTGTCATATTCCTGTCAAGATGATGTTTGCCATTGACTTCAGTGAAGCCAGTTCTTCCATACAGACAATTTTTCCTTTAAAATAATCAACAACGACAACTGAGCAGAAATCTTTGTGTATTCTCTTAATTATATTTCACTGGTTTATTTTGCAATAAGCATAGTTCTGGCTGATATTTTAAAGAAGAACACAATGAGGCTTTGAAGCTGCAAAAGTCTTTTCTGTTTTAATACACCTAATGCAGACTTTTGTCTTATGAAGGTAAAAGTTCTATACAGAGAATATGGTACATATGATGGAAAGACATAATTCAGAAGGTATATGCACACAGAGGAAATTATTTAGACTTAGAAACATTGAGGAAATGTATAGCAGAGATATTTTTAATATTTAAAGTGTTGTAAGTAGATGGCCATGTAGCCTTCTGACCCTAAAATTAGGATTAAAATAAGATACAATTTACCAGCATAATTGACATCTAGAGATATAAGTAGCTCTAAATATTAGTTCTTATTTTAACTCCTGTTTATAATGCAGTCAAAATTTGCAGTTCAAAACAAAAATTTGCATGATTGTTTACTGACTCTTTCCAATAAACAGTTATTTCTCAACAAAACCTACCTGACATGTAAATCTGAGCACATTTATGATCACACAAAATTTTATTACCTTAACTAGCTCTGTTCCAGTCTCAAGAACTTTGCTGTTTTCTCAATATATTTTTTCCCAGAGTGTCAAGTTTTATTTAACTAAATAGTGCTTTGACCAGTTCAAGCAATGCATTCTGTCACTCAAGAATTTTTCTGTAATGTAGTCCTATCTTTATCACAATTTATTGGAGCTTTTCAATGACTGACTGATGTAATGACTACAACAAAAGAAAATAAAGTGACTTTTAAGTGAGAATCATCCTAAAAGAAACGGTGATTCTAATTCAGTTGCATCCAGGTCCCTATAAAAAGCTGGGTTTCAACGGGACAAATTTATATGTCAGAGCTTAATTATTACCAAGTTTTAACTTTCATATGCCATTCCCTAATTCTAACAACCAGCAAAACTTGTCTAACAAGGTTTTTCATTTCTTGAGCAAGGCCACCTACCTACACTTTGAAAATTAATCCATGTCATGGTTGTACTGTGCTGTGAAGGATGAAACATGCACATCTAAGAGAGTTCGACTGGACATATTCTGGAGCTGCATGTGGAGCTCCTTTATACTCGGCATCATATGGACATAGCACCTTGGTCAGGAGTAGGGGAGTAGGCTTGAGTCTCTTCCATTTGCAGAGTATAGACAGGTCAGAGGTCCCACTTCCAGGTCATTTTACTAGGATAAAACAAACTTTTGTCTTACATACATATGTGTACTTTGGTGTTACACATTTTTGACCTTTCTTTTTTAACTGATCTTCTTAGCTTTAGTGTTAGATTTTTTGACCTTTCAACTTAATAGTATGTAAAATATTTTTTCTTCTGTAGGAAGTGAAACTATTGCAGCGATAGAACAAGTTCTTTAACCCAGGTTTCTTCCAGCTTTTAACAAGGTCTCTAGGTTACTGTTCAAGCTGGCAAGCAACATAAAGTTGACATAAATGTACATGTATACTTATATAATAAAAAATAATATACATGTTAAATATTCTTAAATGTATTAGGGTTTTATCTTCTATAAAATGCTTGGTTCTCCTTCAATCTTATTTTTAGTAATTTTTGAATATTCTCTTATTCTCATTAAAATTCTCATTAAAATAAATTTGCCTTATTTCATAATTAGCAAACAAAATGTAAAAATAAATAGTTCTAGCTGTTTTATAACTTCTATCAGTTATCTATCTAGGTAGAAAACATTTTGATATGAAAATCAAGGAACAGCTTCTTTCCCTGTTTTTGTCAGATAATTACAGTGATTATTTCACCAGCACGTTTGGTCTCAGGTTAGATTCTGCCTTTTATAGGCAACAATTGTAATACAGATATAGTGCACTCTCAATAGGTTGTTACTTTTGCTCAATTTACAAGTAACTATTAATGATAATGCTTATTTATTTTTTCACAAATATTATTAACCTTTTTTCTTAATCATAAATGAGCACAGTTTTCAAACTGTATCAGAAATATATGAATAAAACATGTTTGTGTTCTAACCTAGAGAGTAACAATTATAGCAACAAAGAGTATTGTTGTGTAGGCCTGCTAGCGGTGGTCTAATACGAAAAAAGATTTCCAGGTTTCCTCTGCTCTCTCCAACAAGAATTCCAAACAGAAACCTGAAAAAGGCACATAGTGCTGTTCATGACTAGAGAAGAAAGGTGATGGGAGCAATAGAGAATCCTGAAGTGTCACTTTTATATGTTTTGTTTTGTATTATGACTGACAGGCATTGCCATCAAAAAAGGAGTCCTATCATGAAACACAGGAAAATTTCTAATTGTAATTTTGTGTGGGAATCTAGCCCAGTAACCATGTCTTAATGTACATGGGATAAATGACCATGTACCTTCAATTAATAGTCTAGCACTGAGATTCAGCGGTGAGAACTCTAGAAAGAAATCAAGATTCTTGTCTATCTGTGTTTCATTTGACCAAAACCAGAATCTTATATGTGACAGAAGACTGTATTTTGTATTCAGAAGAATCTCACATTTGCTCAGATGCAAAATAAAAATCTGTTTGTGTCTCTGCTGGGCTACCTAGCATGGTTAGCATCAAAGAGCAGAACAATGAATGGCTGGAGGAATAGAATGACTAGAGTTAGCTTAAGAAACAGTGAGCATAAGTAACTCATAACATAACAGCAGTGTGATTCAGACTGGGCTTTGCTACCCAGCAAGAACTGACAATCCTAAACTGCAATTGAAATGTTTTAAATTCATAATTATGTGAGGAATAGGGCACTGTGTGTTATCCTGTTTACTTATGTTGCCGGATTTTTCTCCAATTTATGAAAATATTGGTTTTTAAGCTAATTGAATAATGTCTGGAAAAGGCAAAAAGCTGTTCATTGAATGTTGGAAAACTCAGGTTAATTTTTTTTGGTTTCTGATTTCCAGTTTGAGCCAGTCTGTTAGTAATGACACCTTCAAATCTGAACCTGGATTTTATTGCTGTCAGTCATATGCTTGGGAAAAATGTTGATATCTTGGTAAAGACTTTCTGCGACATATATCCTACTGTTATAAGAGTAAATAATATTATTCCAATCTCTTTTGTAGACTGTCCCCTGTCAGCCTACTCAACACTTGGCAGTAATCTATCTTCTAAAAGCAAATGTCAGCTTCAAAATTCATATCTTCAGATAACTAATTGAAGTACCTATGTTTGAAACCTGGATGAAGCTGGTTTCTCTCTGTAGCCAGAGGTGATAGCTGGGCATCTTCACAGAGAATTTCAGATCCTATACACTTAATGTTCACTGTCTATGCAATAGACCTAAACAGAAGTGATAGAGGTTGTCTTGCAAGAAGCGTATGATTGCAACAGCAGATTGCAGTGGTTCTTATCAGGCCCATGGAAGAAAAATCCACCAATATTAAGAAATACATAAACCATAGGTGGCAGAGATGAAAATAAGTGATGATTTGTGAAGTACTGGGTAAAAATATCACAATTTATTCCCCTGATCTTGCACTTTTCCCTCAACATCAGCTTTTGGCCATTGTCAAGAAGAGGATGCTGGGCTGAAGGTATTGTTGGTCTGACCCAGCACACCCATGTTCTTTAATCGCAGGAAGGAGTAAGGCATCGGTCAGAGGAAGGATTAAGGCATGGGACATTGGGGGTCTTTAGTAAAGGATCTGCACTGGAGACTTTCTGATGGAGTACCACTGTATATTATGATATCAAGTACATCTTCCTGTGTGAGAAGTTTCTCTTCCAGGATCAAAGCCTAGTTTTACAGTTATGCTGACGAAGGTATGGTTTATACTCACCACATTTCAAATTACCTTCCTTTACTGCTTTTACTTACTTCAAGGCACTCAGAATTTAAATAGATCTTGTCAGTCTACCATCTGCTTCCAGTGGCAGCCAAGGAGCAGAAACATTTATAACAATAGCAGTGAGGCTCAAAAATGACACATCTTCCATAAGTATTCATCAGTAATTAGGAAAAAAGACCTAAATGACAAAAAGAAATATTTTTATTCTGAAAATAAGTAGCTACTCTCCTAACCTGAGTTAACAGAGACAAGAATGGGAAATGTTTAAGGTACCTTTGTACATTGAAAAGATGGACTAGTGAAAGTCTTGGGAAGCTTCAAGGTCACATATTGCATGTTTTTGTTTCTGTCTATATGTGTAAAAGTTGATGTGAAATACTATCTAGTAGAAAATGTGAGGTTAATATTAGGAGGAACAAAAAAGCCACTGACCAAAGTAAGTTTAGATAGAAATGCATGTCATATGAGAACACTGCGACTTAAAAAATATGTCTAGGAATTGGAATTTCCAGCCTTCAGTAAGGCCTGAAATTCTAGCAAAGAAATAGGTCTTCGCATATCTATTTAAAATCAGCTAAATTCAGTAGAGATTTACACAGAAAGAGTGGAGATTTACCCAGAAAGAAATCCCAAAAAAAGATTTCTAATGCTCTAGACTCCCAGTCCTATAAACTGTAGTCAAAGTCTGTCACACTGTTTAGGAGCTGAATCTTATATGTTCTAGATTTTAATTTAACGAATGCACTGAACTGCATAGTAATAATTAAGTACAGAAAATACTGTGTGGAAAATCCTGGCTAACAGTATTCTTCCTATTAAATTCAGGAAATTTTTGTGTGTGCATCATGATACCTATCCCACTGATTCTTTATCTCTTAGCTAGCAGGGATTATCTACTATTTCATTTTTGCAACCATAATGAAATAAGAAATGTTTTAAACCCCCCCCCCCCCCCCCAACATACAGGCAAGCAAAATTCTTGACATGGCAAGGATATGTGAAAAAAAAAAAATCAAACCTTTATTTTTCTCTGCAAAACAAGAAGGCATGTTTTCTTGTGTCATATCAGTTGGTACTGGCATCCAGACAGCAGAGGATTTACAGAGTGTGTGGCACTTCCCATCAAGCAATGACTACAAAAATAATGTGGCACAAAGTGCCATCTCTCCAGAGAGATTTAATTTTAGTGAAGTCTTTTGCTGGGTTCACCTTGTCCTATAATATGAGTCAACATAATCTGTTTTCTGAAACTCTAGATGTTTTGGGGAAATGTAGATTGCGGGCAGCTGATGATTCAGTCAGAGTTTTGACATCAAGGCAATATATGTACATTTCCTAAAGCCCAAGAGGAAATCTGGTTGTACCTGTCTTCCTTAGGGAATCTGTCAAGGTTAGGCATTAAGTTTTTAGTATGAGACTAGATAATGCATTATAAACATGACATCTCAAGAATTCAAAAATTTACACAAAATGGAAATGAATTAAAGGAACAGTTATGTATACTGTTTAACTGCTAACAGAAGTAAAACAAAAATTATATTTTCTTCCAAATAATTAATCTTCAGAAATCTAAATGTTACTAAAATCTTTCAGTAGCAATTTTTCTTCCAGCCTTTGTTTCAGTCAAAGAATAATTTTCACATAGCTTTTAAGGGTAACTGTTCTGACGGTGAATTTTTTTACCTACATTTATAACAATTATTACTAACCAAAATTTGTTTATGATCAGCATGAGGTGTGATCTAAAGCAATGTTGCTTGGACAGTCTTTTCAACTAAACAAATAAATATAAAATTGTCTTGCAGTTTTCAAGACAGACTTTGTGAAAGGGTAGACAAAGCACAAACAGATTTTTGGAAAGCCTTGAAGTGGAGTCCACTTCTCAAGGCTTGTATACACTTGCAGTTAACTGAATAACTGTCTCAGGTTAATTATCTATGATTATCTCCACGAGTATGTTCTTATTTAAGAGAAACTCTTAACGTTTCAATATGTATCCTGGGGACTGTGTGTGTTTGTTTCCTGCATGCATATAAGGTTGTTTTTTGTAACCTGAAATAATTGGTCCCAAGTCAAAGTTCAGAATAAGAAACTGGAACAAAACAAGATATTTTATTTGAATCTCCTGTTTGGGGAGAACTTTGTTCAGATTCTAAACTCCTACATCCAAAATTATTTCAGAGTAAAATATGATCCTTATTTTTCCTAAGGTCTTCAGCTAATTTTACGGAACCACATTGAGAATGAGATTATTAACTTTTAATTTTTATTATTTAAAAATGAAATAAATGGGAAGTGTTATCACATAATGGTTAACAAGGAAATAACTGAGTGATAGGTAGGTAGGCATACCCATCCATAAATAAACTAATAGGTGGGTTTCTCAGGCAGAAGGTATTATTCAATATAATCTCATCTGCTATTACTTTCAAAAAAAGGGAAAAAAAAAAGGCATAGGTACAAGCAAAACTTATGGCTTACTATTTGATATTTCACATTAAGTTTCTGGATTCTGTGAGTTTTTTAGAAGAAAAATACACTTCTGATTTTTAGACAGTATGCTGTTCTGGTTCTGAGGAATGGAATTCATTACACAGAAAATAACACCAAGGTCCACATTATTGTAACACCATTGTTTTGTTCAGTTTTCAGGTTATATTTGTTTTGCTAAAACAGAGTTGATGAGAACAACATTTAAGTTGAACAAATATTCAGTTACCTGAAAAAAACCAAATCTGCTTGCGTAATATTCAACTATAAATATATAAAACACTATAGCATTATAAAATGTAATACTTCCTTTTTTTTTTTTTTTCTTTAGAATTTAAGACATTTAAAAGTTGCCTGCAATTACAGTACAACAACACATAGCAATGCAGATCTGCCTCAAGGTCACAAGACTCTTCAAAAATCTGAATTATACAAACTGTAGATCTTGCATGGAGATTTGAAAGCACTCAAATTATGAGATAAACCAAGTTTCCTAGGAAATCAGGTAGTTTAGATGTAAGGTCTCCCTTTGATGTCAGAATAAAGTATAGGCGATTGTGAATAGATGCTTGACATGGTAACTAGTCACAGCAGGGAGGGAAAAAAAAAGCACAACTTTTTATTCAGTTTTCAAACTCAAAAAGTAATGCTTATTTCAAGTGAAAAACAAGTATAAGCTGCTACTACAGTAGGAACAGTGGAGGATCCTGTAACTTCAGCAATCCTTTGTCTGAGTTTCTGAACAATTAAGATGTCATCATACATACTGTATACGTGAGGAAAAAACCTCAACAAATAAAAACAGCAATTCTTTCAGAATGACACCTCGTTCCAACAACTGTAAGCTCTTTGCTATGTATTGGTGAATGGCTGCTACCAGAAGTATTACTTCTGGGAATGTAATTACATGCACCCTAGTTGTCAGAGAATATTTTATAACACACAGAAAAAAAATATTTGTGTTTTGACCTGCAGAACAGAATGGACAATTAGCGCCAAAAGCTCTTACGCAAATTTACCATTCAGTCTGCCTTCTCCCATTTCCAGCCACTTGTAGATCATGTACGAAAGGATCCATGCACTAGTCCTGCAGCAAGTGAAACTCAGAGACTGCTTCCATAACGGGTTTGAAAGGCAAATATCAAAGGAAAGAGAGGTATTGGATTTATGGAGTCTGACATGTACAAAATGATATCATAAACCTTTGTGTTTTAACAAAGGAGAGTTTCTCAAGCTTTCTCTAAGGATATACACCTGGATAACCACAAACACTACAGTTTGTGCCCATCTGGGCTATAAGAAGCTCAGTATACAGACTTCTTATGGATTTTTAGGAAGTAATTGCAATTAGTTGAAGAAAGCTGCCTTGGAGAGTCCCCTCTAACTTTATTTTCCTATGTCCATACTACCATGCTATGAGATAAACCATGTTAAAGAAGCTGGGAGCGCAGTTTCCAGTACAGCTTAAACAAGATCAGCATACAACTGCAACACTATTTCAAAATCAGTGCACAAATGGACCACCCAAGGCACAGAACACGTTCAGCCACCCTCACCATACTGTTGAGAAGAATAATGAGATTTTGGTCACTCATGCAAATCAATTAGTCCCTTCCAGGTAGCTAGTAGGCATATTGTTCATGTGTTACTTTAGTTGGCCTACTATATGAACATTGATGTGTTAGCTATCTTTCTCCCCTTGTCTTCCAATTTCTATTTCTGTCATATTCTCTATTGCACAGATGGGCTTATGTGGATAAGAAAAACCATGTCATTGCATGTAAATTACTCTGTATGTTATTTGAAGATCACATTTTCATTTTAAGCCTTCATGTTTGTTGAAGGCAGAGCAAAGATGACTGTATTTCAACAGCATCCCCAGTATAGTTTAGGTTCACTGGTACAATCTGATGGAGATTTTTTTAAGACATGTTTTTTGTTTTTCTCTGCTACCGTTTCTAACTCATTTTAAGTCTATAACATGAAACGACAAATCTAACAGTTTAAACACAGAACAAAATCTATTGAAATCAAAAACTTAGATCCTGATTAATCAGGATGCTGGGTAAGTCCACAAAGAAGATCTAGGACTGAGAAAAGAACTGAATTCTAAGACCAGATATTTTACATTGTGCTTTGTGGCTGACTGTGAGCATTGTTTCTTTATTGTATAGGATAATTTGTTGCACCACAGTAATATGGCCATATTCAGCAAAAAAATAAGGATCACATTTTGGTGGAATTTAGATACCTCACAGACCATCTCAAGAAAATATCAGCTGGTTACAGCATGTGAAGTTTCAGATAATAGCTGCAGCTCTACTATAAGGCATGCTCGTCAACCCTCTGCTTATGGCTGAGCTGATTTAGGGGCTTATCTCCTGTCAAAGACTATGTGACACAAAAAAGAGCTAGTCCTTTTTTTTTTTTATTTTTTTCTATGACTGTTAAAGAACGTAGTTTAAAAAGTTTCCTCAGATATCACGGTTTCCAGTGAGGTGCATCCCTGCTAACAATGATATGAAGTGTGATGCAACATGAAATTGCCACGATAGTCTCAGCTAATAGATCAAACCTAAACTGTTTCACACAAGCCCAGGTGGAGCATTTCTTCCCTTTGCACTAATGACTACTTGTGTAGGCACAGGAGTGGCTCAGGACAGAATCACCCAGATCCCAGCATGGTAGTGCAATTCTGTTAAGAATGAACAACAAAAACCAGTGGCAAGCCATGTCAAGTGGTAGCAGGAGAAACAATGTTACAGTCATGTAGAGAGGGTGAAGAGGCAACAGGGAAAGTAAAAAAAACAATTGCAAAAGAGCTGAAGAGGAGGAGAGTGGATGTGCAAAGAGTATGTGTAAACCAGGTGATTAGAGAAAGGTCAAAAAGGCGGCAACAGCAGACTGGGGGGCTGTGACAAAGCAAACAGAGCAGACTTCCAAGTCCTGGTATGCCTGTGTGAACAGTCCATGGAATAGTTTCCTCTCGAAACCTGGGAAGGTGGGTCCATTCTGGTCCCTGAACAAGACTGCCCACTAATGGTCTCCTAAACAATTCCCAGTCGTGGTTCATAGCTGACATGGACCGGAGCCCACTCACAACAGTCAGTTTGGTTATGGTTACCCTGTTTCAGGGGCTACAGGAGTTTACTAGCATAGATCTGGACTATTCCATGGGCTATTGGCCTCTGTATCAGTCTGAGGGACTTGCAATTTACTAGAGTAGCTGTAGCCTACAGCTGTGAAGGACTTGCATCATTTCACTATACTATATTTTTCTTCTTTCCTAACCATCTCATACCAAAAACCTCCCTATTTTGACACTGTTCCCAGAGTAGGATAGAACAGAACAGAACAGAATAATAGTGCAACAATCTTATTGTTTAATTAAATTATATAGATGTAACCACACAGTTCACAAATGATTCTTTATAAGCAGTCTTTAATAATCATAATTGGAGACAGTTTTCACAATTAAGAAATCTACTTGTCTCTCTCCTTCTCTGACATTCTGCTCACACCAGAGATGAGCACCAAAGAAGCATAACTGTAGATCTGTCCTAGGTAGTTACATTTACAAGGAGTCCTCAGGACACAATTTCCTCAGGACACAAATTATGCTTTCAAACTATGGAACTCAGCTTCTACCCCAAAATCATCAATACTTTTCCAGCCAGAGACTGAATAGGATGCCAGGAGGATATTTTATATGGGGGGACAATATGCAAATGCAAATATTAAAGACTGCAGTTACTACTTCAATCAAGTTTTCTCTCATTTCTCTGTAGCAGGGGTACTTTTATTTCATTTGTGTTAGTTTTCACTGCACACAGTACGTATTGATTCTGAATAGCCTGTCACTTCTACTCATCTTCTGTCATTTAGAGATGTCTGAAGAAGTATGCTAACGTCAAGAACCCTTACTTACTTAAGTACCAGATGTTTTTTCTCCATTGGAAAACTATTGTCTCAGCAAAAAGAAGTATGACTTAGTGCCTGGGTATGCTCTAATCACTGATTAATTTACTTCCATGAATGTACATATTGCCTGACTTGTTTCCATTATCTGTTTCATACAGTTTAAAACAAAAGGATGGGCTTTTTGGGGTTCATCCCAAAGGAGAATACATATGCACACACATAAACACACATATATATATATATTTAATTCCACATAAAATATGTATAATACATGATTGTGTTCCAATCCTAAATACCTTGTTTCCTAAATACGTTAGTAATGCTTTTTGATATGGTTTCTTTTTTTCATATTCTTCTTTCTTTGTTACTGATTTCTTTATATTTAAAGCTATAGATTTTCTCAGAACAAAGATATTTAGAAGAGAAATACTACGCAATTTTGCTTCCTGCAGGATAGCCATTCATTTGATACAATCCTAATCCGTTATATTTGCTGTCCTTTTAAATTGGATCATTTTTGCATTTGTTTAAAAATGTAACATTATAATCTAGCACTATCCTTTATTTTTAGCACAAAGCAGCACACACAAAAAGCCAATTGCTTGTTATTCCTGAGACAGACCTTTATACTCCTGGCCTCATAATGTTTTGGTTGACAAGATCAGTCGTATTTTGTCTGAGCTGTGAAGTATTATCCTAAATTTAACATTGTCACTACTTAAAAGAGAAGGAAATTCACCATTCAAAGCTCTCCAAGAAAAACTACTTGAAAAGAGTTTTAGATAATAATTATTTTATACAGCCTTACACTGAAACTTCTCCTTATACTCTCATTGTTGAAGCCATTTTTTGTCAGTCAGGATCCAGAGTTCATTTTATTCTCTTCCTTATATTCATCAGTTTGAAGTGTGAATGCTGGTGTTGACCTACTTTAATAGGTTGATGTATACTAGCGCTAAAACAAAGTGACATCTGTACTTTTTTTTTTCAGCTGTCATTCTCATGATGACTAATAGTATGTAATGATACTTGGCTACTGCCACAAAGGAGAAAAGACTAGTCTCCTCTGCATTCCACTTCTCCTTTCTTGGAGGATTTTGTGATACCTACATTAAAAGTGGTAAGTCCATTAGCTTTAGCCATTTACAAAATAAACTTCTACATGTCAGTAACACATCTAGGTCTCCATTACAGCAGATTAGCTAGTCAGATGAGGTTAGGGTGCAATTATCTGATCAAATATTCTTCATCACAGAAGTATATTCTTCATCACAGTGAAATGAATAAACCTCTGGAGACCACAGATGTCGTTCAGTAGGTCTCAACAGAATAAAAAGAAGGTCTAGATACTCTAGCTTAAACGTTACACCTATGCTGGAGACACCTTAAGGTAAGTAAGGTGATGCCACTCTGAATATCAGACAAAATTTTAATGCCAAAAGATTTCAGCTATTTGTATATGTGCTCAACTAGTCAGCAGCAAACATGTTTATTCATAAGTAGTATGTATTTAACTATTCATTCTGACATTTCTGTATAATATGATGCCATAATATTTAGTGATACTAATCAATTTTTTATCAACCTTAGTTTGAAATAAATTATTTATCATTTTGTTTTGTACTGGACGAAGAAGTATTTGTTAGGTATGAAATTTTACAGGATTCAAAATGCTTAATTGCTACTTTGCTGTGTTTTCTAAAAACTATTTTGACGGTAACAAGCTATTTTTCATTGATGGGTTGAAGTTATGCCTTTTGTTAGTTTCTTGCATGTCAGAAAGTATAACACATCTTCAATTGTTAAATCAAAAGGATTAATGGGAAGAGCAGACATAGTTTCAATCCATGAGAAGGAGAATTCTTGCCAAGTCTTGTTTGCTGGCATTCATATAATTTTTTTTATGTTAATTGGAGAAATAATTACATTTCCTTTTACAGCATTTACAGTAGCAGGAAAATTCACAAAAATATATAATTCCAATTCTGTATCTTACTAATAGCATTGTTCTTTTCTTCAGGATGCTGATGAAGAGTGTATACAATCTGTGGGTATCTGTGATGGCATCCATGGGATCTTCTGTCACTTAAAATATGACTATCCATTGGGCTGATGAGAAATTTTTAATATTTTTAACATATAAAATGTCAAGTACATAAATAATCAGTGTCTAGCACTTCTGTCCTATTAGGTTATGTGTTACCCTATTAGTCCTATTCACTCCACATTCTGAAGTACATAAATGCTACTTGTGGATGCAATTTACTGTCTAGGACTTGGGGGTGGACACTTATGCTGTAAAGTTTAACATGAAATGAACCGAGATGTTTACGTAATGTGTTACATTTGTGCTGTTATAACCTTGACATAAATGCATATTGTTAATTTTATAGCAAAGACTTTGTCAAATGACAGCTCATTCTTTTTATTCATTTTCTCATATATTCCTGCATTGACCTTCCTTTGAAAAAGGAAACTTTTGAGGAAAATAATAATTAGCTGTCAGAGGTATTTGTCAAAGACTTTGCTCCATAACATCTGTTTAATCACAGCTGACTGTCAAGAACCAGGTTTCTGTTACTATCTTAGATTAAGTTCTTCTATTTTTCAGTCGATTTCAGAATTTTATTGTTAGATTATGTTAAAGCAATGGAAATGTGTTGCTTAATAATTCTAAGAAACTTCTTAGAGACTTTCTGTATTAAACATATTTCATTGTAATATCATTTTGAATTTTCATTGTACTAAACCCTCTTTTGTCAACCATGTGTTTTTCATGGAGTTCCTTCAGTGAAAGAATGATGTTGCTACTTCCATGTGGTCCTTTAGTTAGTGTCACACTCTAATCTCAATGAAAGAAATATAACAGGATCTACATCACTTCCGATCCACTGAGAGACCCATTGGAAAGGCAGAAGAGTCAGAACACCTGGAAATCTGCTCTATAGCTCTTTTGCTGTCCCCAGACCATAAAGTTTTACTTAGTGGAAACAGGAGAAGATCTTACTGACAGAAGGATCATTGTCCCTGAACTGTTTTTAGATCATCCTGGATAGCAGCAGCAGAAATGGTAGGTTTTGGAGCTTGTACACCACCAAAAGGCAGGTACCACCCCGCCTGCTGAGCTGCAAAGAGAGTCATCTTCTTCTTGCATTATCTCTCTTTCTATAGCAGTTTCACACATGCAATGCTGCAAAAGAGAAAGTGCTGTCTGCCTTGCAGATGTGGTACCAAGTGGTACCCAAATGAATAAATTCACTCCAGTGTTGTAGAGAAAGAATAAAGATGTTCCTAAGGCCCTTCAGTCAATGTAATCCCACATTCAGTGTGCCTTATCACTTTTCTGGTATGAGTTAGTCAATTTCCTGTGGATTTCTGTTCATGAGGCTTTGATTACATCAAGCTGATAACCATTCTGTCTGTATTTTTGGTTATGAATATTTCTGTAGATTACCTAGATCTTCTAGGTTTTCAGTTAGAAGATTTTTAAAACTTGTTCTGTGTTCATGCCATGATATACAATTGATTAAATATAATCTACTGAGCCCCTGTAATAGCATCACACTCTGAATTTGTAGTTGCAACACACTGAAAACAGCTTTGATATAACAGCTTCTTGATCCCAATGTCTGTTTCTCTGTCCTGATCAGAACTGCAAAAGAATCCAGGCAGGGATACAGACCTTGGTCAGCAAATCTTCTTGATTATTTTATAAATGCTCTTTCAGATCAGGTTGTAAATTTTGCCAAAAGGCAACAGACAACATATTCAGTTAGGTTTTTTTTCTAAGAGTGCAGGCAGAAAAACAAAAACTTTGTCAATCATATAGCGAAATCAGAAGCAAAGCTGAGCCCAAGAAGAAGGAAGAGGTGGGGCGAAGGTGTTTTTAAGAAATGTTTGTATTTCTCACTATCCTACTCTGATTTGACTGGTAAGTTAGTAGTGGTGGTGATGGTATTCAAATTAAAATGATCTTCTTTTTCTTCCCCAATCCAGTCTGTCTTTTGCTTGTGACCATAATTGGTGAGTCATCCCTTCCTGTCCTTGTCTCAATCCCAGAGTCTTTTGTTTTATTTTCTCCTCCCCATCCCTGAGGGGGAAGGAGTGAGCAAGCAGCCCTGTGGTGCTCAGTTGCCTTCTGGTCTTAAACCATGGCAGCCTGTCAATGGAACTGTACTAGCTTTCACTGGAGAGATTCTCAGGGCCATACTTGATGATTTCTGATTATAACTGGCATGAGTCTTCAGTAAACATCACTCACCCAGTAAACCAAGTATATCTAAAGGGTGTGGAAGACCCACATCAAAAGATCTTTTTCTCATTAAAGTTTACAAAGAAGACAAAAGCTTTACTCCTGAAAAAACAATAGCCAAGAGATCACATACCCCCTGGGAAACACCAGATTGGAGAATGAAATTGGAATCAGGTAAAAACATATGTCCACCACCCTTATGTATCTCTAGAAAATCTGCTTAATCTTGATTACACATGTCTAACTCTCACTGGCTGAGGGTTTGCATATAGGATAGCCCCATGTTTGCAAGCCAGCAAAGTCTCTTCACTGGGAACAGTATTCAGCATCTACACTGTTGGCTTGTACACTTTTGTGGGAACATTTTTAAATGGCTATCCTTTTCATTTTCTGCATCACAGATGCTCAGGGTTTTCAAGCAAGGACTTCAGAGGACTTGCTCATTATTCAGCAGTGCTTTTATTTTAAAACCTGTGGATGATGGCAATCTAATTCACGGATCTCTCCCAGCTTTATTTCTGTAACAACAAATATTTATGTAAAGAAATACAATTTTCACTTCTATGAGGTCAACTGCAATGTGTGTAGGAGGTGCTACTGGTTTGAATAGTCCATACTGACTACATTAGTCTGGTCCTTATTTTTTTAGACTCTATGCACCTGTAAGGTAAATGCTTGCTGCATTTAGTAAAAATAAGGCTTCAGCTGACAAGAATATAATATGGCTGCAATATTATTCCAGAATATATTTCAATTTAGGAGTGTTAAAAATAACGTCATAAAGCATTTTTCCTGGAGCAATTTTTATTTTTTCTCAGAACTCACTTTAAATGTCAATGAGTTTTCATGCTCCCCTGGGAGACTTGTTTGTTTGCTTTCAGTTTTATGGATTTTTTTTTGTTGTTTTGTTCTAGTTTTCTTTCTTTCATTGTTATCTTTATTGTTTGTGATGTTGCAGGAAATGACAAAAATGGTCAGAAGTGAGGATAAATACATTAAACTTCAGATTCTGTGGTTTTGCTTGAAACAATGCAAGCTGATAAAAAATATTCATTTTGAGTAAAAGGTATTTTTTCACTAAGGTGCATAAATGTTCTCATTAATTTCTTCTCTCTACACTTATCTACTATCATCTTGAACCTTAGAAGGAACTGATTTTTTTTTCTTTATCCCCAAAGAACTTCACCAGGCCCAACATCCAGCGCTATTTCTTAAACAGGCAAATGTCTTCCCACATTTTTCCCTTGGAGCAGGGAATCCCTGTGTACAGGTTGAAATACATCCTCAAAAACTCACAGGAGTGGATGGCACATGCCTGATCTCCCTTTTTATCTGTTGCTCTCACAGACAGTCTGCCAACAGTAGCAAACTTTTTGGTAGCTTACATGCTCCATCCTGCAACGAACAGTAGCAGTCACCAGGGAATGTCAGGAGCAGAAATAATACATTATATTTAAGGCTGGGCCTGAGACTTGTATCTATGTCTGCCACTACTCACAGAGGTAGATTTTATGATGTTGCCAGTTTAGATTTTTCTGGTTTATGAACTCAGTACTGTAGATACTGTTTCTTCTTTTAGTAGCCCCCGGAGTGTCTCAGATATTACTTTATGTTATTGATAGCAGACATGGCCATAGTCTTTGTGGTATATGGGACATTTCTGGTGAAACTGCTGTCATTTACTGTTAAATCTAATTTGAAAAAAGAAACCAAAAATACCTGTGTCACACATTGTGTATGTATTAGAAAAATAAAGGAACCAAACACTCATAACTCAAAATAATGGAAGTAGTAGGTTTCTTTCTGTGGAATCACAGACTGCTCAATTGCAAGACTTCTAAATTGTGACCAAGCTCTCCAGACACCAAGGGTTTTCAAAAGGTCCCATTGTGAATTTTTCTGCTGTGAAACACAATAAAACAATGTTTGAAAAAACAATGAAACCAATCTATTTTGAAATTTGTAACACAGTAATAAAAATACATTTCATCTCCTTTATGGCTCAAGCATAGCTGTCACTGACATATAGAGGCTCATTTTGGAAGTTCATAACCAGTCTTATGTTCTACTAGGGAAGTTTCTGTACCAAATTGTATAAATTATCAACAGCAGGTGCATACAAACTTTTTGACTTTGAATTCTTACCTTTCATTCCTGTAGCCCTTCAAAGACTATTACAAGACATCGCAATCCAATCCATTTATTTCTTGTATCACTTTCCCATAATCTTGACAAAAAGCAGCAGAGTTTTTAACTATTGCCTTTTCCCAAGAGAAGACAGTTATCCTGATGATGAAAATTAGATATAAACCAGTCCAAATATAAGTGTCCCCCAACACCACTTGAGTTTCATCTGTGATTAGACCAGAAATTAAACCAAACCTTTAATGAAGGTCTGATACATTCAGATAACATTTTATTTTTATGTATGCAAATTTTCCTTATGGGTTCCAGATGGAACTGCAAATGATGAAACACCGACAGGGTTTGTTGCAGTATTTCAGAACCAAAGCAGAACAGCTCTAAATTTCCCAAGAAAATATCTTCTTGTAAAATTTCCAGATTTGTCTAAAACTCAAACTATTCAAGGAGTTCAGCTGAACTCTGTCTACTCATCAAAATTTACTATATTTAGATCAATCGAACCTAAACAAAGAACATTTATAATTTTACCTACTTTAATGAAAGCCATGTCAAATGTGTCTTCAGTGGCAATCAGGATGAAAAGAGAAGAAATGAGACATGGAAGACTTGGAAAGGTGTGTGTGGGGAGAAGTGAGAATACTGAAACAGTTTTAGTAGTAAAATTTTGTTAGAGGGAGGGAAAATGGTCTTAGTGGTGATTTAAATTCATATCAAAATTATTAAGACTTTTGGTGACTTTAATAGATGCTGGATCATGTTTTTAGTGAACAGGAAGAAGTATAAAGAGATATAGAAAAGTACTACTATCTGCCATGAATCAGCCATCACTGAACAAAACTGTTTAAGATCCAGAAATTAACCAACGCAAAAATTTGCCCAAACCAGCCTATCAGACAATTTGGCCCTTTAACTTCTCATTCTAAGTGCTAGCAGTTACTGAAAGAACTTAAGCTTGAAAGCCCCATTAATGGTGTACTTTATTATGTGATCAGAGAATGAAAAACTTTATGAAAGTCTGTAAACAACTTTCGACTTTCTTTAGCTGAGGAACTGGAAAGCCAGAAAAATTAATCAGGGCTTTGTTGCCTTTGTATGGTACACCAACTACTTACTCAAAAACAAAGTATGTGTGAATATAAGTAAACCAAAGTTAATTTGGTGCATGCAACCTTGTTAACCATTTTAAAAACATGATAAATCATAGTGCCCTGAGAGTGAATCAAGAAAGGGATATACACCTTTTAAAATATAAGAATGCCACATTCCCAAGAAAACTTTAATAGGGCATGACTGTGTAATTTGCTCTTTATAACTGCTAATTCTCTTTCTGCTTTGTCTAGAAACTGGACTACCTTCCATTTGCTCTTTGTAACTTGGAATAATTAAAAATCCATTATACTTCCCTCTCTCCAATGACAGTACATAAATTAAGCTTCAGCAGTGTTAAAACACATGAAAAAAGTGATATGACCCTTTCAAAGTGTCACTTATCTACAATGCAAATTTTTCCTGGATGATCAGAAATTCAGCAAATATTTTTCATTTAGAACTCAATCTTTTACAGCTAGGTAGTGTACATTTGTTTATTCACAGTTCAGAAGTTACTGAGGTGTTTATTTTTGTTAATCAGATGTGCACTTCTCTAGTTATTTTTATACTCCAGAACTCCCAGTAGTCAGCCTCAAGGATGCCTCAGTGCCTCTCAGCAGAAGAGAAATATGCTGCCAGGCTTTCACTTTAAAAAGTGTCCATTTTCAGTAACTCAATAAGATGTAACATAAAGCCAATTCTGCTGTAGTATTTACCTTTCTTCCTCTTTTGTGTTCTCATATTTCTATTTTAGATGTAGGAAATAGAAATTAACCTAACCCAGTGCTCCTCAGACCTCTTTGACTCAAACCTAGCATCAGCTGATTGAATCAAACATTGCATGAAATTACATAAATCCAGGGCTCACAAAACAGGAGAAGTAGTTGTAGTTAACTTAAGTCAGATGTATGTGTATAACTTTTCACAAGCACCTGACATTAACTCTCTGTCTTGATTAGTACTTTTCATTTTTAATTTTATCCTGTAAAAGAATTTGTTCTTCTAGGGTTTTCTGAAGATGCTGCATGAGTTTTCCACTTCTCATTCTCAAGCCTTGGCAAGTGCTTCAAGGTGTGTACTGAAAATAATCATAGAAATGTTGTCTGGAAGCAACCTCTAAAAGTCATGTAGTCGAACTTTGTTCAAAGCACAATCAGGTCATACAAGGCTTTGCCCAGGGGTCAGGAAGGTGAAGGCACAGCTGGAGCTGAGCTTATCAAGGGGCACAAAGAATAATAAGGGCTTATATAGGTATGTCAGCCGGAAAAGGAATGTCAAAGAACGTGTACTCCCCTGATGAACACAACTGGCAAACTGGTAACAACAGATGAGGAGAAGGCTGAGTTACTCAATAAATTTTTCACTCAGTCCTCTCTAGCAATATGTCTTCCCACACCTCTTGAGTGGATGGACCACAAGACAGGGACTGGACAAACAAAGTCCCTCCCACTGTAAAAGAACAAGTTTGTGACCACCTGAGGAACTTTAACGTACATAAGCCAATGGGACCTGAGGAGGTGCATCCCAGAGTCCTAAAGGAAACATTGCACCCATTTTTAAAAAGGGTAGAAAGGAGAACCCTGGGAACTACTGACCTGTCAGCCTCATCTTTGTGCCTGGGAAGATCATGGAACAGATCCTCCTAGAAGCTATGTTAAGGCACATGGAGGACACAGAGCTGATTTGAGTGGCAAAAAATCTGCAGCAAAACCTCAAGCCGAGAAGGCAGAAGCCCAGGGAAAAGGAGGTGCCTCAAGCCTCCTCCCTCCTGAGTGGGAAGAGTGAGCGGTGAACGAGGGCAGCGGGGACTCATAGTGGGCAGAGACTAGAGTGACAATGCCCAACACCCCTCACGTACAAGAGCAGCCCTCACAGAGCGCGAGTGACCAGGACTGGCAAACAGGGCGTGACACATCAGAAGGGCGTGGCATGGCAGTTTGCATGGCAGTTTGCGCAGGCAGGGCCAGCAGACAGACCACAGTCCATCTTTTGGTTCTAGATCTTATCTGAGCTAGTTGTCATCTTATCGTCCTCCACAAGTAGACAGAACTATGATCTCCACTCTTGTCAAAACCACCACCAGAAAGAACGTGGTGACCCAGACGGAGCTGCCACACAGACATGCAGTGATCCAGGTCCCAGGCTGCAGGGAGTGTCTGAGCCTGTCAATCCTGCTGGAGGGCAGCAGAGACAACACCTGTGTGCATTGTGATCAGCTGGATGACCTGCTCAGCCTGGTGGCAGAACTCAAAGAAGAGGTTGAAAGATTAAGTATTAGGGAGTGTGAAAGGGAAATTGATTGGTGGAGTAGCACCTTGGCACCCCTGAAGCATAAGGAGCAAATGCAGGCCCCAGAAGAGGCAGGCGATCCCTCACTCTCTGTGCAGAAAGAGAGGACTTAAGAGATGGTGGAGATTGGAGACAGGTCCCTGCTGAGGGAGGCAGGAAAATCCTCTCCCGACCTCCCTCGCCTTCCATGGTGTCCCTTCACAACAGATACGGGACCTTTTGAATAAAGTAGAGAAGGATGAAGAAAATGAGTCAAACAAGGAGGAAAATGAAGGTCAACCAAGGCCGGGTTGCTCTAGACCAGGTATTAAAACCAATTATAAAAAGAACCCCAGAAGAATCATTGTAGTGGGTGACTCCATTCTGAGGGGTGTCGAAGGCCCAATATGCAGATCAGACCTGCTTCATAGGGAAGTCTGCTGCCTCCCTGGGGCCTGGGAAAGGATCTCATGGCAAAAGTCCCTACTCTAGTGAGACCCAAGGACTACTACCCTCTCTTGTTTTTTCAGGTGGATAGCAACGATATTATCAGGAGAAGTCCTAAATCAATGAAGAGAGATTTCAGGGCCCTGGGGAAACTGGTTAAGGAGTCGGGGGCACAAATTATGTTCTCCTCCATCTCTTCAATTGCAGGGATGGATGAAGAAGAGTACAGGAGAACCCAACAGATGAACTTGTGGCTCCAAGACTGGTGTTACTGGCAGGGCTTTGGATTTTTCAATCACGGGTTAGTATACAGGATGCCAGACCTTTTGTCATAAGATGGGATACACCTGTCCCAGAGGGGGAAAGGATCTTGGGGCAGGAGTTAGCTGGGCTCATTGACAGAGTGTTAAACTAGATTTGAAGGGGGAAGGGAACAAAACTGGAACTCCCAGACATAAGCCCCAGGGTAGATTACCAGTGTTTGTGGGCTGTTGTGCCAGCGATGACCCTCACCCTGCCATCTCAGCGGAGGCAAGGGATGGAGACATGCAGCACAACAAAGATGCAAGGGATATTGATGGATCAGTAACTGCGGTAACAGCTGTGAAAGGTCACGCCAGACTTAAGACCTCTAAATGCAAAAAGGTGCTGGGGACATCAGCCCATCTGAATTGTATTTATACCAATGCACACAGCATGGGTAACAAACAGGAGGAGCTTGAAGCCATGATGAAACAGGAAAATTATGATGTAGTGGCTATCACAGAAACATGGTGGGATGTCTCCCGTGACTGGAGTGCACCAGTTGATGGCTACAAGCTCTTTAGAAGGGATAGACAAGGAAGGAGAGGAGGTGGGATGGCACTGTATGTTAGGGACTGTTATGATTCATTTGAGCACAAGTATAGTGAAGACAGGGTGGAGTGTCTTCGTGTTAAAATCAGGGGGAAGGTGAACGGGACAGATGTTGTAGTAGGAATCTCTTATAGGCCACCCACCCAGGACAGAGAGGTGGCTGAAATATTCTATAGGCATTTAGGAGAAATCTCACGATCGCTTGCCCTTGTTCTTGTGGGAGACTTCAACTTCCCAAACATCTACTGGAAATACAACACAGCAGAGCGGGACCAGTCCTGGAGATTCCTGGAATGTGTGGCAGATAACTTCCTGATGCAGCTGGTGAGCGAACCGACAGAGAAGGTGCCCTGCTGGATCTCCTCTTTGTGAACAGAGAAGGACTGGTGGATGATGTGGTGGTTGGAGGCCGACTAGGGCACAGCGATCATGAAATAATAGAGTTCTCTATTCTTAGAGAGGCCAGGAGAGGGCTAAGCAGAACTGACATCCTGGACTTCCAAAGGACTGACTTTGACTTGTTTAGGCACCTGCTTGAGAGAATCCCTTGGGAGATGGTCCTGAAGAGTATAGGGGTCCAGGAAGGCTGGACACTCTTTAAGAAGGAAGTCTTAATGGCACAGGAGCAGGCTGTCCCCAGGTGCTATAAGAGAAGTCTGCAACAGAGAAGGCCACCGTGGCTGAACAGGGAGCTTTGGCTGCAACTCAGGGAGAAAAGGAAAGTTTACAGCTTTTGGGCTAGCCACTCACAATGATTACAAAGAGGCTGTGAGGCTATGCAGGGCGGAAATCAGGAGGTCTAAAGTCCAGCTAGAAATTAATCTGGTTCCAGCAATCAAGGACAACAAGAAATGTTTCTATAAGTATGTCAACAACAAAAGAAATACCAGGGAGAGCCTCCATCCCCTGCTAGATGGAGGAAACATGGTAACGAGTGATGAGGAAAAGGCTGAGGTGCTTAATGCCTTCTTTGCCTCAGTCTTTAATAACAAGACTAGTTGTACTGAGGGAATCCAGCCTCCCTCAGCCAGAAGACAGAGACTGGGAGAACGACGCCCCCGCAATCCAGGAGGAGATAGTCAGTGACCTGCTGCATCACATAGACACACACAAGTCTATGGGACCGGATGGGATACACCTGAGGGTGCTGAAGGAGCTGGCTGGGGTGCTCGCCAAGCTGCTTTCCATCATTTACCATCAGTCCTGGCTGACAGGGGAGGTCCCAACAGATTGGAAATCGGCTAATGTGATGCCCATATATAAGAAGGGTTGGAAGGATGATCCTGGAAATTACAGGCCTGTCATCTTGATTTTGGTGCCCAGGAAGTTGATGGAGCAGATCATCCTGAGTACCATCACACAACACATGCGGGACAACCAGGTGATCAGGCCCAGTCAGCATGGGTTTATGAAAGGCAGGTCCTGCTTGACAAACCTGATCTCCTTCTACGACAGGGCGACCTGCTTATTGGATGAGGGAAAGGCTGTGGATGTTGTCTACCTTGACTTTCGTAAGGCCTTTGACACCGTTTCTCACAGCATTCTCCTGGCAAAACTGGCTGCTCAAGGCTTGGATGGGCACACGCTTCGCTGGGTGAAAAACTGGCTGGATGGCCGGGCCCAAAGAGTTGTGGTGAACAGAGTTAAATCCGGTTGGCGGCCAGTCACGAGTGGTGTCCCCCAGGGCTTGGTTTTGGGGCCACTCCTGTTTAACATCTTTATTGATGATCTAGACGAGGGGATTGAGTGCACCCTCAGTAAGTTTGCAGATGACACCAAGTTGGGTGGGAGTGTTGCTCTGCTCGAGGGTAGGGAGGGTCTGCAGAGAGATCTGGACAGGCTGGAGCGATGGGCTAAGGCCAACTGTAGGAGTTTCAATAAGGCCAAATGCCGGGTGCTGCACTTGGGCCACAACAACCCCCAGCAGCGCTACAGGCTTGGGGAGGACTGGCTGGAGAGCTGCCAGCCAGAGAGGGACCTGGGGGTGTTGACTGACAGCCGGCTGAACATGAGCCAGCAGTGTGCCCAGGTGGCCAAGAAAGCCAGTGGTATCCTGGCTTGTATCAGAAACAGCAGGGACAGGGAACTGATCTTACCCCTGTACTTGGCACTGGTGAGGCTGCACCTCGATTACTGTGTTCAGTTTTGGGCCCCTCACTACAAAAAGGACATTGAATTACTCGAGCGTGTCCAAAGAAGGGAAACGAAGCTGGTGAAGGCTCTGGAGCACATGTCGTACGAGGAGCGTCTGAGGGAACTGGGGTTGTTTAGTCTAGAGAAGAGGAGGCTGAGGGGAGACCGCATCACCCTCTACAACTACCTGAAAGGAGGTTGCAGAGAGCTGGGGATGAGTCTCTTTAACCAAGTAACAAGCGAGAGGACTAGAGGGAATGGCCTCAAGTTGCGCCAGAGAAGGTTTAGACTATATATTAAGAAGCATTTCTTACAGAACGGATTGTTAGGTGTTGGAATGGGCTGCCCAGGGCAGTGGTAGAGTCCCCATCTCTGGAGGTGTTTAAAGTCGGGTTGACATAGCACTTAGGGATACGTGTAGTTGGGAACTGTCAGTGTTAGGTTAATATTTGGACTATGTGATCTTCAAGGTCTTTTCCAACCTAGATGATTCTGTGATCTGTGAGACAGAGAGCATGTCTTTACCAAGTGCAAGTCTTGCCGGACCAACCTAGTGGCCATCTGTGATAGAGTGACTACATCAGTGGACAAAGGAAGAGCCACTGATGTCACCTATCTGTAAGGCCTTTGACACGGTGCCTCACAACGTCCTTCCCTCTAAATCAGAGACATATGGATTTCATGGGTGGACTGTTCATTGGATGAGGAATCGGCTGGATGGTCACATCCAGAGGGTAATGGTGAAACGCTCAGTATCCCGATGGAGATCAGTGATGAGTGCTTTCCCTCAGAGGTCCATACTGGGACCAGTGCTGCTTAATATCTTCATCAATGATACAGACAGTGGGATTGAGTGCACCCTCCACAAGTTTGCAAATGATACCATGCTGAGTGGTGCAGGTGACATGCCTGAGGGAGGGGATGCCATCCAGAGGGACCTGGACAAGCTTAAGAAGTGGGCCCATGTGAACCTCATGAGGTTCAACACAGCCAAGTACAAGGTCCTGTACCTGAGTCAAGGCAACCACTGGTATCAATACAGGCTGGGGGATGAAGGGATTGAGAGCAGCCCCGAGGAGAAGGACTGGGGGGTAATGGTGGATGAAAAGCTGGACATGAGCCAGGAATGTGTGCTTGCAGCCCAGAAAGCCAACTGTATCCTGGGCTGCATCAAGAGAAGTGTGGCCAGCTGGTTGAGGGAGGTGATTCTCCACCTCACCTGGAGTCCTGTCCCGATCCAATATCAGGGAGGGTTCTTAAACAATCCCAAGAGGGAGATTAAGACACAAATGAGGTCAGATGTCATACAACCTTGTAAGCTCTATTTCCTGTAGCAACTGATAGTAGCTATAAGACAGAGAAGAAGAAACAAAAAGTCAGAATACCTAAGTAAGTAAACGAAAAAGATGCAGCAAGATTAGTTACCACCACCACGAGTCCAGCGGTGTCCCATTGGTTCGGTCTCGGTGCAGGTGATGGGGGGTCTCTGCAGGTGATAGGGAACCCCTCAAGAGAAGAGTACGCAGGCCTTTTATCATCCCAGTCCCCACAATCAGTCCGCCCATTTCCACAGAGCTCATTATCATATTCGCAGCCCTGTGTTCCTCCATGCGCGCATGCCCAGGTGTCCATGGTGGTCGTACTGGAGGGGGGGTCAGCCAGCAACGCCTTTAGCCTCTGCACGTCCTCCTCGTCCCCTGGCCCTGCGCGCGCACGCAGCTTGGTAGATGTTACGAAAGAGGTGGTTGTTCCAGCTCTGTGCAGACACTGGGTTTTTTGGGGATATTTTTGGCTTCTTCAGGGCATACTTCTTCATGGCAACAGGATGTTGAGGCCTAGTTTAGGAAGTGGTGCAGTGCCGAAACAGACAGTTGACATGGTCCGACAGTCTTACACCACCCTGCAGCTCAGGAGGTGG
Source organism: Strix uralensis (assembly GCF_047716275.1). Taxonomy (NCBI): domain Eukaryota; kingdom Metazoa; phylum Chordata; class Aves; order Strigiformes; family Strigidae; genus Strix; species Strix uralensis. Next base: position 57,814,257 of record NC_133973.1, read on the forward strand.
TAATGGCGCAACAGCAATGCCAAGACAAAACAGCTGACACAGTCCCTTACAAGTCTTCAGTACAGGAAAGACATGGAACTGTTGGAGCAGGTTCAGAGTTGGTCCACAAAATTGATCAGAGGAATGGAACACCTCTCCTATGAGGACAGGCTGAGAGAATTGGGGTTGTTCAGCCTGGAGAAGAGAAGGCTCTGGGGAGACCTTACTGTGTCCTTTCAATACTTAAAGGAAACTTATAAGAACGATGGGGACAGACTTTTTAGTAGGACCTGTAACAACAGGACAAGAGGTAATGGTTTTAAAATAAAATAGGGTAGATTTAGATTAGATATAAGGAAGAAATTTTTTACAATGAGGATGGTGAATCACTGGAACAGGTTTCTCAGAGAGGCTGTAGATGCCCCATCCCTGGAAACATTCAAGGTCAGCTTGGACAGGGGTCTGAGAAACCTGATCTAGTTGAAGATGTCCCTGCTCGTTGCAGGGGGGGTGGAATAGATGACCGTTAAAGGTCCGTTCCAACCCAAATCATTCTATGATGCTATGATTCCATGATTCTATGAAGATCCCACAATTATTTATGTAACTGGTTCCCATGCCCTGCCCTCCAACATTCTTTTACTGGCAGTTATGTAAATACTAAGAAGTTTTCAGTTTTTTGTCTGCTTTCTACTAAATTTTTCTCTCTATTTCTTACTCACAGAGATACCATTCTCATATTAAGAGAGAAAATCTAGATGGTGGCAGCCAGGATCTCTTGCTGTAATGCTGAAGTATTTTGTCCATACAACTGGCTATGTCAAATTAGTGAAAAATTGTTGGCTTATGTACCAGGGGCCTCTGTGCACTCTTCTCATGACCCTAGGGCACACCTGGCTGTCCATGTCCTGGACCAGACCTTCAGGCTGGCTCCTGACTGGATCTCAGTCCTCCCAATTTCTGTGGTCTTGCCCCCAGTCACTGTACCCAACCTGGCCCTGCTCCCTCACTGGGTATTGTGGGATAGGGCCCTGATTTGGGAGGGCCTGCCAGCCCCATGGCCACCCTTGGCTCCGTCCCGCAGGGCAGCCAGCCCTCACAGACTCCCGATGGTGAGCTTCAGTCTATCTGTAAGAACTTAACTGCATTTTTGTGAACTAGAGAGAAGGTTGAGTCTTTGAAGTCCTCAGTGTCTTTCAAATAGTGTAGTTGTTTTTCTGCTTTCTTGTGCTTTACCAGAAAAGTGTGAACAAAAAACACTTAATCATTCCTGTACCTCTAACATTTTCTTCACTATTCTTGCCACCTTGTTTGAAGACTACTGATTTTTGTATTCAAGCATGGTTCACCTCACTATTGGATCATGAGATCTTTACCAGATTTCTTATCACTGTAGCTGTCACCTTTTTCAGTGAATCACACTTTCAATAACTCAATTAAAAGAAAATTTGTTAATTCTATGTGTAACTTGTCTCTTTTGTATTGAATAAGGCAAGCTTCTGGGAAAAGCAGGAATTTTAAAAACTAAAAAAAATAAGCATTAACCCCAGGAATTCTCACATAAAAAAAAGGAAAAACTTTGAATACTTGACTTCATGACTGACAACTATAACTTTCTTTTGGTTTTGCTTTGTGTTCTTGTATATATATGAACAAATTTATCTTAGCACGAAATAGAAACTTACAAGCAAGTCTTTTCTTTTTCCTTGTTTCTTTCAGTCATTGGCTTGTATCTTCCCCAAGGGGTGACTTGATTGAAGTCTTCACATTACTTTCTGACGGCTTGAACTCCTTGTAGTACTGCTGTGCAGTGAGATGAGTAGAGGCCAAGGGTAAATCAAAGAGGGTAAGCATTCACTTCAGAGGCACTCACATCACTGCTGTGTCTCTAAAAACATTAATGTTTGGAAAGCTTCCTGCACATTTATTATAAAAGCTAGAAGTCTGTTAGTTTAGTTTATTTCAATTTTTAATTAAATCCTAGGTTCTTTAAAAGGAGTTCATTATTGCATTTATTATATGAATCATGAATATTTTCATTCACCTTTTCACTTTTTAATGCATCTACTCTTTGGTCTCATAACACCTATTGTCCTGATGTGTTTATAAAGAACTCTTGGGCAGCTTTCATTTATGCTCATTTATTTTTTGCTCTTCACTTTCTCTTTCCTTTTTTTTTTTTTCATACTTGAAGTGCCTGTGAGATACCAGATTAGTCTTGAATGTCTGAGCAGCTATTATGATGTTATTGGCTGATTCTAGGCACCACAGGTAAGATTTGCTTTCATTCAGAAATAATTCATAAGGCTTTAATAGTAGCATTGTTCTTCTGTTCTCCTCTAGGTGGGACTTAACAGAGTAAATGTAAAACCCTAGCCCTCTAGTCTTAATTTCCTTAAGGTCCCTGTCTGAGTGAAGTAGGAACTTCCAGATCATGATTATTCTTACTACTTAGCTAAAATAGATCAGATGAACAGAAGTCTAGAAGTGCCTCCTTTTCTCCATCATCTGTAAAAGCAGACAATGAGAGTCAGCTCAACTTTAGATATTTATATTATGAGCATCTAAATATAGGTTAGAAGAATCTTGCCAGAGATGGGTTAAATAAAAATTACTTAGAATCAATGGAGTCTGTGTGGGTGTTTTGTTTTATTTTTCATTTTGTCTGGAATTAGAGGAAAATTATTTGAATTAATAATATTTAGTGAAGCACCAGAAAAGAGTACTTAAGCATGTTATAGAATCCTAGTTACTGGAGGAGTTTGTGACAGGGTAGACAGATATTTATCTAGAATAAATTGGGGGACAGAGAAAGCAAAAGCCTCTTATAATTCAGATAAGAGACACATGGAAAAAATGAGGAAAATGTCTGAGCATGTGTGGGCACTATTGCACTGGTATCAGGGACATGCTGCACAGATTTCTGCTATGTGTCTCTTGTAACATGAGACTAAAAAGACAGCAAAACCAGCGGTGATCTGTTTGTACATTGGATACTATGAAATAATTGTTCTTATACTGGATATGAGGAACATCACATCATTTTCTACATCCCTGAGTAGGTCTTTCTTTCTAATACAGTTCCAATTAGAGTTCCTCAGGGATGTAGAAAATGATGTGATGTTGAACAAGTAAGAACACTTTGCAAGTGGAGACAACATGACTCTTAGAACCTATTCACCATCCTACACTGTTCTGGGATGAGGAAAATACTTAATTTTATCCCTCAGGAAACTAGGACATTCTGAAACCTGCTCTTATTATGATCTCAAAGCTGTGGGGTGTGAGGGGGGGAAGGAGGAAATTAATCAGGATTTAGACAAGTATCAAACAGGCAGGTTGACCTGGGGTGTCAGGCAGCCCTGATGGGATGTCTATAGACAAACTGGTCTATACTGCACTTTCTGTCTAATCCCTCAACCAAAACACTTATAAGGAAGCTGAGAACCTAAGAAAAGGAAGGAAACAGAGGGAGAGATAGTTCATAAAGGCGTTATAAATTGGTTTCTGTTTGCCAGTTTAAGGTCTCCACTTCGGGATTACAAAGAGAGAATGATTTTTCTCAGCCCTTAGTTTAACGATTTTTGAAGTGGTGACAGGGTGGCAGGAAGGGGATAAGGTAAAGTTTGTGAGATAATAAGTGCTACAAGGACTTTGGAAAGAAAGGACAGAAAAGAATTTTTAAATGTGAATGTTCCAGTGAGTACCAGAAAAGGAGATAAAAGATATTATCCCCAGTCTTTCCAGCTGAAGGTTTGAAGAGAGAGAAAAATATTTTCTTCACACTATTTCTTGGTTGTGTCTATGAGTTTACAGGAACTTGTCACATACCCCTATATATAATGCCAAGATTCGCAGATATTTCTTCATGCGTGTATAAAGCAGTTGTCTTCTGTAAAGAATAATCCAATTTTTCACTTTCAGAGCTACTTTGCTAAAATTTGCTGCCTGTAGACACCAGGTATCTCCTGAGAAATTATTTTAAGCAAACAATGGCAACGGACAAAATATCAACAAAAATAGAATCAGTAAAAGTAGACTCTGCATGCTCCTCAAAATAAGTGTCCTTTTAGGTAATAAAAGAACCCTGGTCTTGAATTCCTCTGGCTCCAATTCCTTTCTAAGTTGCCTTTTGCTTTTGTGTGTTTCTTTTCCTTCCCCCGTGATTGTTCCCTACGTGCAGCTGTTAAAGATATTTTTAGGTACAGACAGAGATTGCCTGTAGCACCGACTAAATGAGACTGACACATAGGAAGGTTGTAAATGCACAAAAATAATAAAGCAAGATCTAGGACTTTGGCTACTGCCACCTATTCCTAATATCCTCTCATGGCCCTTGGCAAAGAAAGAAACTGAAGATGAAACAATACTTTCAATTGCATAAGGGTGTTGTTCTGCCTGGGTGGTACTAGCAAAAGGTGCGTCAGAGGAATCATTGTGGGGGCAGGTGTAAAAAAGACATAATGGGAATGCTGGCCACTGTGCAAGCTCACAAATAAAGCTTATAGAAAGCTGTGCAGCACCCTCCAAAGAGAAGTGCGAGCATTTGGCCTGTTTAAAACTGAACAATGCAGCTTCCTGATACACTACTGGAAGGAAGAATGGGGCACTTGTAAAAGTATGGATGGGGGCAGAATTTGCTCCTTCTGCGCCAAAGGGTCAGTGTGTAAGCTCATCTGTGGGGAAAGCTCAGACCTCTTGGCATAAGGATATGTTGTTTGCTCATGAGAAAAGGAAAGGCCAGTGAAGTATGAAAATATTTAAGAACAGAAAAGAGACCATATGTAAATTGGTATTGTTGATCAGTCCTTATAGGCCCCCCTTCTCCTACCAGCTAGTGGCTGCTCTGTCCCACTGGCCACTATCAGCTCTTCAGGACATTTCAGCAGCTCTGCCCTAGTCATGTCATACCAGATGCAGATGTTTTTTCCACTGGCCACAGATATCTGGTCTAGAGTTTACATCTAACTCTATCTTCTTAAGGGAACACATTCATTTAGTGCTTGACCAGCTTCATATTGCTTTTGTCAGGCAGATTTCTTTATCTGGGGGCACTTATGGTGGTTAACAAACCTATACATAGCACTGTGATCAAAGAGCACAAAATTGGACCTCCTTGGTCATCAGTCCAACATAAAGAATCAAAACTACAATTCTTCACACAAGTAAGCAGTTCCTTATGCAGTACACTATTCATTTCCCATTGATTGTCATCTTCCAACATGAATTTTCAAATTAGTCAATTATGCTATTTGTATGCTGAGTATTCATAAGCAGCCGTCATTAGTAGCACTCTATTCAGTACACATTACTTATCTTTTGATGACAAATTTGAACACTTTCCACCATAAAGCATCATAGGAGTCTTGTGTAGAGCTTTGCCAGTCCTCAAACCACAACAACTTGCTCATTAGATTTCTCTCCAACTATTTGAGAGTCACATTTTAAAACTACTTAACCATCATATTTTTCAGACCGTAGCACTTTGGTTTAGCACAGTTATTAAATGAGGGTAATAGGCAATTATTATTCACAGACCACCCTTATCAGAAATGGCTGAATGAGGACTGCAGCAGTATCAGAAACAGGTTTATATGACCTGTCTCGGCTCTCCAGTCTTGACTTGTCCTAGGTTGAAATACCTGACACTGTTACCAGAAAACTGTGTTGCCTCTTTAAGCTTCCTACCTAGCAGGGTTTCCCCTGAAAGAAGTATAGTTATGTCCAAAACTGCAAGGGTGGGCCTGAGCAACCCAGCCAGCTGTGGGCTGCCACAGATGAACAGATGTCCAGCTCCAGATGTGTGTCTCCTGACAGGCAGCACATGTCTGTGGACTCAAGTGCACAACAGCTTGAGCAAGGGTGTCTGAAACCTGCCCTCATTACAACAGAGGCATATCCTGCCAGATGCCTTGAAGAGAGCTGCAGGGCTCCTGTACTGTGGAAAAAAAAGTAAATAAAGTCCACTTCCCAAACCCATAAATTCATGGCACAAAAAGGAGCTGTCACTCACAGTTGATAGAGCACCTCTTCAGAGAACAAATTCTCTCTCTGACATGCTTTGATGAACAGTGAAATAGTTAATAATATTGACATTTATAAATTCTCAGAAACAAGTACACTTGCTAGAGCATACTGTCTCATGGTGGACCAAGTCAAGCCTTCACTGTCAGCTTCTACTTACAAGCCTATAACATGTTGGCATGGGAAGATTTTTATGAAATTAAAGAGAGGAACAAATCATAATTTTAAATGCCTCTGGCAGAAGCATTTTATATATGTAAATGTATACACAGTGGTTTTCTGTTCTATAAAGACAGGTAATGCACTTTTTGTTTTTTATATCTTTCCCAGAGATTAATTGTTTTCGATCAGTACTCTTTGTAATCACATGAAAACATGAGCCATTAAGATTTAGTGAGCTCATCTAAAAAGAAGATCAAATTCCCGTGTTTCATAATCTTAAACATCTGCTGGGGCAGGAGTAAATGAACAGCAATATGAACCAGAAATTATTGGAACCTAAAGTGAAAAAGTGTGTATATGTGTGTGAGCTAAAGAAAGACAGAAATCTTTAATGAACTCACATCTGTTCATTCCTCACCCAACAATTAATTCTGCCCCTACATCTCAGAATCAGTAAACTGTTTCTCCTTTAACTCTGTTTCTCATGTAACGTCTGGGATTCTTTAACACAATTCCTAAGGCTGGGATGCTGGTCTACACCTCAGTCCTCTCTCTGCTTTTGCAGAATCTCTGTATATGAGCATTTATTAGGGGTCTGGGCAGTTAAGGATCTTCTGTTGCTGTCAGACAGATAGGTGATGGAGGAACGAGTGGCATAGTCCTGGTTTCTGCTTTATTTTTTCCCTTTTTCCTGTCAATGGAAGAAGGGAAGTGAGCTCATTGTACTCTTCATAATGTTCCAGATTGTTTATTCTTCCCCAGAGGTGTGGCTTTAAAAAAAAAAAAAAAAAAATCTTGTCAAACCAGAGAGAAAAAAAGTAGCTTCTTCAGATAACACTACATGTATGCATAATCTCCAGAAAGAAGGATCACATTGTAAGGATTGGGTTCTTATTGACTCATAATCATTGTTTCATAATCACTGAAATTATCAGCACATTCCTGTGTAGGTTCAGGCAGTTATCTGCTAACTTAAACCTATGTTATTAGGGCACTAATATCAGAACTTCTGTAAAAATCACTAATTTTCAAGCATGGCCATTCATCAAACTATTGTGGGTTTGCTGATTTTTAAAAAATAATCAGAGATGAGAATTTAATCCTCTGCAATTTCGTGGTTTGTGGTGATACTGACCATTAACATCTGAAAAATGGACACCTGATAATGCTATTCTTCATAGCCTATTTGTGAAAGACAAATAAAGTTGGTCTATCATTGCAGTGAAAACAATGTTCATACTGACACTGATTAACGCTGATGATTAAGTAGATGTCCATCCTCTAGGCTCCTCCTATAACCTGCATGAGAGGTCAATAGTCTGAGTGTCCTCTCCCAAACATAATTTTAGAGTAAAACCAACATAATTTAGAAACAGAAAACAAATAAATCTGAGAGTATTAGGTTGATCTTGTACCCACTGTAAGACACAGGAAAACATCTGGAATATGCCAGCTATATGTAGATATGTATATATAAATATAGAGATCAGGTCAATTAGACTAGGTCTAACTTACATTTAGACTAGGTCTAATTTACGTTAGACCATTCATGAAGCCATGTGAAATAATCAGAGAGAAAATATCTTACAATTCTTAAGTATATTTTCGGGCAGGATATTGCGATGAAAACTTAAAGTCTGAAGTTAGAATGATTGAGGTAGGGTTATCCATGTAATACACAATACATGGAAAAAAATGTCATCCACCCAGCTCCGTATTTAGGAAACATTCATAAATTTCTAGCAAGCCAGAAGCTTTCCTGATACCCCTAGAGCCATCTTCTACAACTGATGGTTTTTTTCCACTAATTCCACTTGTAGACTTGCAAGACCATCAATGTCACTTAGCAGCTGCCAAGGGCTCCCCAGCCCACTGCTCCCAGTCAGGAGTGCCAGTAGTGCTGGTGAGTGATCCTCCTTTGCAGCTCTGTCTTAAAACCAGCAAAATTTCTGTGATCCCAAGACTTTTTTTTCTTCTTTTTTAACATTTTGAGCTCAATAAAAGCACACTTTTTTCTGAAACTGCTTTTGTGAAAGTTTTGAGGTTTACTCTGGTGACAAATTACCATTCCCTTGATGATTCAGCAGCTGGGAGAGGAAGGAGGTAGGGTTATGCCTGTTGTAGGGAAGGTAATACATCTGGAAACAAGAGAAGACATCTGATAAAAATAGTAAGTGGATGCAAAAATTTAAGGGGGTATAAGAAAGAAAGGGAAATGTAACAAAGGTAGCAAAACAGTATGATGGTGCCCACTGCAATTAAAAGTTCCTAAAAACAATTAATCAAAGTTGGGGTCAAAATTTGATTATTGCTCATAACTGTGAAAACCTGATTTAATAACTTCATGTGTCTCAACTGCTAGGTAAGCTAGCTAATATTCTAGTTAGCTGATTAAAGATGTGTTCCGATACAAAATAGAAAGTTTTTATTTAAATGACCATGTAACCACATAGCTATCAAACGTACAAATAAATATTGCATAAAACCTCTTCTAACTGATCATTTTCAACAGCTCCCACTGAAATCTGTAGAAGTTTAAACCACCATTAAAAAGCTCTTTTTCCTTGTTCATTAAATATTCCCAGTGACATAGCACTGCAGAGGGATAAACCATATCACAGTAGTTTTGGATGCTTCAAAATTGTATTGCAGAATCTGTCTCTTAACTGCTATGTGATCATGGACTAATGTGGGTAGCCTTTAGTCATAAACTTTAGTCTAGTAGCTGTTCAGATTTACTTTGAAAAGTCATAAGGATTTTCAGCTGAGCACTAAAAGTGAAATATGAACTGCATTTTAAGGCTTGTGTTTTGAAAGCACATTGTGTATTAATATTTAATTTCTAATATAAAAGTTTTAGAATCTCTATTTATATAAAGCAGTGAGATGTTACAGTATAATAAAGAACAATGACATGTTTGCAATATAGGTTATTTTTACACATGAAGTTGTGGGTGCACTTAAGACATCACAATGCATGTAGTTTTTCATGCCTCCAAAAGATAGACAGTGATTTGTTTAAAAGGGACATATAAGTATATATGTATTATTCCTGAGTTTCTGAAACTATGTTCATACATTTCTGAGCTTATATTTCACCAAAACAGTTTGCACAGAAAAGTACAGGAATTAATATCGGTTTTATTATCAGTGAAAAAATACAATAAACAGACTAAAGAATGGGTGAATGGGCAACTAAAATTGTTTCTGAGTTTAATTCAATTATTGTGACACAGAGTCTTTCAATTACCTTAGACAGAATTTTTCCCTTGCTCTCAATATTCCTTGTATTTACTACTACGAAATATAGGGTATACAAATTGTAGGAGCTAAATGATGTATCAAATGTCATTTATTATATAAATACTTGTTTGACTTTGTTGTCAGTAATGTTAATTTCCTTAACTGAGTTAGCTTCATGATATCTAAGCATTTAAAGGATCAAAGGTGAATCTGAGTTATGTAGAAAATAATTTTTTGGCTGAATACATTTTCTTAAGACTCCTTCAGACCTTTTCAAATAAGATTTTTAAGTAAAAGGTCATGTATTTTCTGCAGCTAAAATCCTACAGTTTCCATAATTTGTGCGATATGTATTGCAATCATTCAAAAAATTGCTACTTTTTAAAATCGAAAAATTAATCTAAACTTTATTCCTGGATCATGCAATACACATAGTTGTTTGAGATGCCCTTTAGATACTCTCTCAATAGTAACAAAATTACCAAAGCTTTGAGGGAGAATATGAAAGGACATATCTGGATATATTTGATTTTCTGAGGCAGTTGACCTGCGAGTTGGGATTCATATTATCTACGAGTCCTATAAGTGTCTGCATGTGGATATTCCCATTTTTAAAAAATCTGAATGTTGTTTATATATTGAAATCAACATGTTTGTTGGGAAAGGATAGGTTTGGATATTTTTTTTCAGTTTTAAAAAAATGTCAGAGAAAATCTTTAGATATTTTACAGTAGCAGAGGAAGCTGATGATCTTCTGAGCTTTTTCTAGCTCTATATTTATAAAGATCTAGAAAAGTTGTATTGTTTTTCCAGCAGTGGCAGCCTAAGAAAATGTGATGATAAACTAAAGTGACTGAACTATGACTGACATGTGAGAAGATTCCAGGTCTACCTAAAATCTGACCTGCCCCTTCTGTCCATAGTAAAAGTAAGAGGAAGGATGACAAAATTTTATTTTTTGTTCTGCAGCTGCACTGGAGGTGAGAAGGTGAAGTCTTGGCAGAGCAGCTCTGGGTGTATTAATGTCCTTGGACGCAGATAATATATTAAGAGTGCTTGGATGTTCTGAATCATCTTGAGTATTTTCCTCCAAATTTCAATGGGGGTAAACATTAATACAGAAGGAAGAGTGATTGGTTCAGTAAGCCAGTAGTAAAATTATAGGGGTGTAGGGTGTAGTGGATGCTTCACCTTCCAGCATCAAGAAATACTTGACCTTAGTAGCCTTTTTTCATATCTGAGTGATCTGATCAGGAAACCTGTCCAAGCAAGGAAGAATCTCTTCCCTAACCACCTACCTAGAGGCTACCCTGACACCACACTGCAGTGACACCCTGATCTGGCTGACACTGGCTGACCTTCTTTCTTGTCAGCCTGAGTTTGGGCACTGTGATCTTGCTCAACTGCACAGAGGACCTTGCCCTTCTGGACCGTCATCATGAATCTCAAAAATTATGTGGGCTGGGGTTGGAGTACATGCCAAAGGTCAGCCTAATGCCCTGGAAACCAGAAAAATAGACTGCCCACTGATACGAAGCAGTTAATATGACATTTTCTTAACAGATAAGGGTCTTTTCACAAGCTATAGTATTCTCTGTGTGTTTCTAAGCTATCTCATTTTACATCAACAAAGGTTCCCTTGAAAATCAATTGTTCTATAAAAGTGTTTGAAATTACAATGTATCATTTTATGTTGGTAGGGTAGGGTTTACTGAGTTTTTGTTGGCTTTTCTGGCAGGGATTTTAGAAATCATTCAGAGATTATAAAGCAACATAAAGACCAGCTTTGAAAGATAGGATATACTTCTCATTATGATTTGTATGAACTAATCTCTAATGCCGCTTTGGGAAAAAACATCAACCGAAGCTTATAGTCCATTGCATACATTAGCAATGACTACTTATTAGTCTTATAACCTTTTCTAATTAACAGAGTAAATTCTAAAATGAATACAAATTGAATGTATCCAAGGGTAAAATATGAAATGTGCCCTTACGTTTGCTGAAATATCTATGAAGTAAGTGGTGTGTCACAGAAATAATCTGTTTCATTTCTTTTTCGTTTGCTTATAGTCAACAACAAAAGAAGAGCCAGCAGCTGGCATTTTGCAAGTAACACATCTGTGTCAATCTTATATACTATTATAGGCATGGCTAGTAAAACTGCATTGTTGTTGTCATTGTTGCCACTGCAGCTGCTGCTATTTACTGTGTGTTACAGTTCTTTCTTCTAAATGCATGACCAATGAATAGTAGAAGAGAAATCTGAAGGGCAAATTTAGAACAAACATCTTAAAGTCATAAAGTGCAATATACAAATTAAACCCTGTGATGAGTGATGTTTATGAAAAAGATGTAAGTGTAAATTGACACTGTATGGAAATTCAGCTGTGCATGTTTCAACCAACAGTTTGTTCCATAAAATCCAGCACGGACAAAAGTGCATGCAGGAACCATTACGATAAACAGAGGTACAAACACCTACAGAGATCAGGACATGGCAAGATGCAGAAAAAACAGCTATGGTTATTTCCTAGCAGGAATCAAACTGTTATAGTTACATGAATAAGAAGCAAAAAATATACAGAGATTGGATCTAGTAGTAAACAAAATTTTACAGTTTTGGTATCTCAAGGAAGGGAAAGAATTTATGTGCATTCCTTTAAAGACACCTGACTCTCATTTCACTATCTATACAGGGAACACAGAAGCTGCATCAAACAACACAGCTTGAATTGTTCTTTCTTATCCAGGAACCAGAGATCCTGGAGTAGAGGGGATACATTACTTCAGCTGGCACCCATTTAGGCAAACTGATCTCTGGAATTCATTTGGGGGAAAACAACTCAAATTTCAGGGTACATCTGCAGAACCAGAATTAATGTTATACTGGGAAAAATTATTTAGTGAAAATGGGAAACATGAAGCATGTAAAGATAAAATCAGAACTGGTTTTCATTTATAGTTGCCATAACAAAAACTCTAAAATATCCAGTTAAGACAATTGTCTCAACTACAGTGATATGTCAAACAAGGTAGTTAGCAAGAGGCATAAATCTGAGAATAATAATTGTAGGTATATGTTTGTCTTTAAATGTACATTTATGTGTGTAAGAATGTATGTGTATAGGCAGGTAGGAGCCAGGCTCATTTCAGGAGTGTCCAGTGACAGGACCAGAGGTGAAGGGCACAAATTAGAATCAGGAGGTTCCCTCTCAAAATCAAGAAACACTTTTTTACTGTGAGGGTGACTGTACACTGGCAGAGGTTGCCCAGGGAGATTGTGAAGTCTCCCTCCTTGGAGATACTCAAATGCCATCTGGAAATGGCCCTGGGCAACCAGATCAAGGTGGCCCTGCTTGAGCAGGGGGTTGGACCAGATGACCTCCAGAGGTCCTTTCCCACTTCAACTGTTCAGTGATTCTGTGATAGCATCATTAAATCATATATGATCAAAATAAAAATCTATGACTTAATGAAGCTTTCTGTTTAATTTAGATAAACAACTTCCATCGTAATGCCATAAAGCAAATTTATGACTCCTTTGCAGTTGACTAAGTTTATCCCAGAGACATTTTATAGGTGTTAATCTGTGTGGATGAATGTAGATATTAAATATGTTGTGTCTCTTTGACCCACAGCCCCAAAGGCATTTAGATGCTAAGATTCCATGGACTGAAATTGATTAAATTATGATTAAATTGAAATTAACTGACTTTTCAGTACCTAAATATCTCTGAGGTATCCAGTGTTCTCTCTTCAACAGGGAAACATCTCAAATGAGAAAAGTCCATCACTATATAGTTACCTTGGTCCAGCTCTTCTTTCTTGAGCTGTATGAGTGACTTTTTGTTCTGTAAAATTACCAAAATAAAAACTGATTTTTGGATGAATTTTCTTTTCTTACTATCCCTTCAAAATGTATACAAATATTACCAAAAGAATAACTCAAAATTAAAGCAATACAGTCAATGTACATACAGTTTTAAATTCATATTTTCCTTCAAATAAGGCAACTTCTGTATAACTTTCTTTGAATGCTGTAAAGACAATATGAAATATACTAGAAAAAATATTAGATAAACACAGAAACCAAAAAAGACCAGTGAAAAGTGAGAGCTAAAAATGTAGTAACAGAAACTCTTTCTTGAATTTTTACTTTATCTGGCTCCAGAAGGCCACAGGATTCTGGGACACTTTTTCTGTCTTGTAAATATTATATTGTATGTGCTATTGTATTACCATAATTAGATGAGCATATCCATGCAGACCAACACTAATAACTATTTAACAATTCATAAGAAAGATTTAATCAGTGCTTCTAAATTAATTTTCACAAATTTGCAGTCAATATTCATTCATCAGAAGCAGTCTTTGAGTTTTTATTGTAAGTTAGCATACTGCATCCTACCACCTAGTTTAGAATATTGGATATATCTGACATAATTAAAGGAAAATTCTCACATCAAGGTTATTTGAGTTACATACATCTATTAAAGGATTCAGTATTAATTTGCCATGTGAGATAAGCAAGGAGACATCTTTGGATGGTATGGAAAAGCTGTCAGACATCTCAAAATCTGAGTTTTGTAATTTGCAATTCAAGCACACAGGCAAAAATAATATTCACTGCAGATGGGTACTCCCTTGACTGAAAAAACATAAACAACAAACAAAAAACCAAACACACACCCCCCCAAAAAAACCCCACATTTGGCATACAGAATAGAATATCTGCTGGAGGGAAATCAAAATATGTTAAATTTTATTTTGAGCAATACTAACCCGAGGTTTTTGTCACTTTTTTAATAATAGAGTGACAGACAGACAGACATGGAGCCACCACAATATTAATGAAACTATTCTTCATAGCAGTAACTAACTCCTGATGTCAGAATATCTCCTTCCAAGCTAGAACTATGGCTGCCAACACCACATAGCAACAATTCCTTTTTTTTGACATTCAAACAATTAGAAAGATGTCTTCTCATCTGCAGATTCTTACAAGCTTTTTGTAAAAAAACAACTGATTTTGCAGTGAGATGGAAATATGGCAATGCAGAAAAGTCATGTCTCTGTAGTGACCTCTGGTTACCTTCAGCTCCAGAGGCAGCAGGATCTGGTAGGCTACAATCCCTGACTGAGAGTTTGTTTGCTTGCTGGCTGGCAGTATCGTTTCAGATGTATGTGGGTAAATACAGTTAATTATTCTCTGAATATAATCAAGCTCTAGCTCACTTAGACTCATCTTACATTTCATGAGTTTTTGTATCCACTGGAAATCTGAGCTGCAACATCACAGGCATCTCCTACTGTTCAGCAAGCAGATGACACAGGTGTTTAAATAGGACAAAAGTATTGGAAACACTAGCAATATCCAAGCATTCTGTTTCAGCATACTCTCTCATCTGCAGTCTGCCATCCATTTCTAGGCTACCATTCAAGAGTCTGTTTTTTTTAAACTCTGATTTTATATGCAAGTTATAACCTTGTACATACAAATTCCTAGTAGCTGTTGGGCACTCCGTTGTTTGGTTTGAGCACTTCAAGTGACAAACCATGTAACTGAAAGATAAAGATCCACACCTCCATTTATTTTAAACAAGGTGTCTTAATATTCTGTGTAAGTTAAATCCTCTTTTCTTGCTGCTTCCTCATTTTGTCACACAAGTACATAATTCCCACTGAGATCAAACTTACAATAAAATTTGGATTGGTGGCATAATAGTCTCCCCTCAGATGGCTGGAAAATGATTCTTTTTTGTTTGGCATCTTTTATCAGAAAATACAGTTTCCCCCCATGTTAAGCTTGCCAGTTATGATTGTCACAATACAGTCATCCCAGTATAATGGTCTGAGTGCACCCCACTGAAATAAGAAACAATTAGTAATTAAAGTTCTCATTCTCACAAATTCCATTCCACACCATCCTTTTGAGGAAAGGGGAGTTAAACACAACCCCTAGCTCCTGACACACTACAGGCCTGGGGTTGCCTCACTTACTGTCAGAATTAATTTTGTTCCTTTGGGGAGAAATTAGAGCTGGCATTTTAAACTCTTATGTTTCAGGAAGCATTTTTTTGTCTTCCTCAGCAAGTACTCTTTCTTTATTCCCTCTTGGTTATATTTGAGCCACTTCCTACTTTCTTTGTCCTCATTTTCAGGTTCCTTTCATACTTTGGTTAACTTGGTTGATCTCCCTTAAAACATAGGATCAAAGTTTTATAAAGCAACACAAATATTGCCTAGAATATATACCAGGTCTGCTTGGTATAATATGGTACTTCAGAGTCACCAATTCTTGGGGTGCAATTACAAAGACTAATGCAATTTGGCTACCTTCTGCTGGCCTGATCCTTGTGATGGGAAAACTCCAACCTACAGTACTTTAAGACCCTGCCAGTGAGAGATATTTTTGTCTCTCTCTAGTCTGTAGGCGATACATAGCCAATGAAAGATCTTTTGCAAAGTATTCCTCCTCCACTGAAGAGGTGGCAAGCAGGCACGGGCATGGGAAAGGGTCAGAGGCATCAGCCGATATATTTTATAAGCAGTTGGTAGGTGTCTCATCCCATGTGGTGGGTTATGAGGGGGGTGAATCTTTTGAATTCCCTGAGAGCCTGCATGCCAGTGGAAGAGGTCTCTGCCCCGCAGAGCTGCAGGTTGGGTCGAGTCACCACAATGACTCAGAGGAACAATTGTGCTGGTGACTTATTAACTGACCACTTCGGTGAATGAATGGAGACAATTTGGCAACAGCCAACTGGTAACTGTCTGGACAATGAATAAAGGTGCTTTGGCAATGAGACCTGTCAATGATCAACCAATTGCAATTCATCTCCTACAAAACTTATTGTACTGGGTCTGGCTGAGCCAGAATTGGTTTTCCCCTATAGCAGCCCTCATGGTGCTGTGTTTTATGTTGGGAGCTGGCAGGGTGTTGATAGCACACTGGTGTTGTGGCTACTGCTGAGTAGTGCTTACACAGCACCAAGGCTCTTTCTGACATTTCCCCCCCTCAGTGGGACGGGGTGGGCAAGATCTTGGGAGGGTTCACAACCAGGACAGCTGACCTGAACTGACCAAAGGGATATTCCATACCATATGATGTCTGCTCGAGTATAAAACTGGGAAAAAGGAGGAAGGGGGGCGGGGGGGGGGGGGGGGGGGGTGTCACCCTTGGTCCTCCAAGGCAACCACTACGCGTATGGGAGCCCTGCTTCTTGAGAAGGCCCAACATCGCCTGTTAATGGGAAGTAGAGAATAAATCTGTTTTCTTTTTTTGCTTCTGTGCGAGGACCTTTGCTTCACTTTGCTTATATTAAAACTGCTTTTGTTTTACCCACAAGGGTTGGTTGGTTGTTTGTTTTTTTTTTTTCCTGTCTTATTTTCTTTCCCCTCTTTGCCCTGTTGAGAAAAAAGGGGGAAGGGGGGAGAAGTGATAGAGCGACTTGGTGGGTACCTGGCATTAACCAAGGTCAAACCACCACACTTATACACATGAATATATGTAAGAGAGAGTGAGAGCAGAAAGAGGAAAGAGAAAAGAGAGGAGGAGGGGGTAGGAAAAAGGGAAATCACCACCCTTGAATCCCGTGCTGTTACAGAGCAGCCAGCTTGGCCCATAGGTGATGGGTCGGCAAAGACGTCTTTCTTATGCATGCACAGTAGGCTGTTCCAGAAGGTTCTCATTTTCTCTGGCTTGTACCTGTGCAGTTAGGCAAGTTCTGTCTCTGGGCAACAACAGGAGGGAGAGGGAGAGAAACGGCCCACCACCACATCTCCGCAGAGTTCGCTCCGCTTCTCCCCCACAGGGCATCCCACCCAAGTTGTTTGAGACATCCTCTTTATGAACAGTTTCTTGTTTATGAACAGTTTGTGACAGTAGGGCAAAACAGAAAAATCCTACTACTTTCAAAGCTGTCTTCTCCTTCCCATTCCTCTGCTTTGTCATGCCAGGTCTCACTTGAAACACGAGGGGTGACACAGATAAAGCCAAAAGCTTGGGAAGGGGAATAGGACAAAGATCCATGGAATTGCCTGCTGCAGTACTCAGGTGGCAGGGAGACAACAAATCCCCCCTGAGAAGTACAGCTCTGCTGGGGAATGTGTCTAAAACTGACCTACTGCTGGGATAAAAAAAAAAAAAAAGGAGGAAGGGCAGCGGAAGTGGGTGATGGTTGGAAGGACTAGAAGCCACAAGACTGACTTTCAGGCTGAAGAAATGAATGCACCTCAAGTTACTGATTACCCACATGACAGAGCTGTCAATTCCAGTCGTCCCAGATAGAATAGGGCCGGCAGGTTTTTTTAGTAAAAAAGTAAAAAATAAAAATGAAAAAATCTAAATCTACAACTTTATCTTGTTTATTTGATTTTTTAAGCCTTTATTGGTAGGTTGATAAAGGATCTCTCCTTTAGGGGAAAGGAGGTCTGGGGTTGGCAGTTCCAGAGTTCCTACTGCTGCATTCATAAGAAGGGGATTGTGTGCATCAGGTCTGAATTAATGGAAGAATATAAGTGATATGTCATGATAGCTTGACTGATGGCAAACAAGCTTGTGGTGAGGAAGCAGGAGAGTCAGAGCTCTTGAAACAAAACATGGAAGATTAATGCCAAATATATCAGTATTGATGTGGGCAGTAGATTACACACAATAAACTGTTTTAAACAGCATGAACAGCCAAAAAAATGAAAATTAGAATGAAATAGATGCAAGGAGCTCACACAGACTGATAAACAATTGACTTTCAGAACTTCTTTACAAGATCAGATGTATCGTAGTAACACAGAATAGTTACAGTTCAATTAGGAACTTCATCTTTACTGTTTCAGTATTATAACCAAAAGACTTGCATTCCAACGCAGGGAAAAAACATCAGAAAATGAAGAAAAAACTTCCCCCACAGTCCCTTCTTTCTCATCATTAGTAATCAGTACTATAGCTGATTAATTTCTCCAGGACAAAAAATGCCGTTGTTAGTTATCTTGTACCTTTTATGTGAGAGTCCATTGCATACCCTATAAATTCAAAGATATGGATGTGGCAAAAGTACTGTATATGATAGAGACTAATTTCTTTACTATACAGTTTTTCTCTGCTGCTATAATCTCATTCAAGAATCTGTTATCTAACATTGAGCTGAACGGGACCTATCTGTGCTCTGTCAGTAATGGAGTGCCCTACTGAAATGTTGACTGAAACAATAATGTGCCTTGAACACCAAAATAATGTGTGCTTCAAAGACTTTTAAAAAAGGGAAGGCTCCACAGGGGCAGAGGGCAGGGAATACTCACAGAGCAGAAATAAATATCACAAAAAAATCCTCACCCTTTAGTTGAGACAAAACTTTGCATTCCTTGGAGAAGAAAAATCTAAACTGGCTGAGAAATGTCTTTTTAAGCAATGTTGCATCACAACAAAATGTTATATCTGTTAACAAAACATATGGTATCTAGCTCTCATAGATAGCTGGGAGTACTTCGTATTTGAAAAATGATCCCCTTCTACTTATGAGCTGATATATGGAATTATATCCTTGATTGTAGGCATCAGATGTACATCCTTCCTTTTAACTCACAATAATGCTTTCAGGGCATACACAAGAGTAGTGCCTTACAGAAAACAGTGGAATGACAACACTGACTTACCAGCACAATTGTTCTTATATTTTCCACTAATGGAAGATAGCTTTTTTGTCAAAAAATAAAGTTTTCATTAAAATATGTTCATGTTTGTCTCAAAAAAGGAAAGAGAAGGAAAAACAAAGTCCAAATTTGCAAAATCTTAAAAATAAATATCTATCTCAGCAAGAGAAAGAGAGTGTTTTGCTGATCAGGGATATCAATTAAACTCAGACACCAGAGTGAAAAGAGCAGGCGTATTTTACTAGAAACAACAAAATAATATAACAGAATAATACAGAAAACATACAGTAAGAAAAGACAGAATAGTGCACTTAAACAAATAGGAAAATACAGGGTAACGCATCAAATCATTACTACCTGAGAGAGAGAATAGTGATTAAGAAAGATACATCACCACTTGCATACGTTACCATCATCCAGATTCGCAGTCGCTGGGGAGCCCCGGTTACAGTGAGGATTTGGAGAGCCTGTCCCGGCAAGTGGGAAATCCTACGCGGTGCGTCCACCCATAGGTGAGGCATCCAAAGTCGCTGTGAGTGGGTCCAGCCTTATATGCTAAAAATCAGCAAGCCAGAATAGCTGGCACCTTTGTTTTAAGCAGAAATATCTTGTTTAAATTTCACATTAGGTTCCCCCCCGGAGCCTGGCCAGGGTTCAAGGGAGAAACTAAGGGAATTTCTCTGCTTATCTGATCGGATTATGCACAAGGTCTCCCATCAGGTCTTGGAGACAGGCACCTGCCTCCATGACTGTGTTACCCTATTCATATACAAAGGAAGGGGAAGATACATTCATCACATCAGGTCTCGGAGACAGACACCTGCTTCCATGACTCTGTTGTTCTATTCATATACAAGGAACGGAAAGATACATTCAGGGTAGCTGCATCCTCCATGCATATTTCATTTAGGATTACATACTCAGTTAACAGTTTTGGTGCAGGGCCTGTCGCTCAGGCTTCAACAGTTCCACCTTTTACATCAGACTAGGTGGTTTGCTATAATTTAGTATAACACCTGTTAGCACAATGGTTATCAGTTATAAAATATACAGGATTCATCTATAGGTCAATTCTGGCTTGGGCCTATGGTCTAAGCCTTAGCACTTCAGAGAGGAGAAGGCTAAAGGAAGAAAAAAGGAAAGGAATGGCTCAAGAAATAAAAATAATTTTGTCAAAATATTTCATTTAAGATTAATTTAAAAAATCCAACTAGATTTATTTCACCTTGTTTTCCTCTATATTTGCACAACCAAATGTTTCATAATAAAAACAAAATTCACCAAGTCAACATGACCCTCTAGTACCATATTCATATCTTGCCCACCTTTAGATGAATATTTTGCTTCACTACAGATAGTTCTTTGAAAATACTGTGATTTCTGGAAAATGTTTGCCACTATGACTACATCTAAACTAGTGTGGTAAACATTTGAAAAATAATTTAAAATGTATATTCTATAACTAGCAATCTTGACTTTATAAGTACCACATGACATTGCAAATCTTTCAATCACCTCCTGCAGCTTCAGCTTTTCATAGAAAACTGTTTTTCTGCTATACTTTAAATTCCCTTTTTTTCTGTGAATAAAAACTGCTTACATTAAGAATCCATTTATGCTCCTACATTCCTAACACAAAACATGTATTTTTATTTTATGTTGTATTTTGTTTATCATATTCTGAACATCACTTCATTCTGTGACAGTGGTATGCACTTTACCATTCTTATATTTTACAGAAAGGTAGGTGCAATATTTTCTTAGGGGATCATAATTATTGATGAAGACTTGTTAGAATCATTTTTACCCATTGATACCATGGGTGAAATGAAGAACATATTGTCAATGTCACCTGTTCTGGCACTTTGCAGGAAGCAATTTAACAGCAACTGTGGAAAATGAGATCATAAAGGTTAACAGGGTAGAGATCATAACAATCATTTTAATGGAGTTTTAGAAATTCAAGTTATGTCCTTTTCCTTCCCCCCCCACCCCCACCCCCCAAAGGATATTCTGAAGGTTTATGAAGGAAACTTAATGATGGGCATGCTTGTGCATGAAGAGAGTTTGTGCATCAGTATTCCAGAACTGAAAGCACAACCAAGGAGACCTCTCTGCAATATGTTAGTTGTTGGTGTGCCTTTAGAGTAAAATAGTTACATTATTTTATCTGGGAGCCATGGCAACGTAGAGGTGCAAGATCAAGTACAGATGGAGTTCAAAGGATCAGGTTGTCAAGCAACATCTTAAATGAACTCAAGTCTGGCATGGGTCTCCAGATATATCTATGCAAGTGAAATCAAGGATTTTTAACTGTCAGTATTATTTAATCTTACTAATACAAGGACACTGAGAAAAAGATGAGAACAGACAATATAGTTGAACAGGAATCATCACACAATGGCTTCAGTACCTGCTTTCAAAGGGTTTCTAGTAATAAATTAGTTTAAATAAATTAGATAATCCTTATTTTATGGGAAGCTCTTAGAGCCTTTCCTCAAAATTTTTACTCTTTAGTGTTTAGTGTCTCTCACTGAATGCAGTCATCATGAACCACTATCTATTTTCATCATATATCCTTGAATAATAAGAAGCCTATGTAGCCAGGGAAACTATGTAGTCCAAGTCTATTTATAAAAAGCAGCATTCAAAGGACTGATGGAAATGTTCACTTTATTTTTTAGGGCTGGGATATTACTCTGCTTTCTAGTTTGGTGAAAACATTATCATTGTTGATACTACAGCTTTGTTTCTCTGGTATGCTTGCTATTTTGATCTGGTGTTTTGATCATACCTTCAAGACTTTCTTCCCCACACCTTCAACATTTTAGCTGGTGAGTCTTCTCCTCACTCAGCTTGTGTGTTACCTCTCTAGCGCATATGCCCTTTGGCACCTCCACCTTAGCTTTCTTGCTTTCCCTCTCTTAGCTCTGGGAGATATTTGTAGACAAATGTAAGTGTAGTGAAAGATTTAAAATCAATTTCACTACACAGCTGTGAGTTTAGCAATACTTCACCTGCTTAAAGCATACTTGAAAAAGAGAGGAAGAGAGGAGAGGAGAGGAGAGGAGAGGAGAGGAGAGGAGAGGAGAGGAGAGGAGAGGAGAGGAGAGGAGAGGAGAGGAGAGGAGAGGAGAGGAGAGGAGAGGAGAGGAGAGGAGAGGAGAGGAGAGGAGAGGAGAGGAGAGGAGAGGAGAGGAGAGGAGAGGAGAGGAGAGGAGAGGAGAGGAGAGGAGAGGAGAGGAGAGGAGAGGAGAGGAGAGGAGAGGAGAGGAGAGGAGGCTTATATGAAATCAAAATTATTTAAGAGTGTTTTATCAGAGGTGTTCACCAGTTAAGGGAGCTTAGCTGCAGATTCACTTAATTGCATGGGTGTATCTTTTGAAGTAGTGATTAAACCTTACTCCTGAACCTCATTCCCTCACTTCCCTGAGTTTCCACCATGAGTATCTCCAGTTAATAACTTCTTAAAGTTGCTAACAGTGTTAATATTTTCTTTAGAAACCACTGCTTCTCATTGATGATGAAAATGAGCAAGATCACAATGGCTTAAAAAGGACAAAAACTTGATGGATTTTTTTTTGCATGGAAAAACTTTTCTGTCACACCATTCTCATCCCCTCCTACATTTTCCTTTGAAGGCTGAGAGTCCTTTCATATACTACACTTAGGAATCATTTCTGGTCAATCAAAGTTACAATGACAAAAAGCTCTTCACTTCAAGATACATCAATTGTCTGCATTGTTCATGGCTGGGTAAAAATCTGAACATGGAAGATAGGAATTTGAAAACTGCTTCTGGATTAGTGTTAGCCATTGTAGAACTTTAGGATTCTGGGGGTAAAAAAAAAAAAAAAAGGAGAAGAGAAGAGAAGAAAAGAAAAAACAACCCCAACATCAAAATCAAATAATTGATGAATATGAACAATCAGATTTGAAGAACTAACTGAATACATTGAAAACACCGCTGTGATCACCATGCTGGGACTAGATGTTTCTGACAGGTACTGCACTAACTTTTAGAGTGCTGCTGATACTGCAGGAGGAGGGAAACTGCTAAACAGAACCATAATTCCTGTGGAGTGTCATTCCTTGCATTGGTCTGTGCATGTTTCACCACTGGTATTATTCATTGCAGAAATAGCTGGAATAAGATATTGCATTATGGTCCCAAATAAAAATGAATTGTTGGGGTTTTGGGACACTTAGCCAAAGTGCTTTCTTTTGTGTGAATTAGCAATCAAACAGAAAGAGAGATACTCAGAAATCCTATGGGTCATGTGGTGTGTGGTGAACTGACAAAGTACCTTCTGTAAGCATCATAACCACCTTTCAGGTGACAGTGTCTTCATGCCACTTAATATACTCAGTATGAACAATGGTATGTGTCCATGAATTGGTCAGCTATGAATCATTTGCATCTTAATAAGTATTATGTTAATCACTTTTCTTATTTTAACATAACATTTGAATACATCTGTTGTATTCTAGGTTTTCACAATCAGGGTTTATGAGCTGATGATGGTTGTCATATACTATAAAATGAGATCACAGGACAAAAATAGAAGAAAAATATAGACAGACATTTCTGTGAAACTGAAATTAATCTTTCTGCTGAAATCAGGTTACTGACTTCTTAACTATTTGACACATATTTATTCCAGTTAATTTCAATGACACAAAACCAAATGTAAATGAATATTGAAACATGGATAAAGGAAACATACTCATTTTCTGTGATCACTAGGCATGACTGTCATTTAAGGTGATTAGTGGAACTTGTAGACAGTCCACTAAAAATTGTAAATTATCTCTCCTAAACAATTAGTTATATTGGGTAGGCTTCATAATATGACAGTCTTTAAACAGATTAATATGCTTTGAAATTTCTAATTAATATTGATATGTACATGTCACTTATTTTAAGTCAATTAATAACGCATAAGAATGGAGAGTCTACTGTTTCGACTCTGAACTTTTTTTTTTCCTCCTATTTTATGTTCCAGAAAGATTCACACACTAAATACTTTAGAAATACCTCCTTCTCTTCTTGTTTTCTGGGGGATCCCTTGCTAATTTCTGTATTGTGCTCTTCTGTGAATTAGGAATTGCTAGATACAGAAACAAACAATCTGGATCACAGCTCAGACAGTTATCTGTCCTTTTCATCAGAGGAAATCTGCATCATCCTTTGGATATCTTGTTTCTTGTATCTTGCTACATTGTCTGTCCTCTATAGTAAAGACAGTGACAATAATTCACAAAAATGTGTGGGGAAATGTATGCTTATAATATTCATGCAAAAAGAAAAGAAAAGTGTATGCTGCAAGTCTGAGTCAGATACTTTGCTAACATCAAATTACTTCAGTTTTGGATATGGTTGTACTTCAGATTTCAGTGTAGCTAATGCAAATAGAACAAGCTTTTTTACTGAGCTTACTCAGTTGCTGGTTTGTAGTTTAACCTTGTCAGCACAGAACTGACAAGAGTTATTTTATGCTGTTAAATGATGTTATTCACTATTCTTTTTGGAAAGTACATTTTAAGAGGATTTAAAATTTTATTTAGTAGTAGTAGAAGTAGTAGTAGTAATTATTAGCATTGGTATTTTGTTTGATATTATATTTTACATGTGACAGTATTTCAAATCATGATGTTATATTGTAATGGAAGCAGGTAAAGAGCAGAGTTAAAGAGGGAAAGAGAAATGAGAATGAAGAATTACTGATTTAGTGATTCATACCAAAACAAACATACATGTCCCTAAGCACAGATGTGTTTTAAACAAAATTAGAAACACATGTATATATTACATTTTCAGTCTGGGATCAGAGCATTTAGTCCAACGAATCTGAGTCAGTTCCTGTTAATGTCTTTCATTCAGATAAATAGAAGCAAATGAAAATAAGAGACTTGTCCAAACATAAAATATTTTGAATGCAGGTGAAGTAAAGAGTAATTTCTTCATCCCTACAGCCACTTATCATGTTTCTTAAATTAACATGTTTCATCTGCCCCAACATTTATTTTGTCTGTCAAATTATTTCACTTATTATAATATTGACCAAAATACTCTGGTGAATCACACTTAAATGTTTATTTCATTTTATTTAGGAAATAAGAAAAGACTTACCATAAATGCTGTTGATGGTGCTGGAGGATATCCTTCATCCCAGATCTCCAACAACTTTAAAACCACTACTTCTGGATTGCTTCTTCCTCTAAAATTAGCCTTGAGAACTTCTGTTTCAGCACATCTGGAGGGGGAACCTATGTGATTAATTTTGTTTCTTACAATTAACACAAATACTACCTTCTAGAAGCCTTCAAAGACATCTACATTTCTGCACTAAATAAATGTATGAAAAGTAGGCATTTAGAGGGATTTCGTCCACTGTGTACCCAATAATAGTGCTTCACAGGTGTTCAATTTAAAGAGAGCTTTTCCCATCCAAGCATAAGATTATAGGATAGGCCAGGCATCTGCCTTTCCCTACTCATTTCAGTGAGAAATGTTTCTTTCTAATGCACCACCTACAGCAATAATTGTAAATGTGCTTTCTTATTCTGATCTAGATTTTTTAATGTCATGTTTCCTCTCTGTTCTGCTTATGAAGGTCAGTGAAGCTGGGGTACATTTTTTTTCCTTTTTTTTTTTTTGTCTTTATCTGGTTACATGACCAATTCATATAATTCATGCTTGCATCCAGTTTTTCTATCTTTCAGTTTATTTCCTGTCCTGCCAACAGTGTTTTAGTTCTATGGAGCCATAATCCAATGTGACAGTAGTTAATGCTGGGCTTAGCTTGTTTCTAACTCCGTGTGAAAAACATTCTTTCATCTCTCATTTAAGTGTTTTTTGTTATCTATTCTTAACAGTGGAATCTAACAGATTCAGTTTTGCTTCTTGCGACCCATGTAAAAAGGTATATTTTATAGCTGGATAGTATTTAACCCCCAGTGCCTTTGGATTTATCCTCTCTGAAAGCTTTTCATTGTTCTGTTAGTATTTTATTATCTTTTTTAGCCAGTACATTCTACATCATGATCTTTATGATAAACAGCATCCTAGTAACAGAAGTAATTGGCTGTTGAACTCAGAAAAAAATACTAGATTGCATTGTATTTCCAATAGAGAGCAAGGCTGGAGGCAAGTTTACAAATACCTGATGGACACAGCCTGAAATTTTGGAGCAGGAAAGGTTGGAAATACCTAGCATTTAAAACATATATAAGATATTTGGTTTAGAGTAAATTAAAGATATTGACAATAAGAGTAAAATATTATACATGACTGTGTATCTTCTGTTGGTGAAGACTCTCACTCAGCAAAGATCCTGAACACAGTGCAATGATGAAGACAGCTAAATTGCAAGCCTATGTTCAAATGTCTTTCTAAAATAGGATTTCTGCTCGCATTCTTACTAGGTATGTACTTAGTCATGTGATAATACAGAATATTAAGAAATAAAATCCATTAAGGAGCTGAAATTAGTTTTATACCAAATATAATGCAGTGTAAACATTTTTAACTTAAGAAATAAACTCTGAAAAATGTTTAGCAGGTGGAGCCCTAAAATAATTTTTCATGAATAGTTCAGAGCAGTTTATTTGTTTGCTTGGTTAATTGACAGTTAATTGACAGAACATACAAGATTAAAAGGTATGATATGCATATAACAATGTAAACTTTTTAACACGACAGTTAAACATTCACTATAGTAGAGATTGCCAGTTGTATATTAAATGTCATGACTTTTTTCCAGAAGTTGAGCAGTATTCTTCAAGTCAAGTTCTTTTAACACAATCATAATTGCTGCTAACAGAAAATGTAAATTGGAAAAGATCTTAATTTACTGTTGACAAAACTCTATTCTAATTGAAATTATCTCACCCTAGTTAAAACATTCAGAATGTTGGTATACAAAATGATTAATATGACCTTAAAAACAAGTTGTTGCTTGACCTGTATAATGATGACACTGTTTCAAAATATTTTCAATAGGATATTTCTTCATTGATTTGCAGAGCATGGTAGAGACAAAAGGAACTGAATTTCAGAGCCAAAAACCAAGTAAACAAAGAAGCAAAGAAGCTTAGCCTTTTAAAAATGCTTTAAGTGAAACTTAGGCATTTAGTTACAAAATTCTGATTGTGAAAACCTCCATTTGGATACTGTTGAAAGCATTTAAATTTCATACACACCTCAGTTTCAAAAAAGATTTTAAAGATTGCAGGAGACAGAAGTGGGATTCAACTCTAAACACAGACGTCTTGATATTTATGCTGTTTAAAACTGGTTATCCTATGTTGGTTTTTCTTTTAAATCTATGAAAAGGCAAAAAAATAATATTCTTATGCATGACTGATATAATCTTCACACAGCCATACAAGCTAGGCTAGACACATCTTGTTTTTCTCTTCCCTAGGTAGAAATGGAGGCAAGGTCAGCTCTATCTTCATTGTATGTATATGAACTTAAACAAGATAAATCTCAGACCTACAACTACACTTCTACCTACAGAGATTTCTGAATCCTTTTGCAGCCAGGGAATACATTCTCCCCACAACACCTAAGGACTCTGATCCTACTTTCAGAGCACTCCTGGCAATTCAAGAAAGAGGTTCTTCCTGCACAATCAGAGTTTTCTTTCAAACCCTAGGATTAAAGAAGACAGATAATTCTTTCAAGCTTTCCCTTCTCAACATTTTTCTAGATGGGACATGCAGTTAAAACAAAGCATCCCTAAGCCACTGGGTGGGTGTGAGAAGAGGGTGGGCAAGGAGGAGCACAATTCACTTTCTGCCCCTCCTTTGGGACTCTTCAGGAAAGACTCATAGACTCACCAGGTCAAGGAGCGAGTAACAGCAACAGAAAGTGACTTCATAGCCATAAGGTATGTCCCTCTCTGCTCCAGAGGCAATCTGTGTACCTCATGTGATTAAAAATACTTAATCAGTCTTGATGTTTCAAAGCAAAGCTGTCATCACAACTCAGGTGAGTGCTCTGAGCACCAGGGAATATTACCCTCTTCCTGATTTCCTGGATTTAAAATTGTCTACTACTCAGTGGCACAGTTTCAACCAGAAGATGAAGAGTGATTTCTTTTCATTTCGAGCCTGTACACTTTTCTAGATCTTGATTTCATCTCTCAACCTCATGATAATGTTCCTCCTCTAAACTGGCGCGTAGATGTATACTGTGATGAACTTCACAGTCTTCTTTTAAAAATAAATAAATTAGGCACCATGTGGGGTTGTCCATGTCTGTTTGGTCCACAGACTCTGCACCTTCTCCCCTAGCAGTGCAAGGCCAGCCAGTATGGAATGAGATCATGGCTGGGGCCTATAGCCTGTGTCAAAAGATGGAAAGCACACCCAAGGCCCCAGTCTGTAACATACTCTGTGTCCCCTAAAAGGCTTCCTTATTCTACCTCTTTCCTTACTATGTATTCCTTTGGCTTTGTCAGCCCAGTGTAACTACACAGGCTCCTTTCGGGAAAGCTGAAGGTTCAGTACTCTGAGAATCAATTGGATAAAATGTTAATCCACAACTTATGTTAGAGGGTTGGTGCCTTACGAGTCTCTGATCAGCAGAGTAGCAACATTTCAATGAATAGCAAAACTTCTGCTTCAGTTTGCATTGCTTTCAAGACATAAGAGGAACTTTGGTTTAATCAGATACAATTCATCGGGAGGCTCCTGTAACATTGCTGCCTCTCTACGGGTCTACCTAAGACAGTTTTATGGATGAAAACTTCTTTTTTGCATGAAAAGTTTTTATACTGTTAGATCAAGGTGACCATCCATTAAGATCTGGACCCTGGCCTTAATCTGTGAAGGCCAGAGTTTGGATCTCAATGGATGGTCACCTTGATTCATCTTACAGTGTAACAACCTTTCTATACAAAGAAAGTGTTTACGTTTTCATAAAACAGTCTTAGGTAAACCTGTCAAGTCAACTTTTTAAAGTGAAACTGCATGTTTAAGAGGCGGGTTGACATAGCGCTTAGGGAAATGGTGTAGTTGGGAACTGTCAGTGTTAGGTTAACGGTTGGACTAGATGATCTTCAAGGTCCTTTCCAACCTATATAATTCTGTGATTCTGTGATTCTGCATTCCCCAGCATGGGACTGGAGGGCAAAAAAGAGAAACCAGGAGATGATACTTGAAACTGAGCATAGGTTTAAAATGTGAAGATGGCATCCCTCTACGTAGTCTGGTAGTGAGTGCTTAAAAACTGATGGGCAAAACTAAGTGTCTGCAACATTTATTTAGTGTACATTAATGCAGCTGCCTGAGCTCTAGTAAAAGACTTTTATCATTGTCATTAATTTCCAGAAAGGGCAGAATACCATCTAGCTGCTAGGGATGGCCTCTTGTGACTGAATTTTGTTGAAAGATAATCAAAGAGGTTTGTCATTCAGTAGCATAAATCTTAGTATCAGGGAGGATTTCCCTTTATTTTTAGTGAGTATCATAGGTGAGAAGGACGGGGCATGAAGCGGCCCCTTTTATAGAATAATATGCTTTTTAAAAGCTTGGTAAGTGATGACATGTCACTGGATGACTGTGCTTTTCATGTGTATCAGACAGGGAGATGTTAGGATCTAAAATTCCTATTCTAATAATCCCCCTGGAGTTTAAAGAGTTATCCAGACAGTGGATAACATTAAACAGTTACGTCCCAATGCATTACATATAACAGTGTAAGGATGACACTTACAAAACAGTCAGTACATTTTCCTAAATCTGAATATTTTGTCTGTCAGGAGGAGGTATAACATAAA
Organism: Strix uralensis; assembly: GCF_047716275.1. Lineage (NCBI taxonomy): Eukaryota > Metazoa > Chordata > Aves > Strigiformes > Strigidae > Strix > Strix uralensis. The sequence continues at coordinate 57,844,103 of NC_133973.1, forward strand.
AAATAAAAGTAAGGAAAAAATGAAAGGAGTTCTCAAACATGGTACAAACTTCTAGTATTCTTTTTATCACTATCAGCACAGGCAAAACATTTTTAAACTTGGGGTTTTTTTTCTTCATAGCTTAGTTTTTCATTTGTAAGCAATGAAGACCATATTAAACCAAAGTTATTCTCTTGCAGCCCAACTTCAGACCATAAGACTTTTGAGATGCTTTGTGTCTAATCTTTTGTAATAAATATTGCTACCCAAAGCAACTTCATATCAAATTCTTTTAAAATAAGTGTCACAATGAAGAGCTCTGCCTTATAACTTCAACTACTTCCTAGTATTTTTCACATAAATCAGGTAAAATCAAATACTATGGGCATAAAAAAGGCTTTATTATTTCATAACTGTAGAATAAACAGTGTTGGAGGGGGTTTTGTAACTGAGCTGACCATAAATGCTGAATCTGTTCACTTCAAATATAATTTTCTTTTTCAAGAAAAATACCTGTGATACCATTCTTTTATAGATAAGACTAACATTAATCTACATAGGGAATCTACCATTATTTATGTTAAAGGAATGTTTTAAAGTATTCAGGAGATGCTGTATAAGCATTGTGAAGTTTATAATCCACATTCTGCAAGGTCCGCAATGTTTCATAACTTTGACAGTACAATTAGAGATGTGAGGATAATCGAGCCAGTTTTTATCTTACTAGTTAGCATACTGAAAGCTTCAGTGGGAGACTGGCATTCTGCATCTTTCCATATGCATAAGAAACCTTCAGTTACTGAACCTTTTGTTGGTGCAAGCTCACTGTGCTCAGTACTGAGCTAGCAGGTTAGATCTATTATGGGTAAGAACAATTTGCAACATCCTTTGTTTGCTGTACAGGTGATGATTTAGGCATATTATTATTGGTTTTGATGTAATTAAAAGCTATGAAGAACATCAAAATATTTTGGAAAAGCCATATGGTCTATAAGGGTGTTTCCGGGACTCCCTGAATTATTTGCAGTTTTGGGAGTCTCTAGAGCCTGGCTCAGGTCTTCTGGTCTTCCAGGGATTAAAACGTGTGACTGTAGCTGTCTTAGACCCAGAGCTTCAGATTAAGATCTATTGCCTCCTGAATGATGATTCAGGAGTAGCCTGCTTGGTGTGTTTTCTCAGAGGCAAGGTGTCCCGCGTCCTGTGGGCCCCAAGCAAATTTCCACCTGACAGTCTGACAACGAAGGATACTGCTGCAGAATACACGGTAGTCCAGCCAGCCGCAGAGGTAACCTCATTCCTCCTGGTCACCTGCAGTCCCTGACAGACCCAGAAGAACCAGCAATTCATAGGCCTCTGTCTTCAGGTTGGAGATAACCCCCAGAAAACATTTGGTCTCTGGTGGTTGCCAGTGCAGAGTTTTGCTATGCCAGACTTTCCTCCTGCCCACATGGCCAGCCACTCTGCTTGTCGTGTGCTTGGGCAGGGTGAACTCCTCTTTACAGTGATCTCCTCAGAGCATATTTCAGATGCTGCACAGCCAATGCCAGAGTAAAGAGAAATGACAGAGAAGATGAAAAGGTCTGTCTTATGCACAGAACTATCATGTCCTAACGTAAGTCACCCCCCTATGTTTTAATATATGTACTCTATTAGAACACAGGATTTTTGTAGTTATGCTTGCCCTCTTTTTCTTTCTTTTTCCATTTGTTCCTATATCAGGTCACATCTTTTGTGAAATTTTCTACATTGTCCACACATCTGAACACCCAGATCTCACATTACCACAATACGAAATAAAGTATTGCTGGCAAGTGATGATTCTCACTGAGTTGTGAAGGATATGGACTATATTCACTTAGTTCTATGCAAACTTTCAGTTGGATTTCAGTGAGCTGACACCTATCTCCAAGGCTCATATTTCCCTTTTTCTTCTTCTTTTTTTTTTTTTTTTTTTTTCTGACACACTACTTTGACGCAACTCAGGACATCTCTATTTTTAAGAGCCAAGAACCTGTGACATCCAGTCCCTGAGGGGGGAATGTTATTTAAATAATTCCGTGTAGTCTCCAATGTCTGCTAAAAGAGAGAATAAATATAATTAGAAAAATGTGACTATCTTTCTCTGAATCCCCAGTGTGCATCTTTTCTACCCATCTGTTCTCTCTCCTCCAGGCCCCGATCCCACAAGTGCTAAACAGTAAGCACAGAACCTATCTGCAAAGCTGAAGTTAAGGGTATCTTACACCTCCTAGTATAGGGGGATGTCCTACTTCCTAGTTTTCCATCTCTTAAACTGTACCTTCTCTAAAGAAGGTGCCTTATTGACTAGAAAGTGCACTTTTACCAGCTTACCACTTTAAGTATTTTTTGTTCTTTCAGTATTCCCAACAGTTAGAGAAAGAGTTACCCTTCTTTGGGTGCAGTGAAGGAAATGAAAACAGAGTTAAATGACCCATAGAGGGACTCAGTGACAAACTAGGATGTGATACCATTTAATAATACTGTAGAGGAATACACTTCCCTCTGAAGCTTAACTGCCAGTTTAAACTGACATATTCTACAAATAGGTACCATGTTACAATACTGATGCTCATGAAATGATAGATTGAAAGTCAGTCTTAAAGTACCAGAGCAGCACATTCTCCTTGAGCCTTCCTTGTTAATAAATTGTGAATCAGGTTTATCCTGTCAATAACTTGTTCTGAAAACCAAAACTTTTCCTTGTTAGATCAGGCAGTGCCACTACAAAAATTGCATATTGTGCTTCTCATTTTATTTTGCAGATAAGCAAGACTACTTTAATTATCATGATCTGGCATGCCATCTTCAGAACAGAAGGTACTGAAAGGTATAATACATTTGCAATACAAGGAAGGTTTATTTTAGGCATTAAATGAAATGGCATTAACATAAAGTACGAAAAATTATATTCTTAACAGAATCTTTCTTGAAGGAACAATTGTAAAAATGGATTTCAGATTTTACTGCTTCAGTCAAAATATTAAGTGGTGTACTAAATTATATTTTGGAAAATATGAAGCTTGTGCCACAAACAAGAAATAACATATTACTCAGGGTGTCTTGGGTGTGTTTTAATTTCTTAGATTTTGGAACACAAAGTTAATCCTTGCTAGACCTTAAATAAGCAGGAGGTTAGCAGAGTCAAGGAGCCCTAAAAGTCAAAACTTTTCACAAAGCCCACTTTTCATTTTCTCATTGATGAGGGCAAAATAGCCATCATGACAAGCAAAGAGGAGAACTGAGTAGTAAAGAAATAGGCGAAAAAGTATTTGAGAGGTGCGGACATTTTAAGAAAGGAGATTAGAGAGATGGCACCAAAAGCCAGAATGGTATGAAAGAAAGGCCATATTCAGGCAAGAAGAAATCAGAGAAGTAGAAAAATCATCATTTTTGATACCTCAGTCAGGCAGCACAGAACAGCTGTTGTGCCTGACAGAACAAATACTTCTTGCACCTGCAGAAAGAAAAGAAATAATAGCAACATAGCATTTTCCTGATGAAAAGAAGTAGATATGGATGTCCTTGAGAATGTAAATTGAGATCCCTGTTAAAGTCACAGTCCAGCAACCATGGGACAAAAACAGATCCAATGACACCAAACACCTTGTTTGAGTTACTGTTGTATACCTAACACACAACATGTTTTCTCTCATATGCTTCAGCAGGAATATTTGCTTGAAAAGTTTTGTGTAAGCTGCAGCAGAGCTGCGGAAGCTCTAGAGAGCATCTAGCCCATGCTGTGGTGCTCAGTGCCAGGGCAGCCAGCACCCTGGCTGCAGCCCAGGCTGCCCACCAGCTGCGGGGTGAGGCACACGGGCACCAGCACCGTGCCCCATGGGGTTCTTGGGCCACATGGTGAGGAACCAAAACTTTGGGATGTATGGATCCTGATGTGATGTCAAGAGGCAGCTACTATTACTGCAGAAGAGTACATGTATTCAAATTGCAGGCATCTTTCTTCCTAAGTTTATGTAGTACATTCAGCAATTAATTAAAGCAAAGAGGGAATTATGCCACATGAATGGCCATCTGAAAGCTTTCTGGGTACCATATAAACAGTCCTGAGTGGTTATCAGGGAAATACCTGGTCAGACTAACTATCAGCATACACAAGACTTTGCTGCCTACAGAGAGCTTGCAAAGCACATACTTAAGATACACAAGCATGACCACAAAGTGAAACATCAAAAATAGCACTTCAAGGAAAGAGTACAGCATTTCCCAGGACAGGCATCTGGATATTGTGAAGAATTAAATTTTGAATTAAACTGTAGCAGAAAAATCAAATAAAGCCTAGGTTTTACAGACAGAGAAATATACCATATATCACAATATATTTTTACAGGACAGGCTTCAATAGCTCCCAAGAACCAGGTCACAACCTTAATGTTGGCTGATTGAAGATATTGCATTACTATCATCACAGATCACTTTTGTACCAAACAGATTTTAATACATTATAATGTTGGAATTAACTAGTGTTTTCTGATAAGGAGCAAGTCACCTTCTATTATCAGGCATCAAATCACTTTAGTATTTTGCTGATATGTTCTCCTCTGGTACAATCTGCCAAAGAAAATAGTTTGCCTGCCTGTAGAGTGAAAAGAAAATCTGCCTGAATAAGATGCAGATAAAATTGGATACAGAAATTAGCCCTGAAGTACTGTAGATTTCCCAAGGCCTTGCTAAGAACTGAGACAGTTATATTTGGCTTATGTGCTCAAGACCAAGTTTCTTCTTAGAAAATGATAGATCCTATTCAGAGAACTTAAATGATGGCAAAGATATTTAAAGGAAGAGCAAATTTTATTTATTTGTAATGTACACCACATTCATCAGTGAAAGAACAGGTATGGTATATAGATAGTGAAAGATATCTTTGTGGTATCATGTGAATTTGGAACTCAGATATCAAGCATGGACCAAATCTTTCTTTTTAGCAACTGGGCTATGACCATAAGGATGTGTCTGTATCAGGGACTGAAGGATTTAGGGGTTGTTTGGGGGTTATGAATCTGGCTTGCACATATATGTATTCACTCAAGCACACAACTCGTGCACTTGAAGTGGTTTCCTTTTGAAACAAAGGTTGCTGCCATGCAATAGAACACTAGCTAGGGAGCACCATTTTAATGTGGATGCAGATTTTCCCTAAACATCTGTTTACATTTTTATGGCACATGCAATGTTAGATTGTTGGCAATCGGCTTATTATTTCATATCTGTGATGTTTGTTGATAGAGATACTGCTACAGGTCTGCTCTTTACTTATCAGTTACCAAATTATAGTTACAGGTGGACCTCTCCCCTATTATCTCTCTATTTTTAATTACTTGGTGCTATGTCCTACTAATGGTGGATAACACTGAGCTAAAGGGACAGGAAAATGTGATTTTTTTAGCTGTAATTGACAGAAACTACAGGTAAATTCCTTGCTGTGTAAGAAAAAAGCTGAAGCTGAAGGTCTAGAAAATAATCTCATCTAGAAAATACCTACAGCCTACCCATTTGTCAACGAGGATGGCAACATGTGCTTCACACTGATTCTTGCATTATAAAGACAGAAAAGGTGTGTCTTGCCCTCCTTTTCTTGGCACATTTTCTTGACTGAAATTCTCTTCTACTGCAATGATGTATTTGAAGACAGGTCCTCCTACATAACAAAACCTACTGAAAGCTAGTACTGCAGTGGTTCAAGTCAGCTACCCACACTCTCTTGTTCCAGTTTCTGACAGGAAATTGCAGCTTGTTTATCCCGAATGCATCTCCAGCAGGCTCCCTTCTGAGTCATAGTCACAGTAGCAAGACTGAAAGAGAGATGAGCAGCACATCTGGAGCCACGGCTTCCAGAGAAGGTTGTCCCATGACAACTGGTCAGGGGCAGCATGGAGGGATCTGGTGTGGTTGTCTACTGCTAGGTGTATGACCCTGAGGACTTCGTAGAAACGGCTCTCCGTTTCTGGAGTCAGTGGGACTTTCTCTTCAGGGTCTCTGGAGAGATCGAAGAGCAGTGGGGGATCATGCTGTGTGATGAATCCTCCATGGCAGAAGCAAACATGCGAATCATAGCAACCATTGGAGTCTTCAGGACTGAAGTTTGGAGTGAAGAAGAAGACTTTCCAGACAGATTCACCTGCAATTTACAGACATAAACCAGCTGGTAATAAAATGACAAACTAAAAGTTCCCTAGTCTTATGAAACTCTAATTTACACCACAGGAAATCAGTCTTTTGGTACAACCTCACTCTCTACAGGAACTGCAATATACTGAAAGAGTAAAACGAAACTGAGCAAACAAAAATAAGCAAGACATGGCAATTTTCATGCTACACACATTTATGAAATAATTATGATCATTTCATTCCCTTGGAAGAATTCTGATTAACGAAATCATAGAAGATTCAAAAGAACTTTATATTTTTACATAAACAGTGTTAAGATTTGCATAAATATTTACTAAGCCATTGCACTGTCTTCCTCAAGACTTATTAAAATGTACCTTTACCCCTTGACCATATCCAGACACTGTTGGACCACATCTGCTTCTCATTTTGCTAATCAAAATATTTTCATTTTTACCTTTTTCTCTCTTTCTCTTTTTGTTGTATTAACCCATTGCCCTCTATCACATGCTTTCATTGCAAATACATGGAGACAGAGTTTCTCATTTTATTAAATGTGATGATATGAAAAGGTATAATGGATGCTAAACTCCTGGTTTAGGCCTATAGATGTTTTTTCCAAAAATAAATAAGTGTTACAGTAGTGCAATTTTTGTGACATTCTGCTTTGTAAAATGGGAACCAAAGGTCTTCATTTATAGATTGGTCATTCTCTCTCAGCTTAATTTGCTGTGTACATAAACTGAACTGTCTGCACTGGTGTAACTTCACTCAGTATTTTCACTGTTTAAAAATAATAATTATTTCCTGGATTAAGAATAGGCAGATATGAGTTGGTTCCTTCAAGAAGCACTCTTGAACAGAGGGTACACTGGAGAATCTAAAAATACTTAACAAGAAAGGAGTAAACAAAAAATGGTTATTATTTTCCTCAAGTATCATAGAACAGACAGGGACGGCAGGAACAGACAGGCACTTCGAAGGAAGCACAGTGTCCTCCCACAGCCAGGGAAGCATACAATTCTCCAGAAATGGACCAGAGAATAACTAATTAGAGTCAGGAATCTGTACCTTATTCTTAACAAAAGTAGGATACTAAACAACTGGGGTCTATGATGTCAGACTACCTACCCGTTTGAGTGTATACAGACATGAGAAATACTTATTCATCACTTATTTACATTTCTCAGCATCCTATTGCAAAAAACAATTTTTGTATCACCTTATTTTTTCAAATACTGGGGGAAAAACTGTTTTTGGTATATTGTTGAATTTTGTTAAGTTCACAGAAAGCTTGTTAATCTAGTAGCAGATTGTCACAGATTTATGTGTGCCACAGTGGTTAATATTCTTTAATCAATTCATCAGTTCAACAGAATGGAAAGCACTGGAAAATGTGGGAATGGTAGAGATTAACTAGTACATGCCGTGATGTAACTACATCACACTCAATTTTTAAAGACAAAAATGGGTTTAAAGAAAGAAATGTTTCAGCTGACTAAAGAGTCACAGACTTCCGTTCTAGTCTATATCATGAATTTAAAGGACAGTAGGTGACCTTAGGATTCTTTACAGCTTCTTCTATCCCACAGCATTTTTCTCATTATAAGAGATTTTTCCTTTAGGAACCAATTCAATCACAGAGCCTGGATACTTCCAGTTCACTTAGTCTGCACTTAAATCAGGGTCTGAGGGGTGATGATTATTATACATATTAGACTGGGAGAACCCTGAATGCTGCTTGGAAGTCAGCAAAGGGGAATGAGCTTTAAAGGCTGAGAGTGACTTGCTGGCAGAGACAATAGGATGGGGAAGCCTTTAAAAGTCTCTGGCTGTGACAGCAGCAGTGGCACAGTCTTACTGGGGAAAAAGGGAAGGGAAGGGAAGGGAAGGGAAGGGAAGGGAAGGGAAGGGAAGGGAAGGGAAGGGAAGGGAAGGGAAGGGAAGGGAAGGGAAGGGAAGGGAAGGGAAGGGAAGGGAAGGGAAGGGAAGGGAAGGGAAGGGAAGGGAAGGGAAGGGAAGGGAAGGGAAGGGAAGGGAAGGGAAGGGAAGGGAAGGGAAGGGAAGGGAAGGGAAGGGAAGGGAAGGGAAGGGAAGGGAAGGGAAGGGAAGGGAAGGGAAGGGAAGGGAAGGGAAGGGAAGGGAAGGGAAGGGAAGGGAAGGGAAGGGAAGGGAAGGGAAGGGAGCATTCCTTTGTCTACCTTTCAAATAACATTTTGAAAGGTTCATTTGATTCTTGAAATCTTTGCTGTTTTCTCAGAATTAAAATAAACAAACAAGATCTAACAGTCCCCCTTAAATTTCTTTGAATTTATGCATGGAACTTTTCCCAGAGCAGAAATATGCCTCTCATTTACTGAGACTTAGAATTTACATTCTGGGAAGGTATGTAATTCTATACTAATTCCTTCAGGGTCTCTAAAAGTGTTTAATTGGCAAGATAGACAATGAAGAACAGAAAAAGCCAAAGGGCTTTATTAATCAGTGCACTGTATACTTTTGTAGACCATGCAACAATTGCTCCACCTAAGAATTTGATTCAGGACACTATAACACCTTGATACAAGAAGAGCAGAAAAAATTTATATAGCTATTAAAATGTCAACTAAAAGCAATTCTAATAAGGCCATGCACATGAGAACTTTGTGGTCAGGCTGTCTTACCACACATCTATCTTTGATGGTATACTTGTGCTGAATGACATTGAAAATGAATTTTCAGTCAACTTTTTTTGGTGTTGCACTAGTCCAGTTCAAGGACTTGCAGATAGCAATAGAAAGTTGGAGATTCTGAATTAATGCAAGTTGGTACAAGCAGCTCATATAGGTAACACATGGGGAAAGAAATAAATAAGGAAGAGGTACCATGATTTTTTTTCCCTAAAGGATAAAGAATTCTTCAGGTGTGCCTATATACAGAGCATACAGCATGTTGCAAAATCATGCGTGGGTTTGGGGACAGGGCATGTATTACATTACATCATGTCTGAATCACATTGTTAGTGTTTTGAAGAGCTGATGCTAGTTTATCAGCTATGTAGCTATATAATGTCATGATAATGCTGCACAAAACACTGAGCTCTGGAAGAGCAAAATCTGTTACTGTGCAATGTTCATCTGTTGCACTGCAGTGATGTTTCAGCAAGGATCTGGAACTTCCTGTGGTGCTGGAGGAACAGCAGTGCAGAATTCCTAAGCATTGTAAAAACTATAGCATATCTGTCAGTGTCTGTGGCTATGGAGCAGCCAATGTAATATACTAGGAGACATAAAGAGCTGTCAGACTTCTAATCTGTAAAGCTGATGAACTGTATAAGGCTTGATATTAAAAAGAGAGAGCTCTCTCCCAGTCTTTCTCAGATGATATAAAATCTCATTTTGTCTGAGGGTTAACTACAAGGATCAAATTAATCTCTCAGTAATTAACAGTACCTTTGTTCTTCAAAGGATCTGGATAGCAAACTTTCTTTATATAAAAAGATAACTATATGTCTCTTCCTCAGTGAAGTTAGTAGTAAATTGTCAGGGCTCCCCCACAGTCAAGTATATCAGGTCCCTTCTAAAACAGCAGGCAAGCTCTAAGCCTGAAGCACCCTTCAAGATCCTGTCCCAATGCTTCACAGCTACTTTATTTAGCGTTCATTTTTCCTGCGATTCTTCAGCTCTTTGAATTGTCCAACAATTTCACCTATTCAGTTCTCAGAATACCTCTCTCTTCACATGTTAAGAAAAACAAAAACTACAGAAGTTGTACATATAAATAGTCTCCAATTAAAATAGGTTGCAATTCTTTCAAGAAAATCTGCTATAAGAAAATAATTGTTCAGAGTTCAATCTCCCTAACAGACTTCTCTTCTGATCCTTCACCCATCTATTTATCCTCTCATATTCACACAGACAACTGTAGCTCCAACAGACAGGTAGCAGCCAGGAGATTAAATAAAAGTCTCTCAGTAAAATATATTAATAGTTTCAAGATGAAGTGACACCCTGGATAGTGATGTCATTTCTGTTATAATAGCGCTGTTGTTAATCACTGGTTGCTAAATGGTGTTTTCTGATAAGCAGTTCTCGAAGTGAATAGAAGCTATTGCTGTGTTATTGCCTGGACCTCATTTTTACTGAAATTAATCTATGACAGTAGCTTTATAGGTTTGCTGCTACTGTCATCTCCTTTGTTCATCCTATTTTGTTTCTTCTTTCTGTAGAACAAGTTAAACAAGTCTGTTCTTCACTGTAAATTGGGGACCTGGTCTCTCCTTGACTTCAGATGCCTTTGAGCATAACCCTTTTGTCGTAGAGTACCAATGTAAATTGCCCACAGACTTTTCCTGTATCTCGAGTGTGCTCTGCAGCCATTGTCAGCTCCCACGCTCTAACTCACGCTCTTCAACATTTCTACAGAGTAGCAGATGAAACCTGCAACTCACTTGAAAATGACATTCTTCAGGTAACTCTTGTTATTAGATTGAATCCTTTCTTCCTGCTTCCTATATGTTTAGAAACATTTAGAATTGTTAGGTTCTCTGTTAATCTTACATAAAGTAGTTATCACATATGTGTATACATTCAACTTTTCAATAATTTAACAATTTAGAAAAGGTTTTGGTTGCTAAATTCTTGTAGAACTATATATGGCACATAGAGAATACTGTTTGGTTACTATAAAGAAAGTATACATATTCTTTTTATGACTGTGTACATTCCTCAAACAGCTAATAAAAATCTGCTATTTGAGTTTAAAAATTTGTAACTTTATTGTTCCTTCAGTGTAAATTTGTATTTTTTTAGATACTTGGTTTAAGTATCTGGCTATTTTATGATGTTATTTTATTACATCAGTCAAAAGACATCACATTATGTCCCAGTGTAGGTGGAGAATAACTGAGTGATATTCAAAGACATAATGTTAGCTTAAGAGAATCAGCTCCTGCATAAAGAACTGTGCAGAACATACAGTATTTGAGTTAAAACCATGAAAAACAAACAAACAAACAAACAAACAAACAAACAAACAATCCAGTAGTAGCAGTGATTTTAAAATCTTAAGGATAGAAACTCACATTGGTGATAACTAATAATCATACTGAAAAACTGCTGGAGGAAAAATATGAGACACAGTGAAATAATGCTCAGGCTGCTGAAGTCAAGACAGAAATCTCATGACTGAGCTCATTATCTAAAGTGCAGGTACGAGAAGCTTCCACTGAATTCTGCTCAAAATTCAAGGTTACGTGCTGAAACAGTAGCAGCTGACAAATAATTATTTTCCTTAATTCTTCATCATCATCCCCCAAAAAATTGATTATTTAAAATCTTTTCTTTTCTTGTTGAGAAAAGTCTCAAATGGGAAGAATCTGTGGGTATAGAAACTATTCTGTGAAAATAGGAAGTGCTATAATGCAGTGTTCTGCCTCATATTTGGAAATTTTAGTTAACAGCATGGAAGAATACATGTTGCCCCAGAAAAAAGCTTCCATCCATAGTAATTTGATGCATATAATCCAGACATTTGCTAAAGATTTGCTAGAAGACTCTATCTACTTGTTGAATGGTTCATGTAATTTTCAGTTCATCCAAGCAGCAGTTGATGACATGATGAAGACAGAAGTTAATGTTGGCACAAAAAAAAATTACTGGTCATTTCCAACATATATTCAAAAGTCCTTGAAAACAGAAAAGCCTTACTTTATTGCTTGTGGGAAAAATATTGATTTGCATGTATTGGTTGTCCACTGGACCCTCTAAGATATACAGGTAAGAACTGAGAGAGCAACACACTTAAGAATGTAACAAAGCATAGCCACTTCGCCAAAGATGGCAAAAACCAAAGAGAAACCTATTCAGAACTGTGACTTGTCTTTTTTCTTTCTGTCCTTCAAAAACACATTTTATTAACAGAAAATAAATTGAGAACAGTCATTACTCTCTTACATAAAGAGGATGCAATCATTCTGAGTGAATTTGCAAGATTCAGACAGTGATTTTCCTGATACTGAGCAGATGTACAAGACGATGCAAAGGAAGTCCTAAGCAACTTCAGCAAATATTTTCAAACAAGTCTGAACCAACCAAAATCAAAATCATCCCCAGGAATTTGTTTATAAAGTATCTCCAGTCATTTTTCAAAATTTGTATGTCAAAAACCCCCCCGACACACATAATAATAATGAAGTATTCTAAATCATTAATATGAAAATTGATAGCATGTTTAGCCTTTAAATAGCAAGAAGTACATCTAAAAAGAAAGAAATAACCATGTAAAATTACTTTAGAAGTGAAAAGTAAAAATTTTGTAAAGTAGTAGCCTGGAAATTTGTGCACTGTCAAAGAATACTGAATATTAATTTGTTTTATTTTAAAAAGTTGAGGACAAAGGTGAATTACATTTCCTTACAGGTATCTCGGATAGTTGAATTTTTTTTTTATTTAAAAAAAATACTAAAATACTTAGGAAATATTCTGAAAAAAATCTTCTTGTTTTATTTTGAAAATTGAATTAGTTAAGCATAAATGACAATGTAGCAAAGGGGTTCCTTCTGTCAGAGTAAAAATATTGAGTTAAAGCAACGTTTTCTAAGTGATATGGTTCGAACATCTCAGCATCAGTCAGTCCTAGATATTAAAAAAAATAATTCTGAATGACTGAATTTTGTTTTTATTGTAAATATTGTAGTATGTGTAGTTTAGCATCTGAAATATATGGCAATATTTTTTGTCCCACTGTTAGAAAATGCATGTCTGCCAGAATCTGAAACCAGCAAAAGATTACAGATGGTGTTAAACCTTAGGGTGAATAGTGAAGGTAAATAGGAATTTGCATCCTTTGTTTTTTTATTAGAAAGAATAGTTGGAAAAATTGTGCAGATACTAAGCTAATTAGAACTACAAAGAAGGATATTACCTGATAGCTTGGGGGTGTGCTAATATCCAGCATTTCAGATGGAAATTGAGTCTTGAGGTACATAGAAAAGTTTAAACCTATTTCATTAGGGTTCTTATGAGTCTATCATTTAGAACCAATAGATTTAAGGAAATGGAATGCAGAAGTTTACTGAAGGTTTGTGATGCAGTATAATGTGATTAATGAGTGTATGTTCAAATAGTGCAAAAATCCCTCAAAATCCTGAATTAAGCCTAAACACCAAAAGGACATATCACAGGATGTTCTCTTAAAGAATAATCAGCGGGGAGTTTTATATAAATTTATTCCTAAGAAAATTTCTAGAAGTCTATTTTCTGTTTTCACATGGATCTGTTCAAGGTTAAGGTATTTCAGAGAAATCCAAACAGCCTGCCTGTTTGGAGCTCTATGCAAAAAACAATCTTCATTCTGTAGTTCTCCAGTCAGCATGAATGTTTGAGTTTGAAGAGAAGAGTTTTAGGAAAACAATGGGAATATTTTCCTGAGTTGGTGGTATGCAAGATGGATGCAGAGATCTTTGGCTATTGGCCAGATGACAGTAAGTGATGGAAAAGGGAAAGAACCTTGACTCTCTCCTCCTGATTTCCAACTTAAGGAATGCATGTGTGCAGCGTAGTGAAAAACAGGCTTTACACTTTTGAAGTGCTATAACCTGCTAAAATCTTCCTACTAAAAACAAGAACAGAGAAGGGTCTCCTGGGATTGCTGATGAGATTAATACATTTTAACTGTTCGTTACAGAGGACTTAGAGAGGTCAGCATCGTTTTGATGAAAGGTTGTTTTGGGTCTGTCACTTAATTAATACATAATAATTTTGGCTACTAAACTGTTTAGTCATGCATGAAGTAATTCAAATCAAGTTTTTTGAGGGTTTTGTTTGTTTGGGGGTTGGGGGTGGGGAGGGGAAGCATGTTTAATAAGGAATGGTTCGTTGGATTGGTGTACAGGAGGTTTGTCTTGTACCTTCCATCTTGCTGCCTTTCCTGCCCCTTAGTTTGCAGTCTAAACCAGGAGAAGGCGAAGTGCCAATAAGACAAAAAACAGAATGAAAAAGAAGAGAAGGGTCTCTACTTCATTTCAACTTAACCAACTGGACTAGGAAGTTGGGTTTATGTTCTTTCCATGATAAGGATAAGGTAAATGCTTTTTTTAAAAGGACAGGATTTAATTTTTTTTCCTTCCTTTATTTGTCTCTCTCTCCCAGAGTGAGTAGGGGAACGTTGGTAGGGAGTGAAGCACTGCATGTCCCAGGGCATAAATAGCTCTGCCTGAGCCTAACAATAACTCTGCTGCCACTGTCACAGAGCAAAGCAGAGGCAAGAAAATGCTGTATCAGTATTTGTCATACTTGTTGGGGGGGAAACACTTTCCTACTTAGAATATTATTAGCAGAAATGTGTATCAGTTGATTATATCGATTTTCTTGAGCTTGATATAAACAGTTTTGTGGTGTCTGTTCAAACTAGAAATGCTCTTCTCCCCTTCGGTGGTTACATTATTTCACACTTACCAAATAATATGCCCATACTGTGTCACCCAACTTCAGCTCCAGCTGCTCTGATATGAGTATCAAGATAGCAAATTAAAATACTTAATGAGATAGTTTAGGTAAATGACGCTTGATGCTTGTTCTTCTTTCTCCAGCTGTTGCAGCTGACACCCTGAACACAAGCGAGGGATCTGGGAGATGATCTGGGATTTTTGGAGGCTTTTCTTGATTGTGGTGCCTCCATTAAATGGGCAAAATCAGGTAGAGAAAGAGAAAAAAAAAAAAATAAACCAAGGAGGGAAATGAAGAGTGAAGGTGGTGTCTACAAAGCAAGTTAGGAAACAGGGGAAACAAAGTATCTTCAATACTCAAGTAGATGAAAAGATCATAATGACTTCAGCAACAAAAGGTAATAAGTGACTCAGATGTTTCATGCAGTTCAAAAGGTATGTCTTCTTGGTATCATCAAAGAAGAAAACCAGGAGCAAAGAAAGAAGCCAAAGAGATCTTAAAAAACAATACAGAACAAAACAAACAAAACCAAAAAACCCACTTGTAAAGTAAGAGACTTCTGTAGAGAGAATTGTGGAAGTGAAGGAGCTTGTGAGACTAAAAAACAGAAGAGGCAAATGCAGAAAAACCCTCATTGAACGTCAGAGGTTATTACAGCTTCTGCAGTTGCAGAAGGGCAAGATTCACACAAGGGTTTGATCAATTAAGAGGATCAAAAGGAGACTTACTATCAGTGAGACTAGAAGCTCAGAAATGGAGAGGGAAAGGGGAATAAACTGTTGGGAAAAGGATGAAAACAGGGTAAAAGGACACAGTTCAGAGGGGAGAAAGGGGTTGCTCTTTGTCCAACAAAAATGTGGTGTAGGTATTCTGAAGACTCATGAGTTATTACTGAAGGAAAAGTGAATTTTCTTATGTGACCTACATACTGTGAATTAGATACGTGATGCCATTTAAGTCTTTCATGGGATTCTGTAGCTGAACCAGTGGAGAACAGACATAAATCAACATCACACTGACACTTCAGTGTTTTTCGTGCATGGTGACCCTCAAAATCAGAAAAGTGATCTGCAGCACTTGCTTTCTATTGTTGAGGAAATCTCAAGAAAAAACTTTGACATAGACTATAACATGCAAATGTGTAAATATCAGTAAAACATATATCTATGTATCTATGGAAAGTTGTTATTGTTACCAGTTTCTGTAAAATTTCTCCGATAGATTATTTTGCTACTGTGCTGCTATTAAGACAAAGGGTGGTGACAAGGAATGAGGTTTAATGAGACTTAATGAAGTTTATAAAGTGATGTTGGGTAAGGACACCTATGTCTCTACATTAAGAGCTGCCCCAATCACCAAAACACCTGTAACAAAGAATAAAAAGATACTCAGAGAGCTGATAGTTAACAGACAAGGTAAATGACTGTTTTAGTCTTCTGTTAAAAGGAAAATTGAACAAGCAAAGCAAGTGACACTTTCTTAATTAGACTTTAAAGATCTTTATGCCAGTGTAACTCAAATCAGGATCTGTATCTCATCCATGTTTTTCTTTTCTGACCATTCTTGTCAGTTCTTTTATGACACCAATGTATGGATAAAATGCTTCCTCCATATTACAAAGCCAGTTCACTCTTTATAGTCTAACCTGGCTATCTTATTTATTGCATATTTGTAGACAGGCCTTCATTTGAACCTCTGCTGATTTAAAAGAAAAATGACACTAAATAAATTACATGATCTAAAATTCCCAGTCAACTTCAAAAGACTCCCATAGTGTCATTCCTGACACTTAGCAAAATAATAATGTTTTTCACATTGTGAAAAAGGTGGTAAGGCATTTCTAATTTTAAATTCAAGGTACTGAGTAGGATTTATTGCTCATCACTATGCTGCTATTTAGCATGCAATTTGACAGTCTGGTCACCTCACCTAATTTTGGATCACTGCAGTGTGGAGGTCTTTATGTAAGCTAGTTACCAGCCTATACTGATCTGCTTCTTACCTTTGTTAGAAGTCTGCTTTAGGGTGAGAAGAATTCTGCTTGTTTCTCTCTGATGAGAGTGATTAGGTCAGGGTGGACCCCCATCCATGCACCCTGCCCATTGACCAGGATTCCCATTTCAGCTCAGTCCAAGTCCATTAGTCCCTGCCCGAGTGGTGCTGCAGGAGTGCCAGTTTTCAGCCCTGTCTCTGGATGGCCCTAGGCTGTAGCCTTTCTTCTAGCTCTGTCTGTGTTCCCGTCTCCTCCCACCCTGACTGGACTTCCTGGATGGACCTTGAACCTGAATCCACTTTGTCCAGTTTGGGACTATTGGTAGACCCTGTTATCAGTACGCAGCTGACATCAGCTTGGGTGCTGGAAGACGTTGCACTGTCACTAAAGGCACTGCCAGTGCTGGGGTCACTTATAGTTCTGCTGGTGTCACTTTTAGAGTGAGGTGTCACCCTGTGGAGGGTTGACCCTGGATAGACACCAGGTGCCCACCAAAACCTCTCTATTGCTCCCGCTCCTCAACTGGACAGGGCAGAAAAAATATAACAAAAGGCTCATGGGTCAAGATAAGGACAGAGAGAGATCACTCATCAATTACCACCACAGGCAAAACAGACTCATTTGGGGAAAAATTAATTTAATTTATTACCAATGAAGAATAGAATAATGAGAAATAAAAGCCAATTTTAAAAACACCTTCCTCCTACCCCTCCCTTCTTCCCAGGCTTAACTTTGTTCCTGATTTCTCTGCATCCCCTTCCTAGCAGTGCAGAGGGATGGAGAACAGAGGTTGAGGCCCATTCATCACATTCTTTCTGCACTTCTTCCTCCTCAGGGGGAGGACTTCTCACACTCTTTCCCTGCTCCAGTGTGAGGTCCCTCCCATGGGAGACAGTCCTTCACAAAGTTCTCCAATGTGAGTCCTTCCCATGGGCTGCAGCTCTTCACAAACTGCCCCAGCGTGGGTCCCTTCCATGGGGTGCAGTCCTTCAGGAACAGACTGCTCCAGCATGAGTCCCCCACGGGGTCACAAGTCCTGCCAGAAAACCTGCTCCAGCATGGGCTCCTCTTCCCAGGGGTCCGCAGGTCCTGTGAGGAGCCTGCTCCAGTGTGGGCTTCCCAAGGGGTCACAGCCTCCTTCGGGCACCCACCTGCTCTGGTGTGGGGTCCCCCATGGGCTGCAGATGGAGATCTGCTCCATCATGGACCTCCATGGGTGCAGGGGCACAGTCTGCCCCACCATGGTCTGCACCACGGGCTGCAGGGGAATCGCTGCTCTGGTGCCTGCAGCACCTTCCCCCCTCCTTCTTCACTGACCTTGGTGTGTGCAGAGTTGTTGCTCTCACATATACTCACTCCTCTCTCCAGCTGCAGTAGTGCAGTTTTCTTTTTTCCCTTCTTAAATATGTTATCCCAGAGGCACTACCACCGTCACTGATGGGCCTTGGCCAGTGGTGGGTCCATCTTGGAGCCGGCTGACATTGGCTCTTTCGGACATGGGGAAGCTTCTAGCAGCTTCTCACAGAAGCCACCCCCTGTTACCAAATCCTTGCCATGCAGACTCAGTACACACCATAAGTTAGTCAAATTCCTTGCATCTTCAGTATTCTCTAGTCCATCTTCAATTTTGCTTTCTAAGATCAAATATGTATCTACAAGACATTGCTGCTTATGAAAGATCCACAGTGTTCATAGATATTAGGTTAAACATCTCCTCTCAAGTGTATGTAAATAGGCGTGGCCAGAAAATACAGAGAAGTTTGCTTTCCTTGTTCATATATGTTACTTCTGTACACTTTTTTTCGTGAGTCTTATTCATCCTTAATGATCATTCAATGACCTTTGAAATACAGTCACTAGCTACAGTACATCTGCACTGACATGGCTTATGCAATGCCTGTATCTTTCTTATATTAATGTATGCAGTCTCCTCTGTTCCAGTTGTAGCAAATAAGAACAAAAGCTCATTTCAGATGTTTCAAATTAATTTTCTTTTTGTCATCTATTTCATCCCCCTGCCACTGTGTAATTGTTCCCTACAATGTATTTTTTAAGAGCTCTCTTGACGGATGGTGTCTTCTATTGTAACTTTTGTGCTACTATCATTCATTTCCTTTATTGCGGAAGACAAAGGCATTTTATTGGCACACTCTTTTCACTTAGTGTTTTATCTACTACCTTTTTCAAATACAAATCCTTCACAAACTTTTGCTGGAGTTTAAATAAAGATTTTGGTGCAGATGATTGTTTCAGAGTTCATTTGGGTTGCTCCATCCCTCAATTGCCTGTTGCATTGTCTATTCTAAATTCAATTTCTACACGTTCTGTAGAGTTGTGGCACACTGAAGTGAATGCTAAAATCCCTGTGAATGTACTGAGAGGATGATTTAATCTTGTTTGCCTTCAGTTCAACAAAGTATTTCTACCTTATCTTAAGAACACAAATAATAACCTCATGCTTAAATTTGGCAAAGTATAATGTAATCTGTGACTGAAGTTGCTGTGTGCTCAACTAATTATTTAAGTAAGGGTCTACATACACTCCTCAACTCCCATCAAATCTCCTACTTCAAACTATATGAGAAAAAAAAATTGAGTAAATTATTTTTTTGGCAATCTGTGCTGTTGCTTAGTTCTTTGCCACACTGATACTGATAGGTACACCATGAGCGATTTATTTAACATCTCAAGGTTTATAGGAAGAAGAAACTTGAATTAAGTTTTACCAAGACTAAGACAAGTGTCCTGTTCACTGGACAACTCTACCTTCTAGAAAAATCAGTGTTCAGCATTCGGATCTTACCTCCCTGAAACTCACATCTGCTTAGAAACATCCTGTAATTCCGAACATAAATTCCTCAGCTACTCAACATCCCATCAGTAAAATCTTGTTGTCTTTTCTTCTGCATACACATGGATATTTATACATGACATACTACCTAGTCTATCCAGGTAAGTCCGGGTGTTTTTGAGCTATGTCCGTGCAGTATTTGAACAAAGCCCTTCCCACCTCTTAGGCCTGCTGGACAGATTCAGCAGCATAGAATAATCCTCCACAATGTCCAGAATGCTCAGCTGAAATGTAATCAGCTGTGGAGCAAGTTCATCTCAAACCAGAAGAAAGCAGCAGTGGAGACGGGAAACTCCAGCCATAATCCTTCATTCTCTGCGTCGTATCTCCTTACACTTTCATATGTAAAAAAAGACAAAAATGCTAGGACTTCAGGCAGTGTTCGATTTCTCTCCTAAAAATTACTATAATCCAGATTCTAACTTAAAACTTCTAGCCAATAATTTTCATGGGTAGGGTTTTTTGATTTTTTTTCCCATGATACATTAGTGGCAAAATGAATTCTGCTTTTTTTCCCCCCTCCAATCTCTGAAGCACAGTTGAAGGAGAGTAGTTACACCACCGCTGTGAATGAGGTGGTAGAGACAATGTTTGTTCTCTTTGTCTTGATCTCCTATTTTTAACTAACTATATAATTCAATGTAATAATTCTAGCAGTATCTTTGAAGAGGGCACCTATGTCACAAACTTAATCCAACATTTATTATTATTTATTGTGGCACTATTAGGTCCAGGCTCTGTTACACAAGACAGTTACAAAGATGAGTTAAACAAAGAAAGCCTCATCCTTGGGCATGAAATCCTACATTTTTTACTGGTCTAAGAGCATGTTCCCGTAGATTATGGTTTACCTTAAGGGCTTTAACCTATTATTTTAGGAAGTAATATAAATAAATAGAATATAAACCAGCTTGCAGTCTGAAGTCATTCAGTTACACATTGTACTTCCTCAAAACTACCGAAAGTGCTTTTGGAATTATACGACAAGATATAAATTTTGTATATGGCCTCCCTCCTCACTGCAGTTAAGAGTGATGACAGCACTCAAAGGATGCTGTGAAATAAAAACATCTGCATACTGGTAGCTGTTTTTTGGCTTTTGAAGATTACATTCAATTTTTAATTCATAGTTCTGCAAACTCAGTCTTCATCTCTCAAAATACTCTTTAAAGGTCTATGACAATACTAACAGTAACAGGAAACACCAGGAAATGTTTTTCTATTGTATTCATGACTGTGGCTCCTTCTTCTATGCATGTTTATGTTATTCTCTATAAGGCCACACACACATTCCTCATCTGTTGCAATGGAAAATAAAATGGATTACATAAATGATTTCCACTTGTATAACAGGTTTGGTTTAGCTTTCAGCAGTGGTCTGCATTAATCCATTCTGCTTCATACTAAAGTGCATTGCACACTGACAGACATTTGCAACAACCTGTCTAATGTTTAATTAAAACATACAAATTCAGGAGATGTTTACATGGTTGGTTAACTTCCTTTTACACTTCCAAAGATGTCTCTAACTGGCTGGCATTCACACTGAACATGTCCAGGCTTAAAATCTGTTTCTTTACTAATATGGAGTCAGTATTCCTAACCATGGTCTTGAAATTTAGGCTGTGTAGAGATTCAGTTAGGATTAGAGATTAGAAAACCCCCCAATCAAACTGCATTCAAATGGAAGTGAGGCCAGGCAGACGGACATGGTAAACAATTTTTCTATCACCCAGATCCTCATCTTCACTTTGAAAGGTTTTGCTGTCTTGCTGAATCTCGCAGGTCTGTCTAGTTTTAACTTCAGAACTTTGTATTAC
The DNA here is from genome assembly GCF_047716275.1 of Strix uralensis. Taxonomy (NCBI): domain Eukaryota; kingdom Metazoa; phylum Chordata; class Aves; order Strigiformes; family Strigidae; genus Strix; species Strix uralensis. The sequence goes on from NC_133973.1 coordinate 57,865,316, forward strand.
TACTTTCTTTTTGTTTACCTAACATAAAAAGACCAAAAAGTTAAATGTAAAATGTTGTCTGCTTTCACAATCATCTCCCAAGAACAAATCAAAATTTCTCAGAGGAGGAATGAGATGCCCCTAAGCAGACACATTACACAGCCATGTAGATCCTTGAATGACCAAGAATGCAGCTACTTTAAGCCTTGCTAAAGGTACTCCTCTACCTGCCTGAGACACAGTGTATTCTCATACACCTTGTCTGAACATGCAACAACTGAAATAATACAAAATCTAACAATTAATAGTGGTAAGGATATATCTGAGGTCAATTTAGAACACAGAGTGAACAAATCACTTGAAATTGGTTAGGAAAGATCAAGTATAATTGTCATGGGAACTTTCTCTTGTGTGTCTAGGCATAGACTGCATTGACAGGATCAGTCAAGCACTGAGGTTCATATGTTGATGAGGCACAAATCTGTTGCTGACTCTTCTTGCCACGGCAATAAAATAGACTTATCAAGATTGACGAGATGAAGAAATATTTAGTGGGGAATACTCAGTTTGCTGTGCATGTAGATGTAGACACTGATCTTGTTGTAATCATTTTTTAACATCTTAGGTTTGAAGACTACCCACTAATGGAATAATCCTTTGAGGCATTCAATTAATTTATAGTTAATTTTCTCACTGGATTACAAGATAACAATTTATAGACTTTTTTCAGGTTTAAGCTGTATTAAAGAGAGACGGTAATATGTTGACTTTTGCATATTTTCTATCTTCAAAATACAAACACTTCTCATGGTTACTTATAATAGGATTACATGCTTTGAAAGATATGTACTCAAAAATATTCTCTGAAATACAAGTAGTACATTTACTCTTCGTTAGTTCAACATTCAAATATACTCGTCAGAACTTAGTTCAAATTTTTGGGTTTTTTTTTTTTGTTTGGTTGGGTTTTTTTTCCAAAAACCAGTATGTTGAAAGCATTTAAAAGCACTGGGAGAAATAAAACCACTTCCTAACTGGACACCTGAAATATATTAGCATACAAAAGGGGGGAAAAAGGAGGCTTTTGATAATGCTTAGGAGCTACAGGCATTGTATAATCTACTTAGTATCAAGTTCCAAAATCCAGTTAAAGCATTTCCCAGCACCTTTTCTTGATTATTACAGCCTCACTGTGAACACCAGCATGGTTTTCTAAGCCAGGCTTTTGTTGCCACTACATAGTCCTGGTGTTTGGAGCTACTTGGCATTCTTGAGACCACCAGAATTTCTAAATGACCTAGCAGCTCTACTAGGGCAGAGCTGAATGAACTGAAGCAGATGAACGAACAACCTGTATTATTGTACAATTTTTTGCAATTCCCAGTTGCTTTTCTATCCACTGACTGATTAAGTTTCCACTGCCCATGAAACTAAACTGAGATATTTGTGTTCAGTACTTACGCTTGTGCTAAGATAAGCCTATTAATGAACTTTGCAAGATTTTCAGAAGGATAAACCTGCAAAGTGTCAAAGTATGATACTCAATGGAATAATTTTAGTTGTAAAAAAACCTGTAAATGTTGCTAGTTTCAATAAACACAAATTTCATAATCCAAGTAATCCATTTTTCATAATGGATTTCATTTTATTATAATCCATATTTCAAGTATCATAACGCATTTTCTACAACTAAAGAATGCATCAGATTACTAACCTTTTTTTCCATACTAAAAAAATAAAAATAGAGAATGAAAATCAAAATAATGTATGAAGTCTCAGTTTTCCTTCAAAGTTTAAAAGTGACCATTGCAAACAGGACACCAAAAGGAATTATCTGTTCTTTCTATATTTGTTTAAAAAAAAAAAAAAAAAGTCAGCTATTCAAACCCTCAGTTTCAGTATGACACAGCAGCTACATTTTCTTCTCTCCCTCACTCACTTGATTCTAGCTTTGGTCTTCTTATGCTGACCAGCTCTGTTAGGACAAATTCTTCCAGAAAATATTTAGGTTTTTTAGCAAATTCCAAGCTTTTATGACAAAACTTCCCTCTCACAGCACAATTCAAACCATCTTCACTTCTGTGAAACATATGTTTCTCCTCATACTTACGCATATGCTCATGCCTTCACAGCATATATACAAATAGTCCTTACTGATGAAACTGATCTTCTCTGAAAAAAAGTTCTGTTTATCTTTGGCTTTCTTCTAAGTTGAAAAACTGAGCTGAACACTCATGGGCTACAATTGTTTCTGAATCATAAAGATATATGCTCTTAGAGCCTCTGGCTACAGCTGAAAATTGGCTTTAGTAGCAATTACATTATTTTCAGAATCCAAAAATCGTTGTCAACTATAAATACTGTAAGCAATCTACCAGACAGTATTATAGAACCATCAGTATCATCCTCTATAGGTGCAACTTATAGCTTTAAATTTTTATATAATATTTCTGAATCAAAACTAAGTTTGAGGATTAGGCTTTGAGAGAACAGACAATAAAAACATGATATCATATAGTGCACATGATACAGATAAAAAAAATGAAAGGAAGTTTCATGCAAAAAGCATTGTTTTAGCTTCCAAGTTAGGTATGCTGCATAAAACAGAGAGGCAAATGCTACAGCAAATCACATTTTTATCTAAATGCCTTAACAGGTCCTGCTTGACAAACCTGATCTCCTTCTATGACAGAGTGACCTGCTTATTGGATGAGGGAAAGGCTGTGGATGTTGTCTACCTTGACTTTAGTAAGGCCTTTGACACCGTTTCTCACAGCATTCTCCTGGCAAAACTGGCTGCTCAAGGCTTGGATGGGCGCACGCTTTGCTGGGTAACAAACTGGCTGGATGGCCGGGCCCAAAGAGTTGTGGTGAATGGAGTTAAATCCAGTTGGTGGCCGGTCATGAGTGGTGTCCCCCAGGGCTCAGTTTTGGGGCCACTCTTTATTGATGATCCAGACGAGAGGATCGAGTGCACCCTCAGTAAGTTTGCAGATGACACCAAGTTGGGTGGGAGTGTTGATCTGCTCGAGGGTAGGGAGGCTCTGCAGAGAGACCTGGACAGGCTGGAGCGATGGGCTAAGGCCAACTGTAGGAGTTTCAATAAGGCCAAATGCCGGGTGCTGCACTTGGGCCACAACAACCCCCAGCAGCGCTACAGGCTTGGGGAGGAGTGGCTGGAGAGCTGCCAGTCAGAGAGGGACCTGGGGGTGCTGATTGACAGCCGGCTGAACATGAGCCAGCAGTGTGCCCAGGTGGCCCAGAAAGCCAATGGCATCCTGGCTTGCATCAGAAATAGCGTGGCCAGCAGGGACAGGGAAGTGATCTTACCCCTGTACTCAGCACTGGTGAGGCCGCACCTTGAATACTGTGTTCAGTTTTGGGCCCCTCACTACAAAAAGGACATTGAATTACTCGAGTGTGTCCAAAGAAGGGCAACAAAGCTGGTGAAGGCTCTGGAGCACATGTCGTACGAGGAGTGGCTGAGGGAACCGGGGTTGTTTAGTCTGGAGAAGAGGAGGCTGAGGGGAGACCTCATCGCCCTCTACAACTACCTGAAAGGAGGTTGCAGAGAGCTGGGGATGAGTCTCTTTAATGCAGTAACAAGCTATAGGACAAGAGCTAATGGCCTCAAGTTGCGCCAGGGAAGGTTTAGACTGGATATTGGGAAGTATTTCTTTACAGAATGGGTTGTTAGGCTTTGGAATGGGCTGCCCAGGGCAGTGGTGGAGTCCCCATCCCTGGAGGTGGTTAAGAGTCGGGTTGACATAGCACTTAGGGATACGTGTAGTTGGGAACTGTCAGTGTTAGGTTAATGGTTGGACTGGATGAACTTCAAGATCTTTCCCAACGTAGATGATTCTGTGATATCCACAGTGAACATACTGTAGACAGGAATTGCATTTTCCATTAATACAACTTAATGATGTGGACAGATGTCTAGGACAAAAAAGTAACAGCTGATTAAAAGCAAACAGCAATGTAGTTGCAACAAATTCCCATTTCCTAGGCTGAATGTTGGGATAATTTGAAAGATGAAAAAGATAAGTAATGGAAGTGCATGTAAGTGCCTTCAGGACCAGCTGTAGGAAAAAGAGTAGACCTAGACCCTAGTGGGACTAAATGATTTTCTGTTCTAAGACCTGTGGCCATGAGGAACTAATGAGTCCTAATTTTAATGTTTTCCACATTGGACCTGTAGGAAAATGTATTCAAAAGAAACATCACAGAGTGTTGAGATACCATTTTTACAGAATACTTCACTCAGGCAGATTTATTACCCACAATGTCTTGTCTAGTATTTCTACCTCATACTTTTGTAGCGCTAGACTCAAAATCTTCACGATACTTTGCTATTCCCTCTCTCTTATTAACTTTGCGTATATGTACCATAGTAGCACTTTAGCAGCTTCACCAAACGGTTAATTAACAGTGCTGGCTTTTGAAAATATAAAGCATTTAGATTTTGGAATTCGACAGGGGGCAACTGTTCAGAAAAAAAAAAAAAAAAGGTGTGAATCAATTCAAACTTCCCAAATGACAATGCTATAAGGAATGGCTAGAGCACAGAATTACATTCAGTTTGAAATGAGCAGCAGCACAGTAGATCAAGACATTGTTGAGCCCAAACTATAAAGCTTTGCTGGATAAGTAGTTTTGGTATCAAGGATATGAACTGATGCTAAAGTAACTATAATGCTTTTAGGACTGAGATTCAAACTCCATTTGTCACTGAACAGGATCATATGGATGGATCAGAGCTACAGACTGAAAGCCTGCCTGTGCAACATCCTATGGCATTGAAGAGAGCCCAGATAATACAATTAAGTTAATCATGAAGACTCTACCGAGTCCTGAAGACTCTACTCTTCTCACTGAGTAAGTGAGATGATGGAAAAGCTTGCTTCTGTGATATAATACCATTTAAAAATTAATTACAACAGACAGGTAACAGGTTATAAATGAAAAATTAGCACTCGCTTGGTAATGACAAAATTATCTTATGGATGACTAACATTTCCTAATACTAAAAGGGTCAGCCTTTCTTTATTGCACTAGGGATAATTCTAAGTGCTAAATTATCATGATCTTTATGGGGTTTTTATGGTCTTGTTGCCTTTTAATGTTGTGACTGCACCATGATTTCTAACTTTCCCCTCCTACTATGAACGGTGGAAACCTATTTTGCTTTAAAATGCCAGTGTTGAAGAGGAGTGAGTGAGTGAGTCTCACAAAAGTTCCTATTAAAGTCCCACATCCAGTAAACCATGGAATCAATAAAAATAAATTCATTATATTATTATTCTGTTGAATATGACTGAAATGCTGCTGAAGAATTATTTTCAATAAATTTTTAGGTAAAACTTTGAAAAAATTTGAAAAATGTCACAATCTGTAGGAACTTTTCTATACTACTTTATGGACTTTGTATTTCTAAGAGGTCTTTGAAAGAACTATGACAAAAAAATACTAGTAAAATCCAGTCTTTTTCAGTTTCGAGCTTTTACACAAATCTATCCACAAAATTTCCCTACTAAGAATAACAAAACAAGAAACAAATTGAAAAAGCTGAATTTTTTTCTTCTTTTTAGTTTTAGGAAATTCTGGATGTCTTAACAAAAGATATTTGAAAAATGTAATGCATTATGTGTCCTCTAATAGTTTGAGACCACATAAGAAGCTCTGAAATCAACAGAAAGGTCACTATTTGTACTGGGATGTGAGCTTTTCTCAGGCTGAGGACATTTACACTGATTATTGAATATTTCTGGTTGTGTTCTCTTTCCGAAGTACTGATCAGGCCTTACATTCAGAAGCAATTACACGGTGCATAGTGCACATCATCCACAGGTGCTCACTGGCCTCCAGCGTAACATTGCCCAAATGCACCCACCCTCTGAGCATCCACTGTTTTCTTCTGTAATTATTTCTTCTGCCTTTCATGGCATGGTCTTTTATGACATACTGAGAAGTCATCTTGCTCTTGACAGTCACGTTTCCAAGGAATTTCTCTAATAAACAAATACTTTGCTTTATTTTCTAGGAGTAATACGATGTTTGGGGATGTGGCATGCAGAATACTCTATGTGGGTTGTGCATGCATTAACTACTTCCCTTGAAGAACATCGCCTATGACAACATATGCCATTTGAATCTGATTTTAAAATTAGGATGAGTCAGCGCTATGTTCTGAATGTAACATTCAGAATGCTGCAGGCTCAAACCCAACACTGAACTGAAGATATTTTTGGAAATGTAAGGCTCCAGAAATTGTTAAAGACCCACTTTTTATGTTACTTGGTAAGCTGAAATTCATTTTGGAAAGCTGCAGTGCATTTTTATCTACTTTTTAATGTAGTTGTTGTTATTTATATTTGTTTTGACTACTGCTAACTTCATAAATAGATAAAAAAATTATTAGACAGTTGTTCTAACTCATATTTTTTTCTTTTTTTAATTTAAGTGTTAGCTGTGGAGTACACAGAAAAAAAATCCTTGAGATTTTTCTTTTGTACTGTCACAAGTGCATGACACAATATCTGACAGCAAACGATTCAAGCTGAAGTTTAAATAATACTGAATTAGCTACTTTAAATGCCTTTGACTTCATATAATCACTGAAACCTGTCAACCTTTCTCTGTTCACTAAGAACATTGCTAATTTAGGTCAGGGTATCTTGGATTCAATAGACCAGTATGTTATGGTTGTTATTTTTATATGAAGAAAAAGCGCTATGATATGATCACTGAAAGTCTGTGTGTATAATGTCAATGTCAAAGGACATTTACCACAGTCTTTCACTGGGGGAATGGCTCTCTGAGACAAAAGTGTTCCTACATCAATTTTACTATCACTAAAGAAGTCTATTCTTTCTAGCTAGAAAGCAAAAAAAAATGTGACAATAGGAAAATCCTTCAAATGTTTATCCTTTCTTTCTTATCCTTTCCCATCTGTTCTTTTCCAAGAAAAGGTATGAGGTTGGTGTGATAAGATTTGATTTTAAAAATACATTACTTTGTAAAAAAAAAAATATTTCCTTGACAGCAGTTACAGTCACATTCTAGTATTATCTCTTCCTTTGAAGATGCTGTGCAAAAGAAGAAAGTCCTGGATCAAACATCTGTTAAATTTACCTTCCTTTGTATTGTTAAGCAATGCAAGCAAGTAACTATAACTGCTGACATTCTCAGGGTCGATGTGCATCCTTACTAATCTGTAACAGCATCCTCTAAGTCCTTTGTTTACCACAGAGAAGGCAGGTAAAGCATAAATGGGAAAAACTCCTCAGGGAAGCAAGTAAAAAAATAGGGAAAAAGCTAGACAAGGGTATGGGTTCTGCCAATGTGTCTGCTGGGTATGACAAGCATATCTCACAGTTTACATATGAAGCTACCATAACATTCATTCACCATATAGCAAAGAACACAATAAAAAAATAGCTCTCCCATTAGTAAGAAAGTAATGAGAAAGAGGATGGAATTCTACTTATGAGGCTTCACAGAATGTATGAATTGAAATTCCTTGTTTATATTAAGAAAGTAGATGCAATATTAAGAGATATCTTTAAAATACCAAATATTTAGAGGTATCTCTAATACATTCTACTTCAGAAAAAACAGAACTGTTAATTTATTTTGTGGATGTCTGAATGATGATGTTTCTTAAATGCTCTAAGAGGACTGAACAAGAAAGGGCTGACATTTTCAAATAGAAGTATATTGTCACCACTTACACTCCAAAATACCTCTCATGTGCAAGTTAATGAATTTCCATTTGCTCGTGACAACCACTAGGGTCACCTACCCTAACACTGAGAACTTGACTGTAGAAAAAATTTTTAAGCTGGTTCTGTGGAGCTCCATAGAGGTTTCCCAGTTTTTGGTACCTGCCTAGACTCCATCTCCTGCACTCTCTCAGGACAATATTGTGTTCACAAGTTAGCATTCTTTAAGCATATGAATTCAATTTACAGTTTTTAACTATTAAGACTGAATGTGATATTAACAAAAATGAAGCTAAGCGTGGCATTGTAAATAATGCAAGCCCTCTTAATTAATAAGGTAACCCTTATTACCCTTTTAGGCATGCATATTAGAGACCTTTTGAGAGGTAAGGAAAAGTGCAAGGTATTCCTCTTCTTACTTTCATTTCTTCAGAAACAGGTCTTATTTTAATCTCATTTCACAAGAAAGGCTGTACCTGTCCAAACCAGAACTTGTAATAAAATAGCCCTTCTGAGGTGGTTTTTCCTGCTTTGACTTCTCTCTATTATGACTCAAATGTCTTCAGTCAAACTAAACCTGCAGGAACCTCTTAAAAAAACCCCACTATTCTGTAATTTTATTCCATGTATCTAATCTGAAAACTGCAAAACAGGAAATATACTTCTCTCATTCTCTTCTTGTTTGGTTTTAACCTGTAACAGCTGAAACTGGCTAGGGATACTGGGATCCTCCTAGTCATGCATTTAGCCTTTTCTGCAAAGAACAAAATATATCTCATGAAATACTGTACACAGTTGGATGCTGGAGCACATTGCAACAGCCAGGAATCAGAATAGCTATGAATTCTATGATAATATAGAAAGAATGCCCGAATGGTGAATTTGATTGAACTATTTTCAGTAATTCTAGTAGATCACAACATACAAAAAACTCGGAATAAACACTAATTGAAATGTATCCTGTTTCCTAAGTGAGGCAAAGTGAAAAATTACTATGTAAAGTTTTTCAGTGAACTTTTACTGTCTTTAGAAGTCATTATATTTGCATGATAAGCTAGTTTTTTTCTATTGTCTAGTGTTATTCAGTTTAACTTGCCATAGCAAATCTCTTTTTCTTTTGTTTATTGAATGACATTTTCTACTGAACACTGAAATCCATTTTGAAATAGAAAAGGTGAAATGCTGCTAGTAAAGTCACTCTAGCATTTATCAGAAACATTACTATATTTTTATTAGTAGTACTGAAACACTGTGAAGATTATTTCTTTATAGTACAGACCATATTGCATTACATTTCTCAATGTTTATTACACAGGATTACAATATATTTCCTCCTTATCAAACAAAAATTTTGCACACAATCAGAGGAGTCTGAAAGATGCAGTAGTTCCATTCAACTGTAGACTTGATCTGTATCTGATGAATTCTCTCCTTATAATTAAGTTGTCATAGCAATGCATTTTTAATAGTACTGATTCATATGACAGTAATCTTTGGAGACAGAGCTCTTGATAGTTTTTTAGTACTCAGTTATGTTAAAGTAAAACTTTTTAAAAAAAGCAAATACACAAGTAGTGGTCTACTTGCACTAGCAGAACATAGTCCAAAGCGTAATCTGACATACACAAATAACAGAAAGCTACAGAAAACTTTGGGTGGCTCAGCTCAAGAAACTAAAGGCAAATCCTACACCTGCTTTCCTTTAAATGTAAATGTTTATTGATTAAAAAAACCTAAACGATTACACCTTACTAAGGCAGATAGAAGAGTTTTGGGGGTTTTTCCAAGGGTACACTAGGCAGCTGTGGAGAATAAGCTTTGATAATTGGAAATTACAGTACTTTGATGCTGCTGCTTTAGCATGTCTTCTTCTCTGTATTTTTAACAGATCAATTAAATTACACATATTTATATGGTTTCATAATAACAGGAAATCATCCTTCAAGGACTAGGACTGTATGTCTTGGCTGTTTCCAAGGCACTGATGCATGAGTCTGTGAGAGCGAGACATGAATCATGAACAAAAAAAATTGCCTGATAGTTCATTCCTTTTTTAATTCCGAATGTGAAGAATAATGTCCATTATTTTTTAGTATCAGGCAAAATGTAAGTGAATCAAAGAGAGATGAAGAAAAAATGGTGTTAGCTTATTTTCTGTGTTTGGGAAAGAGAAGGAAAGTAGAAGAAAGATTCTTTTCCTCATGTCTCCCTAGAAAGGATAAGGCTTAAATTTTGAAGTGTTGGTTGACAAGAGCATTGCGTAGCACATATCCTCCAAATGCTCCTTCAAAGGGCTGATGAAGGGGAAAGTATATTGTGAATGCAATAACTGACCTAACTAATATGTGTTAATGAAGATATGTATTGATTTGGTTATGAGGAATGCTTATCCTCTAAATATATATATAAATGTAAAATGATAATCACTCACTCTGAAGTTTCTGACCTTCCCTGAATGAGGTAAGAAATGCACCTGCTTAAATCAAACTCTAGAAGCTTTCAAGCAAGAGAAAGGTGTACAAGTACTATAAATTTAACATACACTAAATTTACCTGTTTCATATACATAGCCTAAGAGTCAAAAATTAAACCAGAAAAAGGTTTTTTGGACTGAAGCGCAGTGGAAATCTAACAATGGTAAAGATAAAGTTACTAACGGAACTGTGGAGTGATGGAGGCAAGAAGGGACCAAATGGCTAGCAGAACTTTTGTTTCCCTCTCACTTCCTGGTATATGTATTTTTCTTTAGGATCAAAGTTAATCCTACACTTTGAGTGTCTAGGAAAATAAGTAGAATATGCAAACTGAAGCTGACATACAAACTAAGACTTCCCAGAAAATAAATATAGTAAGATATGTGAGAATATATGCATTAATAAGTGTATATATGCCATACATGCATCTTTACCCTTTATTTAGAATGGGTTGTACTTTAGTTAATAAATAAATAACATTTTCCTTAACAGTTGTAAGCTTTCTCTTTTATGAATTTCTGGCTGTTGCTGCTTTGTTCTTCAGAAAGTGCATCTTTAAAATTAATAGAAATTACGTGTTTAATGAAGGGATCAGCAGTCTATAATGTAGTCTCAGTCTATTTGGACAATTGGGTCCTTCTAATAATGGTCCATCACCAGAGCAGTGCAGATGATGCTGAACACGGCTGAGGATACTTGTTTCACACTGTCACGGTTTCTTCTGCTAAACCTCAAGTCTAGTGGGAGACAAAGCTGATCAGAATTTGGTCTGTACGTACAGCCATAATCCACAGGTAGTATGTTTTTAAACAATTCCAAAGCAGCGGCAGTCAACCTAGTTAACTATCTGGTGAACTGAGATTAAGAACAATACAAGTCTTTCCTGGTCTAACAGATCATTTATAGTACACAGAAAGAGACAACTGTTCCTTGATGCCTTTTTTTCAAGAATTTCCTGATTTCTCTTAGATAGGGAATATCACCTCTTCCCTTAGACTTCCCTTAAGAATACTAAGTAACTGCTTCTGGCGGTCCTCTGTGAATTAAGTGCTATTCAGCTGACTACAGTCATTGGCAAGGTGCAGTTAAAATATGAGAGATCCTACAGTCATTTCTGGATACAGGAAAATGTGTGTGCTCGTGGAGGAATGTGGTACTTACTTAGTCCATAAAGCATGTTAGACATGGAATACATGTAGAGTTAGGAATGTTGATCAGTCTACACCCAAACCCTGAAGATTTACGGCCCTGTAACTGATAACAGTAGCATGCTGAGGTTAAATGAAAGTTGCACAATTTTCCAGCTTTCTAGTCTGTCTTTAATGAACATGGCCTCATTCACTTTCTGGGATGTATTCCTAAGTATAGGGAACAAACTGCTGCCATAGGATACTTCTAATTTAGTTCTTTGCTGCTATATAAAAGCTCTGCAACATTTTGAATTAATTGTTTGAAATAATTGTTTCCCGGGGGGGGGGGGGGGGGGGGGGGGGGGGAAGAAGCAGCATTGGATTATACTTCTGCTTTACTTGTGTTCATTCTCACATACTAAAATGTCACTTAATAGTAGCAAAAATAGTGACTGTGGATGGACTCTCAGATTAGCTGTAAAGAGTGAGCTGTGTTGAGTGGTTGGAGGCTAGAAGACAATAATACTCTAGCAATATAATGCACTTTGAACTTATCAGTTGCTTCATATAGAGCTGCTGAGATATCAGAAGAAAAACCAACGACATTCATTTTTCCACATGAGTACCCACAGCAATGCAGATAGCATCAGCTGTGTACAGCTGTAATGCAAGTATATTTATCTCTATACAATGATAACACATGGGAGAGAGATAAATAGGGGCAAACAGTTAGCTGACTGCAACAAATAGCTTTACAAGTATGACTGCATTGCCCACATGGAAAAGGCATTTTTGAAGATCTGAGATTGGACAAGTAAGAAAGAAGAAGGTGTTGAGCACTTCCAGGGGACTGGTACAAAAGAGAGTAGAGAGGAATATCTGTCTATTGCATATTCTCACACTACAATATAGGCTGACAAGGCAGTCTATCAAAAACCCTTTGTGATGGTTTTGTCTGGGGTAGAGTTAATTTTCATCATAGCAGTTACTATGGGGCTATGTTTTAGATTTGTGCTGAAAACAGTGCTGGTAACACAGGGATGTTTTCGCTACTGCTGAGCAGTGCTTACACAATGTCAAGGCCTATTTCTGCTTCTCACCCCACCCCACCAGCAAGGGAGGGGAAACAGCTGGGACAGCTGACCCCCGCTGGGACAGCTGACCCCCACTGACCAAAGGGATATCCCATACCATATGACATCATGCTTAGCATATAAAGCTGGGTGAAGAAGAAGGAAGGGGGGATGTTTGGAGTGATGGCGTTTGTCTTCCCAAGTAACTGTTATGCGTGATGGAGCCCTGCTTTCCTGGAGGCCTGCCTGATGATGGGGAGCAGTGAATGAATTGCTTGTTTTGCTTTGATTGTGTGTATGGCTTTTGCTTTACCTATTAAACTATTATCTCAACCCACGAGTTTCTCACTTTTCCCCTTCTGATTCTCTCCTCCATCCCACTGTGGGGGGACTGAGTGAGCAGCTGGGTGGGGCTTAGTTGCCAGCTGGGGTTAAACCACAACAACCTTCCATACAAAAACCAGCTCAGTGTTATGAAAATGTTATTGCCAGGTCCTGAGCGGGCTTTCTCTTTTGACTGCCTTGGAGAAAGGATAAAGGGAGAATCACAATCTACATTGTTGCCCCTCAAGTAAATACAATAGACTAGCCCCTCATCATTCTTTCCATTAATTTCCCATTAAACTCCCCTTCAGTAAATAACAAAGCTGACCCTTTTCTCAGACAAGGGGTACTTCATCTTGCAAAGGTGTATGTTTGAGAAAAACAGCTTCTCTGCCTGCCTGGAGATCTGCCTACTTCTGTTCTCATCATGACACAGAATAATTTCATTTAAACTCAGATACAAAATGGTACTACATAAGCATCTTTTCCAACTATTTGGTTCTTCCTTACGATTATTTATCAAATGCAAGATATATAGGCAAAGTAGTGATAAATAAATATTATATGTAATATTTTCCCTTTTCCTAGTTTAAAGTCCAAGACAGGTAGAGATTCAGCCTACAGATGACCAAGAAGACAAGGCTTCCAACTCATTTTAAGTTTGTACATTAACTATTAAGCAAGTCTCTTCCCAAAGTACTTAAACCAAAAAATGCTACTCCAGAGCTTGCCTTGGATCATCATTTCGAAACCATAACACAAGTCGTCATTTTGAGTGTCAACTGAGATGAGACAAATGTGTGTTTGACTTCATTCAACACAGAGATTAATATAGAAAGGCAAATATGATTTGGTTAATGTTGAAGTTGCTACCAGAAACAGTAAGCTGTTAGATAAAAAGGAGTAAATCAGTGGGAAATGCTTTTTTCATTGGCCTACACAGTGGAATGATATCGTTCATAAAAAGCATGATTATGTAATAATACTGTATTCATTTATTGGATAATTATGACTTTGACTAAGTCATTCTCCTATGCTTTACTATCCCAATAATAAAAATGGCCAGGCGGACATAATACTTGCACTGTTATTCAGCCAGCCATCCTATTACCTGTACATTTTTAGGAAGATTTAACAGTTAACCTCGACTACTTCATTCTGTAACAGACTCTCTCTCAGGCAAGTTTTAAAAAAAATAGTTTCAGATACCATAGATCTCAGTATTGTATTGATATGTAACATTAATGCATAGCAACAAACTATGTCAAACAGTAAATTGGTGAATAGATGCACTGTAGCAAAAAGAAGAGTGAAAAAGAAGGAAAAAAGGCTAGATATTTTAAACAATTTATCAGTTATTATAGCCCAAGGCTTTTTGCTGATTCTTTTCAAGCTGCAATAAAAATTATATGAAATATTTAAAATGTTAACAGCAAGATTACTTACTGTTTCCTGGATGCCAACGCACTGCATTTAAATATGCATTACAGTAATGGAAGAGAAATTCATGCTTGGATCGGGTAACTTTTCCTTGAAGTAAGGGCATCAGATCATGTCCATCAATAATTCTGAGTAAGAAAGAATTTCAAAATCAGAAGAATAACCCAAACCTCAGTTTAGTGAGAAGATATTATAACTCTGCATTTCCGCTACTTAAAAAAATAAATCTGAATGACCACCTCCAGTTGGTCAATTTAGGTGCTTTTCCCCTTTGATTTTTATGTTATTTAAGGAAACAATAATTTTACATTTTGCCATTAGGAATGGTTGTTTCCTCAACACATTTTTATATTTTTTTCTTCTTTTTTTCTGAGAAAATGACCAAACATATGTGAATAAATTGCTACAAGAGTCCTCCAGGTATACCTGCTCAAGATGTTTGGGAGTAGTCTGACCAAAATAACCCTAAAACAAGAGAAATATATGCTGTGTTGTGTTAGCATCCCTGGGAGTAATAGTAATAACTCTGTCCAGCAAATTACGTATGCCAGAATTTAAGACAGAAGTAGTAATTTCAAAGTTGAAAATGAACTATGCTTAAATATGTGTTTATCAACTACACATGCACACAGATATATATATATATATAAAAATTCTCTAAATGCCACTGGACAATCTTAATCATGCTTTGAAGGAGTCAGTCAATTTACATCAAAATGGAATTATAAAATAAGCAAGGCATTTACATGTTTCTGTAACTTAAGCCTTTGGATTGCTGGAATCAGCTGTCAGGAGAAATCACAATTTGCACTTTTGACTTGGTGTGAATTACAAATTTTACAAGAAGTTTTATAGAAAATTACTTTTTGCTGATATACAGATCAGCAGGTAATTATTTTTTAAGTATTTTGAGCAACATTTCATAAAAGCTTTTTTGAAACTTTTTAATAAAATGTTTAAAAATATCGATGTTAATTTTCATTACCATGTAAAACCCTTTTCACATTAGTGTAAGTACTGCAAGACAGGTATTAACTTCATTGTTTTAAGCCATGAGCCATATATGAGTATGAAATTCTTGGCAGCAATTACATGCAACAGCACCATTCTAAGTAGGGCTTTTCTCAAAGGATGGGCATGAAAACATCCTGGAATTTCTAGAGTTATGCTGTCTGGTAACTCTGCCTTCTTGGTGCATTCCCGTCTGTGGGGTCTGTTGAATTAGAGTCTTTCCCACTTTCAACTTGTCATCTTTTCTTGCCTGAGTAATGCACTCTTGTCTTGCCCCTGCAGGCTTGCTCACTATCAAGCTGAGAGCAGGACAGATGCGTGTCTATTATATACTTTCTGTTCTGCAGCATATTGATGAGTAATATATCTCCAGTACTCTTGCATTCCCACAACTCTTGGCTTCAGGGGTATATATGAGACTTTTCTTTCTGATTACTTATTTTTCTTGTTTAACTAGGAGCACCTCCCCCTTTCCTTTTTAACCTGCTCCCTCCCAGTGACTGAATCCTAATCGTAGTCATTTCTCTTATTTCTCAGGAAGAATTCAGTGGGGTGATAGGAATTCAGCTGCTGGATCAAAAATGCTTTAAGCTAGTCCATGACCTACCATGAAGCAATAATTATGGCATCTACTCTACACAGAAGAATCACAGTGGAGCCACTTGAAAGTGGAAGTTACAGAAGTATATTGGGATTTCTATCAAAGAGATCAAAATAAAACATCAGTGCTAGTATTCATTCAAGCAATATGAAAACCAAGTGAATAAGATCTGCCCACATTAAGAACAATATGAACTGATTAGGTTCAACAGAGTTACTGCTTGTAGGGGATCTCTCAGCACCAGCCTGACCAATTTTTCATGTTTTACAGATGTCCTGCCCTGCCATTTCCTTCAAGCACTCACTGAATCATCATTAGCAGAGTGTCTGCTTACCACTGGTTTTCCCCATGCAGATTCTGGATGTTTTGTGCTTAAAAGCTGTTTGTGCATGGTAGATGTGTTCAAAGCATGTGCATATCAGTAGGTTTCTCTACTTACTGGATTTGGATGGCAACAGAGTTTAGGTGAAGGCTCCTTGCTGCTGAGACTGGGTATCTCCCAGACAAGACTAAGTACAGGGATGTACGAGTATCAAAAAAGCATCTTATGGATTTTAGAAGTGCAGTGGGTTTTCTTATCAGGCTGCAAAACTCTGTTAAGGGATTATGTTCACCAACTTGGTAGAGAACAAAAAAAAACTGTGAGAAAAGCCTAGCTCGTATTTTGATGTATTTTGTTATACTAAGCATGTCAATGTTTAAAATTTATACTTGCAGTTCCTTTTTCTACCACGTTCACTCATTCAGAACAGAGCCTTTTTTGATACATTCATTTTTGCTTTTAGTAAATAATTCTGATTTGACAGTATGTTGCTCTTGGTGGTATTCTCTTATCTTTTTGTTGCTTGGTGCTTGTTCTGAAAGTTAAGCTGTATTTACATGCAATGTTTCTGTAAAATATATCAGTACGTCAATATGAAAAGAGACAACATACCACTGTAAGTCATGACAAAAAAGTGTTTTTAAAATCTAGCTTTTTCTTTTCATTTTCACCTCTATCTTAGACATCACCAGAAAGTATAAAACACTCATGAGACTTTCTCTAAAACAGAGATAACTGCAGAGCATACCTGTCAGAGGGTAACTGTGCCTTGGCAAGTTTGACTATGGTAGGAAATATGTCCATGTTACTTGTTGGCTCATCAATATAGGCACCAGCCTGTACCACTCCAGGCCAGCGGAGAAGCCCTGGCACACGAATACCTCCTTCCCAGTTCATTGATTTTCCACCTTGAAAATGAAAGTTTTGTTTGTTAAGAAATCAATTTATTCTTAGAAAAATACACCCCTCCCAAGATTCAACTTCCAAATATTAAACATTCTGTCTAGACAGAATCTTTTCATTAAATGTATTTATCTTATTTTTAATTTGCTAGGTTTAGATTTTCCACCTACAATCAGTACCTTTCTGACAGAAATCTACTAATATATATTAGACAGAGCTTATACAATGTATTTAGTTTACAAACAAAACCAGCTAAATAACAGCTGTAGGAGGTAAAAAGGCAACTTGCAGGAATCTTCATATAGAATTTGATCTAGATAGTATGCCACATAGCTATGTGAATATATAACCAAAAAACAGGAATCAAAAATAAATTGAGGTATGTCTAGATGTCTGAGGTGTGAACCCAGAGAAAATATACGATATTTTATTAAAAATGGTGCTTAATGACTTTAGATAGAATAAAGTACTAATTTAAATATGTTACTGAATTGTCCAATCCAATACATTAGGAAGAAATTCGCTACAGTGATGGTAGATCTGAGGATGTTGTGAAGAACTTTCTGACTTCTAAACCAACATAGTTGCATCAAATACACTATCAACTGACTGCATTCAACTCTACATTGCAGTAATTTCCTTTGTTTCTACAACAACCATCATTGTCCAGACCCCTGACATTGCTATCATTAATTAACATATGATAGAATTCTGTATGAAGAGCTATCACAAGTACTATTATTAATGTCTCATATAGTCATGACTATGTACAGAGCACTTCAGGTTGATCTTTGAAATTAATACATCACTTGGAAAAAAGGTATTTCTGGTGAGTAGATGGGGTTTGGATGTGGTTAAGCATGGTCTGGGCCAGGTGTTTACAACTAAATTGAGATTTTTTTATATAATAGAAACGTCTGAAAGAAGACGAATATGCTTTTTGAACACCTGCCATTAGATGAATCACACAGCAGTTCATGGTTCAAACAAAGCTACTATGAGCTTTTTTTCCCTGTATCTCGCTTTTTCATGTAAAATAACCCACAAAAGAACAATTACAACCAAGTACTTCAATAGTTCTGTCTCCTCAGCCTCTTAGACCTTCAAAACACCAGATAGATGTTAATATCTTTGGTGTCAAGCCCAGACCTTGACATACAAGCTATCTTACTGACTCCTCAATGATCTTTTCTATTTCAGCATTGGGGGATTCAGAATCCACCTGCTTTTCTACAGGTTTTTCACGGCTCAGTAAGATTTTTTACAAATTTTTCATTGTTCATAATGGTAAGTGGCAACTTCAAGATAGAAAACTCTCTTTCGCAGAGATCTTTTCCCATACAGTCTTGTGGCTGAAAAACTTCATCTCATGATTTGTTGTTATATCAGATTTTTGCTTACTTTATTCATGGGCTTTGTCAGAATTCATTATATTGAATAGTCAGGGATAGATAACTAGTCTGACGTCAGAAAACTTAGACTTTCTAATATTCAACATTACATCAAGAAACAATCTTTGCTGAAGTTGTTTTTGGAAAGTAGTGCCAAGTTCAGATCTCAACAAGACTATCTGTCTTTTAGAGCAGTCTTAAAAATTTACTCTTGTCACAGTGTCAAATGCAATTCCATTCTCACAAATAAAGCACATGGCTACCTACTCTAAAACTCAGAAATGAGATGCATGGATTATTTTTGTTTACATTCTTGTAAAAAAAAATTATTTTCAAAAAATCTAAAGAAAATGTATATCTAAGTTTATAAAGCTGTTATTTGGTGAGGTTTAAAACACCCGCCACCTAGCAGAAGGAAGTATTCACTCAACAGTATGCTGATCAGTTGTTAATATGGTTGGGTTGACACCAGTGTAGATGTCAACATACTGGGTGCATCTATCTGTAGAAATGACGACTCTATCCATAAAAACAGTCATTAGGATTTTAGAAGTTTGGTGGGGATTATGTGTTACCTAGCAGGAAACTGTCAAGATTAATATCCTGACTGAGCTATGGTTCACAGAAAATCCTGTTGAGTGGGAGTAGTTAAATCTGAATAAAAATATAAGGAAAGTATGAACACATAAAATTACAGATATCCTCAAACTAAGATATTTTCAGTGAACAGTTATGCTGGGGGATATGATTTAGTTCATGAGCTGGATCCTAGTTCTGTGTACACAGAGCAGCAGCTTGTTGGCTAGACAGTATGGACAGACAAAAAAATCTAAGAGCAGATCTATACCATAGGTATCTTTAAGTGTAAAGTTCCTTTTATTTTTGTATACCTGTCTGAACTTAGTAACAGTGCTAGCTAGATTGAATTGTTTAAATAAATTCTCATTTTACTGTTGCCTCCTGTGTAATCTGAAGACAGTAAGTGTTGAATCCCACTCCCACACATGCTGCAGTTCTTAAAACCTAGACATTGGATCACTTTCACAGTTCCTAGATTCACAGCACAATTTTCTTGAATCACTACAGAACAGGACAGAAAACTTGCACATTACCCAAGCACAAAGGGAACACTCAGCAAACTCTGTCTCCCTGCTGTGAGGTACAAAAAGCAAAATGGACTCCACAACAGAGCTATCTCCTTGCTTATGTCGATGAAGAAGTGACTGCTGTTTTCCTTTCAAAAGACTAATTGGAGCATAATTTTTTAATGTCTCTGAAGGTTAGGAATAGCAGGGAACCAAGACAGGAATTACAGGTCATTGCGTAAGCCTTTCTTTTATTATCTATGCCTGTGTGGTGTTCATCTTTATTAGAACTGTGTTTAGTGACATCACCAGAGCTGCTTTTTGCCAATGTATGGTTACAAATCCCTTGATATACATTGTCCTTAACACTCTAGCTGTTGAACATTGTTCAAGCTATCTACATTCTTTTTTCCTTAAAAAATAAATCAAGGTTTCATTACTAATGCTTGAAACATGAAGCAAACCTCCAAACAGCTAAAATATTAGAAGGAAAAAAAATTCCACAAAATGTCATTATTTAAAAATAAAATCTCTTGATATTTCATGATATGACTCATTAGTTTGCATTCTGCTTGGACTTGACAACACTGAAACAGAGAAAAGGCAGCAATCTAGTAGTCTGTATGCCTGGCAAACTCTAGGCAGCCTAGATATATATTATTTTTGTTCTCTTAAATTCTTCTAAAAATGTTTTTAAAACAGCATAAAACACCCCAGGCTGTATATTCATGCTTAGCTATCTATGCTTTCTGAGTAGTTGCACCTTTCAGTGTTATACTGAACAATAGTCTACATTCACCTTTCCTGAAAAATCTACAGGAGTGGGTAAAGTACAGACATAACTCTCTGCAGTCATCCACAACATGATGTCAATTTTCCATTTTAACCTCATTTAAAATGTTAGCTAAAAGAATATTTCCTTTTTTCCTCCCTCTGGTTTAAATTGACTGCTATTACCTAACTCTGGGAATAAAGCTTTTACAAGGTATGATATATAAAGGGGAACTCTGTGGTATATAACTATTAATATTTTGAATAATGAATGATGAAAACTATTTGAAATAACTTTCTTAGATCACTTTAATTATAATCATAACACCCTTTCCTTCCTTCTTACATTCTTCTAAAAACAAAACTTCCAAACTCAATTTGTTCTGTTGAATGATCGAAAAATACAAGGAAATTATTTATTGTACCCATCTGTAGTGGACTTTATGCTACAAATGTCGACAATCAAAACTGGTTTCTATTGCTTACTTTAAAAATGCTCAAACAACAATTTATCTTCAATGGCAAGTTCACTCTACTGATTTTTCATCTGTTTCATGTACTGCTTTTGTTAATTTTCAACCTGAGCTGTTTTTGTACTGGTGAATGTAGTAGACATAGCTCATTTGGACATGTCATCTGACCTTTCTTCCAATCAAATGAAATTGTCTCTCAGGATATTTTCTGTTTCAGTCAAAATTAAAAGATGGGTTGATTATTAAAAATCTGGATCACTTCAGAGAGAATATAAAAATACAGTGCATTTGAAAAAAAGGTCAATTCCTGCTCTTATTAAAGTCAAAAGTGAAATAAATACAATGTTTCTAATGGGCAGGTCCAAGATACAGGCAAAAGATACTTAGATACATATCCAAAAGAAGATGATAGTAAGACTATTAAGAGATGCAAGGAGACTCCATAGAAAATCCCATATGTAACAGAGTGGGATAGATGTCAACAAGTGATATGATGGAGGACTTCTGCTGTCTGCATATGCACCAGTGAAATAGTATAATGAGAAAAAGTGCAGAGAAAAGTTTTGAATGCTTTCACTGTTTACTGTTATAAAGTATGTATCAGGAGAGACATATTTTATAACACACTGAAGCTAATTCAACAAATGAGTCACTAAGCATCAAAATAATTAGATTCAATAGCTGAGGGTACCAAAGAAGAATATAATGGCATCCTTTAGACCAGTCATCTTAAGTTATTATTTATTCAATGGAGAGAATAGTCTATTCATTTATTTATTCTATTCATCTTATTCTAAAGTAGAGATCTAAAGTATTTCAAAAAGCAAACCTTATTTCTGTTCCTAAGGGAAAGTTAAGGTGACTAGCTGAAATGAACATGTTTAAATTGCAGATGTCATACTAATGAGAAAGCTAGTGAAAAACACCTAAGAAGTCAGTGCAGGTATCCTGAATATCATATACAAAAACAATACCTCAAAGTTCCATACCTTTTTACAGAGAAATGTCACAGAACTGAAATCAAAGAAATTGCTGGAAAAATTACATAGAAAGATTTAAGAAGAGGCTTCAGTTCAATACAATAGTTTCCATATTTCAATCTGAAAATGTTAATTAATATTAGCAGGATAAAAGACCATAATTTATAAGTCATAATAACTTATACATTATAAATAGCTTAGAGGTTATAAATTGTACATCAGATACAACTTATATGCCAATATATGAAAAATGATTCAATGATCTGTTATGAAAGATAAAGAGCTAAACAGGAAAATACATAGAAACAAAGATTTTTCAAAAAAATATATCATGAACCGGAAGTTTCCAAAGGAACTAATGTTCAAATATCTCAAAGGACCTATTTGCCCAATAGGTCCACAGGAACTACTAGGTTTCTCTGATCAGTTTCTGATCAAAACACTAAGTAGCCAGGAAAAATGTATTATCATGTATGTACCCAGGAGTCCTTCAGGAGTTCAGGTAAGAAGGTGT
Source organism: Strix uralensis (assembly GCF_047716275.1). NCBI lineage: Eukaryota > Metazoa > Chordata > Aves > Strigiformes > Strigidae > Strix > Strix uralensis. Next base: position 57,887,511 of record NC_133973.1, read on the forward strand.
TGAGTTGCTGGGAAGAAATTCCTTCTAAAATAGGCACTATTTTTTGTCTTAGAAGCTGTATCTAGATTTAAACCTTTGAAAGATCTTTGACAAGGACCTTCAGGAAAAGCTTCTGGAACATTAATCATGGGTTAGAAGACAAAAGGTTGTCATGAATCAAAATCTGACTAACAGTCAGGAAACAAAATAAAACAGTCTGTGACATGTTGCAAAAAAGTCAAAGTAAGGTACCTTGATGCTACTCTGTGTTAAGTCCCTTGCTATTTTAATATATTTACTTCTTTTGGAAGGGAAATGAGCTGTGGAATTGAAAAATCCATGTATCACAGGTTGATCAAATTCAGAAGAAAAGATAATGGACTTCACACCAAGTTGGATGAACAGGAAACAAGATGCAAGTTCAAATTCTGTAAAAATATTTGCAGTGCAATGAACATTAGAGAAAAATCAAGTGAACTAGGGTCTACAGTCTTAGTTATTCATACCATAACCTTAACTGCATACCTAAGAAAATATATCTGTGCAAAGACTAATGTTTAATGCACATCTGTAAACAGTAAGATACAGAGAGCAGGCAGTCTATAGGATGAAACAGATAATATTAAAAAGTATATATACAGGTAGTGATACTTCATGGCAAAACCTGAAAGGCAATAATTGTAAATTCATTTTAAAAGAATATATTGCACTATTAGAAATAGTTCACAGAAGAAAATAAGAAGAAATTAGGGACAAGGAAAAACTTTTTAAGTTAACTGATTAAGGAAAATCAGTTTAAGATTGATGAGAAAGACTGATGAGAAAATTCTTTTCTGACTGAGGTATTAAAGGGAAAGGCACAGTAAAATTATACAAAACAAAGGTAAGTTAGGGAAGGTATAACAAGTTTTCCCTCCTTTATCCTATATCAGTGAGAAAACAGTATAAAACATCAAGATGTTTCATAAAATTTGCAACTGTCCCATTTCAAAATAGTAAATGAAAGCACCGTGTTCTCATTGACAAATGATTTAGGCTATGCTAAGAATTTAGAAAGACTCAGAGTGGACTTTCATCTTCATATGATGAAAATCTATGGAACTAATACTAAAACACTCTGTAGAATCTAAATTGTCAGAATTCACACCTTAAATCAAGGTCATACTATCCAGGATTAGGAGGAGATCTTCTAAGGGATCTTCTTTATTTACTAAACAGCTCCTGCATCTTTCTCCAAGGATTCTGATCCTGATAACTGTCAGAAAAAGGCCACTGGAAAGAGAGGCCATGAGTGTGATCCATCACTTCAAGATTACTATATAATGTCTTCTAAAAAAGGATACTGAAGAGAAAAAACAGACTGTGTATGACAGCAACTAGTTAAACACTATGTTAGTTCTGGTTTCTAATTTCAAGGGCTGTCCAAATTTACGGCGTCTGTTCCACAGTCAGAATCCAGAGTAATAAAACCTTTAAATAGCGGTTTCCCCTTTTTGCATTCAGTCTTGCAGTGCTAGCCTAACTCTCCAAACTCCTCTTAAATTTTATTATTGGTGCTCAACTGGCTGCATATCAAGACAAATTAGTGAGTTTGAATTGTGGAGATCTGTAGAGAGCTTTTGATTTTAGGGCAGAAGCAATTATTGCTGAGCATACTGCTCCAGCTCTGACAAGAGGGTTAAGTGGCTTGATTCATATTTGCATTTATGCAGCATTCATATACAAAAAAATAAGTAGTTGAGATTGTCTAGTAGAGAGAGGGAGAAAGGACGTGCATTTCTCTCAGTTTTCTAAACTGCCCATCAGAGGAAGCAAATACTTAGTGCATGCACACATGAGCACAAGCAGCATAAAAATCATCCTTTTGCTTTTTTAGGCACATTGCTATATCAGTGCCTGAGACTTAGAGCTTCACAGGTCTGGTTTTCATTAAATCTGCCAGAGATGTACAGACCTCTAACACTTTTCATTGTACATGACTGCTAATATGAATAAATGCTTATGTATGGAAATTGCTAATTATGCAATTAATTGATCACTTCCACTTCAGCCTTTTTGAAAGTGATGCATAATGTACCTGTTAAATTGAGGACTGATAAGGAGATGGAAGATAAAGCAGAATTCATTGTATTTTAAAAAGGTAAAAGCATATTCAAGAGCTTGCATGGGTCTTTTAATTTCTTTTTATTTTATTAACATTGTCTCTCATACAATAATTATTTTGTTTCTTATACAGTCATTATTTTCTATCCTGTAGCATATTACATTTGCCAGCATAGCATAGGTTGTAACTGTAAAACACACAATTAATTTTAAAAATAAAAAGCCACATCACTCCCCAAGTAACCCTAGCAATCAGATTTTTTATTAATTCGGGTAAAATCTACTTCAAATTGTTCTCCATTCTGTAAGCATGAATACAAAAGTTCGCAAGGCTTGATAGAAATTACTCCGTTCAATCAAAGTTCCTCAGGAAGGCATATTCCGCAGTGTATTTGTCCTTTTTTTTCTCCTTGTCATTTATCCTGTATCTTATGTCTGGCATTCTAGAAGGCAAATATTTTTTAAAGCTTCTAAAACACCTCAGGCTCTGCCTACAGCTACAGACATGTAACCATATGGTTCCTTAATTACTTAAATCACTATGTAAGGCCTGTGTGCTAACATTCAAGATACATTTCGCTGGTGTTAGCCCAAGGGGACCCAGTTTGTAACCTCATGACTTTGGCATTCCTTGTTTGCTTGTGTAGCATTTCCTCTGTAGCTCTCTTAAAATATAAGGGTCATTTCTCAGATGGATACCTACTGACTAAAAACTGTTGAGTCTTCTTGTTTGAAAACCTCACTGTACTGTTATTGCTTACTGTATATGCCTATCTTACTTCCTTTTTAGAAGTTTTGCAGATGATACAAAACTGGGAGGAGTGACTGATCCACATATGGTTGTGCTATCATCCAGAGGGACCTCGGCAGGCTGGAGAAATGGGCCAAAAGGAACCTCATGAAGTTCAGCAAAGGGAAATACCAAGTCCTGCATCTGCAGAGGAATAACCTCTAGCACCAGCAAAGGCTGGGGGCTGACTGGCTGGAAAGTAGCTCTGCACAGAAGGACCTGGGAGTCCTGGTGGACAACCAGCTGAATGTGAGCCAGCAATGTGCCCTTGTGGCAAGGAAGGCCAACATCTTCCTGGGCTGCATTAGGAAGTACATTTCCAGCAAGTTGAGGGAGGTGATCCTTATCCTCTGGTCAGCACTGGTGATACACACCTGGAGTGCTGGGTCCAAGCACAGAGCTCCCCAGCACAAGAGAGACATGGACTTACTGGAGTGAGTTCAAAGGAGGGCCATGAAAACGATTAAGCAGTTGAAGCATTCGGCATATGAAAAGAGGCTTGGAGAGCTGGGACTGTTCAGCATGGAGAAGAGAAGGTGCAGTGGGATTTTACCCATCTATATGGATACATGGATTTACCTGAGTAAAGAGGACTGAGCCAGGCTCTTTTCAGTGGTGCCCACTGACAGGACAAGAGGCAATGGGCATAAACTGAAGCATGGAAAATTCCATTTAAAAATAAGAAAAAAGGGTTTTTTTATGGTGACTGTGATCAAACACTGGAGCAAGTTGCCCAGAGAGTCTGTAGAGTCTCCACCATCGGAGATTTTCATAACTTGACCAGACACAGCCCTAAGCAACCTGCTCTAGCTGACCCTGCTCTGCAAGGGCTAGGACTACAGACTTTGGGGGGTGCCTTCCAAACTCAACTACTATGTGATTTTGTAGTTCTGTGACACCACTTATAAAAAAAATCATACCTAAAGGAAATTTCCTTCTTTCTACAACTAAAAGTTTCATGTTTGGTAAATGACTTTCCAAAAACTGCTAGATTTCTTTGATCTTGTCCCCTGAAATATGAGGGGAAAACAAATTACACAGCCACTTCCTAGTGAAAGAATTAAAAGAACTCTGGTAAAAGGATAAGAATATTCACTGCATTTCATTAAAAACAATTAAAAAAAGCATCCCTACCCTATTTCAATAAGATTGAATATTATTAAAAACATTTTGACATTCATTTTCCTGATGCTGTGTGTTCACCACTTGCACACTGGAAAACACTCTTTTCTGCGGTTGGTCAGAGGGAATCCTTTATTTCGTATTTGATTATGTTGTGTATGAGCAGTCTGTGACTGAATAATCATAATCTTTGATCATGACCAACCTGTGACTGAATGTTACAGCCGTGCTATCAAGAGAATTCCTCCATCTCTATATCCTTCATTCTCTCATCCTGTTATGTCTTCTTGTCTGCTTTTGTCAAAAATACATTGCTGACAATAATTATGTTCATCCCCATGTTGGAACTATGTTCTCAAAGGTATCCAGTGGTGTATTATATTCTTGCTGACTGAAGGGTTCACCATGACAGGGATATGAGAATGGACAAAATGAGGAAGGCTTTTTGCTAAGCTAGAATTTTTCTTTCTACAAGATCACCATATTGCAACAAAATCAGTATCTTTCAGTAATGTTGTGTGATATCACCGGCAAAAAGTGTATTACAATAATGTAGACTTTAAACACATTTTAAGTGTCCACAGAATAAACAGCTTATGCAGTATTAATGTCCTGACAAGCCATTTGCTTGCTGCAGCAGGTGGACTTAGTGCCAGAAAAGAAAGAGTCAATTTCCCATTGGCTCTGAGGTTGTTTGGAGAATGTACTTGCTAAGTAATTATAACATCCCTTGGAAAGGTGTCCTAAACTCTGTCCTTTTAACTAAAGTCTCTCCATTTCCAAATCAGTCTTCAATTCAGTGTGTTATGAATTCTTTTCAAAACTCTTTTCTCCAACTCAGTCTTTTCTGTTTGAAATCTTCTCTGCTTCTGGCTGTTGAACGGCTGTTGTCAAACTTGACCATCTCAAACTCAATTCAACTCCTCTTTTTTACTTTTTTAACCTAAATACCCTTTTCTACTTTTTCTATAATGAATACACTGGACTCTGTTGCTGGTTATCCCATCTTCTCTGTATCCTACCTTCATGTGATCCCACTTACTCTATGGTATTTAGCTCCTATCTATGATTCCTGATGGCTCATAAACCACCCTTTTTTTCCTTTCTGTTGCGCTATCCAGCCATTATAGTAAAGTACTATGAACTGACATCCTTCCAAAGCTGTATCTCTGCCCAGTTCAAGGGTATATTTGCTAGTGTTAAAACTCTACAAGAGCTCTGGCTGAGCATGTACTCTGGTTGAGCTGCTGTATTTGACAAGTAAATCCCTTATATTTACTGCTTATATTTGAATTTAGAATGACAGTCATGACAAGTTTACTATTATGGAATCGAGTTTTGACCTTGGCCACAGAGCATGTTACAGTTGTGGAGCAAAACCAAGGAGATGATAGTTTCTGACACAGTTTTAAGAATAATCAGAGAATGTTCACCTTTATATATACCATTGTATCCTCCATGGACTTCTCCAGAACTGGAGATTTCTTCAACATGAGCCCCTTGGTCAGACGTAAAGTATACAAGAGTTTTATCAGTCAGATTATATTTCTCCAGCACATCCAGAATCTGCCCTAAAAAAAAAAAAAAAAAAAAAAAGAAAAGAAAAAAAGAACAATTTTAATGTCTTCAAGTGGCTTTTTCATTAGCCTTGGCACATACATACATTTTTGTCCTTATGCCTTTTTAAGATCAATTTCCATATAAACATTATTATACAAAGTAATTGCACCATGCAGCATACAGTAGGGGATGATTGCACCAATTGCACAAGGCTTGATGCAATCAGGACCATGGTTCAATTGCTGCAGGGTTTCTTGAAGTATAAAATGAGAAGATTTGTGCACAGCAAAGAAAAGGGCTGATCCATAGAGAGCCAGTGACCTTTGGAAGCAGTTGCTCTCAATCAAGGAAACCCCTCAGCAAGAAGATTCAAACTGCTGAGGATATCTGAAAGAGTCTCAGCATGCAGAATAGAGCTAACAGTTTGGGGGTAAAGCTTTGCTGCCTAGCAACCTAGAGGCAACATGGCAGAAATCTCAGTGTGAGCGTTAGAATAAGACTTTCTAAGAAAAAAAAGGAAGTTAATGTATGGAGTGCCTCTGGAGATCACATGGTTTCAATATCAAACCTAGTAATGAGTCCCTAATTTCTCATAAGAATAGACATGGACTAAACTCAAAATGTGCAAGGTAATAAACACACATACACATGCACATATTTAAAAAAGGAATCCACATGCATCTGCTCTGTAACTCTAAGGCACTATGGGCTTATGCTTCATTTTCACAAAGGGCTCCTCACACTACCTTGGCACTGTGGAGAGCCTTACAGTGCACATAAATTACATTCAAACCTATTTATACTGAGGTCTTTAAAGAGGGTTTCTGTATGAATGAGAGTGAAGCTGCTCTTTGTAACTTGCTCCAGTGAATTTTATACTGATTAGGAATCTAAAATTATTGGTCCTGGAAACTGACCAAAGTATAAGAATATACTTCTTCACATCAGCCTGCAAATGAGCTTTAACTTTGTTCTTTAGGGATCTCAGAGTATATAAAGATAATTCGGTCTTCACAATCATTTTATCTTTATTCTTTTTACTTAAACATCCAAGAATGGTCCAATTTGAATCTTAATTTTGATTTGCTCACCTGTAGACTAAGAATTAATTCATCAGCTGGTGCTCAGTTATTGTGTCAAAGAGGATAAGAACTTTGAAATACAGAGACTTCTTTAACAATTTTCAGATCATAATTTCTGTTGCTATGTTCTTTTTCTGGATAAGGAGTAGTTACCTTAACTTATTGCTACTATTTCTACTTGTCTTTTAATGTCATAGCATTCTAAAACTGCCTTGTTAAAAAGGTTGACTGTCTACATTGCTCATCAGCTCAAAAGACTTGGTCATGAATAAAGGAACATCAGCAGTTAGATAAGTGATACCTATTGGTCTTGTTTGTAAACTAGGAGCAAAGAAGAAATGTAAGAGTAGGAGAATTTGTTTATGTAAATTTTGAAACCTTGTGGGAGTTGAAATTTCCCAACAGAGCTGAGGAAAATCTGTTACAAAGGCTGACATTTTAAAGTTGGTGGGTTGAAGGAAAATCATGCAGATCCATCTGACAAGCCATTTGCTTGCTGCAGCAGGTGGACTTAGTGCCAGAAAAGAAAGAGACAATTTCCCATTGGCTCTGAGGTTGTTTGGAGAATGTACTTGCTAAGTAATTATAATATCCCTTGGAAAGGTGGCAATGATGATAAAAAAGTGGAGCATATAGAAAAATTAGGAGATTATGTGTGGGTATTCAACCACACGACCTCCAGAGTTACCTTCCAACCCATATCAAGCTATGATTTTATGATCCTATGATAGTAAAAATAAATGAGATTGCACAAAGAAATACATGTGCAATAACATGCACAAATGCACTTTTTACCTACACGGTTTTCCTTGATGAAACTAGATTTTCAAATTCATCCTGTATATAAAAATATCAGTATAAACCAAGAATTCCACTCATCCACTAATGTACATCACATTAAATGATCTCTGGTGATTAGAGACATCTGCTGTCATTTAATAATGGCCATTTTGATTTCCTAATTAATTTGGAAAAAAATGAGAGACTATGAGAAATGTCTCTCTATCACAAATAGTGAAATAAAGCAGTTATCATTATGATGACTTTTTTTTTTCTTTTTTTTTTTGAAGCAAGGTTGAGTATCTTGACTTGGCTTGGAAAAAAAAAAAAATCTCACCTGTTTCAGGAAAAACACCCCAATAAAATGCATAGAAAGTCTCATCCAAAGCTTGTTGAACTCAACGGTAAAACTTCCATTTCCTTCATTTGGATTTTTAAACAGAAAGAGGATTGGCTACATTAGGGTTAATTAATAAATGCTAAAATGACAACTTATTTTAGCAACAATATTTTTCAGTACAGATGGACTAATAGTGCTAATTCAAATAACACTATTATCAGAGAATGGCAATCACAAGCACTCACAGAAATGAAGCAAAACTTCCATTTCTATTTTAATCTTGAACACTGACACCTTCTAGAATGAAAACTGTACATAAGCAATAAAATGTGTGCTACCAGATGATAAGGCCCACTAAAGTGCATTTGAATGATGTGGCTACTGTTAACACAAGCAATACATTCACTTATTAGCATTTCTAAATGGTAACCAATACGGAATAAAAATGCAAAAAATGTACTGTGGATTTCTACAAACAGATACCTTTCACATGCAATATTATACAAATTTTAGAAGCAAATACTACAAATTAAGCAAAATACATTCTTACTGTTTTCTGATAACAATTTAATTTATTTTTTGTTTTAATTCCTGCATTCTTATCATTTCTGTAGATTTCACAGAGACTTTAGAATTAAATGAAAATTGATGTATAAACATTCCCAGGCAATGCCAGCTAATGTACAAGGAGGAGTTTATTCTAACCTATTTTAGCTGACTTTGGAAGAGGTAAATCACAACTGCTAAAGGGCCTTTTTTACCTGTTGACTAAAAAAGAGAAGACAGGCAACTAGCTCAAAACCAAATGCCATCTTAGACATCAAGGACATTAAGATGAATCCTACCTAAAGTGCTAGACATGCAACTACATGAGCAACACACTTTAATGAGCGTGGTGAACAGATAAATGACATCTGAGTAAGAGAAGATGGTAAAACTGTATTGCTTCACCCATAAAATATGATTGTAAGGGTATTAATATGTCATGTGCTCTTGAATTACAATAATGGGGCTTCAGCTGGCTTAGTATCCCCTTTGAGTCTCATTGCTGGTTGCAGAAAGCAATAACAATTTTAAAGACTTTTTGGATGTAAAGAGTTTATACAGAATAGGAACCTGGAGGATAAATAAGCCAAAACACTAGGAAAACTGTAGCTCTGTTCAAGTAACAATAGCTTATTATCCCCAGCGTAGGAAATTACCAATAAAAATGGAAGGATTCCTGATTGAAAAGACTCACTTGAAAGCCATGTTCTAAAAATTAACAGCTGCACTGATCTCTGTGGATGGTACCATTTACATTTTTTCTGATTTGAACAGAACAGATTTGGAAAGACAACATTTCTGAACAACAAAATCAATCTAACACTGAAGGAGCTGCATAATTTCTGAAGCTATTTAGCAACCAGAATTTCAGATCATTTCTCCTACTATTGCCATTCTACGAATGTATACCCAACGTAGGTGGTTAACATTGTAGCAGACAAACACATTAGATCATTGGACACTTTTCTTTTATTTGTATTTTTTAAGACACAAAACAGATTAAGAACAGCATTAAGATGTTACTTGTTTTAATTAGTACATCAATGTTCCAAAATTTAAGTAAAGCTACCTCCAAAATATACTGAGGAGTGCTCTCTACATTCTGCTTTCCACTCTTGCTTCAAGCTATGGTAAATTATAAATAGTTGTTTCATTCTTAAAGTGAAAATGCCAGTTTCAATGGAGTGATAGCCATGTGAAAGTGTTAAGTGCAATTAACTTTATTCTTCAGAAGAAAACTGAGAGTACCATGCCACTATTCAACTTCTCTAAATCAACATGAATGGTAGCCGAACCAGCCTCTCCAATGCTGAATGTAATCTCTGGAGTTTTGAACCTCAAAACTCCTATTGTACTCATCTACATTAATATATGTGGTTTATTAAAAAATTACTATTTATTTGAAAACAAGGTACAAATATTGGAAACCAATGTATTTACAAACATATTAGTGATTTGGAAAACTGTTCAAAGGTTTAGTCAAGCAAGCATCGGAACATATGCATTTGATTCATAAATTAACTTACTGTCATTTGAAGTCAATAGGACAGAAATGTTATTTGTATTAAATTGAAATAATTTAGAGTCTTGCTGAAATTATGAATAAAAAGCTCTAGAATACAGAATATGTCTGTGTAATCTGTGCATTAGGACAAAATAGTCTCTCTATTTGTGAGGAAAGCTTTAAAACTCTTTGCCAGATTCAAAGAAACAACAGGATTCAGAAGGAGGCTTAAGGATCTGTCTCAGGACAAGACAGTTGAAGATAAAGGGAATTCCTGTAAATATAACATTCTTTCCTCAGTCCAGCAGACTTTCACATGCCTCTGTTGTATCCAGAAGGTTACAGTAAGCTTGAGACAATTATTGGAGAAAGAGTGATCTGGGAAGATCAGCCATCACATCTCTGCCTAGAAGAGGCAGTTTGGGCTTGGGGTTTTTTAATTAATTTATTTATTTTATTTTATTGGCTGTTTCAGAATTCCCTACTGATACTAATGTTTGTTTTTGAATAGCATCATTAGCCAGAATCACAACTAACTTGTAGTCAGCTGAAGGGGTTCACCTCTGAGTGGAAAGCCAGGAGTGCTTTGAATACATGCATAAACACCTACAAATTAACCCTACATGCATAATTATCTGGAAGCCCATATTTCTCCCAGAAAAGATATTGATGCCATTCAACTACATAGCAAACCTCTTGGGGAGTTTAATTAAGGTAATTCCACTGTTCGTCATTTCTTCAGGGCTCAAAGGCTAAGATTTTCACCTTATGAAAACGTAATGTTGCAACTTCTGCCCACCATCATTCACAAGATAACAATCATTTTAATTTCTGTGTTCATTTTGTATGATGAAGAAAGATACTTCACTCTTTAATACACTGAGCTGATTACAAAATCCACTGACTAAAACCATTGTATAAAAAAAAGCTTAGTAACTAAGACCAAGACATCCCTATCTTAATTTTAGCTTTTGTACATTTCAGGTTATAAATATGCAAATGTTTCTGTGGTATGCTCAGAGCCATACAGTTTCCCCTTGATAAATATGTAAATGAGTTTGTCTCTGCAGTGGGGAAGTAATTATCACTTTCAGACCTAGTCATTGAGCACAACACTTGAGGTAAAGATGGAAAATAATGAAACCATTGACAGCAACACAAGAAGTGGCTGCACATATGGTGAACAGTACATAAACTCTGCATGCAATGTGTTTAACATTCAGAGCTACAACACAACCACTGGAAAGTGGAAATTCTGGGACGAAGCAATAGGTTGTGTTACGGCACATTATCTAGCCATTCAACAGAACACATCCACCTAAGAAGAGAGTGATTCTGCATGGGGGGGGGGGCATTAGCATATGAACCTCAAAGGTGAGAGTGAATACTACTTAGTATAACTGTTTGACTAGAACAGAAAATAAATGCATAACTAATTACAAAATGTACAATAATTCCTGTAGGAAGAAAATGGAGTGTAGATTCAGTGGAAAGTCTTGAATCAGTCCTACTGTGTTACCATTATTTTTAAAGTTACGCTATGGAAACAGCCGATACAATGAAGTCTTCCCCAAAGTACAAAGCTGGAGTCTCAAATGTGCTAAGTTTCTCGTTAGGTTAGTGGGATCTTCAGTGTCAACAGGACATTCTGCCAAACAAGTAGCATACGGTTCTGAAAAAGCACATCTAAATTAGTGTTTTAATTTGGATCAGGAGCGCATAATTACAGTAAGTCCAATCATGGACAGTTAATATATTTCTTTTTGCCTAGCAAAGCCCTCTTGGATATTGTCACCTGGATTCCTTTTGAATTAAACTAAACTCAAGGATGGACTCTAGGAATGCACCTGAGGCACTCACACTATCCATGGGCATTCAGTCTATGGGAGCTCTGTAGACCTAGTCTGAAGTGGATTTCCTGTCTCTGCCGGTGTGCTGACAGTCTCTCTCCAGCTTGGAAGATAGTTCAAACCTGCCACTGTTGGCAGTTCAAAACATCATAGGATTGGTGAATCCTATACTGAAACTCTGGTGCTAGCAAAATCAAGATCCACCTGTGCATACTGTAGATACATAGAGGGTGGGATTTACATATAGTGTACACCTCTACATCTGACATAGTTACTATAAACATTTTTTAATGAAGCAAAAGAAGCATTTTCATACACAGCTCTCCTATCTTAAGATGATTGAATCTGACCCCAAAAATTGTAAATTCTTTTCACAATGAGGTAAGGTGAGGCAATTGTCCCGGATTTAACTACCTACAATTACCATTCAAATCAGTAGCTGCTAGGTCCAGATAGTCTGTAGAGCATCAAACATTTTCCTGTTGGATTCCCCTAGACTCAGGGTGAGACAAGTAAAACCAGTGCAAGCGCTTGGAGAAGGGCAGTCTTTTTGAAAAAGCAAAGCAACTTTGTTGTGGAGTCAGCTAAGCTATCAGTGTGAATTTGCTTTCTGTTTGGATTTGGATTGCCATGTAATTGTAAACTTGTAATTGGCTTGTGACTGTTTATACAGTCTTATAAGTATAATGTGTCTTTCGGACCCTCAGGATAAATTTTCAGCATAGTGCAAAGCAGATTAGGTATGCACTGCTAGCAGCTATGAATAAATCGACAAAATTTTGACTTATGCATAAGCTTTTCATAGAGATAAGTATCACATCTCTTATTTTTCTTATTCATATAGGGTTCAAATTATTTTGTAAATGTGAAAGTTGGAATGATACTTTATACATATATAAATACATGTGGACAATAAAGCAGAGAGTTAAGTTGTGGTTATGAAAGTTGTGAAGATCTGTAAGTGCAGCTGCAATATAGACAATGCAGGACAGAAAGATCTTCATATTTACATCAGTACTACAACATTACTGATGGATCATTAAAGGTCAGAAGTATAACTATTTGGATATCTCCTTAGTAGTATTTAAATTAGCTAATAATTGCTTGAAATTCACTTTTAGACCTTACATCTGTTGAACATAAGTCTCTGTATTTCTAATGTAAATCCTAGTTTTCAGACTGCTTAAAATGCTAAAATATGAGAGATGGTCATGCAGTTTTAGGAGGGTCCACTGCATTTGCATATTTCATGACAGCTGTGATAACTTTTTGGGTAAATTTGCATCTTCATTCTGCACACATCTGAGAATAAGATCTATTTCACACATACAACTAAGATGCATAATGCAAAAGACACTGTCTAGTTCCCCACTTCAAGGTCTCCCATGTTTTCTTTCAGATTTTGGAAGGGATTTCTTCAGGTAGGACCTAGGTAAATTGTAATGACAACCTAAGGATGCTATTCTTTTTATAATTAGACTGTCAAGTGAAGTTAAGGCTTCAGCTATTTGATCTTTCCAATATATACTGATGGTGATTGATTCAGTAATTGTAGAGTGATAAAAGAAACACTTCTCTATATCTTCAAAGGTTTAAACATTTATTAACATCAGACTGAGTTTTAAGCTGAATATGCATATGCTCTTAGATCCAAATGCATAATGCCAACATTTTGCCAAAGTATGAAGAATTATGAAGAATTAAAACAGAGCAAGCAATTTAACCCCACATTTTAATCCTCTGCACTTTTCTGAAAATTTCAAACTATTTGTTTGTTTCACTTTTATAAATTTTTTTAAATAAAATTGGAAGTGATAAAATTGGTTGACATTAGAGCCTAACCATATCTTGTCTTTCAATAGCCAAACTTTTTAAATCTTTGCTAAATTTGGCAGCAGATTTTAACCATTTGCTATAAATCATATACCATAAAGTTAAGAGGAGTTTTATCAAGAGTGAATTAATATTCCTCATTAAATCTTAATTGTTATCATCTCCTGGTTTTCTGATTTTAACTGTGCAAGTCTAATCTCACATGGAAGTGGCTGTGCGTTAACTCACCCCCAAAACACAAGATGACTTTTTTCCCCCTTGACATGACCATCACCATGCGCACTTGCTAATTCACCTACTTCTCTAATTGCTTTTGGGCAACTCAGTGGCTTTTGTGTCACTCAGTGGCTTTTGTGCCTAAGCCTACTGTGCAATCACCATCTTCAAACCATGCTAGCTGTGAATGAATCTCTGTACAGACAGTATTAATACCAATAAGAAAGCAAGCCTGTGAAAACTGTCCTCAAGGGAATTTTCCACTAATGAATGTAAATTCCAATCTGACTTCTCTAGATGACATTCTGAATTTAGCAAAAAATGACAAATAAATCGAAGACCACAAATTTTTCTTTATGATTCAGGGTTTTTTTCAATTTTTTCTCCTTTTTTTTTTTTTTTTTTCATATGTTTATGTGTTCAATATGACAGTATCTATGCTGATTTAAATTCCAGAGGATCTTTTCAGAAGGGAAGGCAAATAATTTTTGAGGTCATCCTCACTGATCATAGCTGACTAGCTCAGAAGATTGCTCACTAGTTTATGAAATGGGACTTTGATTCCTTAATTCATCTAAGTGCTCTTGAAAAAATATTCCCAGTCTATTTGGAAGGAGCTTTTGTTGAAGTTTCAGAGTAGTACTCAGTAGCACAGCAGATGTCTACAAGGAAAAAAAAAATCTGCATTTTTCTGGTCTGAGGCCTGGAAAGAGAAATAAGTCACTCTCATTTTAAATTGGTTTGGAAATACTTGAGGTCTCTGCTTAGGCCAAAAGGTATTTTATGCCCCCAAGACATGGTGGGGGCATGAAATCATGGAGGACCCTGAGATCATCAGGTCCATTTCTTTGCCTTTTCTCTACTTAATTCTTCCTTGTGAATAAAGCAAATATGTGATGTGAAATTACTAATATAGTTATTAATCTGAGTTTACAAAGGTTCAAGGATATGAATGCTATGTGTGATTTGGTTTGTAATGGGAATTTACAAAAATGGATCTATGAGACTTTCCTGTGTGAAGGCGAGACAGATTTCTGGAAGGGCTCTGCTTTGCATACAAGGATCACAGCAAGATGTGGTTTTTAGGATAAATCTGAAGGCTAAATTTGAGATGAGGAAGGATCACTCACATGGCACCACACAGATCAGCTGAAATATTAGCATAGATACAAGGAACAAATTAATCTAGCTGTAAATAGATAGTATTTGGGGAAGAAAGGAGATACTGAGAAGGTAAACTCCCCAAAGCACAGATGGCAAGTAACCACTGGAAGACCCCAACCAGCACGTTTCTTACTTATGGGAATAGCACTATTTCTATGGATAGAGAGGCAGGTGCAGGGTTAGTCCCTCTGTATTAATGTATTTTTTTAAAGGACTAGTTCTTTCTGAACCAATAACATCAAATCTATGGAAGTTGTATACAGATAGACAGCCTTGAACAGAAAAGGTTTGAAATCTCCACATTTCACATGAATAGTTCTGTAACAGACTGGTATCACATACAGAGAGAAGTACACAACAGCAAATAGATTTCTGCTCTCAAGGGCACTGGAAAAGCACGGCTAGCTATATTCAGCAACTGACTGTATTGTTATCAAGATTCAACAATTAAATATGACAACAGTAAGATAGAGCATATGCATACGTTTCCTGATAGGGTATTTACTACACCAGTGCCTTCTATTTAAAACAATTATTTTCTACTCTCTCTCTCTCTCTGTATTCCTAAAATTAATATAGAACAAGGGAAGTAATTAAACGTCACATCAGAAAATCAGTTTACATTCTGAGAGAAAAATGTGATATTATTCTCTAGGTTTTTTTGCCAAGAAAGTCCCCAAAGCTCTCTTTAACTCAGCCATCTACTTTTTATGAGCAGCACCTGGGGCTTATTGCAACTGCTTGACCAACTACAGCAGAATCACAGAAAAAATGAAATGGGAATGGACTGAGAAATTTGGGATATGGGGCTTGACTACTTCAGCTCTAAACTGGCAAGAATATTTAGGATATGTCCCGCATGTTTTAGGGATTTTTTTAAGGACAACTCCAATTTTGTGCCTATTAAAATAATACTGGTAAAAAAGCCATCATAGCAGCACTTCCTATAAAAACATGCTAAGATGTTCAAACTTTGTCCTGTAGGATGTGCTGTGGTGGATACAAAGGAATTTACATTACGTTTTACTCTGTCCTGAATCACATCTTTTTATGTAGTTGGAAACTTTGGCCCCAATGAGGACTTCATGAGACAGATGGGACATTTCAGCCCACTTTCAGCTGCACAGACATCATCCTTACCTTTGGCTTTGGTTTTCGCTCTACTTTCCTGCTAATGGGCATTTGACACTTGTATGGTGTTTCTCCCTGCCTGCGAGCTTCTGGCAGCCACCTCTGCTTTCCTCCTCTGCTTTGCCAGCTATTGCTAGCCACATACTTAGCCCTGTCTTGCACATATTAGAAAGGTGGACCATTTGTTTACTGTCTTTCTGACATTATAGTTAAACTTTGAAACTAAGGATATACTTCTTATATTACATGGTTTTCACTTTTTTCCTTTTTATTAAAAATACATCAACAGAAAATACAGATTGTTTTGAAGGCTGTGATACCATTGTTTTTGAAGAATCACAGACTTTTCATAGAGCATCCATAGTTGTTGACTTCAAGTCAGCACAGTTCCACTGACTTCAGTGCAGTTACATCATCCTATGCAAACAGCAGACCTATTGCAGCATGGTTAAAAAGAACAGATATTTATCAGGGTTTATCATCTTGCTTAGTCAAGTGACCACTTCCTTCTTCTTCAACCAAGTCCCCAAAACCCACTTCAATTTTTTTTTTTTAAAAAAAGGAGTTTGAGGGACCTGGGTATTTGCCAACTAGAGACACTTCTATATTGCTACATGAAGAACCTGATCTTAACTACATCTCATTCTCTTTGGATTTAGGAAGATACTTTCTTCAGCTCTTAGGAAAGAATAACTAATATATGAGTTTTATGGAACTGAGAAATGTTTATATATAAAAGGAAAGTTTAAATTAAATAAAAAAGTTCTGTTAACTCATCTAAAAAGTGACACCTTCTCCAAAAGGAGGTGTAATATTAAAGTATGACAAATTGATATCACCCTTTTTATCTCAATTGTATGACACTTTTGTTCCTCCTTCTTAAAACTTAGGCTTTCCAGAACTGCTTAAATAATGATGTTCCAATAAGCTATTATCAATAGGGACTGATCGTTGTAGGAGATGCCAAGTAATGAAAAGCAGCCAAGTGGAAGGAAAAATATCGTGTGATCTCCTGTGACAATCCATTGGGAAGAACTAACAAAGAATAACAGAAAAAAAAAAAAAAAAAATTATCTGCTTGTGGCATATGAGTAGCTGACAAGAAAAGAAGTCCAGATTCAACTATTAGATGAAAGCGCACCTCTCACATCAGGAAGGCAAAAAATTTATTTAAACGAATATAAAACTAGTATTGCAGATATGGAAATACATTAGAGGTACCCTGGCTACTTAGTTCAATTGGACTGTTCATATCGATATGGGACAGAAACCTGGTGTTAAGGCTCTGGTTTTGGACAACTGCATCATAACCATATTTCTAAATGTATACTACTGGATGGGCCAAGATCTCTTTTGACATCGAGGGAAAGAAAAGAATCTACCAAAAGGGAAAGAAGTCTCAACTTCAGAGACGGCAGCAGACCTACCACAGACATTTTGTTAAAATCAATTTCCTGGCTGTCACTGAAGTAGCTCAATTATGTATGAAAGAGTTTTATAAACAGAACAGGCCTTTTTTCAAACATCAATTATCAAAGCTTCTGATATTCTCAAGGTACCATATTTTATTTTTTTACCCCTTGTTTCTGTTTTAAAGAAAATGCTACTTACCATTTAACACCCATAGCAAACTTTTGAATACATTCCTTAAAGGTTTCTTATCGATCCAAGTTGTCAGCAAGAAATTGAATCACAGACTTCCTTAGCTGATAGAAGAAATTCTAATTTCAGATTTACAAAATTCATAGCTAAGGAGTCCCAGAATTTTATAAAATGATCATCTGAAAAACTGTAATGACAATGGCTCTTTCATATTTATTGACATTACACATTATTAAATGTTTCTGAAAGTTTCAGTATGATGTGATCATTGAATTACAGCACAGTTTGGGTCAGAAAGGACCTTCAAAGACCATCTAGTCCAACTCCCCTGCCTTGGGAAAGGACAGTCATCACTAGATCACTTTGCTCAAAGCCCCATCCAACCTGACCTTGAACACTGCCAATGATGGGACATCCACCACTTCTCTGCGCAAGCTGGTCCAGTGTCTCACACCCTCATTGTAAACAATGTCTTCCCTATGTCCAATCTAAACCTACCCTCTTGCTGTCTAAAACCATTGTCCTTTGTCCTGTCAATACAGGCCCTGGTAACAAGTCTGTCTCCATCTTTCTTATAAGCCCCCTTCATATATGGAAAGGCAGGAATAAGGTCTCCCCAGAGCCTTCTCTTCTCCAGGCTGAACAAACTTAGCTCTCAGTATTTCTTCACAGAAGTGTTCCAGCCCTCTGACTATTTTTGTGGCCTTCGTCTGGACCTGCTCCAACAAGTCCATGGCTTTCTTGTACTGGGGACCCCAGAGCTGGACACAGTACTCCAGCTGGGATCTCACCAGAGAGGAGTAGAGGGGGAGAATCATCCCCCTTGACCTGCTGGCCACACTTAATTTGATACAGCCCAGGGTACGATTTGCTTTCTGGGCTGCAAGCGCACATTGCTGACTCATGTCCAGTTTTTCATCTACCAAACTGAACAGATAAATTATATCTGTTCCAATTATAAATAAAGCAAAAAAAATATTCATTTATTACTTGCTTAATGTGTGCTCTGCTGTTTTGTGGTGCCAAAATCAACTGTACTCTGGATTAGAAGCACTTTGATACCTTTCACACAACCCTATACTATACACACAACTATACTTTTCACAGTGCCAAAAATAGTACCTTCCACGCCTTTGCTAGAAACGCTGAGACATCCTGACTTATTATTTATTTATTTCAAACATCTGGCATTAAGTTAACTTGGGGTTTGCAGGAAGAGAAAATTCATATTGATTTTCTGGGCCAGGCCATTCTGTAAGATTAAAAGCACATTTACATTTGTATTAGTTCTTGTTTGCTTGCTTTGTTTTTAAATTCTAGTCTGATTCAAAAATGGAAGTAAAATAAATTTCTAACCCACAAATATCTCATCCACTGAAATACAAGAGCCTAAAGAGCCTATATCCTTTATTCACATAACACAGAAATGGCAGCAGTACTTTAAAACCATGTAAACTGTAGTACCTAAGGGCCAAGTTGACCACACATAATTTTAGGCAAACTAAGTGTGACATTATAGATTACTGCATCTAGTAGACTGTTAAAAGGGCGTATACTGAAAAAGGAAGATGCTTGTCCTCTTTCTCCTCCTTTCTGCTTTCCCTGGAAGCTGGTTAGGAAAAAGGAGGTAAGAGAGTAAAGGGTGCTCTGCCTCCCCTCTTGTGGTAGTAGTAATCTGCAAGATCCACTGACGCTGTGGAATATAACTTCATGCTGGTCTAAGGCAGGAATTTTATTATCCTGGAGTCTCTATTTCATCATCTCAAGAAAGCAACTCAGCCCTTAGGGGTCAGGTGTTCCTCTGGTTATTGTGCTTACTACAGTAACATAAAATCTGTTGGGTGTTCTCGGGGTTACTACTATGTGCTCTTCATGAGAAAATGTTATAAAGAAACTTCCATGGGTGGGTAGGGGGAGGGAATGATTTAAAAATAGAAGTGTGTATACAAATACAAGAACTAAGCCAAAAGAAAGAGAAAACAAAAAGAAAGTATTCAAAATAGTTAAAAATACCCTGAGTACACTAAATGAAATATGCAAAACCCCCCCCCAAAACAGTAACATTAAAAAATAACAGGTAGGAAAGCATAATAAAGATTCAGTGTCAGTATTCCTTAAATAGCCCCCTACACTGAAACGTAAATGCCTTATTTTACAAAGAAGTAGTGATGGAAAAAGCTGGAGAAAAGCAAATTTATCAGTTTACCAGCCCGCCTTTCATTAATCACAGCATCATTACTCTATTGTTTTCCCTAACCTTAAAAATTTCACTATTTATCTCATTAGTATATTTCATTATTAATATATAGAATGATTAAAAACCTTTCTGTAATGCAAAATACAGAACTGGTTTTTAGAAGAATAATGATCTTTGGTAGTATTATCAGCCTGCCTATTATATAGTGTGGTTGTTTTAGCAGTCAAATGTACCATTGAAAAAAACCCAGACATAGTTAATAAAAAAGGCAGTTCTACCAACCTCATCAATAAGAGCTTATTACCACCTGGAATTTGAGCCTTGTGATTCAGCAGTGAAAAATTTCTGCATGGCAATTCACTACTAGGAACCAGCCTGCCGATGAACAACAGTTTACAACACAGAATTGATACTGCCATAAGCTTTATTGTATGATTACTGTTTTCACTGAGAATTAGTTCCCCTCTTTTTTAATAGTATGGTCTCAAAATAATTAATATACATTTCAAAAGAAGCATGAAAAATTTTTATGTCTTTCTCCAAGAAACTGCAGGGATGGTTTTAAAAGAACCTCTAGGATTCTCAGTATCATCACTGAAACTGAAATGCTCATGGTCAGTTTTAGGTTTTTTTCTAGAGCTAAATGAGATGCAGCCAGCTATGAATAAATGGTAAAAGGCTGGAAGACATTTCCTGAATCATCACAGAAACTGTTCATATCATTATAGTTCATATGTTGGTGAAGATATTTAATTATCCTTAAAAAATGACACTTAATCCCCAAGACCAGAAGAAAACCTGAGTCCAGGTGCACATTCTAACCATTTCCCACCTCCAACATGGATCAAGACCTGGAAGGATAAATGGCTTGCTTCCCCCTCCTCCCCATTCCCATGCCAGCTGAATTAAAGTCCCAATGTTTTACTATGGATCCAGAGCTGGATTAGTGGGTGACTGGCAGCAACGCTATACCTCAGTAGGTAAATCTGAACATCATCTCTTTGCCTTAGTTTTTCTTCTGGGAAACAGAATAATAAGATTCCCCTATCTTACAAAGACTGTGAAAATGCTCATTTGCGAATCTGTTATATACTCTAGCGAAGTATTGCCACAGAAAAGATGAGAGATGTCAAAGAAATATGTCTTCAAAACAGACTTCAATAGTGTGTGTTAAATAATACATGAGAATTCATATTTAACAATGAGGAATACACCTACTGTTGAGTAGCTGCTCATTAGAAGGCATTCTGTGATGAGGAGAGAGGGTTCCAACAGGAAAAGAAATGGCATGTAAACATATGCTTAAAAACTGTACCAAGAGACACAAGCACAGGAAGATTGATTTTTCCTATCTTTGAGTACTTGACTTCATAGCCTTACAATGTTCACTTGTGTCTTCTGTGTGTTTGCATGAATTCATGGACTGTATCAGTTATATTAAGGTACTGGGTAATCCACTACAAAACTATCTGAAAGTACAAGGAAGGGGTGTGGGTGGGAAGGTTTAAATTCCCAGATTAAAAATCCTAACATCTTTACTTTCTCTGCTCCTTTGTTGCATGTTTAGGTTTCTTTCATAGATATGTAACTTCTACCAGCAACATTCTTCACCTACTAGCTCAGTTGCATCCTTTATTAATACCATGATTACAAGCTCTATAAATACCTAGATAGACATTGTTTTCAGTGTCCATGTGTTGAAGAAAAAGGATGGCAAAATCATGTTCATAGGACAATGCCAAAGGTTTCAGGTTCACATCAGGGACACTTCCACCAAAGTGAGCAAAGTCTGCCATTCTGATCCCTTGTTCTGGGTGACTGACTTACTCAATTCCTGTAGAGTTTCTTTGGGACAGGGCAAATGTAATTCCTCTTAACAGCTTCACAGTATCTGTGCTAAAAAGGTTCCTATGCAGAGGCACTCCACCAGCAAAATCTTTAGTAGCGTCCTTTTAAACTGCTTTCCCAATATGTATTTTGGAGATTATCTACAGTTTGAATAAAGTTAGCCCCATTCATTTCCCTCATTGCAACCTTCATGCAAGTATACATAGAAATCACTGTATTCCTCGGGTCAATTTTGGTTTAAATCTTTACTGTGTTCTTAATCCCACTGATAATAACCTTCCTCACCCACCTTAAGCAAGGAGCAAAATCCCACCATACTATTTATATGTGAAATTAAACTTCAGGGGCAAAGGTTAGACAAAAGGTTTGTAGTACATTTCATTACAGAACTTCCTATCCTTATTGCTTGGAGAGTTGCTGGGATTCTCTTATCCCTAGCTTATCTAAAACAAGCTTTGAGCTTTCTCCTACTTATGGAAATTAGCTTGTCTCAAGAGCAGTGCTAATTTTTCCACTGATTAGAGCATTTTGATCACTATGTTAGATGTCATTTCAATGTTTTTGTATAAGACCCAATTTTCAGAGGTTCATAACTAATAGAAAGCCTTTAAATTTTTGAAAGTTATTAGATTTTTGTAAAGTAAAATGCACAGTGCACTAACCCATCTTGTGCTGACAATTTAACTCCTGCAATATCAGATGCAAATGAAATCTGTTCAGCCGCTGGCAGCAAATTTTGAACAACACAGCACTACTACCACAAGCTGCATCACACTGAAGTTTTCCATCATGGAGTGTGTGTTACTAAGACATTATTTAAACTTGACTGATTTAAAAAATGCTACAGGAATGGCTGCTTAAGATGTGCTTTGTAATCTTGTAAATAATGTTCTAAGAAGGAGCTTTGCTGTGTACAAGGATGTAATATAGAAAAAGGAAACTGTACTTAAGGAGGATTAGGTAGCTTAGGAGGCTTATCATAGTGGAAATGGGAGTCT
This sequence comes from Strix uralensis, assembly GCF_047716275.1. Classification (NCBI taxonomy): domain Eukaryota; kingdom Metazoa; phylum Chordata; class Aves; order Strigiformes; family Strigidae; genus Strix; species Strix uralensis. The sequence goes on from NC_133973.1 coordinate 57,910,156, forward strand.
TTCATCACTGAGTCACCTCTTAAATTCAGCCCTGTTCAGTAGTGACTGAAAGTCATTGCTGCTTAGTGACATATGAAATGAGTTTGGGTTTTAGCCCAGATCACAACTGGAAAGCATCCACATCATAAAAGGCAGAACCACAAATGTCTTTAATCTGCACCCTTATTGACAATTTTCCCAGATCTGACCTATAATGTGCTTCAAGAGCTTAACTACTGTCTTAGCTGAAGAAACAGTCTCTTAATGTTAGGATAAGAGCAGGATGGCAGAACAGGGTGGAGAAATGCTGTTCTAGTCATAGAGTACCTGTACTGGCTGAATACCGTCTTCCTCAGAGATGCTGGCCAAACATCTCTCATGGTAACAAAAACAGTTTAAAAATAAACCTTCTAAACTTGAGAGGTACACCAGTACAAAATCAGGAAAGCAAGGTCGAGGAATGCACCTTAAGTTTTCAGGCTCAGCTAAGTTTATGTCACATTCATAATAGCTGGATAAAACGATCTGAGCCTGCTTATCCACCACTTCTGACAATGTAGCATCATTCTACTTTTCTTATCTTTTAAATCGACTTTGCACTGTTACAAATTACTACATCAGGTGAAAAGCCATGATAAATTAGGCTCATGTCTGTGTACAAGATTTTTTTCTGAAAAAAAAAAAAAATTAAGAATAGCTCATTCATTTTTTTCTCAAAGCAATAGGATTTTTTTTTTGGCTTTCATATTATCAATGATTATTTTGATTTTTAGCATAATTCAGAATTCTCAGAAGATCTGTGGTACATTTTTAGATTGATCCTAATAGATTAGGGTTCTAAACCGAGGTTGAAAGCATACAAACACTGTAAAGTGAAATAAAGATGTAAGAATTCATGATAACAGCCACTAATATGCAAAAGAAGAGACACAGATTTCAGATGAAACTTACCAATACTATGCTGTTTCCCAGAAGGAAGACAGCTACTGCTCAATATAGGAAAGAACATTAAAAAAAAAACCAAACCAAAACATCTAAGGATACAACTTTAGGGAAGAATAACTGGAAATAAATATTAAAATTTTATTTTAGTTACTCAGTAATTAAAAATAATAAGTCAAGTTTAAGAGCTCATAGGCTTGTAAGTTAAAAATGATTATTTTAAAATGAGAAAGAAAATGCTTCTACTAAGAAATTGGAGACAGATCACATTCTATTATGAAAGCACATAAAACCTGAAAAATTGGGGGACTGTAACATGCTTCAGAACCTGAAAAATTGGGGGACTGTAACATGCTTCAGAACCTCAAGAATTCTTTGGTTGTAACATCTGGACCCTTCTTTCTGTTTTGTAAATGCTTTAGACTGATACCTTCATCAGAGCAAAAATTTTACAGAAAGTCTTGTGGGCATAGTTCAGTTTTCTGTCCCCTAAATATTTTGCAATTTTCTACAAGTAGTTTTCATTTTGTTTCTGAAAACATGCGTTCCATCTATTACTAAAGCAGTGGTACATCTATTATTAAAACAGAGAAAAAATACAAAGGTGTCAACAAAAATGGTTTATATTAAATTGGAATGGTTTACACTTAGACCCTTGATTCACATCATTCCAGAGCTGAATAGAAGTTAAAAGTAGAGGATGTGATCAATCCCGTATTATTTAAATATGCACACATTCATCAGATAAAAGGCATATAAGCATCTAGTTTTTATCATTTCACATTTAGGCACTGTAGGAATTAAGAGCTGCAGCATAATCCTGTGCATACATATTGATAACATCTCTTTTACAACAGTGGGAAATCTAATTATGGAACAAGTAAATTAGATGTTTCCACAAACATCTGGAGTTGACTTGGTGGAGCTTTCGCCCTTTCCTTCCTCTTTGAAAGCACTGTGTGAAGATAAACATTTATAGACAATTCTTAATCATGATAACAGCTGAATCAAAGAAAAACAGTGTGAAAAATGGTCTGATTTTCAGTTAGTTCTACTAGTTCTATAATCTAGTTCTACTAGATTGTACCCTAGCTGGCCCTTCTCAGTTAAGTATACTTTATTTCTGCTTTGCTGTATTTCATTATAGGCCATATATCGCCCTGGAGTTGGGTAGCAGAGTATCAGAAATGCTTTGACAAGTCATAAATGTTCTTCAGGTAAGGTTCACTTTATTCAGACATACAAGGTTTTAATTACATAAGTACTTTCAGTTAAAAAAAAGTTAGGCACTGTACTTCCCTGTAAGGAAAACCTAATTAAGATACCATTAGCATCCTCAAAATTTGTCACCACTATAGCATCACAGAATCACAGAATGGTTCGGGTTGGAAGAGACCTTTAAAGATCATTTAGTTCAACACCCCTACTGTGAGAAGGGACAGTCATCACTAGGTCATGTTGCTCAAAGCCCCATCCAACCTGACCTTGAACACTGCCAATGATGGGACATCCACTACTTCTCTGCGCAAGCTGGTCCAGTGTCTCACACCCTCATTGTAAACAATGTCTTCCCTATGTCCAATCTAAACCTACCCTCTTGCTGTCTAAAACCATTGTCCTTTGTCCTGTCAATACAGGCCCTGGTAACAAGTCTCTCTCCATCTTTCTTATAAGCCCCCTTCATATATGGAAAGGCAGGAATAAGGTCTCCCCAGAGCCTTCTCTTCCGCAGGCTGAACAACCCCAACTCTTTCAGCCTTTCTTCAGAGGAGAATTGCTCCAGTCTTTTGACCATTTTCCTGGCCCTCCTCTAACAGGTCCAGGCTTTCTTGTACTGGGGACCCCAGAGCTTGACACAGTACTCCAGGTGGGCTCTCACAAGAGAGGAGTAGAGGAGGATAGTATCATGAGAGTATCTTGCTTCTGTTTGATTCAGTGAAGAGTTCCTTGGTACCTCTAGAATGACTTTTAAAGGTTATGTCTGATTTATTTCAAAATATGAATTGACTTTAGTGAATAGATTTTTTTCATTTCTTCAGCATCTCACAGGATCACAGAAGAGTTGAGGTTGGATGGGACCTTGCCCACACCCCCTGCTGAGGCAGGGCCTCTTGGAGCTCAGGACCACGTCCAGATGGCTTTTCAATACCTCCAAGAAGGGAGACTCCACCACCTCTCTGGACAACCTGTGCAGTGTTTGGTCATCCTCAGAGTAAAAGGTTTTTCCTGATGTTCAGAGGGAACCTCCTGTGTTTCAGCTTGTGCCACTGCTCCTTGTCACTGGGCAGCAATGAGAAGAGCCTGGCCCCCCCCTCTCCTCCCTCAGCCTTCTCTTCTCCAGGCTGAAGAGAGCTCTATTCCCAGCTGTCTCAGCCTTTCCTTGTAGGAGAGATGCTCCAGTCCCTTAATCATCTTTGTGACCCTTTGCCGGACACTGTCCAGTAGCGCCATATCCCTCTTGTATTGGGGAATTGCGGAGCTACTCTCTTCATATATAACTCTACTAAACATTTTAAGATATTTCTAACAAAAGTTACATGTAAGATACCTGGGATTTATTTCCACTCCTTTTCTTCTAATTAAGTAACAACAGGTGATGGTAATATTTTCTTGGCATAACTTGATCCTAAGACAGATCAAAAGATCATAGCAGAGAGGCAGTTAAGTTTTTTTCAGCTTATAGGACATTCACATAATATATCCAGACAAGGCCCCCACTCTGCAGTTACCTAGCCTGTGTCAGACTACAGTTTCTGAGACTTTTTTGCACTTAAGCCATTCAGTTGTGATTGTTCCACAAAGGATTAAAGAACTGATATGCAGTTTTGCTACTGTTAACAGAACAATAAACAGCCATTTGCAAAAGTGGTGTTGAATTAATGTGTCTTCACACAGCTTGCATTCAAGTCTACAGGGGGCTCCAAAACTCTTTGCAGTCATCTGTTTTGGATTAAATTAGTGTAATGTAATTTACATCAAAAACAATTTCTGAACATATCCATTTCTCTTCCTCTATCAGGAATGAAGGAATGAAGGAAAGGAAGAAGGGAGGAAGAAAGAAAAGGATAATATTGCATTCATTCATTTATTCATCATTTCTTCTTCTATTTTTAGACTGTAAGATTATTTCATCTGCTCTCATATGAATTATAATTAATAGCGTTAATAAGGTGCTTAGCCTACATTGAAATAAAATTAATGTTATTAGACAGAGAATAAATCTCTAAGGCATGTCACATGCAGTGACATTGTAACTGTGAATGCTTTAAACATTGAATTCTGTTATGCACACATCAGTATGCAAAAGCAGTAGACACACACAGTCCCAAAGCTTATCCAGAGACTTTGTATTTCATGTTTTTGACATGGACTGTAATCATACTCTTCAGTATTGGTTTAAGAAGTCACCAACATGAAATATTCAAAGGAGTATTTTATTCATGTGTCTTATAGGTTTTTCTCCTTGTAGCATGGAGATTGCCTTATAATTGAATTATTGTCCAATTAGGTAATTGATTCTCAATAAATAAACAAATGAAAATTGAATTGTCTTTTATTTAGGATTCTCAGTCTGAGTGGACTTCTCTGTCTTACTAAAAAGACTGTTGCTTTTTCTCTTGCAATGGCAGCTAAAGTCTTCTTTCTGATTTCAGCTGATCTCTCAAATCAGAAACAATATTTCATTTGCATCTCATAGTCCAATCTTGATATAACTTTTTCATCACTGGTACCTGACAGTGCTAAATTCTACTTCTACTTGTGACTTCTCTTCTACTCTTTTCTTTTTTTTTTAATGATCCACAAAGATTTTCCACATTTCCCAGTCAGCAGATAACACATTGTAAGTGTCTTTTAGAACCGAGTTAAAGCTGGTGTTTCTTTTCCTACCAGATGTCAAAGACTTCTGATGTTGTACTATAATGCAGTTTTTCATACACTCATTTTTTCTTACTATGCTTGTGTTGTCTTTAATTAGGAGGTTTTGCAGCATATTGTTATATCTGGACTATTTTGTTCTTATTGCTTTTGCAAGTTACATTTATCTATGCATAAATACTAATTTCTGTCTAGTGAATGATAAAACCTCCCTTTGTAGAAAGCTTATAGCTTTTACTTTTTCAGCTCTTCCAGACAATTTTGTTTGGCTTTTCTACTGTAACATCTTCAGAAGCATTCCAAGAAAATGCTGGTTACTGACATCAGCAGTACAGTGAATAAATCTACTTTGTCTGACATAGTTGATGTATTAAAGACTGGAATTTTCAATGGAGGTTAATGGAAATAAGTACTCCCTTCAATTGAAAAAAAATTAAAAAAAGCTACATTATTCCTTCAGACTCCTTTGGAAATGCCAGCCATAACGTTTTTTCATCATTCTAATAATAGAGGAGAAAGTAACAGAGGAACTAGACATATTTTCTGCCTCCTGGAGCAAATATGTTATCTGTCAACAGAGTAGTCTTACAAGGCATAAGCAAAACCAAGTAACCAGACCCCCAGCTGAAACAATACTTGATGTTTGTATACTAGTAAATAACAGACAAGGATCTGTTTCCTGATTTAACTACCTCCACCGCCCCTGATGCTCCTGTCATGAACAGTAAAGGACAATACATGAGGAAACTTGTGTATCTTATCTGAGTTTGTTTGAAATTCCTATGTTATCACCACTATATTTGTAGCTCTGATTTATCCCAAGCTGTTTTAATAATATGCTTCTGTCCTACAGTTTGGTTTCTTTGACACATGTCCTAAGAGCTTGTGGTCATTCTGGAAGAGAGCAGTGGTCTTCAATCTGTTACCACTTCTGCATCATTAAATAGCCTGAAACAGCAGCACATCAGCTGCCTTGGTTTCCAACTTGCTGCTTAAACCCTGAAGGAGGCAGCAAAATGTAATGGCAGCAGCAAATGACCAATTAGGCTGGAATAAGCTAAGTTTCATGAAACAGAAAAAGTAGTAGTAAAATCAAGCACAGACAGTAAGACCAGCTAATGCTCTGTAGCTTTACTACAATGTGGATGTAAACAGACAACAACACAGGCTTACTTTTACCTAATGCAAGCATTTGATTTACCAAATGCTGGTAGCCACTGACAGAAGTGACAAAGCTTCAGGGTGTAATACAATTGGAATGAAAGCCACTGTCTCTTTACAAAACCTGATTTACAAAAGAGGTTTTTTTTCTGTTATCTCCCACACTGAAAACCCTTCCTAAGTGTATCAGTTTCCCACAAGGGTTTTCCCCATTTTTGCAAATACTGCACTAAATATATTACAAGTCATTAAATGTGCTGTGCTGCCTTTCATCCTGTAGCTTCTACAACTAGACTTCTTGATGTAAAATATGCAAAGCAATATACATTATGTTTAACTGCACATGTTTGCATAGTTTAAAAATATGTATGCACCAAAGCTAAATAACTGTTTATAGCAACTTAGTAAGGAAGCAAAACTTTCTTAAAGAAAGCCAATTTGCACCGAGTTGTACTGAGAACAGATTTGGCTTGGGTATGTAGGAAGCAGGAATGTAAGCTTGTCTTTAGCTCTTAATACTGCTATTCTCCAATATGATTATTTTCAAATATGAACTGTTAGTTGTTTTCACAGCTGATTATCTCTGGAATCAGAGAGTCACTCCAATACATCTAGAGATACAGGAAGCCTGTTGAAAGATGTAATGATCAACTTCTCTCCAGCCTCAAAGAGAATGGAAGGCTCTGAAGGGAAAATTGTTTGCTTTTGACTGTTCTTCATGAACAGAAGTGGAACAGAAATCACCTGAGTGATTTCACTAATTCAGAGAACTCATTAAAATCATTAGCAAACTACTTTTGCCAACAGTGCATATTGCAGTCACTTTATTTGAAAATATTTTGATATCAATACCATATGATCACTTTTAGAATTAGTATATTGTTTTATGAGGACAACCTGCAGAGACCAGATGACACACAGAAGCTCGTGGGGTTGGATTTAATTACTGTACTTCAAAAGTTCACAGTTAATGGTGTCCATATCTCTGCTAAATCCATTCTGTATAGACTACCTTCACAGTCAAAGAAGAGAGCAGGTCTTTGTAGGACACAATAAATTTGGTCATAGATATTACAAGAGGTCAGACTATTGTGCCTTTTGAATTACTCTTTCCCCTAAGTGTAAAGGACGAGTATGTCAGATATACCATAGACATCCAAAATGCAGAAGTCTGCATTTGGTGGACATGAATGTAAGTTTTCCACGAATTCCCTCCATTGATATTAGAAGCACATGTAACATACCTACACTCCAGTCCATTTCCTCCACTGCATCCCCATATAAACCATGCTTGCTCTTTCCTCTGAAATTTTCTGAAGCATATAGAGCAGTATGAACATGAAGATAAGACAGGACAAGAAGAAATGGTGCATCAGTGTTCCTGGGAAAAAAAAAAAAAAAAGAAACAACAAAACAAAACCCCAAACCCTTAGTATATTTTATAATAAAATTTCTACAAAGAAATCTTTCTACAGTAGAGTTCAAAAAAACCCCAAAAACAAAAGGAAGAAAAGGAGTATTGTGTGAACACACACACACAGAGTAAAAATGCCATTCTTAACTGTATACTGAATTGAAAGATAATATAAATGACAAAATCTAATTAGTTTGCTATATATATTAAAAAGGACTTTTTAAAGCCAGGAACCCAGCAGTTTCTGGCTACAAGCACCTCTCTTCACTTTAGAAGTACATATTAAAAAGCTGAAATAAAATTACTGTTCAAAAACATACCTTTAGAGCTACATATATGTGTGAAACAGAATTACCTTCCTCACAAGGTCATATGGAAGCAGATCATCTAGACTATTATGAGGACCAGGGTCAAACATACAATTATAGCATTATAGTACTTCTTTTCCTCCTTTATCCTGGACTAAGGTATATGACCAAATCTTTTGTCATTTAATATTCTCTGTGTGTATGCATGTGATCAGTACATAACACCACAAGTACATTGTACCAAAGAATAAGTAATCTCAAAGTACATACTAATATAGTTTTCCCCTCATTAATGAACAGTCACCGTTGTCTTAAGTCTATTTCCTGAACCGATACAAAAGAAAGAGTGCAATAAACAGACTCTCTGTAAATTTTGCTGTTCATGTGATCTCTCAACATATTTATGATCAGTTCCAGCAGACTGTGAAAGCACAGCTCAAGTAAGAACTTTTTCTTATGCATTATTTATAAAACTTTACTTAAAATTGTGCAGTACCAGCCAAATTTACTGCTATACGCTCTAACAGCATTTGTAGTACATTATGCATATTGTAAATATCAGTTGAATCACAAAAGCACTACCCAGAAAACTTTTCTGGATCTCACCCTAAAGCACACAGCTAATTACAGAGTATTTTTGGTTTTATTTACCATATTTTCTCTCATCAATCTGTGGTGGATAATACCTGTGATTCACATCAACTATCTATTTCCTCATGCAGTTGCTTCATCCACCCTTCAGAGAGAGGAGGAACAATACAGACATGCACGTACAGTTTCTTTAAAATGAAGAAAAAGAAAATTCTAACCTTTAGAACCTGAAAAAAAGTCTTTTAATAAAAGGGATTCCTCTGATATCAATACTTTACTCTTGAGGAAAAGTAACTAGGCTTAATCTAGTATATTTACGATCCATTTTTCCTCTCTCCTTGGTTTGATCTATTTTTACACAAGTTGCATGGTTAAAGCTTTCTTTTATACTGGCATACATAGCAGTACGTAAACTGGGAAAATTTTATCCAGATGACTTACTTGATAAGTGTGTTTCTGACTGGGACTTTTTCTTCATTTTTAAGTTTCTCCTTTTTAAAAAAAACCTAACAGAACATTTTTGCGTGGAAAAATGAAAACAAATATTTTTAAATTCCCTTCAAGTATTTGTGCATGTATTCTGTATTATTTTAGTACAGATTCAAAAAAACAAAGAAAAGACAGTATTTTTCATAAGAGATACACTATCCATGAATCTGTGTTTGTTGTTATTTGAGAGGTCATACATGTGAGAACCTTTCATTACTCTAGCAACAAATAACACAAGACTTCTGAGTCAATTAAAAAGACTGAAAATATCAGCACTGTAAGTAAAAAAAGATGTATACTTATAAAGTGCAATATTTAACATGTACATTAATGTAACATTGACCTTTCATTAAAGAACATTTCTGCAAGGCAACTGATTTTTGGTTTACAACTTGGTTTTTTTTACTGCATGGGATTATCTTTGACTTCTTCCTTAAACACAGTTCACTGAATTGAGAGTAATGTACAAATTCTAGGGTAAAACACCACAAAAATTTACTTAATACTTATAATGGCATAAACACAATTTACTTTTCATGCAAACTGCCTTGTTCTAATGTCATAGAGATAGTGTATACTTCTAAATGTATACCTGTATTGCTAAAAGCCTCAAAAGCCTCCAGTTATCAAGAGATAATAACTCAGGGGTGGGTTTTTTGGGGTTTTGGGGGGTTTTTTAGTGGAATTGACACAAAGATCTAACTTTCATGAAGAGTCATCAAATCAGTGATTGATGTGGAAGGGCACTACATCATTCTTTTCTTTGCAACTCAGATTGACAGGTTCTGATTGACAGCTTGCTGTCAGGTGGAGAAGTTTCTCACCTATTAATATCCTACAAAAGATCACAGGCAGCTATTTATCTCCTGCCAAAACTCTTTGAGGAGAATCATAACTGACTACCTTTACCATGACCTTGAAAATGGAATGACAATATCAGCTAGTAGGCAGAAGAGAAATTTGACAATAACAGCTTAACTCCTGAACCACTTCAGTAAACAGCTCCTTCAAAAATGTATTGCCACTATCTTTTACACAGTTCAAACACAAGGAACTTTAATTTCAAAAGATCTGAGATTCACGTACTCAAATATAGTAATTTTTTTTTATCCTAACATGAATCACACAGTCTTTTCAATTTACTGAGTAGTCAGAGACATTACACACATCTGACATAAGACATTCTTTAATGTGTGTTTAACTGATCTTGAAAACATCTAAAAGCATCACGTTGCTGGTGACTCCTCTGCATTGCAAAGCACTAGGTTCTTCTTTTTTAGAGTGAGGAGCCTTCACATTACTCAAGGATTCAGTTCAGGCTTGAGCTGTAAAACACAGCTTTAAAGTGGGTGAGAGAGCAAGTTACAACTAATCTGCCTTTCTGCTTCACACACGGGTCTTTTAACTTTTTTTCCTGCAGTTTTGCTCTAAATGCTTGCTGCACTCAAAACACCTTGGGTAATTTTGTTTGCTTTTCTGTGTGTTGATGTTAAACTAAGACCACTGCAGCAGACCAACAGGTCAAGCTCTGAATTTGTTGGCCTGAACTTGTCAAATCAAACTGAGATTTCAGTTATAATTCTGTACTGGAAATGAAATGGGAACACACCATGACAGGGATCCATTTTACTTTTTCACAAGAAATTCTAAATTAAACTTTATTATAATGTTTACTATAACTTTATTATAATTACAAGTACGATCTTTTGGAACGACTTTTTTTTTTTTTTTTTTTTTTTCCCCCCTGTAGATGTGAAATTATCCTCACATTCTGTTATAAAGTACATATTTTTAACCCATTAGACCACTACACACCCTATACCAGTGGAGGTACTACGATTCACAGCAGCTGACTACAAAAGTAGATATACTTGGCTTTGCCTGAACTGGACAAACATTGTGATGTTTTAAAATTGGGTTTACAATTGTTTCTGTAATCCCCAAAGTCTTATAAATTCCAGCTAATGCACCCATAAGACCAAAATAGCCTGCAAAGAACTATTTGAAAAAGACATAGAGATAAAATATATTACCTCTTATAAGGATAAATAGTTATAATTTAATAAAACTTATTGAACGTGTATGAATATGGAATTTTCACATAGTGACAGTACACCAGTCACAGTTAAAATGAAAGAAAACAAAAATGCTTAAGTATATAATATGAAGATACATTTTTAGCACAAATATGTTACAGTGTTACACAGGCAGATGCAAACCTAACTTTTCCTTCCCTGTAATTCTCCCTTTACTAAAAACACTCTTATACAATATCCCCCGCAATGGATATATTCATTCAATGTTTATTTCCCATGGATCCCTCTTCTACTTCCAGATTAGGTCACCAATTAGACAGTACTCTTTGTGACAGGACTGGCTGAATGCACTTCATTAAGCCTTCTCATTCCTCCAGAAGGAAAAGGTAAACTTTGGCTTAGTTGTATCAAAGCAGGACTTTGTCCTACAAGCTGGATTTTGTTTTGTTCTGACTGCTAACAGTGCTAAAATCCTTGTTAGAATTAATGAAACCATGAATAAGCATTTCTGTCTTACTCATTTAAAAGACACACCTTAAAGCACAGATCTCATATTCTCCAAATTTTTCAAAATCAGAAAAGAACTCCAGACCACTTGGAAGTAACTTATCAAAATCAGAAAAGGTGTTGAAAATGGAATGAGAAAGGGGAAAAAAAAAAAAAAAAAAAAAAGGAAAATCTGCCTCTATCTAGAAGATATTAAAAATAGGATGTGTTACTGCTATAAATGCATTTGTGAAATGATTTTTCCATGCAAATAGACAAGATACTTTTGACATCTCTATTTTCATGTCTATTTCTTCCTTTAAATACTTAAGGTACACAATTCATATATGTTTTTATTTCCTTTCTATATAACCTTTTTTCTCCCTTTCAAAAAGTACATTCTCATAAGCATGGGGAAAGAAAATAAATAATTATATTCATTACTAAATCCCCTTCCTCCACAAAACTTTGGAGCCCAGTATACAAATCTACTGCTTTTTAGAAGTGTTCCATTTACAGTGCAGGCTGTCACTCATTGCGAAACTAGTTAGGTGCTTAATCATTCTTAAATTACTTAAATCTTTCATTTTCAAATGGTTCTAAAGTATAAGATTACACATCTGTTTCCTGTTAGCTTTTTGTTCAAAAGGAATAAGCAGAGGTCTGAGAAAAATGGATGAAACCCAACACAGAAACCCTGTTATGGTCTATAAGTTACTACCCTTTTTTAATCTATGTCCACATATACATCATGTGTATACAAAGACGCATAAACTCTTCTCTATAATTTGTATTTTGCTGTAAAGTATAAGGAATATTCTTGTAGGATACATAAAACAACTTGATTTCAGAACTCTAACTCCAGTACAAGATGAGAACTGCCTGATCTTCATACCTAGTGGAAAACTCTAAACCACAGTCTGCTGAAGTAGATGAAAAAAATCTGAATATGTGTTGTGTTTCAAGAACTGAAATAGAATAGATTAAAAAAAATTAACTTTCATCACAGATTTTTAATATTATGCTTATGCAATCTATGACAAAAAAAATAGCATTAAAATTGTTCAACTTTATGTTCACCATAGGTTCTGAATATAAACATGTTTGTATGCAAATACTGTTTTTGAGAAGTTAGATTTCATTAGGATTTTTTAAAAACATTGTTATTAATTGTGATCAGGTATATGAATTTGTCAGAGAGGTATTCTGTATTGTAGTGTGACACTTCTGTGTTGTTAATTCTGATACATTAGAAATTGGTCTCTGGCATTTTTCAAATTTGGATTGTCTGTGCAGCTGGTCATTAAAGAACATGCTGAAGATGTATGAGTGACAACCTCATTGAACTTAACATGAAATAATTAGCATGCATTTGACTTTCAAATACACTGTAATGTCTACAGAGTGTTCTGATAGGTTTACAATATGTACACACACTTGCTCTTGGGAAAAAGTAATTAGAATTAACATACACTGAGCTGACCTGCCCACCTACAATTAGGGTGAACAACTAAATTAGTAGTATTTGCTTTCACACGCTGCATCTGATGTTTGTAATTGTATATATTCTTCTCCAGTGCCATTTCTGAGCTTTGAATCTTGTATTTGCTCTCTTTCAGTCTACCTAGGAACAAATGAAAACAGTAATACACATATACTAGACTAAGTGAGAACAAATACAATACCACCTCTCCTAAAAACACACCAAAGTATAACAGCACATAGCTATATGCTATGAAGAAATTATCAGATGTGGTAAGAAGTCATAAAGCTGACAATATGACTGAAAAATAGCTAGAAAAGAGAATAATGTCAGAAAGTCCATCCCCTAAACACTGAAGAACTTATAAATGTAATATAGGTACTAGGTATAATAAACTTACATAGAGAAAACATTTATGTTGTAACTGTTACATAACTATGTATATATTAATATACATTATATATAAATATAGCATAAAAGGGCTATATAGGAAGTACCAGTGCTGTTGAAGATTGAAACTCCATCATATATTTAATTGTAAAGATAATTAACCAATCAAAACATGCACAATAGTTGATGACTTTTAGTTTGATGATAAAAATGTATGTTAAGAACCAGTTAAGGTGAATTACTCTGAATTCTTTAAATTCAGGATTGTTTGAACTCTGGTATACTTGCGCACAAGGATTACTGGTGTACAAGACTGAGCTTGCTACTTATTGTATTATCTAAACAAAATAAGCCTATATGACACATCAAGTGTTGAGTCAAACGTGTGGCTAAAGGAAGGTGGAAGGAGACTGCTCCCTGAAAGAAGTGAAATGACAGGAATGCTGTTGAGCATCCATGGCTTCCAAAAACCTGGTGGCTCTTCACTTACGAGTGCCAGATGTCTGACTGCTGATGCAACCTGGCTGCCTCTTGACGGCCATTCCCCTACAAATGGCCAAAGTCAGTAGACTAGTCATAAAAACAATGGTCTACTGGTGCACTGGAGTTGACAGGTATGAAATATATGATGTCAGAAACAGTGTGTCAAAGCAAATATTGATTTTGTTGCTCCCACTTACATATGGACCAGATCAGTTCAGTGATTATTAATGTAATTACTCCTATCCCCAGGAGCAAGTTTTATGGTCATATACTTTGTATGTGAATTCACTACAGGGCACAGTTAAGATTGCTCGAATGCCCTAATTGCTTCTCAATATCTTAACAAGCTTGGATGTTCTTTAATTCAACATTGATTCTGAATTGTCTGGGTTATAATTATCATTATAATTGTAGCTTTCCTGTAACAAAGTTTATTGTAAATTACAAATATGTGCTATTAACCTTGACTTCAATTTAATATCACTTTTGTCTGGAAACTACATTGAGAAGTGGGGCCAAGTGCCCAGCTGATGTAAAGACGCTTACCTCCAGCTGAGTCAACAAAGCTATGCTGATTTAGATGATAGATGCTGGCTCTAAACACTGACAAAGCTATACAATAACACTGTGCATATTATGAATACTAATAAGGTTAAATTTTCTAGCATTGATTTCCAGTTTTGAACTCACCTGTTTTGGAGCTACCATTTTATTGTCACTGCATTGAAATCAATGAGATTTCAGAGATATCCAAGACATTATGAATCACTACAGGCACATTACATACTTGCAAATCACTGAAGAATCTGCCAACAGTCTTTTAAAATCACCAAATGCCTGGTCACTAAGCAAATAACCTCTCAACAATTTTCAAAGGGGGGTTGTGTGTGTTTGTAGTAAACAAAGTACTTCTCTATTAAATTAATTAGAATGTAGATGAGAAGGCATCTTTATCACCATTGACAAGACAAAATAAAGATGTTTTAGTTTATTTATAAATACTCATGAGAATGTTGACTGCTGGGAAGACTTACTTAAATAATTTTTTTTTTTTGCATGATGAGGAGAGATGGCCACATCAAATATTTATAACGATAGAAATGATAGAAAAATTGCAGTATGAGATCAAGATTTTAGATAAATATTTTTTCTTGCTAACAGTCTTGATGACTACTGCATGCAGTCATTAAGTAGAAAATTTAACCTCTGATTCTTTGGTATAAGTTTTCATTCAGCAATGATACCATGTGAATGTATTCACAGTAACAACCTGGTACATACTTTTCAGAATAGTAATTAAGAGACTTCTTATGTCTTAGAACTATGTTTTTACTTTTGATTAACTTTTTTAGAAATGGTGCAATCTGTTTCAAAAGTGACTGAGAAAAATACTTCGGCATATTTTTCAAGAAGTGAAATGGATAAAATTTTTTGCTCCAAATATATCTATTTCTTTTTCAGAATATACAAATGTATACTTTTATGATTTGATCCATTGAAAGCCCTGTGTTAACAATTACACCAAAGTAGATAACTTTGCAAAAATGAAGAATGACTTAGGATGATTTTGTATATCCAATATTTAGGTGACCCAGTGTGATGGTTATTAAAAAATCATTGCTTTCAGAAAAAAAAAAAAAAATCCTAACTTCTATAAATCAAATCTTTTCAAAATGAGTCTGTCATAAAAGTGGAGGCATCTAAAATGACAGCATCTTAAAAAAAATTGGCCTTTTCAATACCATTTAATGGATGCATCAAACCAATGATGAAGAGCAGTTTCCCATTCCAGAAAAGTCATGGATTATGAATCTGCATTGTGCTTTCACATAATTAAGTCACACCACAAAAGATTTTTCATATTTCAAGTTACATGAAACTCTTAAGAATCAAAGTCCTAAAAAAGTCAGATGTTTTTTGACAAATTTTTATGAAACATGTAAACATAAATAGTTTTTCATTTTTATAGAGAAAATAATGACATAGCTGATAGAAAAATACAGTCACTTTCACCAGAACGATTAACTTCAGTCATCTTTTAAAGGAAAAAAATGATGATGATAAATAATGACATATTCCTTATGCCCACCAGTTCACATTTTTTTCCTACTTTTTCAGAAGCCTTGTCATTGTGAAATGTCAGAATTAACTTATAACATAGTTAGAAACCCACCTTCCTATAAACTGCACAGCTTCCTTTGTCAGTCTCTGAGTCAGGTTCTCATAGGATAGCGGTTGCTGGATAATCTGATGGTCCCTCATTAAGAAGCAATTCAAGTGTCGAAAATGATAAAAGAAAAAAATCAAAACCGCAAGTGAAATAGCGGTTATTATCAAGCAGTAACCCAATGCTTGGAAAGGTACTTTGAGGAGGCCAACGTATTGCACTATTGCCAAAGAGACCAGGGTGATTCCAGCAATTTGGATTGGGATGACAAGAGTTTTCTGAACCCCTTTTAAAAATACGCTGCCTTGTCCAGGTTTGCAGTCTCTAAAATTGGTCACGGTAAGCCCATAAAAGTAATCAAATCCATGACTGAGCGGGTGATGACAGAAGTCATTACTGCTTTCACAGTTCATCCCAAGATGCCACTTTCCTACGAAGAGAGAAGGACAAGGAGCATTTCTGTAGTTAAATCATCAAACTTATTATATGCACTATTCCAAACATGAAACTGTCACTACCTGATTGACATCCTCCTGATCCCAGCATTTATTGTGTGGATCCCTATTTTCTATCTAATCTTTCTTTATGCCTTCATCAAAGACTTTGTTTCATGTCTGCCTCTTCGTTTTAGTTAGAAATAGTTTGGCACTGCTCCTAATGGAGACCATTAAATTCTGAGCGGGCTAGCAGGTCACTGAAGAGCAACAGAGCCCCAACAGGTAGTTAACTTTGAAAATGAAGCCTTTGTGCATGTGTAGTTAAGTAGTCATTAGAAAATACCATTTTGTAGCAGCTACTATTTTCTTAGGAAGAACCAATACGGAGTTACAAAATATCTTTTCTGATTTTTTTCTGGAAAATCATTCACATTTGACAAGTTAAAAAAAAAGAAAAAAGAAAACAGTAACAAACAGGAAATAATCAAGAATAGTGAAATTACCACGGCATTTATTATTTAAATGATTTCAAGATCTCTGAAATCACCAATCTCCCTCACTATATACATGTACATATAGTGAGGGAGATTATTTTGTATTTATATATATATTTTACTTATATATATATATATATATATAAAGAAACAACAGTGACAAGTAAATTACCACCAAATACTATCTCTCACAGCATTTTGTCTCACTAGGAAATCACTCTAATTCTCAGTGATGTTGGACACTGACTGACACAAGAAAACAGTGAGTCTGATTTGCATTATAGTATCATAATCTATGTTCATGCTGATTACAGTAAGTATCTAGGTAATCCATTCTATGACTCAGGTACAACCCCTTATGATATGCTTATGCACCACTTAGTGCAACAGAGCTAACTGTTTGGTAGCTGCTTTTTTAATTCAAATGCATAATTAAAAAAAATTCAAATTAACTTAAGCCTATTGACATAATTTATGGCTAGAACTATGCTCTTTGGTCTCAGCAAGGAAATGTGTTAGGTATTTGATAAAACATGTCATCCTTGACAAAACAGGTGACAATATATATTGCTGGGCCAAATTTTATGTATTTTTTCTGAGTCAAATACCTAAATGTCGCCAGCATAATTCAGGGGTTGTGATCTTAAAAGAAATAAACAAAAACCCCACAAACCCAGTAAGTACTCAACCCCATAACTTAGCCCCAAAAAATCTGAAATATTTTGTTCTGGAGACTTCAAGATACACATGATACAAAGCACATGAAAGGAAAAAGGCATATATAGACTCTTCCCCCTTCCCAACTATCCCAGCTTTTACACGTCCGTAAGAAAGAGTCCTGATGCAGGCAGTCCTGAGCATCTCCTGGGTCTAGAGAGCAGCATATTCATCCTGCATTTCTGCCTTTGGCAATGACAAATGTGGGTACTGCAGTACTAAAGAGGGTGAAGATGGGGGTCAGTTCTGATTATTTCAAATAGTACCTAGCAAATAGGCTCAATGTCATAACTTCTCTTTCACAAACGACAGAACTAAGGTATGGGATGAGAACATCATGTGCCTAAGTTTATCTGTCAGTAAAGGTGAAGAAAAACACCATAAAAATCTTGAGCCTAACTGAATACTTAGTTGAGTCTAGGTCTCCTCGTACATCTCTTGATGGTCTTAGGTTAGAAATACCTTCCGTATATCATAGAGAAGCAGGTATAAAAGCATTTTCAGGTCTGCTTATGTGCCAGTGAAATGGAGGCCTCTTACAGCTTTCTCATTCCATAGGAAGTTTTCCCACTTACTGTCAGATGGCCCCTCACCTGAGGCAGTGTTCTGCTTTCTGTGGGCAGAATGGCTCCTGTCATTACTTTTGATGTGGTCCAGTGAATGTTATTGTGGCTGATTACAAAAACAGCAAGGCAGATCACTGTACTGAATTTTTAGATGATATAATGGTGCCATAAAGGGCTAGCTAAGACTGTAACTCTGAATTTCATACCCAGCAAGCAAAGACACAGACTCTGGAAAATAAATGCTTTCTCTCACAATAAAGTGTTTTCTCTTAGGTTTACATGACTGTCTTTATGGAATAATCACAAAGCCAGATGTGTAGCAAGGTGAGCATGAAACAACTCCCATCAAGTTACATAACTGAAATAAAGGTACAGGCTTATAATCACGAATACAAATAATCTTAAAGCTTTCATTTCTAATTCTTTGCTGTGAGTTGTCAATTTCAAATCATCTATAATTCAGTAAAAAAATATGAAAAATAAACCCCTCAAAATTAAATATACTTTATTATGATATAAAGACATTTGTTTAAACTGGATATCAATAAAACTAGACATTGCAAGCCAGGATAGAGAATCTTGCAACAACAAATTAGGACAGGGGAAAATATAGAACCTATTTTTACTGAAAGGGTTTTAGCAAGCACAACAAATTTTTCAATGTCAGGATGAACTTGGGCCTCAAAAAAAGATTTGTTCAGAAGCAACTTAAGTCAAACAAAGCAGACAGCAGGTTAGCTGGGAAAAGTAACAGAAGCACTTGCTCTAATTATATAGCCAGCTGTGACGGAAAGCCACAATTGCCATTCTCAAATGGCTGACAAGATAGAGGGTTTTGATACCCTGTGCTACTCTTAAAAAGCAAGTGATGATTGGGTCTACAACACATTTTGTTTCATTCCTTGTGACAATAACCCCTGCCTTAAGCTAGCGTTTCAACAGATTATTGTAATGTGCTTTACACTCTGGGGCCCTTCTGAATCTGAGAGCAGTGCAAAATGCTCTCACCTCTTTGCCAAGAGAAGCTTCATAGCATGGACACTTCACACAAGCATCATATGCATTTCAGCAGATGCTACCAAGCTTTTGAGTGAAATTTATGCTGTTAATTGTAAATTATGAGTATGTTAATAGTTTGAGACCTAGGCTTTTTTCCCTCTCCTTTGGCCACAATTAAGATTTCTGCAGAGCAAAAGCAATGCAATGAAAGGCAAGTGGAAATGAGAGGCAAGTCCTATTCAGCCAAGAAACTTCATTTGGAACTCAGGTTTTCAGAATTCAGAATGCTGAAAAAGCAGCAAAAATTCACATTTTCTCTCTACTTTTCCCTCAGACAGTTGAAAAGGGAGTAATCTGAAGACTGAGTTGTATGTAATTATATATTTCTTTTGGTATGATTTTGTGCTCTTCATATAAACAGGAAGATGCAAGATGCAGAGCAGGATGCAAACAAATATTTTATGTGCTCAAAGAAATATATTTATATGAATTTCATAGCAATAATAATATAATGTATATATGCATATATTATTAATATGGTCAGATTTTAAGCCATTCTATTAATAACTGTTCTATTAATCCTACTCCATAGACTTGACCAATCTTGTATTGGACACACCACTACTGTGATGTGTCCAAATATTACAACACCTCATTCTGGAGGAAAGATACAAGTCCCACTTTATCCATTAATATTTTAAACTTTAGAGATAAGCTACATAGGTGGATTTTAAACTTCTCTTGATGTTAGACAACACACTGGATAACAGTAGTGAGGAAAAGCTGACCTGTACTCAACTGTAATTGCGTATAGCATAGTTAAAATAACACCAATCTACTTTCAGTGGAATTTCTGCATTATGAATAGCTATTTCCTACAAAACATCAACATTTCTTGCTAAGCTCCAGGATCCTTAACTGATGAAATATTACATATTCAATGCATCTGCCTTTTTTGAGAAAATTTGGTTTTGTTGCAGATCTCCTGACTGTGTCTCCTCCTGCCAAATCTATTGGATGTCACCTTCTTTGTGTCACAGGGGAAAAATGATGAGGTAAAAAAGTGTATACATAAAGTAGATTTATAGCTAAAATATATTTAGGGATGTATCAAGCAAGAGGAAGCATATATTCAGAGGAGGGAATAAAATTAAAAAAGAAGGGAAAATGCATTTAAGGAAGAAAAAAATGTCCTCAGAGAGTAAAGGGGAGAGAAACTTGGCAAAAAAAAGAGAAGTGACAGTACAGGCTTGAGGAACTGAAAGGCTTCAAATTACCCTTATGCCAATCCATCACCGGTGCAGGATTTGACAATTAATTGTTTGGGAACTGCTGAGTTAGATTAAACCAAGCAAAGACTCCCTGACCTAGACCAATACAATGTGATAAGAATACCAGCAGAGGCAGAAAATGGGCTGGTTGGGGTATCAGAGTCTGCCTATCTAGTCTTCAAATCTATGTAATTTTTCTTTTTGTCATTTACATATGCTTTATCCTTAATGCACTTCTTGATTTTTGGAAGCCTTTATTGTACTCTAAGGATATGGTAAAATTACATCTTATGGTTTCATAGCTATCATTCAGGCCACTTGGAAGAATTGTTCATTAAGCATCATGGAGATAACTTCTGGAGATCTAAGTGGCAAGCTGTCATGTTGCAGTGAAAGTAGTCAAAAAAAGAACATTAACTAGGTCAGTCCCAGAAAATTACTTCTATTGCAGTGCTTGTTACAAACAGAAAAAAGTATTTTTTTGCAGTCTTTAACTGAATATGAAGCAATAGGAATTAACTCCACCATGAACATGACAAATTATGAACGGCTTTTTTGCACCGTGGTTCAAATACACCTGCACTAAATATACTTCTGCTAAGATTTTCTAGTTTTCTGGTTTGAATCTCTCAGGACATCAAGGTATTTTACACTTTCTAAGACTGGGGTATAGCTAAGTAGGATTTTTAGTTAGAAACATTGACACTGGTTAGCTCTATGTATATAATACAGAGTTTTTTTAACAGTGGTGTGAATTGTTAGGCTTGCTAAACAGACTGCTTTTTTTAAACAAAAAGTACTCCCCAAATTGAAAGCTTTTGTTACATTTAAAAATCAAATTGGGTGCATCCATCATCTAAATTAATTTAGTAACATTCCAGTATGATGTTCTCCAAACAACTATTTCCTGGCAATTCCAGTACAGAAATACATTATGTAATACAAGCTGTATTTCACAAAAATCTTCTAAAATGTAAGCAGTGTTGAATAAGTCAGTGGCCAAATGAGGGGGGAAAAAAATCATATTATTTAAATGCTATACCTTTATGATATTAATTCCAAATCTGCTTAATATTCATCTAGTGGGATTCCTTTTACCTATCACTGGATATTTATACTGCAGTTAGTTGTCTGAACTATCTTTATAATAAGAAACACATTTTTATATTAAACATCTACCACAGGATGCGACAAATTTCCTAGAAATGCCCATTTCTGTCTGATTACTAAGAAGAGAATCCAGATGGTTAGCCCAGATACTATATTATCTACTTTATGGATATTTGAAAACTGGTGAAATTAATCCCACTACTGTGCCGACTTGTACTCTGCAATCGATCCCTCATTGTCTCTCTCTTGTAATCGAATTCTTATTTATACTGAAAACTTTTAAAGAGCTTGACTAATTTTTAATTTGTTCATCATGTTTCTTCAGTACCTTGCACGATGAGACTATAACTACACAAGTAAATTAGACATACTTAGCTGATTAGTGTTTCACACAGGCATGGGAATGTGCTCAGCTTTGTGCCAGAAAAATAAACTCATTATGCTGTGGGGAAAAAAACCTGAATGCAGACTCTTAATAGCCTATATGGAAAGCTAACATTCTTTTGACTGAAATGAATGAAAAAAAAAAGCTGTACATGTATGCAATTTTACCTATTAGAGCTGTTGCATAACCTCTCTGCTTCAGGAGTTTGGAAAAAGTTATTTCTTCAGAAGGAAGTCCCCCAGAAGAGGCAGAAAATAAGAAGACACCAACTCGTGAGAAAGCAGCCATTCCTAAATACAATGAAAATGAATGAGATGTGGATAATATAGTGAAACAATTTCCATTCATTCTTTCTGCATGTACTTTTTTGTTTTAGGTGGTATCACTTAAATGACATACTACCACCAGACATTAAATGTTGTGAGTGGCAGATACAATCATCCATTTAGCTAAGTGAGGTCTTTTCTGTATCGACACCAGAAACTGAGAAGCAGAGAAAAAATTCTCTGCTTATAACCATGGGGCCAGCCCCATCACCTAAACAGCTGCAGCCCCTTCTGTAGATGTTCTAAGGTATAACATATCTGAAAGAAGTTGAGCTTGCATAATTTATTTTTCTTGTACATGGTGAAGGAATGGAGCTGAGAACTAAGCAAAATCACTCCCAAGTTCTACTCTCAGAACTTTCACTTTCCTCATACACGGTTTTCTACAAGCCTTTAAGGTTATTTGAGAGAAGGCAGTTGAAACAGGGCAGTCTTACAGCTGGGCATGTAAATATCATGAGGTCAAAAAAGAGTAAGAGAGAGTCTGATTCTGGAAAGAGAGTGGCTAGGGCACTCAGCTTTGATGGGAGAGGACCAGTGCTCCAACAGCATGAAGACACATGATTCAATGCACACAGAGTGCATTAATGTAGCATCAGGTATCAGCTAACAAGACAACATCTAAATAAGGCATATAATCTCTATATATTGAGAGTCTGAGGAACACAAACTTGAGCTTATAAACTACTCTCAGGATGAGGAACTTGAGAGCTCAGGTTCATGAAAATTAGATTACTAGGATTCCAAATGAGAGCTGGCTCTGAGTATAGACAGACAGAACACAGAATATCTATGCAAATCTGTGCAGATGTATCTCCAGGAAGTCTGAATTATGCAAGTGGATGATTGCAGTGTGAAAGTTACGTGACTGATGTAGACAACCAGAATCTTCCCTCAGGTATCCCTTGTGGTTAGATGTGAAAAAGACTCGTTAGACTGGTTTATTAAAGAGAGCTCAACCTACCCTTCAAATGCTGACTTCAGTTTTTCACCCCAGCTAGCTTTATGATCAACAGTTTAGGTAGTTTTAGTCATCTATACATATCTATATTTATTATACATTTATTTATATTTATTTTTACATACTTCAATCTCTTGTAACTGAAATCAGTGTAATTCCCTTAAGTTACCAGAATGAAAGTACAGAACCATGATTTTTTTTTTTCCATCATTACCTTACTCTGAGTTTCTGTCTCATCAAATACTCCATTTTGGAATATTTTTCTTCAGCCCTGCTAGCAGGCGTTTTAAATTTCTAACATTTTTCTCCACATCATGATCCTAGTATCTTCTATAATGAACCTTTACTAGTTCTTCACTGATGTTTGGAAGTAGTCCATATTTAGCAATTTCGTAATTTAATTAAGACAAAGTTCAATTTTTGCACCTACACAGAAATGATTAGGTATGACTGAGAGCAGATCAGTTAGGAAAAAATCAGTACAAATGCTAATTTTTCAGAAAAAGGATCATAATGGAAAGTGACCTGTGGCTTTACCTACAGTAAATATTAATAGCAATATAGCTGTAACAGGTATATAAAATTTTCCTTTGCAGCTGAATGTAATGGAAAATTTAGCAAGTTATATTAGCTGGCACTTTTGCAGAGCTTGTTACTTGATTTGAATGAGCACGAACCTATCAAGTAGGCTCTAGAGTCTTGCTTTGCTTTCATTCCCAGAAGCAAGGACAGGATGTTTTATCACTAATGAACAAGTGATCTGATTAATGTATAATGATCCTTGCTAAAAATGATGTTAAGGGAATGTTAAAGTTGCATGGCTAAGCACTGATGGGTTCAGTCCCAGCACACTAAAATAAACAGACTGGATCTTTACTGACTCAAATGGGCTTTGGATCAGGTACTTTAAAAGTAAGAGAAGTTCTTAAATGCATGTATTCATAGGGTACTTAACACTGTGTATGGGTAGATATTGAACAAAAATACTTAAAAAGAAGGGACACTTTTTGCTTTCTTATTCCTAGTTTTAAGGGCTGCTGAAATACCTTAATGAACTGTCCTTCCTGCCCCCTCCCGCCCCCAAAAAACCCCACAACGATTTGTCTAAACCAAAAGCTTTTATAGAAACAGAAATGTCTGAGCAGAAAGATTTACACTGGATTCTTCCATTGTGTTTTTCTAGATGCATCTCTGTGATGTTCAACACTCAGACTGCCCACCAATGTCCTGAGAATCTGAATGCAACTGGGGAGGGAGGGAAAGAGCCTAGGGTCATATGGGCAGTGGAGGAAGTTGATGGAATTTGTCTGCTCCTAACGTTAAATAATGACAATCAGATTTTTTTTCCTCAGTATTTAAAGAAAAATCTTTTTCTCAATAAAAGTTTTATTTTTGCGTTAACTTCTGAAATGTGAAAATTTCCCATATATATGGCAGATTTCCAATGCTGACCAACTCTGCTGAGCTTGATTAGTCACTGAAATGAGTACCTAACCCAGTAATGATAAAGATATCAAGAAAAGCCAGAGAAAAAAATGCATAGTTTGCTGCATATAAAATATTATATTTATATATAAATAAAATAATAATATTTTACCTGATCTGATAGGATATCGCCCTGTCAGGAAAGCTGCCCTGCTTGGAGTACAAAGTGGGGATGCTGCTATATGCTGAGTAAGTGTCACTCCTTCTTCTGCTAGCTTGTCAATATTAGGGGTTCTAGAAACACATAAGCAGGGAAAAAAAAAAAGAAAAGACAAAAAACCCACAAAGATGATTATTTGGAAATGGGCATGGTGAGATCAAGGCATCCGAGACAAAAATTAATGTGAAAATCAAGTTAAGACTTACTGTATGCAAATTATCAAAACTATGCTGGTGTTGCAATTCTAAATACTATTAAGACAAATATTTTCACATGAGGTGTCAACACTGAAGGAGACACTGTGGCATTGTGCCAAAAATCTTTTTCCCCACTTTCATCTATTCTTCATGGTCAGTACTAAACTGTGACACCTGGACATACTACTGTATTGCAATGCTTTTTAATGCATTTCTTGACCCAGAAATGTAACTTTGCTACTTACATGGCCTTTCTGTTTCAGCAATGGGGAGAGGAGAGATGGGAGAAAGGTTGTGCTTCCTTACTCCCTACTTGGTGTCACTTCTGTCTTTCCCCAGCAAAAGTCATTTGGGGTAGGGGTAATGTTGTGTGGTGGTTATGTCTCTGTCTTAGGCTCTATAGTAACAATGTTTACATTTCTGATATGACTATGTCTGCAATATTAGACCCAGGAGGACATCCAAGTTTCCATATCAGCATGGGAAACTTGTCTGTGACCTGGCTCATCATGCAGATGAAAACTGGTTCCTGCAGGAAGAAATCCTGTGCCCTTGGTTCTACAGAAAAAAAACTAGGCATGCAGACTGGCCAGGAGCTGCAGCCTGCTCTAATAGGTCCCTGACTTGGGAGATTAATGACCATGACTTCAAGGCACACTAGTAGTGCTCCCACCATCTAAATGTGAATAGTCAGAATCATTAGTTTTCCAACAGACTTCTTTGCTATCTGTAACGTCAAAAGAGAGAGAACATAGATCTTGGAGCAGTTCTGGTCCTTGTGAGGGGAGTGATCCAAGCACTGGTGTTGGATATACTTTTTTCCTGTTTAAAACTAGAAGTTGTAAATTGAGGAGGTTTTTTTGAGTTTGAGTTACAACAAGTTTTTACTTCTAACTAACTTTGGCAGGAACAGGAGTATTTAACATTTTTCAGGATGGTACTTTTAGTCTGAAGCTTTTATTTAACTTGGTCAAAGACTCTGCACCACTGAAACACAATGACTAGGTACAACTTGCACTGTTTACACAATTGTCATACCTAAACTGGTAGTAAGGATCATACTGGGGAACACTGCTGTATTTCTCAGGTATTTTAACATTTGCTTTAATGAATTTATTGACTACACCATGAGGATAAATGAAAGAAAAAATCAGCACTTTATTTCCAATTGTTTAGTGGTAAGCTTGTCTCAAATCACTAGTGTTTCAAAATATGCTTAATTCATAGCATTTGCATCATGCATATTTTAAAAGAAAGTTCTTGATTATACTTTGCTTCTCTAGACCTACCCTTATTTGGCTGGTTGCTCAATTCTCTGTTTGTGATGAAACTTTTCAGCAGGATAAATACATCAAAGTCTTCTTTTCTTATTAAGAAAACAAAGATTGAATATTCTGTTCTCTGGGAAGGTTACTAACTTTGGTTACTTATAAAGAACCTAACCAAATCTCTGAATGTTTTAGGGTTTTTAGCTTTAAAAATCCATAGAAAAACTAAATATAAAGCTATGACTCCCCAAAAATGTATCATCATACCTTAAGGTTCTGTTCCCGTAACATCCCAGGTCTCCAATACCAAGATCATCAGCCATCAGTAAAATGACATTGGGATATGAAGCACTGTGCGTTTTGACACTGTGTATGGCACACTGGCAAATTAGTAGAAATACAAGGAGTCTCATCTTCTTCCTGGTATGTAAGAACAGGTGGAAAACATAAGAGATAGACTTTTTTAAAAATTTGACTGTTAATCTAATTTAGTCCTATTATTGCCCTGGATCGTACAGTAGAAGAGAAAAAGAAAATTATATTGTATATTTTTATTTGGCTTTTATTTTTTCTCAAGATTTTTTTTTTAACATTATTTTCTCTCTGTTATTTCTTAAAAGTAAAAATGTATCTTTTAGTATATACCTAATTTTTCCTTCTATTCCTTTACACAGATGAAACCTTTAAATAAAGACGAATAAAGAACTAGTTACAACCTCAGCGACAATACATTTGCATACTATACAGCAATAAATCATGAGAGCAAATAAGGTTTTTTATTTTTCAGGTATAAATGTGATTTGAGGAACACAGAATCTAAAATCATTTAGGACCAAAATTTCCAAGGTTCATTGCAGAAAAATAGTTCATCAATTCTGCTACTGAACTAAATCACTGAATTTCTCTTCAACAAGTGAAAAAAAATTCCAGTTCAATTTTCTTGACAGGAATAAGTATTATGGAAAAGGGGGTGAAGAGATGCATTATCAAATTATTGCAAGGAATGTTTAAGAAGAAGCTCTTCACAAACATTTTAAATATCAGAGCTTATACCAAAATTATGCTAAAATATTTGTATTGTATCACAGTGCTATATAAATGATGCTCATGCTATATCCAACTTAAAACAGGGAGAATGTATTGTACACAATACTACTATATGCTTTTATGATAAAAGCACAGTCTATTTGCAGATGTGCATGCTATGAATGTTATTCTACCTCAACAGGGACTTGTAATATCTCTGTTTTAAACTGCATTGACTATGCCCTGGCTGAAATGAAGTGCCTCTAGGCTGTGATGGACTGTGCCAGGTATACACATTAAAAAAGAACAGAGACTCTCTGTTTCTCTCCTAGTAATGCCCCCATCTCCTCTGGATGCAGGCAGCATTTTTTAAATGCAGATGAGACATGAGTTACACCTGCACTCTGGATTATGCTGGGACAAAAAGGAAAGCAGAGGAAATCAAGACTGAGGTAGAAATTTGAAAGTGAAAGAGTAGGAAAAGGAATGAGAAACAATAATTTCCAGAGAGAATGGGGACAGCAGGTCAGGAAAGAAAAAACTTGTAAATCTGTGTTATGGTAGATAAAAGTAACTGGAGAGAAGATAAAAAAGCCAGAACTGGAAGAGCTGGTACAAAGAGACTAGACATCAAGGGATTTATAAATCAGTGAGGTGTGGTGGGTAAAAGTATCTGTAGAGCAGATGAAGTAGTCAGAACTAGAAGACCTTGCACTGACTTGAATAAAGAGCAAGAAGGGTAGCTTGAGACCCAGATGGGATGAGAATTGCAGATTGAAATGAGGAGAAATGATAGAGGGTTTAAGAAACTGGAAGTTTGACAGTAGATAGGAAAACAAATTGAGGAAAAGAGGTGAGAGAACTGGGAGTGTCTGGGATGAAAGACTTGGGGAGTTATGATTGAGGCAGATGAAGAGAACTGATTGGAAAGAACCTGGGCAGATAATACTTGGGACTGACACAAGTGAGAAGAGATCAAAACAGTGGGATCAACCAACACAGAATGGGACCTCTGATTCCCAACTTTCATTATTGTCATTCTGTCATAAAGTATAGGTGCAAAGAGGATTTTAACTTTTTAGTGCTTGTTCACATACAGATAAAACACTAATAAGTATATTAGCTGATTTTTACTGCTTAATGCACGCTTTACTGACCTCACTTTGATGACAACAGTTCTGGTTTAGACTTCAGCCAGCAACATCTAAAGATCCCAGCCTTATCACTGCAGCAACAGACTGTTACCTGGTTTACTCTACGGGAAGCAACATACTTTGTTTCAGACGTGGAAAATACATACGCAACTTTAAGACTGAAATACTAAACCCAGTTCTGCATGGCAGGAGGCATCTAACCAACCCTTCATCAAATTACCATACTAATGAAGCTGTGTAGTGCCTGCCACAGTGCAGACTTTTAATCTATGCAGTAGATTTACCTTTCTTCCCTGACAGGATAAACAAGCATGAATTGCTTTCCACACGTTGCAAGAGAACAACTAACATGCTGACCCCATAGGATAGGAACAACCGACGGCCGCATCTTATGTTTCTAGTCCACTGTTCTGACTGTGAAGGTCTCAAGACCCTCAGGGCCCCAAGTTTAACAGGGACGTTGAAAAGGGTGACATATATGTTGGTGACATTATATAGAGAGTTGCAAGGATGCTTGCAGGACCATTTCAAGGAATTATTGGCCACCCTCAGTTTCGCTGTGGGCTTCATGTTGTCTGAATAAAAGCTAGAAATACATACTCCTGCCACTAATAAAAACATGATTTTAAAGGTACAAAGCTAGCTGGGTTTGCAACTTTTACAAATAGTAATTCCAAGGTTTAATTCAACTGGTACAAACAACCTGTGTTTTAATAAGTTATGTAGCTATGGAGAGTAGTCTTTTTGAATATATTTGGGGTCTTTAGACACTAATGAACAGCGCAAATTAATTTCCCTTTTACTGAGCAAAGTTATTGTTGGAAACCAGAGTAGTAGCTGTATTTTATTTTCCAGAATGAAAGAAATCTTAAAAAATGAGTGAAATATGTTAGAAATTAACTGACTACAATTTATCTGAATTTTAAAGCAACTACAAGTCTGTGTAGAGACATCAGCAGGAAGATAACATGTTCCCCAAAATACCTAAGAAAATTAATCATCTTGGTCAAACATTAAAATCTTTTGCTGCATATGTTATACAGACTTTTCATATAATATTTTAAATAAATCTACACAGCAAAGTGAACAATAACTGTGCCCAATATTAAAGCGGCTGAAAATCTTATTTTCTGGATCTATTCCTGCAGAAGTTAGCCTCATTTAATACCTCCATTTCTCATTTTACAAATCAAAAAAAAAAAAATGCTATTGAAAGATGTCTCTGTTATAATATTGTTGGATACTCCTCCACTGTGAAGGAGTATCTGTAAACACTGTCACACATTGGACTATCTGCCTCCACCTGATGTCACGTCCCTGAAGTGAAATCAACAAGGAAACAGGAAAAAAAAAATTAATCCCAACCACTCTGATTTCTCTGGTGTACTCTCTCTGCAGCAGACTTTAATGCACCTTGAAGGGATGTGTTTGGAAAGCAAGAAAAATTGGATGGATGAAATTGAGTGGAACGGACAACAGCAAAGAAATTCGGAGGAGTAAAAAGGGAAGGGCGTGAGAAGAATGAGGTTCTGAGAATGCTGAGGCTCGTCTGTGTCACACCAGGGTTTTTGATGGTGAAAAGACAGGCATGTGCAGACCTAGCATGAAAATGATTACACCAATCAGATGAGTCTTCCACTTAACATAGTCTTCAACAGCAGCCAATCCAAATGCTTAAGGAAAGAATGCAAGAAACCTGGCAAGCATATTCTTTTACTAGTGCACCCTTCTAGCTTTTGGCAGTCATTGTTTAGGGAATTTTGGACAGGAGAGCATTGTACTCAATAGCCCCCCATGGATCTTTTTACCTTCATTAATTGGTTTTAGACCATTTTGAACCAATTAACTTTTGTTTTGTTTTTTTGCATTGAACCAATTAGATTTTTTTTTTTTTTTTTTTACTTCCACAACATCCTTTAGATGTTCCTGCAGTAGGCTTCACCTCTGAAGCCTTATGGTTTTTCAGATTCAGTTGGCAACATTTTTTTTTTATTGCATGTAGGACACATAAATGCAATTTTTAAACTCTGCTTCACTTTCCCTTTGATATAATAGGACTAATAGTACCTTCTTTCTTCCCAAGGTGCCTGCTAAACTGAACAGATTTAAGAGATGCTTAATCTCCTACAACAAGGGCCATATAAGAATTTGGACTTCATACATGCTATTTCAAACTACAATACTTTAATCATTATACATGAATCTATATACATGCATACATACATAGATATGTTAATATACACATCTGCACATATATGTGGGTGCATATACACACTTATCCTACCTTTCTTACATATCTTCAAATTACATTTTTGGGATTCTAATACGTATTTTCTATTCATATTAAAACAAGTATAAATGTGTAAGAACAAGCGGATGAAAACAAATGAAAGATATAATCCACTGTTGATATTTCATATGGATTTACTAAACACTTGTTTTAAGTTTTGGTTTTCTGCATGAAAAAATGTTGACAGATCATATAGAAGCTGAGGAGTCATCTTCCCCCCCCCCCCCCCCCCCGCCCAGGATAAGTGGCTCAAGATATGGCTAGTTGTTTCATCCTTATCCTGATTACTACGGACACATGCATCTCTTACAAGAGCAATTATATGAAACTCTTTCAAACCCTTCTTCCCAGCCGAATCATCCCAGCATTTTTATTCAGTTTGATTAAGCAATTTATTGCTAAAATACTCTTTTAATGTAACAGAACCCTTTCAGAAAATATTTAAAATATTTTATCCTTGAAGGTATAGTATTTGCTGATGAAATAAGCAACATTTAAAGATATTCACCTCATTAAAAAATGCTGTGCTATAATTAAGCAGTATGAAAAAAAAAAAATTACCTTGCTTAACTGAATGCCAGAACTCCAAAAATTTCCCTAAGAGTCATAAAAATCACACTGTAAACAAACTAGAAGACAACCCTGCCCTCCATAACATTCTGCAAAGAGAAAATTCCTCAGCTTAATGAGAAATAAAAAAGTAAGTTTTTAAATTGCAATAAATAGTAAAGTAATATTATGTAGTAGTAATAGTTTTCTGGTATCAGCCTAAGAGTTGTACAAATCTCTCAAATCCTCTCTTGCAAGTCAGTCATATCTGTTGCATCTTTTATGTCACATGACTGTGAAAAGAGAAATAAAACTATATCCTTTTGGCCTGGTCCTAATGCTAATTCATTTAGACAAACAAACATTACTTTGCATTTGCAACAAGCTATGACTGCGCAAAAAGTCAGTTACGGCATCCTAACTGATCACTGGCAACTCAATCTCAGTAATATTCTTCTACCATTTATTATTATAGTATAAACTCACTATTTCTTAATGCTGATTTTTCAATATTTTGTTATTTCTCCTCCTCCCTGGTAAGATACCTTCTCAGAATCCTCTACAGCCCTCAGAGCCAGACATGCTCTTCCCATTGCCTCAGGTCCAGGCACGTCTGACATGCTTATTAGTTGGGGTTTTTTTCTGGAAAAGCCTAAGTGACACAAGAATCTTCCATCCTACCTATTGGTTAGGCACTTCAGATTCAATGCCAGATTAGGATGACTATTTGTTTCCCAGGCTGGAACTGATTTGCATTCAGCCCTCTCACAGTGTGGGCAAAGAGGGCTGGGTCTGCCTGTATATGTAGACTGATATCTGCGTCTATAAAAAAGCTGGAATGCTTTTCTGAAAAGTGCCATTAGATTTCGGTATGCATCTTCAGGTAACTATGTAGATAAATTAACATCTGTACTTGATTTACTAAAAGTTGTCTCATTGTAAAACATAAATTTCACTTAACATGACCTGGGAAAACACCAGAACAAATAATCACGTTTCTTGTTCAAGCATGATTAATTACTGGGTCTGAATCAAATAGAGATGAAGCCACACAGCCTCCATCAGATATAAGTTCAATTTAGGTATCTTTTTAAAATGGTCTCTCAGGAATTTGCTAGTTTCATCTCAACTAAACTACAGAACTTAATGATAGTATTAATAAATAATAAATATTATTTCTGGTAGTAAATTATAACCTGAATGGAAGATAAGATTATCTTTTGTGATATAATGCCACTATTTTATTTGTAATAAAAACCCTGTATAATTACATAGACATATTAGAGCATATACTCTTCTCCATGATTACTGTTTCGCAATATTCCTTCTGTTAGCCAAATGCTCACTAGAAGTTTAATTTTTAAATGTGGGCTCTGGTCAGCAATATAATAAAAGAAAACCACCAGATAACACAGGTAGTCATCCTATTTGCCAGTTATGCACCATCC
This sequence comes from Strix uralensis, assembly GCF_047716275.1. Lineage (NCBI taxonomy): Eukaryota > Metazoa > Chordata > Aves > Strigiformes > Strigidae > Strix > Strix uralensis. Next base: position 57,942,804 of record NC_133973.1, read on the forward strand.
TGAGAAAGAAAAATATTTTCATTTAAAAAAAAAAAAGCTAATCATGAGTAACTACTAGTGACTGTGTCATGTCACTGCCTGGAAACCAGAGACAAGTGCTCTAAACAATTAAAATAAACTTTCAGATTTAGTAACTGCACATTACTAAAATGTGTGAGCATGTATGAAGGATGCAACTCTGCTCTGTATTTACAGTTCACCACTTCACAGGATTTTAGGTTTGTATCTCTGCATTTTGTGTTTAGTGTAAATAGATAATAATAAATTACCATAAGATGCTGATGGCACAGAAAGATGAGAGATGAGAAAGCTTTGTTTATGAAATCCTTATCAACTTCAGTAAGTATTACATGACACTGACTGACAACAAGTGTAAAGCTGTTGACATATGCTATTAATAAGTATCTGTTTTATATGTGTATGCCTATTAGAATAAGAACTTTATAATGCTATATTAACCAATGTAATATGATGCTTACATACTTTGAGGGCTTAGCTAAACTCATCCATGATATCTATCTTAATGAATAGTTTTGAAAGCTGTTGAGTCAGGGGTTTTTTTAATATACCAGAGCTAGATGATGTGTGAAATGACTGGGTTTGATACTGCCTTTTTCAAGAGTCTCAAATGGACAGGAGGAAGAACTTGTGTGACTAAAACTTTGTACTTCTGTTTTTATGATAAGCAAGTAGATAAACACTGTACAGGACTGTGAGACTGTAAAGACTGCAAGACTGTGAGTCTTACACATGGAATTAACAGAAGAGTTTTGTTACGTCCATTTGAATTGCACCAACATATAAACCATAGCTTCATCTCACTGACTGGTTACAGTCTCTTCACCTTCACCCAGTTATAGCCAAACTGGTCTCTTCTGAGTTTCCATTCACATTCAAAGTAATAGTCTACAAAATGTTTAAAAAGGAAAAAAAAAGTCTAATTACACATAACATTGCACTAAGATGCTAAACTCCAATACATTGCCTTCATAGGGATAGTGCACAGATGTGAAGGTTGGTATGTGAGTTTTGCTGTAAGTCTTTTGAGGGACAGTAAGACAAATGGCCAACCACTAGATTTTAATTTCATTCAATTTGAAAGCAGTTTCTAAGCCTTTTTCACTGAAATGATAGTTTTTAAATGCCTATCAGAAGAAAACACTAAAACTTACAGGATTAAAAAAAAAAACTCAGACAAAATCAACCCACCCCCCAAAAATCCCATGTCTCTCCCCTGAGTTACTCACTGGCATCCTACGGAGTCTGTCAAGATCAAAGCTTTGGATTTTATAACATAATATTATTGCACTTTACCTACAACACCTCTCTAGTCAAAGTGGTTTACCAGAGAAATTGCAGTTAAATGGCCCGTTAATTTTTCTTTGCTGCATGAAACTAGCAAGCAGCACATCAATAAAATGATCCAGTACTTTATGCTATTTCTGAAAGAATGTTTCATTTAAAGAAAAGAGAGGTTGTCTTTGCATTAATTTGTTCTTAAAGTGAGGGATTATTATTTTTAAAGCAGCTCTATTGTTATTTATACTTGCATTATGATGACACTCAAGGGCTCTCAATACAGCTGATTGTACCAAGATACAAAAATTGAGAAAACACTGCATTCAGTCAGTAATAATTTCACTCATGTATAAGTTAAATGCCTAGATATCCCATATCAACTAGACACTCATGGTACAAACCAATCCATTTGAATTTATCCATTTTAAAGTTATGCATTTAGTCTGAGCTAATTATCTAGGCTTCCTCTCTAATTAATAGGAAGAGACAGGCACCTTTAGAGGATGATTCATCTCTTCTTAAGACTAGTATAATGAAATGTTGGAATCACAGAATCATCTAGGTTGGAAAAGACCTTGAAGATCATCCAGTCCAACCATTAACCCAACATTAACAGTTCCCAACTACGCCATATCCCTCAGCGCTATGTCAACACGACTCTTAAACACCTCCAGGGATGCTCACAATCTTTTTCCACAGACTAGAAAGACAGTCTAAACATCTAGTTTAGACTAGATGTATACAAAAGGAATAAAGTTACATGAACTAAATCTCACCTTGATGGTGGGTTGCCCATGTGCGCTCAGCATAAAATATGAAAAAACAACTTTGTGTAATAAACAGGTTAGTATGTGTTTTACCAACCTTACTGGTGTAACAGTTTCCTACTCTGTGAGTAATCTCACCGAAATCTGAGAACTAGGGACAAGTCTTCATAAGTTTTAGCTGCAAAGTTTTGCATCACCCCAAATGATGCATAGAAGTATTTTTCCTTTCCAGACTGTATAGCAATCCAATGAATATTCCATCTTAAATATTTTATTTAATTATTCTCAAACAAAGATATGAGTGATTACATCCAAAAGCAAGAATTATTTTACAGGAATATTGGTAACTCTCTGATCAAAGTCAGCTATAGCCACCCCTGTATTCAGGTTACAATCACAAGTCTGGTCAGACAAATGAATTTATCTCTGATAGAGTTCTGACAGAATAGAAATTACATTCCACCCTGTTACTCAAGCCAGATGATATTTCAGGGAAGCTGTTGTCAGAGGTGACCAATCAACAGACTGCGAGTTCAGCCTGACTGTGGTTCACAGCCTACTCCCTGCTGCCCTCTTGCCTAAAGGCTACACACACACACACAAGGCAACCAAAACAGCCTATGTCTGGACAGTCACTACTAGATCCTATTACCTTCTTTCAGGAGGTTCACGTCACAAAAGAAAAAACACTTCAGCTCCTGACATATGTCAAGAACAAGTCCGTTAATGTGTATGGGCACTGTCCAGTGATTCACATGGATAGTGTACATTTTGGTCATACCACTGGAATGCACCTATTCACACTCTCAATTATCACGTGTTCTCCTGACCCTCATCCACACCACAAGGATGCATTCATTCTCATCACAGGACAGATGTGGGATGCACATGCTTGTCCTGTCACAAAAGGGGTAGGAGAAGAGACAGTAACAGTATACTCATCATACAATATAGATATATTCAGATCATTCAACAGAAAAAGGGGTACTGCAAGCAGCCCTCTCATTTGTCCACAAGGAGCTGTTCAATCATTGCAGAGACTGAGAACGACTGTATTAGAAGGTACATAAACTAATCAAGAGGAAATGGTTGTGTCTGGACTATTACTTAAGTCCAATATTTGCGTTCTTTCCCCGAAACACTATTAGAAAGAACACGTATTAGAAAAAGAATTAGAGTATAAGAAAAAAACACTCCTCCCATGTTTATCAAAACAAAAGATCACTTGTATCTGTATTTGGATTATCTGAGTTTACCAAGCTACTGAAACCAACACCACTTTTTCATGGTAATGTACTGGATGCAGGTGTCAACATGTTGGCAGTGGTGGGGTGGGGGGGGGGTGGAGGTCATTACAAGGGGGACCTCTGTGAAAAGAGACTAGGGGCTGCCCTGTGTCGAACATGGTCAGTTCCAGTCAACGGACCCACTGCAGGACACAGCTAATCCCATGAGCCAAACTGCCAGCATCGTGGGGAAACATATTTAAGAAAGAGCAAAAAATACTGGGGAGGGGCAAGGAACACAGAGAGAAAGGGTGGCAGAGAGAGGAGGAGGAGGGAACAAGGCTGGAGTCGTAGGAGATGTTCCACACTGGAGCAGGTACATGCCCAGAGGGACTGCCTCCCCTGGAGGGCCCATACCAGAGGATAGGAAAAAAGTGAGCAAGAAGTGGCAGAGGGAAATGGCTAAGCACTGGCTTTGTCCTCCTGTGCCACCCATTGCCTCACCAAAGGGACTGAATGCAGCCTGCGGCAGTAACACGGCAGGAGGAAATGTCTGGAGTGAAGGTGTGAAGTGGAGACTAGAAAGGTGGAGGAGAATTATCTGAAGTTGAGCCGGGGAAAGTAGGAGGAAAAGTGTTTTTCCTGCATGTTTAAATGTTTGTCCTTTTTTGTTGTTTCCTGATACCCCAATCAGTAATTAAATATATATGCTACCTGGCAATAAATTAAATTCTCCAAGTCCTTCTGCCCACAACAGTACTTGGTAAGTGTTTTCCCTGTCTTTATTTTGACCCGTGAGTCTTCTCACTCCTATTCCTCCTATATTCTCCCCCATCTCACTGGGGAGGGAAGGAAGTGAGAAAATGTCTATGTGTGTACTTGGCTGTTAGCCAGGGCCAAGCTATTCCACTTAAAAGGAAAAGGGATTAATGGATCTGGTGGCAAACTACTTTCATTGATTATCATTAGCCAAAAATTTCTTTGCTGTGATCCAATCCATCCAGACTCTAAATGTGAGCCTTCTACCAGGGATAGAAATGGAAAAGCTTTTTAAGTAAGAAATAATTCAAATTGATATCAGCTGACTTATGGTGTTGCTGGTGTAAGCAGGAGGCTCTCAGGACATAAAAGAATAGCTTCTCCTTCCTCTTCAGTTGCAGAAGAAACATTTAAAATAAACACATGTAGTTGCCTATTGAAGACCAAAGTCCTTCTCTACAGTTTCTAAAACAAAGAAAAATTTTTTTGGAACTTCTGTTATACAACTAACATCCAGGAAAGTATATATCCTCACTCTGCAAATAGTCATGAACATGTCTCATGAAAAATTGTTTGGAATTTTTTTGACAAAATTATTTCTAGTGGGGAAAAAAAAAAAAAGAAATTTTAAAACAAAAAAAGTTTTTTAAAATGTCACAATTTAAAAATGAAATTGTTTTCCTTTACTATTACACCTAGAAAAATAGCGTATTTAGCATTTATAAGGTGAAACCAAACCACTTTTGTTGTTCTTTAGGGCAGGGAGATATTTTTATTATGTTATTTTGAACAGGATTAGAAGATTACCCTCCAAATCCCCCACTTTTTTAAGACTAATGCAAAATTACAGTAAAGAGAATAGAATTATCCATTTATATTTTTTATTTTGCCCCAATTAACTTGTCTAAAAAAAAGCTTCAGAAGTATATATATATAAAATAGTGAGATGGTAAGCCACTTTCTAACCAGCTCTACTGCAGAGATACTCCACTAGCATTATTCTCTATAAACACTAAAAGTACAAAATAGCTTTAAAATCAAATAGAATGATTGAAAAACAGACTCAGAAACAAAAGGCATGGATCATTACATTAGAAGGTCTTACAAACCAGAAAAATATTTATCCTGGAAAGAACACTTGTACCATTAGTAAAAGAAGGATTATGAACTCATACTTGTTATATAGATGCCTGATTGCAAAATACATAGATCAGAATCATCTAAAAAATGTGCAAGACAAAGGGCAAAGACATTTACAAAACAAGGCACATCCATTACCCAACATTTTATCTCAATTCCAAATATTTAATAATTTACTAATTTCAGGAAGTATACAAAACTGACTGACTCCCCCACCTAGACAAAAAGTAAAAATAAAAATTGTATATCTGCCTACAATACAAGAAGAAGCTAAGTGGGTCCTTAGTGTCTGACAGAAAAAAAAGTATCTCAAAGACTGTAGAAATGCATATATCATATTACAGCAATGCAGTAAAAACAGCAATTTAAGCCACAAGGTATCCTGGTTCCTTCTGCCCTGTGTGAATAGAAAACTCTTTCTCTTTTCTTCCCCCTTCCCTCTCCCTCCCCTTTCTTTTCTCTAGTTCTTTCTTTCTCTCTTTCATAGGGACTCTTGCTGTTAAATCAGAACACCATCCCTTCACACATAGGAGCTAAGAGGCAAAATCCCAACATGACAAAATGAATGAAAATTATCATTGGCTCAAGACTGTAGTAATTCACTACATTTTCACCCTATTTTGTATGACATTTCAAGAGCATAAATCAATATAAAAAGTGTTCCAAAAAGGCATTTTTTCCATTTTCTTACAGTACACATTTTCTTGTGGTACACCAATATTAACTTCCTTTTAGCATTTGAACAGTTTCTCAATAATAGCTCCAGGGGTCTCATTATCTTTTGGCCTGTACTGAAGCATGCTGCAAGTATGTTTGAAATGAGTAACATGCTTTTTCAATCATGTCAGAATGTCTTCAAGTGAAGTTTTTAAGAAAGGACATTTCCCTTTGCTCTGTGCCTTCAGGTACAACACAATCTTATGTTTTTAAAGGATGAATTCTGTTCATCAGTGAAAAAGAACATATCATTCCCTCTGTCCAACATGCATTTTTCAGAACTAATACTTTACTGCTGTTATTAGACAATTGCTATAATAGACAACATATCCAGTTGTCTATTATAATAAACTTACATTAACTGGAGACATGACATTTCTTACATAGCTAAGAGTAACTTTTTTAAATGACTAATCCATGTCAACAGCTTCTAATTTTCTTCATCATAGCTGCCAATTCTGTCAGCAGTGGAGAATATAAGAGTATAAATATTACCCCCCCTCCCAAAAAAAAAAAAAAAAAGATGGTAAAGTAGCCTTCTAGTTTACTGACTTTGACTTCTAATTAAAAAAATTTCATACCACTAAGGATTCCTGCAGAAAGCATGTTCACATACACCACCCTACAAACACCAGTCTGGCTAGTTTAAGATGTCAGAAGAAAATAGGTCTGTCTGAGCTCTGTGCCCAAGATTTCTTTATGAGTATGGCTGATCAACCAATTCTTTAGCATAGTAGAAAAAAGATGAGGCCACTTTTACACCACTACCTTTTAATTTAAAACTTCTGTCCAGAATGTAAAAAATCCAAGATCACTATCATTGTAAACTTGAAGCAGTTCAGACTTTTATGTTCACAGACCAGAGTGCCACAGCCACAATTCTTGTTAAGCACTTAACAATCCATCTCAAATGTCTTGTCTTCCTCCTATCCCTCTTCTCACCCTAAACTAATTGTATTTCATTCCTCCTCATCCCCAAACTTCCTCTACAATCAAGAAGCCACCCCACTAACTCTTTTGTAATTCTATTCTTTCTAAACTATGCCCTACCCCATTCCAAATCCCTTCCTACACAAGAATCCCATATTAATGTGCCATCAGACTGAATACCTCTTGGATGCAGCTCCTTGATGCCTCCAATTCTGCTTGGTCAGGTACTGCTATTATCACTACCATTACTACTCTTGATGCTGCTGTGTCTCTCTGCTTTCCTCCTCCACGATGCCTCTCCCCACAACATAGGCTCTTTCACCAGCAAGTAGTAGCAGTTGTGGCTCTCCTGGTATAAAAACAGCCTCAGCTGCTGGTCTGACAGGGATTTAACACCTGTTCTGCAGGTCTGCAGTTACTAAAATCCACCTAGAGAAAACCCTAAGGGCAGAAGCAAAAAATATGTTTGTGAGAAAACAGGATGTATGGAATCCATATTATTAACAAGTCATTACAAAACCACATAGCAAGCAGTATGTGTGGTCTGATTCTGTTCAGCACTTGTTTTGGTTAAAGAGGCTTCGCCTTCATCTTCCTGCTTCTTGTCTCAGCGTGGCTGCCCAAATGTAGTCTTTCTGTACAAGCCTGGCAGGTACATCCTATTCAGAAGTGATGATTTTTTCCTTACCTTTTCTCTTTATAATTTCTTGCCATCCTATCTTAGTGATTCCTCTTATAGATACTGTCCCCTCAGTAGTTGCATTTACGCCCAGTTAGCAGGTTGGACATGTATGAGATTACAAAGGAAGAGATTAGATTTATTTAGTATCACTATTGAAGTTACATTTAAGTCTTGCAGGCTTCCACCTTTGAATTAAACAGGTTTTGTCAGGTTACATACACTGCACATAAACCAGAGTCACTTCAAAACTACAAGCTTATTTCAGAACCTAACCCCCTCCAAAACAATTTAACAATTCATTTCCATTTGACTCTCAAAACAGATTCTGTAATCAAAATTATATACACTTTTAACATTATTTTTTAAACAACCAGATCTTAAGTGGTAAAGGAAAAACCACTGTTGCACAGCTGGAAAATGTTCTAGTTCAGAAACACCCTGCTCTCTTTTTTGTTCAAAATGCTTTCACAATTCAAGTAAAGGTTATAAACTTTTTAACCCGCTGCAAGCAGGAAATGTTCTACTCCATTCCAATATTTAATGCTGAAGTGTATTTTGTTACAAAATAATTTGCCACTACAGTTGATAGTATCTTACACACAAGAGTAGACAGTATTAGCATCTTTTTTTCTTATATAAATACATTGTATTAACTTAATGAGGAAAAGATAACACTACATACGTTATTACTTCTCATAACTGCTAATTTCCTGCCATGAAGAATTTGCTTTGAGCTCTGAAAGAATATGAACTCCAACTATATATGACCTCAATGTTTACAATGAAACTATATATAAATGACAGACTGTGGGGCAGAAGGGGCATTTTACCTTGCAGCACGGAACTGTTTCAGTTTCTGCCTCTAGTTTTCAAACAAGATGGCTGCGCACTTATCGGTAAATGGGTACAAAGTCCAGTCACGTGAACTGAAACAGAAAGGTGGAGGGGAAGAAAGAAGGACAACGCTGAAAAAGACAACTTTTTGTTATGTAACACTGACAATATTTCTTGGTAAGACACTACTTCACTAGTAGGACACAATCTTAACATGTTTTCATAATGCATATATACACATGCCTAACCAAGACACTGGTTTTATTTTTTTGCTGAACATCTCATGTTAGGCTTTTCAAATGCTAGTGACTTTCAATCATATTTTTGGAAAACAAGGGCAATACCAGAATCTCAGGTACATTTTTGCCTTCTGTACACATGGTAAGGGTTCCTGCAGAATATGTACATAGCAACTTCTGAGAAAGTGCATTAAAACACCTTTTTAAGCATAATTTCAGACCAGTGTTTTTCAAACTTTTCCACTGGATGCACTGAGGTATTTAGAGATTCTCTCTATATAAATACTGTACACCATAGCCCATCCTGGTTTGCTAGCTACACATTCTCTTAGAAACTGTGTGTGCTCCCAGAAAATGACCACTCCCAGGAAGTCCAAGGACCCTAATAGGAAAAACCATTTGTTAAATGTTGAAAAGTGCTAGCTAGTTTATGTGTTATCCCCCTCCCTCCACCCCAATTTATGTATTTTTCACAGAGAAACTTGATCAGGAAGAGACAAGATGCATGTCCAAATATGTGTGACAATCAATGCCAATGAAACATAACAGAATCCAAGCCTTACATTCTAAATATAAAATTTTACTTTTCTTCCAGGCAAAATAGTAAAGCTAACAATGACTGGGAGAAATCAAACTGAACCAATGGTTTTGAACAGCTGTCTAAACACAAAGTTTAAATTACATTTTTCTGTGGTTCAAGAAATCAGTACAGCTTGTTCAGAGCTTTTCTCCTGCATTTTTCCTCCCTCTACTTTAAAATAACATTCTACTGTAACAACTTTGAAACAATTTTAAATTGCCAACCTTTTCTCTGTCTCAAAAAAAATAGGAAATGCTAGCCCTACCTTAAACCTTTGAAAACCTCTGTACCTATTGTCTTGCAGTTTTTGAAAGCATTAACAAGTGAAAATAAAGACAATTTTAAAAAATCTTGTCAGCCTCCCTAAAATACATAACCAGCTAGTTTTTAATATCTCTGATTAATCATATTTTTAGATAAATCATATTTTAGAAAGTAATGAGAAAAAATGCTTCATACAGATGAAAGAAACAGTACGAGATGCAACAGATGAGATGCAACATCCATTGGCAAAACACAAAAATATTTGTACTTCACCAAGTCTTACGTACATACACTGCAACTCTTCAGAGATGTATAACTATTTACTTACAATAAATTTTATTAAAACAAATCATTATTAAGCAACATTAAAAAACTTGTAATCATGTAAATTAGAAGAAAGTAGTGATAGAACAAGGATATGTGTGCTAAAATATAGGTGGATTGAATGAAAAGATTTGTCTGTTCTAATTAACGTGACAATTGAAGGCATTTCATATGGAAAACCAAAATGCAGCACAAAAAGATATATTCATTCTAACTAAAACAGTATGCCAAAAATTATGAAGAGTTAATGAGTGAAAAACCAAACATTCTCCCTCTCTCCTAGCCAAATCTGAGCACTGAATGAAGACTGAACTGAGGGTTTTTCTTTGTTTGGGTTTCTTCTCCATGTTTGATTAGAAATCACTAAAGGGTGCTAAAGTGACAATTACTCAATGATTTCAAAGAATAAGTAGGACAGAAAACTGAAATGCTAAGAGGGAGGCTGCATTTAGGCTATGGTAACTAGGGTACTACGTTATCCAGTAATGTATTCTCCAATGGTAAGGAACAGAGATATGTTGGACTGTATTATCTGCTTTGACTAACAGGTGTTTCTGTGGTTTGGTTGGGTTTTTTCCACATGGATAGGAACACAGTGTCCAACTTTGTTTTTTCTTTATTAATTTGTTAGAAACGTTTTTAAGATACTTTGGTCTTCTGGGCACCAAGTGGGAGACAGTATCTACTCATTTATATATGAACATTCCTATGTATAACAAGAGTTCAACTCATCAAATTGGTAAAGGAAAGTATTTTTTAAGTAGTGTTTGAGAAGAAAAGAAGATAGAAGGATGCATAATTGGATTTATTGGAATCTAGTGGAATGGCAGAGCTGCAGTGAGGCAGACCTTTTGTCTCGGTTCATCAAAACATCTCTGCCAAAGCTTTAAAAGTTTAGGATTGAACTTCATCACACCACTTATTCATATATTATTCATATACCAGGTACAGTACAAACATCTTTGTAAAAAAAACCCCACCCATAATACACTGCTCTCAAACCGGGTGAATGTTGGTGTACATCTAAATTCTTATGCTTCCACACAAATCTGCTAACAAAAACCTGTATTTAACAGGGATTCAAATGAAATACGTCAATTACAGAGGTAAAATGAAACAACTTCTATCATAGTAAAACCCAAGGAAATGAGCTAACTTCAGAAGATATTTTGGAAGTCACACATATCCAGAATTAAACAATACAGCCCTGTTGCTCCTAGGGACTTTTTACAAATTGATTATTGGATGATAGAGGATATTTATTCTGCAACGAATCTTCAGGGAAAAAAGGTGTTTAAACTTCATTCATTCTTTGGCTTAGTCCAAAAACACCAGTGACAAACTGCATTCTAAAATTTCTATAGCGATGTAGTTGTCCTGAAGGATATAGGAGAATCATATATGAACTTGTGAAATCTGTGGATTGCAAAGGACTCTGTGCAGTTCTGAGGAAGTCACAATGGCTTTAATGTATGAAATTCAGTAACATGGTCTAATGATTTATTTTTTTTCCCCCACAGTTGTGCGTAACTTTAGTTAAGAGTTACATACAGGAGTTTAGCTGGAAGAACATATCAGCTATGCCATGTAAGAATAAAGATCCAGGTTTTGTAGTTGCTATAGCCATAGTTTCTGACTATCAAATAATATTTGTCTAAGCTACCTCAAGTCACAAACAGAACAAGATCTCTAAAGAAAGATGGGCTTGGACAGGAAAAATGTATTTAATTGAACCTACTAGATAATGTATTTTATTGTATTTCCTGATGGGATGAAGTCAGAAAAAGCAGATAAATATGCAGGTCCTTCAAGAAGCAAAAATCACCCAGCTAAATATAACAAAAAATGGCACATGGGCAATGTGTTTCCACCAACTTAAAAAAGCTTTAGTGCAGACACCACCCCAGAAGAGGCTGGTAGAGATTCGGTGACAAGAGTGACATCTACCGAGTGAAGATCCATGCTTTCTGAAGCAGGGACTCTTTCCCCCAAGCTCTGCAACTCAAGAATACAGCCTAACCTACTTCATTTCATGAGCACAACACAGGGTGGCTACTCTCTGGATGGCACATCCTACTTAATTATGATATTAGAAGTCTTGTTAATAGCTTGTGGAAAATTGTATTAGTTCAATTTTTCCAGATGAGGGCGTAACTGTTGGCCTAAAAAGGAAAAGTCAGCGAAAACCAGATTATGGAGCCAGGTTGCCAAATGCGGTGATTACTATAATGCTCATTCCCTATACTGTTTGTAGCAGCCACTGGTCTAAATGACATGCGCAACATTTTTGAAACAGTGCTAAAACAATTCATTCTCTAACACAGCAGATAACTGCCTCATCAGGCTTGCAAGATAGTAATTTTTCATACTTAAAAATGCAGAAAAATCTTTCAAACTGTACGAAGAGGTAGTAAACTCTTTGTGGGCTAGATGTGTTGCCACTGATATCTTTCAGTGAATTATTATACTATTCTCAATTAATGAGGAGGCAGCTAGAAGTGATCCATAAAGAAAATGATAAATTAGACAAGTAAAACCAAAAGTTTTCAGCTTTTGACTTGGCACAAAATGGGGAACAACCTGACTCACCAGCAGTAGTAAAAAAATATTCCTAAGAACTACAAATCATTCATTAGTGAACAAAATAAAACTATGGGAAAAATGGTAATTCAGTTATGTTAATTCAAAGGTATGTTGTATCTGGAACTAAGGCGGCAGTCTATCAGTAAAAAGCGGCCTTTTTATAAAACCCACAGCTACAAAAATGTACCCAAGTGCTGGACTTCTCTAAGGATACAGAAGAACTAGAATCCTGAAGAGCAATCACAATGCTAAAAGCTTCAGAAAGCAAGATTTGTGAGGAAAGGTTAAAGGAATGAAATTTGTCAAATCCAGAGGGGAAAAAAAAAAAAAAAAAAAAAAGAGGAAGAACGCAGGATATCCTAGTAGAGCAAAAGATTCACTGAAAGATTTAGAAAATTTTAGGCATAATGTCTGGACAGACATTTTAAGCATATACAATTGTGCCTTCAAGAATTCATCTAGATCTTGATTAGTTCTTGTAGCCTTACCTATATGCAAGCACATGAAATGGAAATCTAGGAAGCTTTCAATCCTGCAGTGTCAGTGTGAGCAATCTTTTACCTTACAGCACCCAAGGTGAAACGTTTGAGATGCACCTAGTAGGTGGAGCTAGCCAGCTTAGGAAAAATAAAAAAAAAATTAGGGTCTCACTGGCTCAACAGCACTAGGATTACAGTGCTTCCTTCTAGGTATCCCTAATATCTAACTGTATCAGTGTTTACAAGTGGTGTTTCCTGTTTTACAAATGTTTTATGAAAACCAGTATCTGTTATTGATCTTCTGCTAAAATTTTAGTTCAAAGTATAAAATAAGAAACAAGGCTACATCACTTTCTCATACATTTTGTTACAACACACTGAACCTAATTCCCCAAGGTATGTAAACATATGCCTAATTTAAAGTAGGTGGACAGCTTAATGAGGGGACTATTTCTTCACCCAAAAATTAGTCAGTGCCCTACATGCTAGTGCTCACAGAGCATATTTGACATTGGCTGTCCACAACAGCCATGTTCTGGAGTACCCTATTAGTGCACGTTTGCATGTCTGCACATGTAGGGAGGAAGACAGGGCAGTAGCTTCAGGAGGGAAGAGAATTATTCCAAAAATGGAATTATGACTTGGTTGAAAGGTACACTAGCTCCTGCATCCAAAGAAAAGTCCCTAGTCAAGAACAGCCTCTATACCTGATAGAACTCAGCTGCAATAGGGATTCAAGAAGCAGCTGGCTAACTGCTTGGCAGTGCCCCCTCTCCTCTCCCTTCCCATCATTTCTGTGTTTCTGTGTCCCGATCAGAGTTGCTACGTTGGATGTTCCAGCATGGTGTTATGGCTTCTCTGGCTTGATAGATCTAGACACTCAGACTGCTAGAATCACTGCAAAAGAAGAAAGGTTGTGGTACTGTACAATAGTTGGCCTCCAACAGTCTCCCTGCACTACCTAGGCTGTTAGCATGTTTACCCTGATCATGTAGACATTCTGGGCTGAGTGTCAGCCAGCTCATTTACCTCTGCTTGACTCTTCTGGGTAGATACAAAATTGAAAGGGCATGCACCCATAAAGTAGGTAGAACGTCTGAGCTCTGGAGGCTCAACTCTCCAGCTTGTTGCTTGCCGAGTGGGGAATACGCATACAAAATCTGAATCTGGAGCATTACGGATCAGTGGCTTAGAGACCTTGTGACCCATAAAAATCACAATTCCAAGCAACTCTCTTTTCATCTGTAGATGTAATTACTGCAGCCTTTGAAGAGGTTGATCTTAAGAGCACAAGACTGAAAGGGACCACTGGAGGGGTGACTGCATTCAGTTCCACTGCTACCGCCTGAAACCAAGTGATTGATGTCTTGCTCACAAAGGTTGACAGAACGTGTATTCCACATGGCACTACAAATAGGAATTTCTTCCTAAAATCTGTAACAATCAAACCGTAGTAAAATGAACAAATATAGCCATAAAATTCATACGCAGACAAGAAAGAAAACCAAGAGCTTAACTGGTATTTTAGGCTCCTGCAACAATGGAAAGTTAGATAAATGAAAGTTGCAAATGATATTACAGAGGAAGCCCATATCACACAGGAAAAGCAAAACAAGATGCAGTGCTTCAGATCTTATGTGGAGATGCAACCCCTCCTGCCCTAATCTTTCTGATAGTTTAAGGTTAAGAGGGACCCACCCATTAAGCACTTCAGGATTTCAACTACAATGACACTGCTAATCACTTTGCCTGTGTGCAACCAATATTTTACTGGAAGACCAAAAATTATGTCAAAAAGCTAATTCACAAGCCATAGAGGAGAGAAAATGATTCTCACTGCCTATAATGGAAACAAAAAAAGGCCCTGAAGCATGGCATTAAGGCTTCAACTCCCAGCTTCAGAAACTGTTCATTCTGTTATACAATCCCATCAATAAATACAGCAATTGACATGTAAAAATACCTTAGATCCCTTGTTCCCTCTTGTGTGCTTAGTTGGCTTCTCTAGAATTTCACCCCTCATTGCTGCTTAAGAACCTTTATATAGCACCTCATCTAAATTTATAGATGACCAACGTATATCTTCTTCACTTTATTCTTCTCAAGCATAACACATCATCTTTCTTGCCTTTGTAACTAACCCACTTGTAATTGGTGGCCAATATCAAAATCCAGAAAATGGATAGCTCTCCTCTCCCTACTTGCTTGGCTGTGAGAAGACCTATGACTGATTAAAGAGGATATACTCCCTTTTGACATATGTAATTAATAAAACATGACTTAGATCAGCAGGTGTATGGTATTATTTTAATTACCTTAAGACATATATTCATTTTCCCTTTTGCAACCATAAAACCATGAACTGAAACAATAAAATTCACTTAATTCATATTCTTAGGGTGAAAACCTCTTGTTTGGTGACATCCAGCACTGGGAGGGGTTTCATTTTCTGAGAGTTTATAGGCTCAACTGTAGCAACTGTTGGGAATCTCAGCTGATACCTGAATTAAATTACATTTAACTCTAAGTCATTTCAAGTAATTTGTTACTAATAGTGGGCTTAACAGCTGTTCATGTAAATCATTGTGAAAGCTTTTAAATTACTGGATTTATTCAAGTCTTTAGATTCTTTTTTAATATTCAAACCAAAACGGATTATAATCTGTTTATCCTCTTTGCCAAGGCGCCTGCAGAACAAGAAAAATAAAGTCAGTCATTTCTGTGTGAAACACATTGTGCATGATGCTCCTATCAATAGTATAAAAACATTTAAGTGAATCCATGTTTCAAGCACAATATGAAGTAGTGAAATAGGAAACTGCAATTATTGAATCAAGTGTATTACCTAAGAAAACACTTAAACCTATTCTGAAGCTCTTACTCTGCAAGAAAAGAACTTAGTCACCTAAGTTTCAGTGATGTGAAAGCTTTTTAGCTTCAAGGTTAAGAAAACCCAAACAAACATACAAAGGCTAAAAAAAGGTTACGAGGACTGTGTACATAAAACATTGTGTGGCATACATAATAACCCCATGGATACACACCTGAGTATTTTCACCTTATTTCACATTCAAGAACAATACAACCAAAGTCATTTTAACATATTATTACAAAGCTAGAGAAAATAGACTTGTTTGGGTTAAGAAGGGCTACATATAGGCAGCTAATTTACAGTCATTCAAACACCTGGACATGCATGTGTATGAACCATGTAACACCATAAAACTTAAAACTTGGCCAAGATTTATTCATCTGCTTTGGTATACGCCCAGATAGCAAGTTAAATTTTTTTAAAAACGTACATGAAGTTAACTTTGTTCTTCAGACTTTGCAGGATTCAAGATTACTTGCATGATTACATCTCAGTAACCCAAGTTCACCCTTCTCAGTAAGTGTACATCAGGTTCGTAGGCATATAATTAACTATCTGTTTTCACAGTTACCGTACCTCTACCACAGTATGCTTCCCACAGCTCAAAAGTTATTAAAGCCCTCATCATGTGAAACAGGCTTAAAATAAGTATTTTTTTAAAAAAAGTAGCAAACAAAAAACCCCAATTGCACAATTCTCAATCTCAACTTCTTTTCACTCCTTAAAAAAAACCCCAAACTCCTTAAAAAAACCCCACCAAACTCCTTAAAAAAAAAAATTCTACTGCTGGAACAGTTAAATATTTGAGACAAATATTTAAGACAGCTCGAATAAAATGTAGATCAGCATTTTCCCTTACTTGTGCATCTAGAAAACTATGCTCCACCATGAATTAAAAGTTCTGCTTGGACTTTCATCCAATTTCATTCTGTTAGCAAGAAAACTTAGTCACACGGAATAAACCTAAACAGTTTGTCTATACTGGGAAGATTTTCCTGTGTTTGAATGTAGCTTTGAAGAATCAAGTAAACTAACATTGCACTGATTATCACTGATGAGCCAGAGTAAAGCAAAGCAAATTGAGGTCACCAACCTGTCAGGTAACCTGACAGTCTTGAAATGCGCACAGTAAGATTTGTAAGGCAGACCACTTAACCCTAAAAAGGTTCATCTTGTGTACTGCACTTTAATTCTGTGGGCTTTTTTCATAAAGGTTGTCTTTAAGATGTATTTCCACTTGAAAAAAGTTTTGCATAAGTCTTGTGTTTTCTGAGGTGAACTGGTGGTTTACAAACTAAAAATAGTACGTATCTCCCCTTCTGAGAAGGGTGAAGGAGGTGGAGTTGCGACCAAAATACTTATGCTTTTCTCTAATTATAGCAATGAATCAAGATACCTGACTGATGTAGCTTTTTCTTGTTAACAAGTACAGGTGTTAGTATGCCAGCAAATACAATTGAAGATGGATTTTTTAGAATATTTGGTAGTTGGAAAGTGGATGAAGCCACCTGAGGTACAACTGCCATAATACCTCATTACTCACCCTCTAGAAATTTCTGCCACAACAGTGTACACTCTTACAGCAGAAACACATTATTGCTTACAACAGCAGAAAACTACCACTATAACTATAGAAATTACAGATTTTTTATTCCTTTTAACAAATTATCAGTTTTTTGGACATATTGTATTTAGGATTTTACCTTTCTATTGATTCTATCTATGCTCCCAGCTAAATGAACTACTAAGGAAACTAACACATTTGCTGTCTGAAACAAAGTTGGAACATACACAGTGTTTACTGCAGAAACAAAACTGCCGTGGACATTCTTAACACTCATATTGTAAGGCTGCAAAGGAAAATTTGATCTGGAAGCACAGGACCCAGTTTCTTAAATCTATGCAAGAACTAACAGATGCATGTCATGACTACCCATGACATTTCCAGAAGACATTTAAGGCGCTGTGCAGTATTTTTCCTGGCCTACATAGGCAGGGCCTAAGTAGCATTATCAAATGAGAGAAGTTAAAAAAACAGAACACCAACCCAAAACTCAAAAAACTTTGTTTAAAAGTCAAGTTTTATTATTAAAAAGATACAAGTAATGCCAATGATGTTTTATTTGTCTTCTTATTTCCAAGACAGGAGAAGGTACAAGGGCTTTGCATCTATGATATTTCTCACAAATGTAGGGTAAGGGTTCTTTTAAGGGATAGGTATGATGTTAAGGGGGCTAAATGAAAATTCAAATATGATTGTATGACACTTACCGTTAGGGCTCTAAAAAACATCACTAACTTGCCAAAATGGTGAAGTATTGCCAATTCAAATGAAGGCACTGTCAGGAAAAAAAAAAGAATTGCTGAGAGGCCTACTTACAGACAAAAGAGACAGGACTTCCATTATGCGAAGCTGCAACTAACCATTGCCTTCACACAGAACTGTAAAGCAGTACAAATCTTCAAGCCAGTATGTCACCTTGGGACCCTGATACAGCTCTTCACATGTCTGCTTCTGCAACGGGTATTTCAACGATCTTGATGCCCAACAGTGAGTTACCTGCATGAAAAAATAAAAAAAAAGGAAGAGTGATAGGGAAAGTTACCTCTTTCCCTCACTACTGCCCAGCCAAAAGCGGATAATGTGTCCGTGCAGGGAAATTTTCTTTCGTCTCAACAGCATGGGTTTGCTCCTTGAACTTCAGAACTTCTTAAATGCTTCTGAGGAAAACCACGGAGAATTAAGTATTCTCGCACTCAGCAACCCTTAAGAGATGGGTTTACACAACATTACTTTACCCTTTCCTAACAGTTTTACACAGATTTGTGCCTTTTTGTTTATGGCTCCAATTATGATCCAGCGGCAATATTATCCTCGTAAATCTCTACACAGACACGCCAAAGTTTTGCGAGGGAAACGCCGTCTAAACTGCCGAAACCGCGAGCGGCTCCTGCGAGCAGCACGAACCAGGATTTACAAAGAAAAGTCCTCCCCCAGAAGAGGCCCGACGAAGAGAAATGGGCTTTATCTGAAGAAAAGAACAAGGAAACAGACACACCGAAGAGGCCCCTCCGCCCCGCTGGCTGCCGGCACCACCACCCGCCCGCCACCGCCACACGGCCCGGGCCCGGCCCTGCCCCGCGGCGGCACCGCTCCCCTCGGCTCCTGCCGCCGCGGCCGAGCGCGCTTGCGCCACCGCTGCCACGCCGACTCCCGGCCGCTGCTGCCTCGCCATGGCTGCTGCTTCCTCCTCCTCCTCCGCCGCGCTGCGGCCGGCCACTCACCTGATCTTTGACATGGACGGCCTCCTGCTGGGTGTGTAGCCTTCGCCCCCCTCCCCAGCCGCGGCCTGGACCCCTCCCCGCGCTGGCCGGTCCCGCTGCGCCGCGAAGCCCGGCCCGCCCAGCTGGCTGGCGAGGGGCCGTGGCTGGCAGCGGGCAGCCCCCTCCTCCCCTCCGTGATGCGCCGCCCCTCCGTCGAGGCGCCTCCCGGGGCCGGGGGAAGCGAGCGGGGCCGGGCCGGGCAGGGCTGGGCTGGGCTGCCCCCTGCGGCCGTTCCGTTCCGTCCCATCCCGGCCTCCTCGCTGCGGGCAGGCAGCCAGGGCGCCCCGGGCGGCGTTGTTTAAAGCCGGCTGAAGGGATTAAAGCCACAGGAAACGATTCATTTCCTTTTCCCAGTCCCGCCATCGTCCTGCTTTTCGTGGGCAAATTTCGCTCGAATTAAAAGATCCGGGGCTGAGACTGAAAACGGCGTTTCCCTTGAGTGGTGGAGGGCTGAATGAGATTAGGGTGGCTGTAGGGAGAGAGGCGAGTGGTGGGTTGGCGTTAAAAGCTGGGGAAAGCGGCTATGGAGAGCGGGGTCTCCAGTTTGCAGAGCTGGAGGAGCCCAGGGGACTGCGGGAGGCGGCTGGGCACAGCGAGCCCCTTGCCCAGGGGTTTGCAGTGCAGTGCAGTGCAGTGCAGGGGGTGGGAGAGCATTTTTTTAAGCCTTTAGAGTTGCAGTCTCCAGCTGCGAAGTCTGGAACCGACTGTGATAGTCATCTGCCGGTTCGTCTGTCAGTAGACTTCCAGCTTTGCAGGGTGTTCTGCAGTCCATCGCCTCTCGTGCTACAGCTATATTGTCTTTTGAGATTTGAATACTCGGTATGACTAGAACAGTATTTAAGTCTGCTCTTAACTATTTGCTGAATCGGGGCCTTCCGCTGCATGTCTCCCAGAGAATAATGGAGTATTTTTGTATGTGACTTCATTTTTGAAATAGACCATGTGGATTATCGCCCAGGAAGCAGTTTTGGATGTGCGTGAATTCTCAAAAAGTGTGAACTTGAGGTGTGTAAAATTCCTTCTGCAAAACCCAAATTGTTGCAGTTCCTGAAAAGATTGCTGTGAAGTCTAATGAATTACTCTGTTTCCAAGAAATGTGCGCTTTTCCCTTCTTCACGCCTGTAGCAGGTGAAGGCAATTCATTTACAATGTTTTTAAACAGAAAAGGCTTTACTCACACAATCACAAATAGTTTCAAGCAATTTAGAGCCTTTGTTTTCAGTTTGTTTCAACTGCAATCTCAATACACTCTACAAAAGTGACTTATTTCTGTTTCATTTTCAGTTTCACCACTGGAGTCTCAAATAGCCTGGGGTTATGGTTTTGGGTTTTTTTAAATCTAGAACCAATTATTTTAATTTCATTCTTATTTTTAGGAAAGCTTTTTTAGTTACTACTGCTTTTTAGCAGAATTTGCAAATTTGCTTCATACAGAATACTCACCTGAGCAGGACAGTCTAGGTAAGCAATATGAGTATTTAGGCATTGATGCAGATATGTAAGATTTCTGTATCAGTTTAAATTGAATTTCTTATGCACAAGTACTTACAGGATAGGTACTGTAGTTTTGGACAATATTCTAGGAACTAAAGACATTTTTCTCAGATGCTGTCCTGTCTATATTCAGAAATTGCCTTTCTGTAACATTCCAAACAGGCAAAACCAATACAAATCAAAGTTCTGAGTCATATTTAGTTCTCGAAACTCCTGGGGTTCATCCAGTGAAGAAGCATTAAAAATAGTCTAGCTTATGAACTGTACCTCATACTGCAAAAGTAATTATAAAGGATCCATAATTCTTGGACCTAAATTTGCCAAGATTGAGACACTTGAGGTATAAACCTACTCCTTGCTGTTATTAAATTTATCTGTTGTAAAGTATAGCTCCAGAGAAATACTTTGTCACTTTCTGGATTCAAATAAAATAGCAGACATAAATTATGTCATTTTGTGTGCTTATGTATAAAATATACTTATATGAAGAGTTTATGCCTGCTGGTATAATTTATTTTTATCACTATATTTGACGCATCCTTTGCACTGATAAATACTTGTGTTGTGTTTCCATTCCTTTAGTTACTGTTATGGTACAACATGGATGTGATTTTTTTCTATTTAAAAAAGTTGCATAGAAAGAATGTGTTGTACTTCAGTAGTGTTTTCAGCTGTGATGAAAGCTGTAATTATGTACAAAATTAAGCTGAAAATACTCTTAAGTATCTTTCAGTACACAGGCATAAAAAGGACACCCCCTTGAGGATTTTCACAATGTACTCTTCCTTTCAGAGGACTTGTAGTATGTTTCAGCTTCTAAACACTTTGAGTGTCATCACAACTTTAACATAATTTTTGGTGAACCTGTTTTGTTTCATGATGAGTTGTGACCCTTAAGAGGCAGAAAGGCAGTCAGAAGACTGCTTGGACTTCCCCAAGATTCCTAAATGTTTCAAGAAATTTGGAATAATACTGGAGAAGGAATGAAATAAGGGGCACACAAGCTAGGCGCTTTCTGCCCAACCTGTCTGCTGTAAATCTTCTGAATGAAACAAATGGTTATATTGATGTAAACCTACATGAGAAATAAGATCTCCTTTAATTTTCTTATGAAATCTTTAATGTGTCACATAGTGTTAATTGATAATAAAATTAATTACATATTTCTAGAAGCTATAGAAATCTGCATAAAATTACTTCCTTTGACAGAGCACAAACAAAATTTTTGGTATTGGATAGCTAAAACTACACTTTTGTAACTTTTTAAAGTGCCTCCCTAGCTAGTTGCATTTTTTAGAATCTGAAGCTTTAGGTTTTGCAGTTATTTTCACAACAAAGTAGTGTGTGAAAATGTATGTATCTGTGGAAGTTTTCACCTAAACCTTGCCAATTTTATAGAATGGAACTTCATAACTGAGTGTAAAATCCTTAAATGAGGTCTGAGGCACTTAGAAGTTCTTGACTTTGGAAACAATCCAAGTGTTATGCTATATAACCTGCACCCATATACTTCAGTGGCTAAGGCTATGTGAGTGTGCTCAGTCTGATCTTCTGTGACTTTCTCTCCCCCATCTCTTTAACATAATTGAGACTGATTAAGTTGTCCTTGAGTCCCACCTTGATATATCAGTTTACCTTCAATGGGGAAGTTCTTGTCCCTGAACTGCCAGTGGAAGTACTTCATGCCTTTCATTTGGAGTCCTTCTGTATCATTATTTGAAGTGTTATCTAACACCCCTTTTTCAGCACTTACAATCAATGCAATTTACCCTTCTTCTGGGGTTTTCTCCTTTTGTATTACCTTCTCTTTCCCTTTGAGCTGCTGGATGAAATCTTAGGTTTTTGTCTGTTGTTCCAGTTGCCAGGAAATTAGCACACTGGAAGGTAATGCTTTCATTTAGTAAGCAAAGTATGTGAACAGCATGTCTAGACAGCTTGTTGTTCAATAAATTAATTGAAGCCCTTTTTTGTAGGAAATTCCAGCTGTAATAGAAAAAATAGCCTTTGTGCTAGTGTACTACAGTTACATCATGCTTTACTATACATATGCAGTAGGGTTTAGTTAACATAATTTGTAAGTTGTGCTCACTTCACTGTGTGGTATAAACCAGAGGAAAAGGAATAACTAAGTTTTAATTTTTGGTATACTGCTGTACTTTTTTCTTAGAAAAACAAAACAACACTTTTGTAATGTTAAATTTCTACTTGCTTTCCTACAGCAAATCCTAACATATAATAAATGCTCAGAACTTGTACAGTAGATTGCTTTTTCTTAAAGTGCTTTAAGTCTCTTCCTACAGAAGGCTACTGCTCTAACCGCTAGTATGTGGTATAATTAAAACTATTAAACCTACTTATGCACTTACCTGACACACACAGTACAGGATTAGCTGTCTAAAACAAAAAATAAACAGAACAGCAGCTAGAGATCTTTGATACTTAAATAAATACTTTTTTTGTAGTTGTACTGTTTAATATCTGATCCTGGCATTTTAGCATATTGTAGAAACATGCAAAACCAACGCTGAAGATACAGAAGGAAAAATCTGTAGAATTTGTACAAAATACACAACTAGAGTAATACCCCCTGGGATCTATCTTCTCAATTTACTGCATAGGTTTTATTTTGAGCTATGACAAGTGGTTTTGTTATGCAATTATAGCCAACAGCTACCCCACCACCAGAACACAGATGAGATTCAATGTTGCCTTTGTTGATCTGTGCCTAATCTTGTAGAGGGCTGAAAATATTTTAAATTAGAAATTGTATTTTCTGCAAGCTGCATGTATAATATTAACCTTTCCTAAGTGAGAAATTAATTTTGGAAAACTGATGGTAAGGTAAGATATTTCTTAGCATTGTTCTTAAAGCTGAACTAAAGCAAAATTAACATGCAGGGAACATGACACTTCAATATAGAAAGTTTAGTCATGTATTTAGTTTTGTTTAAATTTTTGGTAGGAATAGTGACCGAATTGTAAATTGTTATCCTTGCCAGTGTCCCTTAGTGTTGTGAAACAGCATCTTGACATAAGTCAGTGTATTCAAGTAGATCTAAAGCTATTCAGTTTTGCAGGATACCTTTGCCATCACTCAAAGACATGTTGGGCTGTACAGGCACAGGTATGCCAGCTTGTTACCACCATTCGCAGAGGGGCGAGAAATAGTTTAGGGAACTGGGATCAGCAGTTGCTTTTGCAGCTGCTGTCTCCTTTGGGTGCAGAAGACTGCTGGCATTTTGTGTGCCACTAATAAGCAACTCCTGGATGGCTAGTCATACTGGTAATCTCTGTTCTATAATATAGAATAAATTAATTTGCAGTTGAATTCATTTTTGTGTTGTGAAATTCACAAGAGTTTTGGCATGTTTTCTTTCTCCTCAGCCTTACCTACCCATTGTCACAAGGTCAGAAGTAAAAAATGTACTCTTACTTTCATTTCATTGTACAAGTTGCCTAGGAGATTGCTGTTACAAGAAAACTGGTAAGAGGTTCCATGCTGGAGTTTGCTTACATGCATGCTGTCTTTTATTTTACAGTGTGAATGGGAGGTTAAAACAGCTTCCTCTTTCTTCTGCATCAGAGCAAATAGCACCAATTCAACTAAACATCAGTCCTCTCTAGATTGCCCTCTATTATGGCTTAAGTGCAGGAATTAATCTTTTTAGGTTATAAACTGGCAATATTGCAAGCCTATTTTCTGCTTCTAGGTAGTGGAAACTTACTTTTTTGCCATTCCCCATTTCCATCTGATTATGGGGAACCAAGAAGGAAACAAAAGTACTGCCTTGCCCCTGTGTTCTGCACTTGTATTTTGTTGCAAAAACAAAGAAATTAAGGATATTATTAGATTAAAATACCTCATAGATGTTTCATGAGCAAATTTTGAAGTTAAGTAAAACAGTTCCTCATTTAGAATTAACTAACCATAAATAGAGTAAATAAGATCTGTCATATGCTTGAAAGCTAACATTTTAATTTAACAGCAAGGAAAATTTTGGCAAGGACATACAAACATACTAACCTAGAGTCTAATTTCTATTGTTCCCATGATTGATTTGCAAACTGTCCATCCACATGGTTGCCTATTGTTTGTGGTTAGAATAATCCAGAATCAGAGCTTAGTTCCGCATTTGTAGAACAGGGTTTTTTTTTAATTTCTGTAATGGTAACCACATTTCAAAATGCCATGGGCAGCATTAGCAATGATTTTTTTTTCTCCCTGGGGAATTAACAGAGATCCATGATTTGATTTGAATATTGCACATAAATGCAATGTATTTTTGGTGTTTATTTCTTAGTTGCACCACACCCAAAGCATTTGGTTTTAAAAGAAAAAATCCCACATGCTAAATAAATTAATCCCAAGGCATTTCAAATTTCTACTGTTAATAATGTGGCTTTCATTTTCTGACTGTTACACACATTCAATTGTATAGAGGGCCTTTAGCAAGTGGAGAGGTATGTTTTGAAGGTGCTGCGAGTCTAAAGGTTCTGTTTAGTGATTTTAAAGATGAACACAGCAGTTTGATTATTTATAAAAATTAGTCTCTTTCTGTGCCTAAATACAGATTTTCAAATCTGCTTGTAGATTTATATTTGTTGGCTATGTACACTGTTTTGTGTAAAAGTTCCAATTATTTTGTTTTGAATGTAAATAATAAGGTGTCATAAATGGAACAGAATTTCAGGCAAAGAAAAGGTGCATAGAATTTTCCCTTGTAATAACGCTATTTCCAGCTGCTGCGTTCCAGTTTTCTTTTTACTTAAGAAAAACAACATTAACAATCCTGGATTTATTGTTCTGCATACTGTCAGTAGTTACACTGTATGCCATCTCAGACCCAACTCTGCAGCTCTTGTTCTGAGTAGTTGTAATTCATTCATGTAGCCTTGGTGAGAGTTGGCTAATTGAACTCTTGAGAATTAAATTTTTTAAGGACACCTTAATTTGTCTGGGTAGGCCAGTTTGCCAGCAAAATTCTGCTCTGTGAGTTCTGGTATATTTTCTTCGAGAGACAATCTTATTCTTGAATACTGGCATTTCTACTTCTAAAGTTGAGGGAAGGGGTGCTGATTGTTGTTACTATTTTTAACTGATTTTTTTACTACTTTTTTTTGTGTGTCTTTTAATTGGCAAGAGACCTTAAGGATGATGATAACTTTCACAATATGATCATTGCTCTTTTACAGACCAGGCACTAGGTTAACTAACAACACAAAGGCAATTAACGTAAATATCTTCTCCCTTCAAACTTGGTATCTGTTGCTTTCATTATGGACAAGTGATTTTCTTTTGCATGATGTAGAGACTGCTAGTGATTGTTGCTGCTTCTGTTATATGTTTCTGTATCTCTCTGTATTAGTCCTCATTTCTTTCACAAGACTATGAGAAGTATTTAACCAAGACCATTTTTGTATCTTATAATGGTTCTGACAGAGATTCCTGACCTTGATTTACCCTTTTCCTCCCCCTTAATAATAAAATCAGTGTTCTGACCCAAAGTTTATTGAGGTACTGCCAACCTTTATCAAGATTTTTCTTGGCACTTAGACAGGAGAAAACCATGTTGTTTTATTTACCTCACATCTGGCTTCCTTTCCTTCAATAACCTGTGAGGACTACTTGTCTTGGTTTCTTGTGGCTCTTTTTTTGATGGCTGACAACTTTTTTCTTTTGGCAATATTTTGCTTCTTGAAGGCCTGCACACCTATTGACACCATCAGTGTTTGCTGTCTCTATGTATGCTTTCTGTTCTTGTGCAGCTTTTAATAATTTCTCTTACAATAAATACCATTTTCCATAGTAGTTTGGCAATAAATCTGATGCTGTAATTTGGAAAACCTTGCATCTAAGTGGACACTGCTCTTTCCCAAGTATAGTTTTGCTGTTGTTATATATAATAGCTGGTTTCTTTTCAAAATGTATTCTTACTTTTCCTCCTCCCACCCTTTTGAGGTATATGAAATATTTTTGTAAATGTTGTTGAATAAGTCCTACTTCTAGTAGGGTGAAACAAGTTTATTTGTAGTTCTTGAAAGCTTTCCTTTGGGCACCAGTTATATATCAGCACTCCATATATTACTTTTTTCCTTTGCTGTATGTTTTCACCTCTGCCGTGCCTGTGTGTGGTTCTTTTGGGCAAGTTTCATGTGCAGTTTGTCTCAGGATAGCACAAGACAACTGAGAGGAAAGCCCAGTTTATTATTTGTCAGCCTAGTCTTTCTATCTAACATCCACAGGAATTTACTCATGACCTTTGTCATTATATAAAATGTTTGGCATTACTGTATCTCATTCTCCCAGCTCATTAATACGTGTTCTCTGACCTGGTGTAATAGTTACAGCAGCCCCTGTGTAACCTTCGCTCTCCAAAGGGCAGAGACATGATAGTCCTTTGCAGCAGTCCTGTGCTTGTGGGCGCTGAACTGATTGGGTTTGCTGCCAAGCAGCTCAGCCCTCTTGTTCAGTCCTGGACATTGTGTGTCTGCTGTGCATAAATATTAGTTCACCCAGGTTCTCTTTCACAGTGTCACCACAGACTGCAAATTGCCTGTTCATGTTAGGGCATCTTTTTGAACATTATATCTTGAAGACTATGTTCTGCTTTAATCGGTCCATTTGGGTGTAATGTAAACTGCCACAGAGTATGTATTCAAACTAATAGACTCTTATTTGATTACTCACCAGCTGTGAGAGGAAGTGTCTTTGTTGGACTGGGATGTTTTATGAGTGTGATGCTGGTACTGTTCATTTGGGAACATTTCTAAGGAAGAGGAAAAAATTTGCACTAATACTAAAAGAAGAATGGAATGAAAGAGAATGTGTGTTTAACGAAAAAGTTGGGATTAGAGTCTATGAGAAGGTCTGAAGTGGGAGAAATTAATGGGTTTACGGTGGAGCATGAGTACACTGAGACATAATTTCATTTGAGTAAATTGGTTTATGGTAAAGATTGTTTTGTTTTGTAATTTACATACAGAAAGCTCCTTTGACCTGTCTCTTCAGGGCAAAAGACTAGACCCTTGCATGCCTGTAAAGTGACATACACTTGGATAATGTTATCATTCTGCTCCAAGTCCATTACTGCAAAGAATTACACCATGTGAAATGGTGGATCTTTTTACGCCAGCACTGAATCCTCTCTATAGCATTATGTTATTGTTGGACAAACAAAACTTTCTTTGCTTTGTGGCTCAGGGGAGATGGAGCCACAAAGAGCGTATCACAATGCAATAAATTTCTAGTCTTTAAATGAAAACCAGTGTTTCATGGATAGCATATCTCAGGAAAATGAAAATATTTGGGCCAGTATATCTAATTGCTACTCTGCTGCCTAATAACTTGCATTATCATTATTGTTGTAGATCATATTTTTATATTTATCTTTCTTCCAATTTTAATTTGAATATCTTCATTTTCCATGAACGAAGGCATCTCACAGTAAAAAGCAAGAAGTAGTGTTGCTATTCTGGTTTTTTGTGTTCTAGAACTTTAAACTTTTTATGTGGAAGTTGATTACAAATCGAACAGAATTGTAAAATTTAGTTTCTTAAAATGTTTGACTCTCCATTGGCTTTGCATAGTTTACTGTTTATCATGACTTTGCCTATTCCCCTTCCCTCTTTTGGAACTTGTTGCAGAGAGCAGGTAATTAGCGTGTGCCCTTGGAAACACTGTATAATAACAATATAAGATTGAAGTTCTAGATTCTCAGGATTAGGTTAAAAAAAAAGTTTTGCATCTTTATGCCACTTGTTACACTAATGCCAGTTCTAACATTTTTTTTTTTTTGCATACCGTTTTTTTCAGACCATTCTTTTCATATGGAAAGCAGGATGGTGGAGAGAGGAGGCAGTCTACCCATATGTTGGGACAACATTTGAAATAGCATATGACCTGAGTGCTTCTATGTGCCAGGATTTAGAAACAGTTTATGATTTCCAAAATGTATACATTGGACCTACAGAAGTAACTGTACTTACTGATGTTAGTGTCAACAACATGTAAGAGTTTATCCCAATACATACACGTATATTCAAATCTACTTTGTAGAGCAATCTTCATATGGCATCTTGGTCTCTGAGAAAACTTCTGAATTTTGATGGCATCTTGGGAAGTGTCATAACATTAGGAATTTTCTGTTTATTTTTGTTGTTAAGGTTTTTCTAAGACTATGCTCTAAATTCTGCAGTTGTCGTTCCTTGGATATCATTCCTTGCATATATTATGTTAGTATTGCTTTTTTTCTCAAATATATTTCATAAATAGAAGAAAGTCTGTGAAGTGTTCATCATAGTACTAGGCTTTCTGTATATGCTATTTTTTTTTCTAGGTATCTGTTTGTTTTGCAGACTTCAGAATCTTTCAAATAATAATCTTTCAGTTTGTAAATTTCCAGTGTTCTACAAAACCCTACAATTCCTGGATAAAGCTTTAGAGATACAGGATATGTCTTTTCATATGTGTGTGTGTGTGTGTGTATGTATACAAAGAAGAAGATTTCTTCCATTTAGAATAACTATTAAGCTAATGAGTGGCTTCTGTTTAACTCTGAAGTTGTCAAAGAAAAATGCCGTAAAAATATGTCAAAATTTTCTTGAAAAAGTCTCTTTGGATAGCGGAGAGTTAACAATAAAACTGGATTATATGGTTTATGAATGAACTAGGCCTTGTTTTTCCCTAATCAAAACTCTTGGCTTTAAGAGTTGGCATTTCAGGATCTGTAGCTGGTACCTGTCTGCATTATACTGGTTAAAGCTGTTCTCTACATAAATCTTTCTGTGTTTCCCCCTGCCTCTCCCCCAGGCAATAATACAAGATGATTAAATTTTGTGTTAGCATGTTTTTTCTCTCCTTGTTGCCATGGTTTATTGAGAAATGACTATATGTTCTTAGAAGTTTCTACTAAGAGGGGAAAAAGAAAAGCCATATTCTAAGATTTATAGCAAAACCGTGGAAGTTACTCCCCTCTTCATCCACTCCCCTTTCTAATAGTGTAGTTCAACATGGAATAGTTTCATGTTTTCTTTTTCTTACTTCAGTTATAATTGAAGCTTTCAGGGGACTAAAGCAAATATTCCTGTTTGACCCAAACGTTTCTGTATTTGTATATAAAGAAAAGGAGGGCAGAATACTTTTTCCTCTGTGTACTTTTCAGTAGGTATTTAGTTTACCTTTCTCTTCATAGTATCTTGCATACTGAAATTGTGAGCTTCAGTTCTCTGCTTTATATTCTAATTGTATGTACAAGAAATTACATTTCATTGATGTTCTAATATTATTCCTAACTATATCTCAAAGAAGCTACAATAAGAAAAATACTTCCAGTACCCTTTCATTCTTTATGGGTTGGATCATACATTTACCTTTCTTCTCTCCCTGTATTTCTTTAAAGTAGTGTTCTTGTGCTGTGAATTACAAACAGGCTTAGTTTTGAAAAAACAAATACTCTGTAAATTTAGGCCCAACTGAGATTTGATCTGATTTTCCTAGAAATTGTTTTCACTAAAGTCTTGAAATCCTCATCTTATCTGAGTCTTCTTGACCTGGCAGCTGATTTGATAGTGCTTATCAATAACTCTTCCCCAAAACCTTGTTCTTTCATGCCATTCTTTTTTTAGAGATGAGCACAGCATGGAAATACATCATTCAGAAAGATTATATTTGTAATTGTGAGTGGTTCCAAGATGTCCAATACTTAGGTGTTGTGCCGTATCAGAGGTGTAATAAGGTGTACCTTACAGATACCGCTCTTTCCTTGGATAGAAGTAAAGGGGTTCACGCAGATGTTATAAAATCCTAGAGTTCTGTTTAAGTAACAGTACCTACTCCTTTCCTCCAAGCTATGAAAATTTTTGTCAATAATATAGACCTAGACACATAAATCAAATACTCAACAAAACAGTCTACAAAGATCATTGATTAAAGGTATTGTATAACTGTACTTAATGGTAGTCTGTTACCCACTTGAATTGTCTGTAATGGAGCCTTTGAGACAATTATAGACTACCAAGAAATGATTTTTTTTTTTAACAGAGTGTTGATGATGATGCAATTTGATGACTTCAGTACTGACAGTGTAGATGCATCCCATTTCCAGTTCAAGACCTACTTAAGCTCCTCTGACAGTCCATGGGTTGAATTCTCAAGAGACATGCTAGATTTTCTATAATTAATAACAGGGTAGAGGGTACTGTCAGAAAAAATCCCTTTCCTGAAGAAAACAGTTTTAATTCTTGTATAATTTAATTTTATTTATTTGTTACCGGCAAAGTTTTAAAGGTCTAGAAAATGCAAGTTTGTAACAGAAGTGATGACAGGCCAACAGTCCTGTAGCAATACCACCATGAAACATGTCAACCTAATACAAGAAAAAAACCTCCAACCTCTTTGTTTATGACAAGCTCAGTGACTAAACCTGACCTTTACATGTCAGAGGGTAGGCTGTGGCCATGTTCAACAGTGTTCAGCTCTCTTTTCTTTGATTGTAACACTTCACGCAATTGGATTCTTATATTAATAGTTAGATTTGCTCTTCAGACAACAGAAAAAAACCAAGAGGCTTTTCAGCTTGTTGATGGAATACCAGATTCGCATTTTTGTGCAAAGTTTTCAATCTCTTTCAAAACTACTATCCAGAGGCTATTAGAAAGATCTGGCCTATGGTGTGTTTGCCTCTTTTTCAGAAGAAAAAGGCCTTTGGTGGCCAGCTATTTTATTATTACTGTAACTTGTATACCTTCTAATTATTTTTTCCTTACATTCAGGAATCACTTAAATTACCCTGTTGAACGTGCAGCTTTATGCAGCTTTATGCAGCTTTAATTGTGTGCCTAGGACATGTTAGTCCTTCTAACAGTTTCAGAACATAATGGGTCAAAAGGTATAGCCTTAGGACTTTATGTCTAAAAGTAATGTAATTTTCAGTGCCTCAGTTCAGTGTATTCAGGAAATGAAGCAGACACTTTTTATTTTGCTGATTGTAGGCTTGATTTTAGATCAAGCAAAAGGAGATTACTGGATTGGGGTCAGGAATCTATTGAACAGTGTTTGTTACAAATGGCATTCTTCAAAGTTACTTCATGTTCGGGTGGTAATAACTTCATTCTAGATGTGTGTCAGTTGTGTTTGGATACTGCTGAATACGGCTGTTCATAGTCATTTTCATAGTTACTATATATAGTTACATAAGTGATGCTTGTATTAATAATTTCTAGCTATTATTTCTGCCACATCTTGTCAGGTGTTAGTTAGAGAGACTAGGTTTTTTCCTGATTTCCTAAAACTTCTCTCCCCTTTGTAATTACAAAGCTGCCTGCAATGCACCTTCAAAAACAATTTTCACATTTACAAGCAGAATGATAGAAAATTGTTGCTATGGAGCAAAGAAATTTTTTTTTGTAAATCTAATTTCAGGTTAGTTACTGTGGAATTGGAAATGTGTACCTTATCTAACGTGTTTATATTAAGAAGCTGTGAGCTTGATTGTCTCTTGCTTGTACCATGGTGACTTAATTGATTTCAGTAGATACGTACCTAATTCTGAGTAGTGAGAGAAAGGCTACTGGATTTATTTTTTTTTTTCGTCTTTAGTTTTTGGGTGGAGGGAAGGAAGCTGAGGCTATTTTTGGAAATAAAAAAATCTCCTCTTATCTGCTTATTGAGCATATACTTTGCCAGCCTGTCTTTCGCAAGCGCTCTTACAGTAGAACTAAGCACATCCCAGTGAAGGAACTCCTGTGTCAGGCTTATTAAATTCCAGCTGCAGCAGAGGGAAGCTGCTTGTGTCTCAAGATGTAAGCTTAGACCTCGGTTTACAGAACTGAGGTAGAGGGGAAGAAAGACTGAGTGAAAGTGAAATGACTCCTAGTTTGTTTCAAAATATCTGTTTTTATTTTAGCACATTAATCATATGGAAGGATGAAATGACAGACTAAAGTTTCTTGCACTCTTTGAGTCTCTGAACACGTTTTTTATCTCATTTAGTGGAATACACAGCGGTGTTTCTTGTAACTCTAAGCTGTCACACTCAAAACAGAGTCATAACATAACATTTTTATTATGCCCAGAACCACTCTCTAGAAAAATAAGATTCAGCCTTTCCCCTCTGAGATAGCTGAAAATATAACCTTAATAGCTACTGTCGGAGAGTCTTCTTCCACCTTGCTATTTCTCCTGTAGTCCTCATGTGAATTGGGTTCACTGACATGTTAGTGAGATTCTCTGTCTGAACCTTTTTGTAATCACTGTATTCTTCCAGGATTGTATTGTGGATAAGTTTTATGTCTTTTTATAAAACATCCCTGGTACTGTTTTGTTACTTCTCCTCTGTTTTAAACAAGACCTAATAGAGTTTAGATTAAATGGATTTTGATGTTTGAAGACCTTATGCTAGTTTAGAATTGTCATAGTGTGCTAAAATAGTTCTAAGTCAGTTTGATCCAAGTGCAGGACTTAAGAGGTGATCTGTTCTCAGTCATCTCCTCTCTGCCAGGGAATGCCACTCTTAGGAAAGCTTTAAAAGCTAAAATACTTTACTTGAAAGTTGGGACTGGATCCAGTACATGCACCTTTAAGTACCCAATGTTTGCCAATTTTTTAAGTGTTCTTCGTAGCACTTCTATTAAAATAAAATAATTTTTGTGTGCAGTGAAGAGATTGATGCTTTTTTTTTCCCAGATGGAGTCCCTGGGATGTTTTCAAACTGAGGTGGTTTGAAACCCCTTTCACAGGTATTTTGTGTCAAATGTTTAATTTTGAAATGTCTTCTACATGTCTTACAGGATCTGTAGTTGATGCCTTTTATCTGCATTTTTTTTTTTTTCAGGCTTCCTAATCAGTCTGCATCTGCCATGTTAAGTAGAGACTTTTTATGGTGGAAGTAGAGTTCTTGGGCAGATCACACAACCTGGTACAACAATTTTCACAAGAGAAGCCTAGCTCAAATTATGCTGATAAGATTTTTCAGTTAATAAAGGCTAACGCATTCTCTATTTTTAGTGTGATTGTATATACTAATATTACTAGTTAGACTACATCTTCTATACAGGGAGGCCAGAGATTTTCAGCAAAATTTCAAATATGTACTTGGAGGACAACTGTACAGCTCTTCAGCAGCAGGACTGAGAATTACTGTGTAAATATTCATGAAGAAAATAAAAGGAATCCCATTAACTGTTACTGCATACCGAACTCTGTAAGTGGCAGTTTATTGGGGAATATTAATACAAAGATCTAGTACTGATACAGTCCAACTGCAGTTGAGTAGCAGAGTGGCTTCGTTTCCTGGGAATAGGAAAAGTTCCTTTTGCTGTACAAGGTGTCCTCAGCACACATCTGCTGTTCAGATGCTGGAGTGTAAATGGTGTTTGAGCTCAGAAACACAAAAACACTGTGGGTTAGACAGGTCTTCGAGCAACCTGATCTAGTGAAAAATGTCCCTGCCAGTGGCAGGGGTGTTGGACTAGATGATCTTTAAAGGTCCCTTCCAACCCAAACCATTCTATGATTTAGGTGTGTATTTCTCAGTGGATTCAGTGGGGCTTAGTCTGGTGGCCAAGTATAAGTTTTTATTTCACCGTGCCAATTATAAACAAGCTGATTATAGTCTAAACCAAATTAGTCTTCCAGTAGCTCTGTGCTTCTGTCCATGGTGTTAGGAACTAAAAAGAGCTCACGTACTGGCAGTCGTGATAGTCCCTTAACTTTTGAGTGGTCCTGCTCTGGGCTGCAGGCTGGACCTAGGAGTCAGTTAGGACCTGCCTCTGGCTTACTGCCGAGTCCGGAGGTAGGACAACTCATGCTGTCACCACATGAGCTTTTTTGGTGCTCTGTGAGAATATCCCTCTCCTCTGATCCTCAGCCCCACGTAGGAGGCGAGGGCTGTGGTCATGCAACTTCAGAGAAGCCTGTGGCTCTACTGTCCACGCTTATCATATGGTGTTGGAAGTCCTGTAAATTGTTATCATACCATAGTTTTGGGTTTCATCTACGTTTTTCAAACAGCTCCTAAGACATAATTTTCGATTTGCTTATCACACTTGCCTCATGAATCTCAAAGGTCTGATTCTTTATTTTAGGTTCTAGTTAGGAGTTCTTGGTATACGACTATTAAAGAGATCAGGTCTTGTAGTATTTCTGACACTTTCCTCTTAACTGTAGCAGTGAGCCATGATGAAATGTCCTCTCAGAAAATCAAGAGCATTGATGATGTTTGGTTTTCTCCTCTTAGTGTTACCACCAAAGAGAAGTTACTCCATCAGCAGATTTACTGCAAAAATTTTAGGCACTCTTGAGTGGCCGGAAGAGATCAGCTCTATTAATCTGTAGTTCTTTATATTTCCTTTGTGGTAGTATGTTTGACACATTGCTGCAATTA
The DNA here is from genome assembly GCF_047716275.1 of Strix uralensis. Classification (NCBI taxonomy): domain Eukaryota; kingdom Metazoa; phylum Chordata; class Aves; order Strigiformes; family Strigidae; genus Strix; species Strix uralensis. The sequence continues at coordinate 57,977,698 of NC_133973.1, forward strand.
AGTTTAGAACATTATCCAAGGCCACACTGGAAAAATAATGTTTTTCTTCTCTATAAAAGTCACTCTGTCTTTTGAAATGTTTCCACTCTTTAGGAAACTGACTTTTTGGACAATATTACAGAAAGTGATTTAGAAACATGTAACACTGAAAGTCAAGTAACTCCGATACGCAATTCGCCTAAGTCTTTACATATATGTAGTCTCCTGGGCAAGTAAAAGCTTTCTGACAAAAAGGAAATCGGTATTAGAAGAGAACTGTGGCATGTTGAAGAGAATTTTCTCTTTGGTCTCATACTGTTGGGTTTTTTTTGAGGGAGGAATAAACTTTTCTGACACTTTTTTTCCCCTTTTTTGACTGTTCTTTTTTCCATTTTGTTTTAGTTTGTGGATTAAACAGAACATCTCTGGGATGTCTGTTCAGGGAAGGTTATGTTTCTTACAGCTTTTCCTGGAGAAAATATATCTTGATTAAAAAGATATATTAGGTTATTCTTCTGCTGACTTTGATAACTTAGTGATCCTTTTTGGTTTTATCTACCTTGTGTGGTAGTTTTATCCAAGTGCCTTGAAACATCTAATTTCAAAACTTTTTAAAGTTTTGCATTCCTCAGGTCAGTGAACTGCTGCCATGCATTGTCAGCAACTTGTCGAGAAGAGATACAAGGCTAACTTCTTGTGGACATGCTATAAGCTGTTCTTAGAGCTAGTAATTGCTCCTCTGGATGAGAACAGTCCTTCTATAATACTGTTGCCTTGTTATAGTAGCTCATATGCTAATAGCAGTGTACCTGTTACCTGACTTGGGCCTTGTCATGCACATTTTAAGAAGCTACATCTCTGTTAGCCATAGGTTTTGGCCCAACAAACAGAATTGTGTAGGCACCGTATCAACTGCTGTTAGTGTAGTTCTGTTTTTAATGGTTAAGGGCCTCCATGAAGCGTATCAGGCAGTTTCTGTGAATCAGTAGCTCTTCTATTTTTAAACTAATAAGACTCTGTCACATAGTTGATGTTTAATAAGTACAGTTTTAGAATGTTTTGAATTAAGTCATATATATTGCCTGCTGTTTCAGAGTTGGGTTCCTTCATGCTCCGGAATTGAAATATGGATTTCTTTTTCATGTACTATTTTGTATTGGTGGTGGAGTATTTGTTTACAGCTCCACATCAGAAGAGTGTTTGTATGGTTTATTTGTGAACTGTGTATTTCACTTCTCTGTGGCATTAAAAAGGATAAGGTGCATATGTGAATACAAGATAGCATTAAGATATGTCTGCTGTATTACTGTAAACTAAAAGCCTTTTGAATTTCTTCAGAAGCTTCTTCCCCTCCCCATAAAAGTAAAATATTTCTTTGCATACAAAATGAGAAATTGGATTCCTCTGTAGCTGCCATTGAAGAATTCTCCCAGTGATACAAGCCCAGAGGGGCAAATATGTGATATTTGTTTGGGAACAGTTCTATGCAGCTATTATTTTTTGGGCACCAAACTTACTTTCTTTTTAAGCCTGTTAGCAATAACTTGAATTCATGATAGGATATCTAACATCAGAGAAGGGCAAACAGACTGACAGCACTTTGAATGAGTTAGCCAGTGGCAGTGAGTTTCACTGGACTTAGTGAAGTAATCACCGTGTAGCACATTCATATATCTCGGAGTGTACTTACATTAATATTCTAGTAAAACAGAAAAAAAGAAATAGATTTGCAAAAATGAAAGCTCCAGAACAGAATTCTACCTGCTCCCTACTAAAATGAATAATAGATCATTTCAGTGAATTTTTCTAAGTGCTAATCAAAAATAAAATGATTTGCAAATCATTATTCAATTAAATTTGAAGCAGTAATTTTAATTTTCAGCAATTTTAGTCAAGTCATTATTTTTTCTTTCTCTTTGGAAGTTATGGTTTATCAGTCACATATAATGGTTTACTGAATAACTTCGTCTTCATAACTAGCTTATGATTTTGAAGTAGACATTATTTCATGCTTGCTATTTATTTTAATAGAAGCTTTACCTTTCTTTAACTTCCAGGTAACAATAAGATGAACTCAAATAGAATCAGAATCATTTAGGTTGGAAAAGACCTTTAAGATCATCAAGTCCAACTGTAAACCTTACATTGTCAAGTCCAACACTATACCATGTCCCTGAGCACCACATCTACATGTCTTTTAAATACCTCCAGGGATGGTGACTCAACCACTTCCCTGGGCAGCCTGCTCTGATGCTTGACAACCCTTTCAGTGAATAAATTTTCCCTAATACCCAATCTAAACCTCCCTTGGTGCAACTTGAGGCCATTTCCTCTCATCCTATCTATCGCTTGTTACTTGGGGGAAGAGACTGACACCCACCTCGCTACAACCTCCTTTCAGGTAGTTGTAGAGAGCGATGAGGTCTCCCCTGGGCCTCCTTTTCTCCTGGCTAAACAACCCCAGTTCCCTCAGTCATTCCTCATAAGACTTTTGCTGTAGACCCTTCACTAGCCTTGTTTGGATGTGCTCCAGCACCTCAGTGTCTTTCTTGTTGCAACCTCACCAGTGCCGAGTATGGGAGGACGACCACTTTCCCTAGTCCTGCTGGCCACACTATTTCTGATACAAGCCAGACTGTTATTGGCCTTCTTGGCCACATGGGCACACTACAGGCCTATATTCAAACAGCTGTCAGCCAGCACCCCCAGGTCCTTTTCCGCCAGGCAGCTTTTCAGCCACTCTTCCCCAAGCCTGTAGCGTTGCATGGGGATAGTGTCACCCAAGTGTAGGACCCAGCACTGAGCCTTGTGAACTTCATACAATCGGCCCATCAATCCAGCCTGTCCAGATCCATGTGTGGAGCCCTCCTTCCCTCAAGCAGATCAACCTCCTGCCCAACTTGGTGTCATCTGCAAACTTCCTGAGGGTGCACTTGATCCTCTCATCCACATCGTTGATAAAGATATTAAACAGAACTGTCCCCAATACTGAGCTCTGGGAAACACCATTTGTGACCGGTCGCCAGTTGGATTAAACTCCATTCACCAAAACTCCCTGGGCTTGGCCATCCAGCCAGCTTTTATACCCAGCGAACAGAATTCCCGTCCAAGCCATAATAAGCCAGTTTCTCCAGGAGAATACTGTAGGAAACAGTGTCAAAGACTTTACTAAACTCCAGCTAAACAACATCCACAGCCTTTTCCTCATCCACTAAGCAGGTCACCTTGTCATAGAAGGAGGTCAGGGTAGTCAAGCAGGACCTGCCTTTCATAAACCCATGCTGACTGGGCCTGATCAGCTGGTTGTCCTGTACATACTGCATAATGGCACTCAGCATGACCAGCTCCATAACTTCCCAGGCTGACAGGCCTGTAGTTCCTCAGAACCTCCTTCCAGTCCTTGTAGATGGGTGTCACATTTGCTAACCTCCAGTCAACTGGGACCTCCCCTGGTTAGCCAGGACTGCTGATAAATGATGGAAAGTGGCTTGGTGAACACTTCTGCCAGCTCCCTCAGTACTCTTGGGTGGATCCCATCCAGCCCCATAGACTTGTGTGTGTCTTAAGTGGTGTAGCAGGTCACTAGCCATTTCCCCTTGGATTATGGGGGATTCATTCTGCTCCCCATCCCTATTTTACAGCTGAGGGGGCTCGGTATCCGGAGGACAACTGGCCTTACTGTGAAAGACTGAGGCAAAGAAGGCTTTAAGTATCTCAGCCTTTTTCTCATCCTTTGTCACTATGTTTCTCTCTACATCCAATCAAGGATGGACATTCTCCTTAGCCCCCCTTTTGTTGCTAATGTATTTGTAGAAACATTTTGTATTGTCTTTTATGGCAGTAGCCAGATTAAATTCTAGTTGGGCTTTGGCCCGTCTAATTTTCTCCTTGCATAACCTCACAACATCCTTACAGTCCTCCTGAGTGGCTTGCCCCTTCCTCCAAAGGTCATAAACTCTCATTTTTTTTCCTGAGTTCCAGACAGAACTCTGTTCAGCTGGGCCCGTCTTCCCCACTGCCTCATCTTTCAGGCACATGGAGATGGCCTGCTCCTGTGCCTTTAAGATTTTCTTCTTGAAGAATGTCCAGCCTTCCTGGAGTCATTTGCCCTTCAGGACTGTTTCCCGAGGGACTCTGTCAACCAGGTTCCTAAACAGGCCAAAGTCTGCCCTCCTGAAGGCCAAGGTAGCAGTTCTGCTGACCCCACTCTGGTACTAGTTAAATGAGTAGATCAGTTAAAAGGTGCAAGACATGAATATTGCAACAGAATTTCCTTTGGTTTGATGGCCCAGACTGCATGTAGATTCAGCCTGACTGACTGGGTATATCAGCACCACATGCCCTGAAATTTAGGCATGGCTCAGATATTTTGGTTGAGCATGCATAAAAGCAGTGCTTATTTCCGCCTGTGACAGTGACTGAAGTGGGTGTCTCTGTCAGGTGATAAATTTAGATTTAATTTTTCTTCATAAGCAAGTTCATTTGGAAGGAATGGGGGAAATACTACAGCAAAGAATAGAACATTCCTGTTCCTCATCTCCTCTGGAGGCCCACTTTGCTAAGGGGTTTGAAACAACACCCCTTTAATGAGCCCTTAAGTCAACATGCTTCAGGTTGGTTTGTATTCACTGACGAGCACTCATCTGAGTTGTATTCTTTAAAAGGCAGCTTTTGCCTGTAAAACCAAATAATATATATACACACACTCATTATATGTGTATATATAAAAATATGTGGTTTTATGCCTTATATATAAGCAAGCATATAAATGGTTTATATGTATATAACATAATAGTATAAAAAAAATCTTATGGGATTGTAAAGAAGTCAGGTCAGGCCCTATGCATAGATTGAAAGGCTGAGTCTCATTTTCTGGACTAGTGCTGTAGCACTTAGGCTACTGTGCAGAATGTAATTTCTGTCACCTGCCTTCCTTATCCCCACTCTTGCTAAGCAGCTGTAAGTGATTTTGAGGTCAGCTGTTAAACTGTTGTTTTTTTCTCCTATTAGCCATCATGGGTAACCATAGTCATGCATTTTTAAACTAGCTTCCACAGCAGTGAAAGTGTGAATGGAAGGATGTTGGGAGGGAACTGCAAGACTGACCTTTTGCCACAAATTGCAAGATAGTTGTCTACTAAAGATCGTTCATTTTAAAAAAGTCTTCACGTTCTCCTTTCCTTTTTTTCTGATTGTTTTGCTAACTTGGGAGCCTTCAGCTCTAATTCTTCAGTGGTTCAGTGGTTTAAACTAATTTTTGCAATTTCAGACCTGTTCCAGTGACAATTGTATAGTTGCTAGTCTTTTGCATTGCCTATACTGCTTTTGTCTGTCTTATTTGAGTGCTGATATCTTAAGGGGAAACTCTCGGATTCCCTCTGAAAGAAATGGTAAGGATAGAAAAAGAATGGGGAATGAATTATGCACCATGCTTTATTCAGTGGCTTAGTCTATTGCTCCCTTGGTGACTGGTTTTTATAATGGTGTTATATTTTTATGTTTCAGTAGTTTGTCATAATGTCAAATTCCCTCTTAATTTTTTTGAGATGGAGCTGTAATCGATAAACTGTGGGTAATGTTGAATTATTCTTTGGGTTGAGAGGGTGTTCCTTGTTTCATTCTAAGTTTTCTGTTCAGAGGCCAGTGGTTTTCCACTCTTTTCTTTTTTCCTGATTTGCAAAACCAGCAGCAAGATCTTGCAAGTTTTGTAGATAGATTTGTGGGTTTTGTCTTGGCAGTGGTGTTTCCTAAACTCTGTGATAGTTCACATACCATTTGGAAATGTGGTGAACATACGACTGTTTGAGGTTCATATATTCCGTTATATGGACATTTCAAAAATTGGTTCACTTGTGTAATCGAACAAGTTAAGAGCGTGTACTGCCTGTGGGGAGAGGTGTTGTAGAGCGGCAGGCTTGATGACAGATCTCTTTAGAGCACAGAGCCTTACTGAGAGACATCAGTTCCCTGGCTTTCATGCAGTGCTGCAGCATTTGTTATACTCCCGAGTCTTATAGACTTGACACAACCGGTCAGTGAGCTGATCAGCCGCATCTTTTGTTTGCTGGAGAGAGAGGGAAGGGAACCATGAGTTTATGATTTTGCAGATGTTTAAGTAGGTGGGCATGAAGCCTGGAGGACCATTGACTGAGATCTGCATGTGATATTCAAGACTCGAAAAAGTTAAGTCTTTCTGATAGGAAATCTGTCACTATTTTGGTTTTGCCATTACTGTGCTTAAATCCTGTGTTCTTTAACACTGTTCAGTTGATATAGTGGGAATATAAACACACAAAGACCGGTGTTACATGTAAATCCAGAAATGAAAGAAAATGTAAATGTCATTACTGTAACTCCATGAGTAGAAGAAACATCTAATATTGTGGAATGCTGTTGATCACCCCCACCATTTCAACAATTGTGTAGATTTGTTTGCAAGTTAACACTTTATACTGTGCTAAATGCCACCAATTGAATTGCAAAAAGCAAAGCAAAAATTTCCACTTCTATAACTATGTTCTGGTTTATAATTATATTTATCTCTTGTACCCCAAATGAGCATTTCAGTAATTTGTATGGCTTCTTACACTGTTGCATCCTAAAAAGATTAAAGGAATATTGTGAAAGACTGATATGAAAGCAAAATCTTAGTCATCTGTGTGTTCATTCAGTATTGATGGTGACAAAATCTAATGAGATTTTCACAATCTTGGGCCAAAACCTTGGTAGGAATGACTAACTGTGTTTGAGTTTGTCTAAACTGAATATCGAAGATGGTTCTCTTCTACATATGTACGGAAATCTGCCTTACAGGTTTGGGCAAAAGAAACCGATTGCTTGAATTAAATTTAACCATTTCTCTATCCCCCATCAAAGTAAAAATCTTGAAGAGTTTAGGTGTTCAGGCTCTGATTTACTGGAATATATTGAAAGGTCAGAATTAAAATTCTGTTTAGACTCCTAGCAGAAGGATAAATCATAGGTGTATTTCTTCTGGGAAGCTTAGTGCAAGGATGGGATGGGTTTCAAGCAAAGAAAAAGTCAGAACCAAGGGCTATGGCTATGATGAGCTTTCATGCCTGCTAACCTCATCTCCTTGATAAATTAGAGATTATTTTAAAATTGCAATAAAAGAACTTTAATAAATTCTGAAAAAAATCAAGATCCATATTAATTAATGAAGACATAATCTTCTGTCTTAAGCTGTCTTCATGTGTAAGTAAGCAGCTGACAAAGCTGAGGTTTAGATACTGCATTGACACTTGCTGTACCCCTAACCTAGATAGATCTGCACTTCTAATTCTGACTCTGCAGTGATTCAAGCAGACCACATGCCAGTTATGCACTGTGGTCTGATGCCAAGTGACCTGTAGGTTTTTCTGAATATGCAGCAGCATATTTTTGAGCCAGATCACAAATTGAGTAATCCAGTGCCTCTGTCATTCTTGTCACTGTATTTATTGTGACTGGCTTTTACACACTGTAAACAGCACCAGTGGAGTTGACTGCACTTTTTATATAGAAGAAGGGTTGCTATAAAACTGACTAAAAGATGATAAGTGGCTAGGGAATGAGTATCACTCATTCCCAGTGAAATGTAGTGAGTGGATGGACAGTATGTCGTGCTGATAATGTCCATGTAAAAGATATATGCAGGGACAAGAACTAAAAAGATGAAGAGTATTTTGAAAGGCCGAAGAGAATGAAGCTGAGGTTATACATTTACTGCAAATTGCAGGAGCTAAGACATCTTGCTTTTCCTTCCCACTGTTAGAACAGGCCACTGCCACATGGGTCCAGCTGTGTTCTCCGCTTGCATTGCTGATGGGAGCTAACATCTGGGGCTGGATTCAGTTGCTGAAATTACAGTGTTTATTGCCACTTGGGGTGCTGTAGGGCATCCAGCTGCTCATGAGTAAGGTGTGAGTCTCTCCCAGATTACTTTTTTTAATGTCAGCTGTGTGTGGACGTCTTGGACATATAGGGTGTCTAAGATAACAGTAGGTGCCTATAACTAAGCATTTGAATTGAGCGTCTAATTCCTTTTGCTTGTTTTATTTCATTGATGTGTTATGTTTATGTGTATGCATTAGATCTAATTTCTTATTGTATTGCAGATTTATAGTAGTTTGAAGTTATGATTCTTTGCTATACTTTGATCAGTCGGTTGTGCTATGGTTTATTTCTTGTTATGATGGTGAAAAAGCTAGCCTACATCATATTTGTTAAGCACTTTTTTTGAGATTCCTCCATTTCAATGGGAATAAGAAATCTTGAAGTTGTATCATTATTTAGTATTTATTTACTGCTTTCTACTTTAAGGGGGGACATGGAGATTTTCCCTTGTCTTCAATCTAAATGAATGTCCTTATCTGTTATACAGGTATGCAGGAAATGCAACTTTTTCAGCAGTGGTCTCCTCAGATTCCGACCGGAGATTCTGCAGTGTGTGTGTGTGCTCCTGTGTGTGTAACTTTTTTCCCCAGATCTAGATTTTTATTCATGTCCTGTAGTGAAACATGTCTATTCAAGCAAGTAAAATGTCCACATCTATGCTTTTGTCATACAATCACGAGAATTAAAATCACATTGTTTCTGAAGAATTACAAATACGTAGAATTTTACAAGAGGTTATGTATCTTGAGATTATCATACTTTTCACTGCAACTGAGTTGATGTCCGGAGTCCAAATGCTATGACTTCAGGCAGAGTGAAAGTGATCTCTTTGAAAAAACAGTTAGAGGTTTTGTAAACCAGTTCTTTTAACAGCTAATTAATGAGGAGAGGGAATAAGACTAACTCACATTTAAATTAAATGTAGGCAGTGATCACTTGGTGAACACAGTGAACACAGTGGTGTGTTGACCAGTTTTGGGTTTTGTTTGTTTGTTTTGTGTTTATTTTTCTCAGTAATGAGAAAAGTTCTAAAACAGTATGAACAGGATAACAATTAACTGGTTTAATAGATCTGACTCAAAGTTGTTTGTGAGTGCTCTTCAGTTGGCAGACTGCAACATTGCATAACAGATTATTTTTAGGTCCACAATCTGGACATTATTAAGCATTTCTTTAAGAAGAAAAAGAAAATTCTGTTCACAAGTCTGGTATGTGATATTTAAAAAGCAGGAGACTGTTCAATTGAGTATGTTTAGCTATACAGTTGAGTTTTCCACTTTCAAGGAGATTAACATGTAATTGTCATAGAGACCTGTAGGAAAATTTTCGTGCTTTTGATTCCTTGTTTTGTTTTATTTCTTAGTTTGCTGTGTATTACTTAAAGGGATGAGGATTAATTTTCAATTTCAATTTTAAATTTAGGGTAAATTTTATGTCCTGTCACCTGCTGAGTTGCAGAGATACAAGAAAAATCAGTGTACCAGAAAAAAGGAAGGAGAGAACCGTGAACTTTTACTTAATTCACCTTCTCAGCTCCGAGAGAATACCATTTGGCCGTATCAAGAAAACTGGGAGATTTTGTTGTTGTTGTTGTTTCTTTTTCCTTCCAGGTGTTAGCCATCTTAACACTCTTAAAAGCACAGTTGCTTGTGTTTCTGCTCTGATATCTTTCCTGTGTATTTTATTAGTCTTTACTCTTAACTTTTTTCCATAAGTGTCATTGTTTTAAGAAGCATTTGCAAAGAGTAGTATAGGTGCTATATTTTTTTCCTTTCATTTTTAAGCAAAGAGGTTTTTGTGAGCCATTTGCTGTCCTGTTAAACAGTCCAGACAAGCACACTGGGTCTTTAACTGATTTTTTGGCTCAATCTCTCTTCTAGTTACTGAAGGGGAACATGGAGAAGAGCACTCTGTCAGGCAGCAGAGTGTGTCTTCTGCACTACTGCATGTTCACATGATGGTAGGTGTGATGATGGGAAACAGCCCCTATGTTTGTCATTCGATTTCAGATTGGAATCATCAGCTAATCTCAGGACAAGCAGACTACTGTGGTTAAGCGGCAAGCGTTTGTCAGACTGCAGGGAAGATCCTCATGTATATTGTAGTCATTGGCTCTGCTTTTCTTTCTTCAGTCTGTCGTCTTTGTAGTGTCTATGTTAAAACTTAAAGTTTAAATTCTGTTGCATACTTATATATTCAGAAAGTAAGGCAATGTCTGCATGAATAATGTCACTGTTATCCCTATAAAAAATATTTTTGCATGGCAAATGACATGTTGATAAGTGAAGTCCCCAATTTCTCTAAATAAATCTCATAAGAACAACTACTTTCTTTCCTCATTTTTGCCTTTCATTGCTAAAGTGATAATAATAAACATACCTTTAAAGATACAGAAGACAGGGACATGCATGAGAAGGAAATTAAATCATGTTTAACAGCAGTTAGCTGGCGTTTCAAAGGAGACTACTTAAGAAAGATAAAGAAACTGCTAGAGAAGCCACTGTTCAAGATCTTTGCTGAAATGAAGCCAAGAGTTGAAAGGACTTTTCTTCCCCATGTTAGTGTTAAATATTACTGACTTTCTTTTTAAAAGATTTGTCAGGGGGGAAAGACAGGAGGGACTGTTTGTTTGTATTTAAAAAAAAATAAAATAAAAGGTTTGAAAACTAAAACCACCTTTGACATAGAAGCTGATGGTTTCACTGGCAAAATTCAGCCTGAAGTTTACTCTTGCCAGAAACCCCCTGGAAATATAATCGGGTGTGTCCTGCTTGAGTAATCACATGTAAATGCAGAGGTGCCAGCAGCACTGTAATAATGACTGTAGTGTCTTTGAAGGCACTCTGAAGCTTCCGTTCAAAGACACTCTTAAATAATTAAATCTTTTTTTTTTCCAATTTACATGGAATATGTAATGACATCCCCCAAGTACCAGATTTCCTTCCCTTCTTTTCTCTCATGCAAAGAATTGAGTATTTTAATTAATGCTTGCTAAAGTGTATAGTAAAGAAAGGTGATGAAAGAGCAGGTCCAGATAGTTCTTCGTTATGACCCTCAGTAACCTTTCTTAACACAGAAGTGAAGACTGGCTGCTCAGCTGGCTGTACATGGTTTTAATATATATTTTTTTTTATTATATTTTTGGCAGATACCGAGCGTCTCTACACAGTTGTGTTTGAGGAGATCTGTACACGTTTTGGAAAGACCTATACCTGGGATGTGAAATCCTTGGTCATGGGTAAAAAAGCCCTAGAAGGGGCACAGATTATTCGAGATGTTCTAGATCTTCCAATAACTGCAGAAGAGTTATTACATGAAAGTAAAATGAAGCAGGAGAAGATATTCACTACTGCTAAACTGATGCCAGGTATATTCCTTTTCAATATTTATAAGCTGTTTTTGGAATTACTTAAAATCCTAACCAAGGTAGAAGTCTTTAATCTGCCTTCCATAAAACAGTTTCTCTTACAGATTAAGTTTCATCATTCTTGTTTTAGCAAGTTTTACTCAAATCTATCTGTTATTTACCTGTTAAAGAGATACTTTACCTGTTAAAGGGTACTGAAAACTTTTTTTCTTGTGTACTTGGAGAACAGCTTTTTTTCTATATGTTCTAAAAGAAGAAAAAAGACTAGGTAAGTATGCATAAATTCTGTTTTGTAAACCAGACATTCTTTATAATTGTTGTTGCCAGCTGTGTAACTCAGCAAGTTAGTTTTCTCTGGCTGTAACTGTAGTCCAACTTGGTTAAGCACAAATACACTTTTAAATGCTCAGGGAAATGTATGGGCCCATGGCTTCTTTCAGCTGGGATTAATGCCACCTAACACAACACTGAAATTTAAGCATGGTGTGTGAGCCAGCTGTGTGACAGTGGAGAGGGAGGGTTTCTCAGGTTACCCTATGACAGGTAAGTTTCATCACCTTCTGAAGATACATGTCTTTTACCAGTGACTGTGCAGGAATCTCAAATGAGTAGCTTAAACCAGGTACCTCAAGATAAGCAAGAGGATGAATCTTGCCTGTGGTGCAAACTCATACTTTTATATTCCATTACATTTACATCTGAAATGCTTAAGAGAAAAATCCTCAGCCATGCAAGCAATACCTAAAGCTAGGATTGCTTTTTGTACTGTGTTAAACTTCCTGAAGCAAATATCAATAATTTATGAAGAAAAAAAAAAGGAGGAGGGAGTAGAGGGGGAGGAATAAAAAAAAGCATTAGAAATGAAATAACTACATGTCACTATAACAAGTCTAACTGTTATATTTTTTTCTCTTTGAGTGTGTACTTGTTTTTCCTGACAGTCTCTACAGCGTATTGTTGTTTTAATTCTTAGAAACTTTTTTATACCTAGTTTCATAATGCATTAAGAGGATGAAAGTTAAAAAAATGTGATATATTAGGAATAAATAACAAGCAGCAAAAAAAAAAAGTGTAGGTTTTTTAGGTAGCTTAAAAACTTGAGTATTTGTGCAGCCAACTTATTTAGTTACCTCTCTGATGCCTTTTATATGCAAGATTTTTCAAATTGCATCTTTCTCACTTACAGATCTACCTAAAACTGCAAGCCTAGTTAAACTCTCCAGGAAAACAAGAAGGATGGAGGGATGTGTTTTTCATTTTTCATTTTAAACTTATGGGACTAACTTTGCAGCTATATCTTTTGCAAGACAAACAAAAAATCCTAATCTGGGCTCAGAAAATGCTAGATGGACAGACCGGGAAAAACATTAGGAAGCACAGAGAAGATTTGCTGTACAGTAACAGCATGGGTAATACATACCATTAAGTGGATATTTTATGCCTGCTGAGGATTGTGATAATGTGGCTGAGCTGGCTTGAATAGAGTTGTAGAGAGGTGATGGAACAGATTAGCTGAAGAAAACGTGAAGTTTTGCACTGTTCCTGCCTTCAAAAAGTGAATTCTGGGCTCATTGAGGCTGGGCTATTGTAGATGAAACAAACAAAATTCTTATTGGGACAAGCAAGTAAACATTTTTATCATTACCAGAATTGTTCAGCTTTTCAGTTCAACTAAATACGTGTGATAACTTTCTTCAGGCTATTTTCTAAAGCAGAATTGATGTGAACTTAAATACTTTATGCTCACTGGCCATTGTGGGGAGCAAAGGCAGACTTGGTCACTGAAGTAATGGAATCTGTACTTTGTAGTACAGATGGTAGCAGCACATGAGATACAAGTTGAATTGCCATGAATTTTGAGAAAAACACGTTGATGTCAGCTAATAATCTATAAAGAAGTGTCTACAGCTACTTACTATTTAGTGTCTTTAAGGACTAACCTGTTCTTCAATCTGATACCAAATTTTTTTAATCTGATACTTGTCTTTTGTCCTTTTGTATCTTCTGAGGCTATTTATTAACGTAATCCTTGTGGATTTATTCTACAGCCTCTTAATGTTCTTTAATTAAGAATGGACTTCATGCAGGTGTTGTGTAAGATGTAAGACCATGGTGACATTTTGAATTTACAGTGTTCTTTGACTAAACTGACCTTTCAGATAGTTACAGGTAAATACAGGAAAGTGAAAGTTAATTGTCATATTTACTAATGGCGTAAGATGACTGACATGCTGAGTCTCTGGCCATGTTTTGGCAGTTCATAGGCAGGTAAGGTTCTATTTTTCAATAAATTTCTACAGTTTTTCTAAAAAATAAGATTCAAATTTGGTTTGGTGGAGAGCGGTGCTGAATGATGGCCAGTGATGATTGAAAAAGTGACTCAAGCAAAGCACACTTGTTTCTGGACATGGAATGAACTATGCACATGTTTGTGCTGGTGATGATAACTCTGTTAATTCCCAAATCAAGCAATTGACAGTTATGTCGGTGATGGTTAAGGATGATGTGAAAGTTGTATGAATATATGATTGGCAAAGCAGTTTTTTGCCTGACAGGCTATATCACAGCCATGCCACTTAATGTACCACAATTCTGAGACACTAGTGGTTGATGACGGAGTTTTGGCTATTTCTGTATGGCTGAACTGACTTAACAAGCTTCGATATGTCAGGCTGTGGTCAAAACACAGATTTCATCTATGAAGAGTATATATCCATTTCTAATGTGGAATTTTCTGATAACTATTTCAGAGTTTTTCAGTTAGATTCATTTTTAGTTCTGAAAGAATCTTAGGGAAGGCTGGTTTTTATTTCAGTGGAGAAGGGAATTAATCCAAGACAATGCTAACAAAATGACAGGGCTGCCGCTTGTGCTGCTTTTCTAAATATTTTTGTCAGGGTACAGACATAGTCATCTGCAAGAGTAACATAGTAGGCTTTCTGGTTCTGCAAATATAGTACTACATTGCAGGGAAGTTGTTTGTCAGAAGAATAAGGAGTGACAAGTGAAGCAGAAGAAAACCATGCCTATATACGTTTACCTATACATGTATAGGTGTGCTTTTGCTTAACATAAACCCAAAATATACACAGAGCCAGAAAAACCTAACTCTTAAGTTACACAGCTGCCAACAGTTGCTACAGTCATCTCAGGGTTATGAAATTAATGACATTCTTTCACAGCAGTCTGTTTTTTGGCTTATCACCATCATGAAGCACAGATCCTTAAGGATTGTGTGATTGTGTATACCTTTCAGATGTCTTCCATTCCTGGGTCGTTTTCATGATAACTGGGATTTCTTTGTTGCAGCTTCTATTCAGCCAGTGCAGAAAGTGAAGTGGAAACTATTTTCTAGTTCAAGTACAGTTGACTGTCTCTTGCAGACAGGAGGAGGTAATTTCATAGCTCAGTTTTAGTAGCAAATGAAGCCAGTCAGAAGTCACAGAAAGAGAAGAAAGAAAACCAGTTCAAGTTCCAATGGCAGCTCACTCTAAAGTCATATATATTTTTTCTCAAACAGTTCCACTCAACCAGCAGTCTAGTTTGCTTAGCTATTGTTTCCTTGATTCATGTTGTGCCCTTAACAGTTAAACAGACTTCCTACCATGTTATCTTTCCTTTTCCTTGCTATTATTGTTTTAATGGTGGGAAACTCTAGTGAGTCCATGCTGTGCTTAGTGAGCCTGTAACCCCTAAAGATCAATTAGCTACAAACTCAGAATGATGCTGTCTGGCTGATTTCAAACATTTGGCCTTTGCATTAAATCCTGAAGGACTGCAACACAAAAATGCTTTTGCCAGGAAGTCAGCAACACAATTGACAGAGACTTGTGTAAAATCTAGTACTTGCATTTTTTTCCATGGCCATGCATGTGTCGGTATGTCCAGTCTAGAGAGATTATTGATTTGTTGAACAGGGAGTCTCTACCACCAAAAGGATCTCTGGTACTTTTTAGAGATAAGTAATAAGATGAGAAGATAAGAATTCTTTATTAATAGCCAATACCTTAGAAATTGGGAAGTAGGTTATTAGTTTCCACCTCTGCTTTTGTAGCTCAGTGAAAAAATAACATACCATTGCAGATAGCATTTTTAATATATCAGAACAAAAAAGAAACAGGTGGATCTGAGATTACGTTTCAATAGTCTCGTCATATTCATGGCAATTACACCAAGTGGTGAACAGCCCCACCTCTGTCACACTGTCATCTTCACAGCAGCAATGCTGACTTCACTTGAAGATTGAGAGCAAGATATTGAATAGTGCTATGCTGATGGGCTTGCAACTGTGGTAGCATACCAGACTACATAAAAGTATTTTTTAATCAGTTTGTGATTTAGGTAAACAGACAGCTGCTTCTTGTTCTATGTGAGATTGTTTTTTCTTTGTTGGGTGCTTTTAGTGTTCAGAGGCTGCTGAGATTTTTACCATAGAATCACTTTTATGAACTTAAAGAATTATCATCAAATTGGCTAGAAATCTAATCAACTTGACAAATCTCTCAG